>NC_135632.1:29030000-29655000 GCF_053574225.1 Canis aureus
ATCATATAGCCATCACTTGTAATGCCTGAAGTCCCCCTATCTTGAACCCTATTAATCTACATTCTCTGCCCATATTTTTGCGTATTTTGAACATTTCATATAAATGGAATCATACAATATGGTCCTCTGTGACTGGCTTTTTTTCATTTAGTATAATGTTTTCAAGGTTCACCCATGTTGTGGCTTGGGAGTACTTCATTTGTTCATTTATACCCAAGTAATATTCCATTGTATGGATATACCACTTTTTGCTTATTCATTCATCAGCTGATGGACATTTGTGTTGTTACCACCTTTTAGCTAATATGAATAATGTTGCTATGAGCATTCCTAAGACATTCACACAAGTTTTTGTGTGGACGTGTTTTAATTTCTCTTGGGTAATTAAGTGGAATTGCTGAATCGTAATGTAACTCTATGTTTAAACATTTGAGAAACTGCCAGACTGTTTCCCAAAGCAGCAGCAGCACTTTACATTCAGCAGTATATGAAGGTTCCAAGCTCTCTTTTCCTTGCCAGCAATTTTTTATTTGTTATAAGACTTTTTTATTATAACCATACTAGAGTGTATGAAGTGGTATTTCATTGTGATTTTCACTTGCATTTCCTTGATAGCTAATAATATAGAGCATCTTCTCATGCTTTAGAAAGTCGTCTATTCATGCTTTGGAAAGTTGTCTATTCAGATCCTTTGCCCACTTTAAAATTGGATTGTCTCTTTGTTACTGGGTTGTAAGAATTACATATATATTCTCGATACAAGTTATGATGTGCAGTTTCCTTCTCCCATTATTGAAGTTGCCTTTTTATTTTCTACACATTTTTCTTTGAAACACAAAAGTATTAATTTTGGTGATATTCAGTTTATTCTTTCATTCTTTGTGATTTTGAAGTCACATCTACAAATTTGTAGCATGAGATCAATGAAGTCTCCTTCAGTCAAAGAAATAGAATAGCAATATCAGAAGTTGTTCCTTACCAAAGATTTGCTTTATTACTTTTCTAACTGGCAATGAAAATTTAGACTTCTATTAATAATTCACATAGAGAAACTTACATGAGTAACATCCATAGTAAAGGGTATGCCTCAGTCCTCTGAATTAGTATTATCATTATATCTTTTATTTGACAATTAGTTTAACCAAACACACTCAGAGAATTGTGAGACCATTCCAAGTTCTGACTGTACAATCTCATTTCTTCCTCATCATGATCACATATGTATTCTTAACCATCAATTCTCAAAAGTAAAACCTAAAAAAATTTGTACATTCACTTTTTGACATAGAAAAACAAAATCCATTTAACTGCTGACAAGCCATTCTGTAGTTTTCATCTTAAAACATAAGTATTACTGATTATAATGCTACGTTTTGTGGGCATAGCTTTCTAAACTGGAATATACCCAACTATTTAATGATTTGCAGGATGCTTTTTGTTTATTTTCAGTTCTCAAGCCTGTATACCTAGGTAGATTTGTAGCTCTTATGAGAGATTTCCTGATAATAAATACATACCTACCTACATACATACATACATACCCTAAACAATAGTGAGGATCTCCCAAAAGGAAAAAAAATGCCACTCAAAAGTTTATCCTGTGAAGTATGAATTTAATATGGATATAGATTTTGGATATTAGGTGTTTTTGTCTTCCTAACCTGTGATTACTTATACATAAGCCTCTCTTATTTTGAGTAGAGGGACTTAATGGACATATTGGTAAAGGTCCAAGGGGGACCAATGCCACATTCCAAATGGGCAACTTGAGCAGGAAAAAGAGTATTTACAAAGAAGTTAGTTGAGTGTAGGGCAACCACAAAGGTTAGCACTGTCCCTCCCACTGTGGGTATAATAACAATAGAAGAGCACTACAACTCCTGGGTCTGAAGGGGCCAGGGTAGAGAGTGATTATAGATAGAATCTTGAGTCCCAGAAAGGTGGAGAAGGCCACCTGAAAAGAGCTGTGATCTTTTGTTGGGACCCTCTGTGACCTTCTGCCCACCTCAACTCTGCAGGGAAGCAGCCAGAGGAACATATACCCCGACTTCCCTCTTCTATCTCTCTTCAATCTGCTGATGTTCTACAATGGCCAAACCCAACCAGAAGCCAATGAGCCAATGAGCCTGTTGATGGAGTTCATACAAGTCAGTCTCAGCTCATACAAGGAGCAGAATTGGTTGGAATGTGGATCTATTCTAGAAATAAAAATGAGAAATATTCCGTAAAATGAGTTATTGTGTATTCAAGCAAGTACAGAGAAATTCAAATGAAATTTAAACAATTGGTTATTAATTATTTATTAGTAGTAATTAGCCAGTTAGTAATAGCCTAGTTATTAACTGGCTACTAACTAATAGTTTCAGAATAACTGTTTTTTTTTTTTTAATGAATATGGGTGTTCCTCTCCCATACTTCCTAAATAACTTGTAAGTTTTGATACATTCTTTAAGGATTTATTTATTTATTTGAGAGAGAGATCAGGGGAGAAGGGCAGAGTCTTAAGTAGACTCCATGCTGAGCATGGAGCCTGACACAGGGCTTGATCCCCCAACCCAGAAACCACAACCTGAGTCAAAATCAAGAGTCTGGCACCTAACTGACTGCACCACTTAAGAGCCCCATAAATTGATACATTTTTTTTAAAAGATTTTTTTAATTCATCTATTCATGACACAGAGAGGCAAAGATACAGGCAGAGGGAGAAGCAGGGTCAATGCAAGGAGCCCGATGCGGGACTCGATACCGGGTCTCCAGGATCAGGCCCTGAGCTGAAGGCGGTGCTAAACCGCTGAGCCACCCGGGCTGCCCAGGTTCATACATTTTTAAGAGAACATACCCCTCTGCCATTTTCCATTCATCAACAGAAAAATTAAGTCCAATAATTGATCCAATCTAGCAGCTACAAATAGTATTAGAAATTTTTTATAGAATTTCACAATTGGAAGGGATTACAGGGAAATTTTTCTTTCTTCTCATCCCCTAATACATGAGTTTCACCTTTTTAAAAATGAGAACATCATACATCTTTCAGAAGGGCTCTGATTCCACCTCCAGCCTAATATGAATTTTCGTGATTCTTCCATGATGAATCCCAGTTTTTAAGTGCCTTCTCTGAGTTTTAATACTTGCTTTCTAACCTTGCCATTCAGCATTTTCTTTTCTATACTTTTATGTTATTTTCATGTGCACATTTCTTCTTTCCCCAAGCTCTTGAGAACTTTGATCATATCTCCAAAAAATTCTGTGAATTGCCTCAAAATTATTATTATTATTTTTATTGTTGTTGTTAAAGTATGCAGACTTTACAGAAGTACAACAGAGAATGTCCTTATCTCAAGTAGGTCAATGTTCAGGACTAGAAAATAAATATATATGAACTTGAGAAGGCTTGGAGATTCTTTAAGTCTTTTTATTAGAGAACCATAAGGCACGTAGACAAATGGGAACTGACACTTCCCATTTACTTGTACCTAATTAGAAATAAACACAATATCATAAATCAATACTAAATTAGTCAGATTTCCCTTTTGTGCTTATGTGACCATAGGATAAGATAGAATTTGAAAATAATTTATGTAATAGGTAGACGAATTGTTCTGAAATCAATATTTTAGCAATCTCAGCTTCAATATTGTATTTTTATAATGTGGGAGAATCATAAAATTTGAAATTTGAGAGATATCTCCGAGGCCACCTATTCTAGCTTATCTTCTAGTAGTGGAATTTTGTTTCTGAGATTTTTAGCAAGAAGTTATTTTGCCTGAACATTTTCTATAGTGAGAAACTCACTATGTCCCAATAGAAAGCTACACTAGTATTTTCCAAACCTAGTTGTGCTTTCAGATTCTCTAGAACTTTTTACATGATTATAGATTGTAGATATTTTATAAATTATGAATATATAAAATATATTTAATATTAGTAAGTATTTTAAAAATAACAATTCCTTTGGCCAGGCATAGACTAACTGAATCTCAGAACTCTAGAGTTGGCACTGGGAATCTGTATTTTTAAAAATTTTCCAAATGCAGGGCACCAAGGCGGCTCAGTCAGTTAAGCTTCTGACTTGTGATTTTGGCTCAGGCCATTATCTTAGGGTCCTTGGAGCCTCAAGTTGAGCTCTGTGCTCAGCAGGGAGTCTACTTAAGGATTTTCTTTCTCCCTGTCCCTTTGCCCCTCCCCCACTCATATTTTCTCTCTCTCTCTCTCTTTCTCTCTCTCTCTCTCTTGCTCTCTCTCTTTCTCTAAAGAAACAAAATCTTTTAAAAAATTCTCCAAGTAAAAAAAAAAAAAAAATTCTCCAAGTGCTTCTGATGACAGCCAACCTCATTCCTCAATTAGTTTAGCTATTAGAAACCTATTCTCTATATTTAGCTCATATAACTTTCTATAAAGCCTTTTTATTAATATTTCCTACTCTATCCCTCTTGAGTTGCATAGAAAAAACTACATAAATGTTTTTTATGCTGAAAATATTTTAAATTTTGAAGATAACTAATATCTCTCTTCCTCCCCATTCTGTAGCATATTTTCCTCCTCTCTAATGCTCTCTCTTCCTGAAACTTTACTCATGTGACATGAAATACAGACCCTTTAATCATCATGATTAACTTCCTCTGCCACTGACCCCTCCTCTTGTCCAAATTTCTTAAAGACAACCACAAATGATCCCAGTGTCCTATAGATGACATTTCCAGAACAGACCATATTGTCTATCATGTTTTAGTTTACGAAAACACCTGAAGGTCTTGTATTTTTCTCTCTGTTCAGAAAGCTCTTCCCCAATATCTGCATGGAAGCTCTCTTCCCTCTTTTAAACCTGTGTTCAGATGTCAACTTAGTGAGGTCTTCCTTGACCAGTCTTTTTAAATAGAAGTCCCCTCTACCCAAATTACTTCTAAATTTGTTCTTCCTCATAGCTTATCAAACCTCTGATACAGTACATAGTTTATTTATCTAGATTTTTCATTATCTTTATCTCCCATTAGAATGTCAGTTCTATGAGGACAAGAATATTTATCTTTTTCTTTGCTATGACTGGCTACATACAGTAGATATACATTTATGGTGATGAATGTATAAAAAGTGCTGGATTATGCATTATATCTTTTTTTAACCATCAGGTAGAACATTGAATAGAAGAGAAAATAAAATTCCAATTTTGAGTTTGAAGAGACCCTATAAATCCCATCATGTGAGATGCTTCTATCATGGATTAGTAAATTGAGGCCCAGAGATAATCACATATGCAGCAAGAGGTATAGAAAGGCTTAAAAACAAGACCTGAGTCCCATTTCAGTGGCTTTTTTTTATTGGGTTAGCTTTCAGAGAAGGCTATCCTTGGTGTGCACTGAAAAGATTTCCTTCTGAAATATTAGATACCCACGTTAAGACTTGAGTCTTTGGTTTCTTAAATTACCCATATATACTTAAAAGTAATATTTGATTTAATAATGGACAGATAATTTTAAAATATGATAATTTTAGAAAGGGCTTTTCAAAAAAAGTCTAATAAAATACAGTGTATGTTTATTCAAGGGGAAAGATACATCTCCCAAATATGTTTTTCCATTGGTGACTATTCCACATGTTAGCATATTCAAATCCAGAAAAAAGAAAGGAAAAGGAGTACATTTTGAAGCAAATAAAATGATAAGTGGGGTGGAGTCCACTGGTAAAATATTGATTTTTTAAATGTATTTTTAAATCAAATCTGATAGCTGGTAACAAAATACTGTTACTACAGCCTTATACTGACTTCAGTTGATGATCTGCAAGCCTACTCTCTAAAGTGAATCTCTTCAGCCTTGGCGATAAAGGAGTTCTATTCACATAGCATTCATTTGATAGAGAATTGTGTTTTTGTTTAAAACTCCATTATCAAAAAAGCTTGAATCGGGTAGGTGTCTACCGGTGGTTAAAAGAAAACTCTAGACCTCTGAACAAGCTTTAGGTAGTAGGTTCCATGATGCTTTATATTAGACCTTGCTGAACCAGTCTTTCTCACTGAGGTGTTCATTGCTCAATTGCTATGAAAGTAAAAGAAAAGCTTTTGCATTCATTCAAGTAGGTATCTATTCTTTTGGTGTTTTTTTTGGACACTGATTTGCAGTAGTTAAAAATTAGTCATTGAAACTTATAACAACCAGAAATAAAGGAGAAGCAATTAATGTAAATCAGTTTTCTTTTTCAGGTAAGATATTTGGGGATTTTTAAAGGAATTACATGTACATTGCATTTTTAAGTGAGATTCTAATGTACATACCAAATATTTTGTTTTTATTTTTTAACCATGAGCCATTTTAAACATATAGGTATTGATAAAATAACAGATGTCCAAATAACTATTATTCATATTAAGTAAATAATAACATATTTCTATGTTTCATATGTTGTGTACATACATGTTGAATGTACATCTATACACAGAATAATTCCCTGTGAGATAAACATACAAATAAGAAATAATAGAAACAAGCTGAATGACTCCTACCCATCAGGTGAATGAGAAAATCACTACATAGAGACAGATAGTAAAGGCTGGGACACATAAACCTTAAACCCCACCCCGGATAAAGTGCCACATAATCAAGAGGGAGCCCCTAACTCCCAGCATTGGAGAGTTTGGAACTAGAGCCCCCAACTAGGGTCTTCAAAACATCTGGCTCTGAAAGCCAAAGGGGCTTATTTTCACAAGTCCTACATGATTATAGCAAACAAAAATAATTTTTAAATGGTTGGGAGAACATAGCAGATAAGGGGCTAGTATCCAAAATTTATAAAGAACTGAACAAACTCAATGCCTCAAGAACAAATAATCCAATCGAGAAATGGGCAGAAGACATGAACAGACATTTCTCCAAAGAAGACTTACACATGGCCAACAGACACATGAAAAAAATGCCCAATATCACTCAGCATCAGGGAAATACAAATCAAAACCACAGTGAGATACAACCTCAACTGGTCAGGATAGCTAAAATTAGCAAGTCAGGAAATGACAAATGTTGGTGAAAATGTGGAGAAAGGGCAGTCCTCTTACACTGTTAGTGGGAATGCAAGCTGGTGCAGCCACTCTGGAAAACAGAGTGGAGGCTTCTCAAAAAGTTGAAAATAGAGCTACCCTATGACCCAGCAATTGCACTACTAGGTATTTACCCAATGATACAAATGTAGTGATCTAAAGGGGCACCTGCACCCCAATGTTTATAGCAGCAATGTCTACAATACCCAAACTATGGAAAGAGCCCAGATGTCTGTCGACAGATGAATAGATAAAGGTGTGGTGTCTATGGAAAACTACCCAACCATCAAAAAAATGAAATCTCGCCATTTATACCAAAATGCTACATATTTATATCCCAGACTGAAACCAAATCAACTCTAGGTTTAGAAAATGATTGGAATATATATCCATGATGTTCCATAGCAATTAAAAGAGGGTTTGTTCAGTTGTCCATCAACAGATAAATTGATATAGATGGGATTTGCATATATATATATACATACTCAGCTATCAAAAAAATGATATATATACTCAGCTAGTATGTATATATATATATATACTCAGCTATCAAAAAAATGAAATCTTGCCATTTGCAACAATATGGATGGAACTAGAGGGTATTATGCTAAGCAAAATAAGCCCATCAGAGAAAGACAATTATCATAGGATTTCACTGATATATGGAATTTAAGAAACAACAGAGGATCATAGGGGAAGGGAAGGAAAAATAAAATAAGATAAAATCAGAGGGGGAGACAAACCATAAGAGACTCGATCATAGGAAACAAACCTAAGATTGCTGGAGTGGAAGGATGGGGTAACTAGGTGATGGACATTAAGAAGGCATGTGATTTAATGAGTATTGGGTATTATATAAGACTGATGAATCACTGAACTCTACCTCTGAAACTAATAATATCCTATATGTCAATTAATTGAATTTACATTTTAAAGAGTGAAAAAATGGGTGTTAAGAGCATCTCTATGGTTGTATATCCAAGTTCAGCAGAGAGGGAGCATGCAAAAATGCCCATTTCCTAGTTTCTCCCTGAAAGGGATATTACTGCATACTTTCCCAGCTGCTGCCTAAGGACCAGCTTCTAATCCACGTGCACCTAGGTACTCTCTATGATCCTCCACTTAGGGACACTGACAGATCTTGGGACACCCTCAACTACTGGGAGCCACCAAGAAGAAAGACAACAGTTTCAACAATCACAAAGACCCTAAACCCTCAAGATTCCACCAAAATTTGTTAGAACTAATAAATGAATTCAGTAAAGCTGCAGGATATAAAGTCAATATATAAAAGTCAGTTGTATTTCTATCCACTGATAATGAACTATCAGAAAGAAAAATTAAGAAAAACAATCTCATTTACAGTAATATCAAAAAGAATAAAGTACTTAGGAATAAATTTAACCAAGGAGGTATAGACTTGTACACCAAAAATGACAAAATATGTGTTTTTTTGTGCTTATTTTATTTAAATTCAATTAATTAACATATACTGTTGGTTTCAGAAGTAGAAGTCTGTAATTCATCAGTCTTTTATAATACCCAGTGCTCATTATATCCTGTGCCCTCCTTAATGTCCATCACCCAGTTATCCCATCCCCTCACTCTCCTCCCCTCCAGCAACCCTGTTTGTTTCCTATGATTAAGAGTCTCTTATGGTTATGACAAAATATTGTTGAAAGAAAGTAAAAGAAGATCTAAACAAAAAAAAAACTCCAACTACAGACTTGTCAAAGGAATTGAGAAAAGCTGTTTAGACTAGATTCTCAGCTCTTACTGAAAGACTAGTACACGAAGAGTTAACCAAAGGGACTAGATCCATAATAGGAAGTCATGATCTGACTTAGAATACGACAACCAGCAGCACTCGCATCAACTGGGAGCTTAACAGAAATGCAGAATCCCACCCCATACCTACCGAGTCTTAGTATACATGGTGTCAAGATCCCCAAGTAATTCCTCTATTCATTGTCTTGATAAGCAGTGTCAATACAGTTTGTATTCTGAGATGAGACAGATTTTTCACTAATAGCAGTGAAGATCCTTTAGCCAGACAGCAATTTGGATACTAATCAAACTTTGTCACAGGAAGTGGGAAAGTAGATGAGGAAAGCAATCAAAGGGTTGATAAATAATGGATTACAACAATACAGCTAAAGTAATAAAGTCTTGTCCAAAGGCCTGAGTTTGCAGAAATTCAATGAAACCATTGGAGTAATCACTTTCAAGACTTGTAATTCTTCTCTTATAATTTAAGTGGCATCAGATGCACCTGCAAAAGTAAAGCCCTTGGTACTATTCCTGTGTGACCTCGGGTAAACCATTTCACCTCCCAACATTCTAGTCTCTCCAGCTGTAGAACAAGATTTACAACTTTCGTTAGTAATGGGATTGAGATTCTCATTTGGATGAAATTTATGCAAGTGCCGAGTATGATTATTATTTTAGCTGACAGATAAAAAGATTGTCATTTGTTTTTGAATGTGTTGTGAAGCAAAAGACACAAGGATGAAATTATACCGATCGTCCTTTTTGTTTTGCCTGCTTATGGAGTTTGATTGAACTTGTCTGAATCCCATGATAAATATGCAACATAACAAAAGATTAAATGAAAGACCATTTAATTACCTGAATCAGAGCTTGTAAAAATGTATATGTGTTCATGGCGGGGGGTGGGGGATGGAGAGGATTGGTGTAATTAGGACCGGGAATTTAGAAAAATTGTGTCTAGCAGGAAAATGTGTACATGTTTGGCAAAAATTGAGTGATGGGTCAAGAACTCTTCAAGCTAAGAAGATTATATCAACAGATGCATTACCCATCTGCTCACTGAATGTACAAAAATGGAAACGGCATTTTTTTTCTATCAATTGAAGTTCCAGTTATACTCAGAGGCCATGAATCATACCATGCCAATAGCCAAGATTGAAAAATGTAAAACATGAATAATAGAAGGCAAAAGTTAGCTACTTTCTACGTGAAATAAAAGGTATTGTCAATTCTGGTCTTCCTTGTGAAACTCACATTCCTGTTCCCAAAAGGCACAATCCAGAGACACACCAGAACAGCAAATCTGTGTTTACACTAAAAGGCACATAATCTAAGTGTAAAAACTGGCAGTGCACAGTCTTATTGGAACAATAGGTCACCAGCATCCCAGATGGATTTTTTTCAACTATGTAATAACACAATGGTTTTAAAGCCTCCCATTTTGAAGTGAGGGGGATGTCTATGAGATACTGACATCATATAAAACATTCTTACCTGCTAGAGATATAGTGGTACTTAAATCTGTGTCTTGCAGTGCTATTTAGGGGAGATTGGTGAAAGTTATTTAAGTTCAAATGAAAATATTAGAAACTCATACTAAGAAATTAACCATGCAACTTATTATTCATTAACTTACTCATGTATCAACAAAGAGTTGTAAATGGCAGGATTTATACAGAGACTAGAGCTATTATAAAGCACAATAATGACTAGTCATACCTGCCCCCAGCTAATCCTGCTGAACATTGTTGTATTTTGGCTCATGCATCCTTTATAGAGATTTCTCAATCCATCTGACTGCAATTACTCAAACCTTAGATCAACATTTTTCAAAGGCTTTGGTTATCGCTGTTACGATTTGTTACGGCAAAGAGCTACACAAGTGATGCTAAAACTTGGAGACTCTATTTCTCCCAAATTAATTCTGTAAAAGCATTAACAGCATGGTTTGTCTCTCCGTGCTGAGGCTGAAGAGGAGTTATATATGTCCTTTATTCTCTTTGGGCTAAATGTTTCCTGGGTCAGTATTCCCTACCATGAAGAAGTTTTCAACTGAGCTGTTTTGCATTATCAAATGCAGATACTGGGGATCCTGGCAAGCATCAGTTATATGTAGGGACCAAACATTAACTCCATTGTATTATTTAATCCTCACAACAAAGTATCTGTGGACATATGATTGAGGATGAGAAGTAGCATCACATCAGTGGTGCAAATTAAACATAAGAAAAGAAAAACAGATACCTTGGAAATGTAGGCAACAATAACTATTTCTTAGCAAAAAGAAGTTCTGAGAAAAGCTGGATATGGCAAAAAATAGAAAAATTGTGGCAATTAGTGACTTCCTTCTTAAAGGTATGGGATGATCACTTTGTGGATTATCATGGATAATTGACCAGTCCGGTGTCACATGAGTGTTTCTATTCATGACAGAAGATGCTGCTAAACAAGAGCAAATGTACTGCCTAAAAATCTGCTAAACACCTAATGATTCGTGTGGTAAAATACATGTTACTGGGAGAACAGAGAAGAGAAGAATCTTTAGATGATCCAAAGTTTTGGATAGAAAACTGAACCACTTGGAAGCACAGATGGTGTTTTCAACACTTCTTTCTAGCAGTTGGGACTTTGGAAGGGATAGAGAAATCTTGGATGTGAACAATTGGCTCTGCAGATGGTGATGGTGAACTGGTTTGGCTGACAGTTTTAAATCCCAGACTGATGGGTTCTTATTCACAGAAGAATTAAGAGAAGGAAGTGGAAGGGGGGGGGGAATGAATAAAGGAATATAATTTAATACACAAGGGGAAAATGTGTATTAAGTTATGGTTTATTTATCAGTTTTATAAATAGAAATAATCAGAAGGCCACATCTAAAATAGCCAGCTACGGTAGCAACCAGAGATGCAAAAAAGTTTACCAAATTTCAGCTGATAAAACAATTCTGAATAACTTAATTAAGTTTGTCACTTGGCACTCATAGTCATGAGATGGGAGTCAGTAAATAGGTGCCACTAAAAAATGTGATGGGGGGACACCTGGGTGACTCAGTTGATTAAGCATCTGACTCTTGATCTCAGGGTCAAGAAAGAGAGGAAGAAGAAAGAAAGAAAAGAAAGAAAGAAAGAAAAGAAAGAAAGAAAGAAAGAAAGAAAGAAAGAAAGAAAGAAAGGGCATTGAGCATCTTTAATTAGTAAAACAATCCCTAAAATGGATTAGAAAAGAATCCAAATCCTATCCTCACCCCATCCCATCCCCTTACCAACATTAACCTTTTCAACAACACCTGGAAAAATGGGGTCATTCACCTAGAGGTATGAGAGGAAGAAGTGAGGGAGGGAGGGAGGGAAGGAGGGAGGGAGGGAGGGAGGAAGGAAGGAAGGAGGGAAAAGAAAAGAAAAAAAAGAAAAGAAAAGAGAAAGAAAGAAAGAAAGAAAGAAAGAAGAAAGAAAGAAAGAAAGAAAGAAAGAAAGAAAGAAAGAAAGAAAGAAAGAAAGAAAGAAGAAAGAAAGGAAGGAAGGAAGGAAAAGAAAGGAAGGAAGGAAGAGAAAGAAAGGAAGAGAGAGAGATAGGGCTTGTTAAGGGCTTTGTAATATCCACTTAAAAAGAGGCTGTATTGGGCACCTGGGTGGCTTAGTTGGTTAAGAGGCTGCCTTCGGCTCAGGTCATGATTTCGGGGTCCTGGGATTGAGCCCCACATTCTTCCTGTTCCGTGAAGACTCTGCTTCTCCCTCTCCCACTCCCCCTGCTCTTGCTCTGTCTGTCTCTCTCTCTCTCAAATAAATAATATGTATTTTTAAAAAAAGAGATAGTATCTTCTAATATGAGTAACAGAAGACATTTAAAGAATTTGAGCAGGTGTTGAGGTAAGTGGGAAAACTTTGGTTCATTTGATCTGGAATGATTTTTGTTTGTTTTTACTGACCTATTTTTGCAGTACTCTGGTTTTAAGTTGTATTTTGAAGGCATATCTCCTTAAATGGATGGAGCCTTGTTCACAAAGTAGCCCCAACAAGCTTTTTTAGCAAATGCACATCTTAGCATGCTATAAAAAGGCAGAAAGCCTCACCACCCTTGTAGAGACTTCATTCTTTGCTTTCCACATTTGATTAAGAATAAGGCCTTTCCTGTTTTAGAATGAATTTTGTTAGCAAGCCCAGCAGAAAGCAGTAAACAAAAGTGCCGTGCCTCTTACTGCAGTTTTTGTGGCAGTATGTTGTCACTTTCAGCGTCACCAGAGTATCCACCTCCAGGAGATGCCGTGTTTCCTTGTGACAGTTGCCTTTGTCCTTGGGAAGTGAGAGATCCCATATCCAACAGGGATTAATTCTCTTCATGTAACTTTAATAAGGTGCAGGGGTGTTTCCTCAGTGACACAGTGACAGAAATCTTGATATAAATTGATCTTTACCCTTCAGAGCTAAAGAAAGCTCTATTTCCTTGGATTCTTTGTTTGCTTTTAGTTCAGGCTAATATAGTGATTTTGTTTTCTGGAAATGCTAATGCTTCTTTACATTCTGGGAGCCAGTCAAGACTCTCGATTCTCATTCGAAGTTCATTGCCCCGAAGTTGTGATAAGTGCACAGTAAAAGTTGGATGTCAAGGATGTGGCTATCAAAAGCTATTTCACCCATGAGAAAATACCTGTCCATCTTGAAATCTAGAAAAAAATAGTTCATCAGAAATATATATGTTGGTGTATTGTCTGGCTCCAAATTCCCCTTACTGCACACTGTTTTTGTTGTTTTATTTGTATAATTTAATATGAGGAGGTTTTGCTCTGCTTAATACATCTCTGACTTAGAGATGATGCCATTTACTTACTTGATGTTGAATTAACACTTCAGATAGATTTCACACATGAAGCTATCTTTTTGTATCATCTGGGCTCTTCACAAATTCTGAGCACATTAACAAAAATCTCTCAACTCTTAATCAATACCTCCTTCTCCAGGTGATTATATATTATAACAGAAAGAGCACCAAAATAAGAAGGCCTGGATTCCAGACCAAAGAATGAAATAAGGGACCTTAAAAATGTTGTTTAAGTTCTGAGCCTTAGTGTCCCCATTTTATAGGTGGGGAAATAATAATGTATCTCTGCCTATCTTAGCACTGTTTATAAATCCAATAGAGAAAAAGGTACCTGAAATCACATTGTATCATAAATTTACTCAAACATTTATTGAATAACATAATTGTTAATGTGCTTAAAATGCAAAATGGTTCTTCAAAGACTATCTTTATTCAAGCCTAATAAAATGCCTATTAAAAAGCATTTTACTGGGAGCTAATGTACCTCTGGTCAATTCGATGCAGAAATGAAGCTTAGACATTTCACAGAAATGAATGGTCAATATATCCCTTCAAACATCTCGTTTAGTGTCAGCCTTCTCTTCTGAAATTTGGATAAGAGAGCTAATCAGTTCAAGATGGAACCCATGGGTGAATGTCTGCAATGCCAAGATCCAGATCCTGATTTAAGTGTGACCCATGCACTTTAAAATTGAGGCTTGGCAGGTAATAAAATTAGACAATCTCAAAACACATAGTTAAAATGTAGTGAAAATCTCAAAACACATAGCATCTTTCTCAGATTCACTATTTTGCTTCTTAAATGTGAGGCTCAGAGGTATCTTTTTATCACCCAAAGTTTCAGATCTGTTGAAAAGCCTGGACAGGCATTCGATTGAGTCCCTCGAGTTCCATGCTAGCAGCAAGGCACAAATACTTTTGGCCTGGCAATTTCAAGGCAGGTGTTACCAGTTGGTTGCCTGAACCATGGAAAAACCTCCTTCTGGCCTTTTTTAAAATGCCTGATTCAAGCGGCACTACCTCCTGATGGGCCTGCCAGGGAGAATTAGTTTCAGAACGCACTCACAGGAAGTGAAATGAATTAAGCTGCTGGAGGAATTAGGAATGTGTACGTAAATGTTGAAAAAAGTTTGCCCAAAACAGCAATCTTGGATCTGGCATCACTGAAGTCGAACTTGCCTTTTGTTTTGTTTTGTTTTTTTGAGGATAGTCAATGGGTTCAGGTGCTTATATTGGAGTTTTGTGGTTCATGATAGAATAATCAAGTCACAGAAGGTCCTTTATAAAATACAATCATAGCAATGAAGGCAAAGTATTACACCATCGTGTTATTGTTACAAATCACCAAAGATTAGAAAATACATGTTTGTGTCCTGCTTTCTTTTCCTCACTTTGAAGAATGTAAGCACTCCAGAAAAGCTAGATTCAATCTTCTGGTGGTCTTCCATGGTTAGAAAAAAGTGATGTGGTTGGCAAGAAAATAGATCCTCTGACAGATTTTATTATCGGTTTTAAGTATAAAATGAATAATGAAGACTTTTCAGTGGGTCTTAGGTGTTTGAGGGTTGTGTCTACTTGGAAAATCTTACAAAAGGTAAATGTCTTGGCTAGAAAAGTGAATAAAGCACATACCACATAATCTGGGTTACAATTCCACAAGGCTCCAGGTTCACTGATCTACCACAAGGCCCCAAGGCTCCACACCATCTGATCTGCACCTACCTAGCTTTCAGGTTTCTCTTATTTGGCTGTGTTCCCTCTTTCTGCAAACTCCCTCCCTCACCGATCTGGTGCAGGTTCTTGCTTACCACCTTCATCATCCCTGAAGGCTAGTTTGCCCCTGAACCTACAATGAGCATGGATCTCAACCAAAAATGACGAAAGTGAGGGTTATTATTTACTATCTACTCTGGACAGATGGTGTGCTGAGTGCTTTACATACAATACCCACCACTCCATACTGGTTTTTGAGGTGTCTGAGGATGATTTGTGTGCACCACTGTGTAACCCATTAACTTAAGGTACTGTCTGTATGTACGAGATACAAGAGATAATTGACCCACATCTCTAATTTAGTTCAAGAACCCCAGAGTCACTGATTAAGAACACAACTATGAATATCTCTGTAGGTTCCCTCAGAATAAGAATGGCTGTAGATTAGGTGCCCAACTTTCCCATCCACCCCTTGGACTTGGCTGGAGTTAGAGGTGGGCAGCCTTTCAGTCCTTCGTATTGTGAAATCTCACTTCCCTGCCTCACTGCTCTCAAAGCACTGCCATGCACCTCTGACTATTGCTTTCTGCTTTGCTTTATCCACGCAGGTAACGACATTGACTCAGGAGGTCTCTCAGTTAGGTAAAGACATGAGGAATGTGATGCAACTTCTAGAAAATGTTCTCTCACCTCAGCAACCGTCACGGTTTTGCTCTCTGCACTCCACATCCGTGTGTCCCTCCAGGGACAGCTTACAGACCAGGATGACCTGGAGCACACACCAACCTTGCCTACACTTACAAGCTGGGGGAGCTACTTATACTCAAGCACAACTCTGTCATGGTAATGTCACCTCACACATTTGGAGTGTGGATCCCTCCTCTGTGGGGAGCAGCCCCCAGCGAACTGGAGCTCATGAGCAAAATCCAGCTGACACTGAACTTTATCATTCTCCAAACCTTGATTATTCACCTGCGCACTACCAGGTCGTCCAAGAAGGTCATCTGCAATTTTTAAGGTGCATCTCCCCACATTCAGATTCTACACTGACACCTCTGCAGTCCATTTCAGCGACCCTCTCATCCTCCCTCTGCTCCTCCTCAGAAACGTCCTTGCATCTGGTTCTCCCAAGCAGATCAGAGGAGGGCAGCTTCAGCCAAGGAGTCACGAGTTCCTTCAGTCTGGAAAACTTGCCAGGATCTTGGGACAGGGAAGGAGCAGCATCAATCTCTACGGAACCCTTGGAAAACTTTCCACTGGAAGTTGTCACAAGCACAGCAGAAATGAAAGATAGTAAAGCCATAAACGTATGATATTTGCGCACGTGCAGCAGCTGCCAGTTCCAAACCCACCACTGCATGACAGCTTTAGTTTGCCTTTTTTGCCTCGGGCAGGTGTGAAGACTGGGCTAAGCTGGGAGTCCTGCAGGAGCGTGCGTGAGGAGCCAGCCGAAGGCGAGCCACATCCATACTGTAGCAAGCACTTGCTAGATCCTTAGGAACATAGCAGAAACCGTTCCCTCTACAGGTATTCACTTACCCGTCTGTTTCACAGACTTTTTAAAAGTCCAAAGACCCTGAGGGTCTGAGCAGCTAGAAGTTCCAGACAAAGAATCTGTGGATTCATTTTGTCCTAGGTGACTTTTGTGAAATGCAGCAAAGGTTTTTCCTGAGTGCCTGCTTGTCGTTCCTGAACAATATCCATAGCACTGTTGGCCTCTGGAGTGCACAGCTCCTGCTGATCTATTTTTCTTTTTGTGAAGGCAAAGGGACAATTATCACTGCATGTCATCTCCTAGACAATCAGTCAAATAGAGCTGGTGGCCAGTGGTTAGCTATTGCACGTTACTTGCCATGTAAATGAACATGTCTTTATTTATCGAAAAAAAAAAAGAGAGGCTATTTTTATATACTTGGTATGAAATATGTATTTAAACTATTTAAAATATTTATAAAGAAATGAATGTTTTCTTTTCATTTTGGTAAAAAAAGAAAAAGCTTGCCGTCTTAAGAAATGCACTACTGTTATGTATAGTAGATCAAAAACTATTTATTATTAAGAGGATGTAGTTTCAAAAGGAATCCCCCCTTTTATTTGCATGCAGTTTGCAACAAATGTATCCTCACACTTCGGGATTACAAAGAAACAGTGAGGTCATATTTTATTAATGAAATAAAAACATGGACTGAGTGTCAAATATGTGGGCTCTGGCATGGTGGTAGGCAGGGCTCCACCTCGTTAGGCTCTGCTGACTCACGCCAACGACCCGAATTAAGGCTGCCCCCACTGTGCTGGCATAAATGTCTCCCCTCCAGGCATCAAACTTCATTGTTCAGGAACCCAAAATTGGTCTGTGGGATATGAGATCTCAACTACTTTAAGCCATTCTGATCTCAAAATGAGGGAGAGAACCTTGGCTGTATGCTTCCTTTGTGCTATTCTTGAGGGAGAGATTATACACCAGTGCAAATTCCAAAAGGGAGCCCAGACTTCTGAGCAATGACTTGTGAGAGTAGTAAGGCCAGCTTACACTGGATCAGTGTTTTCATTTTTTTCTGTAAAGCTCTCAACAAAGCTGTAAGTTATGCAGCGCAGGTGTTTTCATTCTCATTTTGCAAAGAGATAAAAAGAGATTACACAGCTCGGATGCCGGAGATGGTCTAGAACCTATAATTCTCCCTGCATCTCAGCCAAATGCAAATTCAGATGCTGGCTTGGGAATGGTTTAAACACCTTCACTCAACTTTTATTTGTTTTGGGTTTTTTTTAAAAGATTTTATTTATTTATTTCAGAGAGTGAGCACAAGCCTGAGCAGGAGGAGGGGCAGAGGGAGAAGCACACTCCCCCCTGAGCAGGGAGCCCCATGTGGGGCTCCATCCCAGGACCCTGGGATCATGACCTGAGCCGAAGGCAGACGCTTAACCAACTGAGCCACCCAGGCACCTCTCAACTTTTATTTGATGTTTAAGGACATTTAGGGCCAAATCATCCCAGACATTCTTAGAAAACATCCCATTTACATTCTGGAGTCTCAGGTTTTTTTTTTTGCATCACAAAAAATAAACAGTCTGAGAATTGTATCATTAAAAACATCTAAACAAACCAAAAGCTCTGATGTGTGAATCTTGTACCCTAAAATTGGCTGGGCAGCAGAAAGAAATCTGTATGAAAAAGGAAATAGTACGTGTGTATCAACATATTACTCAAGACAATGCGTTCTACTTCTCCACCTCCAAAATTTAATCTCTCCTTACCTAAGTGAATGGGAAAATTGAGGCAAAGGCAGCTTTCTAGATTTAAAGTGCTCAGGTTTGTATTAATTCTCCCTTTTGTTCTCCTGACCTATATAGTCATTTTTAGTACCATTCAAAAAGAACGGTATTAGTGTGTGAATATTCTTCTGGCAAACTAGCACTAATTATTGATGCTAACAATAATGACTGACATTCTGTTTTTTGAGTAGTGACTCTGTACCAACATATATTTAGAATTTAACATGTTATATTTCCTCATATAATTGTCAAACAATGCTAAAAATGACTTACTATTATCCTCATTTTGTAAATGAATAATTGGGCCATGGACTTTTTTTTAACTTACCCAGTCACATTGTTTTAAATGATAAATCCAATAACCCATAGCCACTCGGTATCCTCTTCATGTCCAGATCTGTTCTTGCTGTCTTTTAAAACTTTACTAGTAATTACTTCCTTTTGAAATCTGTGAATAGAATAAAATAAAATATTTGTGTGTTTTTTTTTTTTTTAAGGAAGCATACAGATGGGACAAATTAGCTAACCTGTGAGGATTTGAGGAAGCCCCTGTGAAATGTCTGGAAACATGCCCATATTTTTCCAGCCAGTCTCTCCTCTGTATCTGCACTTAATGGCTGACCTTAGGCATAAGAATCAGATACCTGCCCTCATAGGTCTGCAGCTGGATGAAAATGAATGATCACCCATAGTAAGTGAGGGCTCTCATTGATTTCTTAGAGGAGGGCACCTACTTCAGTCCCAACTTACTCTTTATTCACCTTTTCCCTCATCATCATTATTCTGAGCAGAACTCCTCCATATCCTGGGCAGCCAGAATGACACATTTTGCTTTGTTTGTTTATGTCTGTTGTGATATTATTCCAGGAAATGAGAATCCCAAGTTTTTCTAGGTATTTGATTTTCCAAACATTATTGCAATGTAAGTAGCAGAAGCCCTTGTCTACTTATCAGGGATGCATGTTTGGATCTCTACCTACCAACTCTGCTGAAGAAGCAAAACAGGGATCCAGAAGAAAGAAAAGCACTTATTTTCTTGGTCAAGTATATTTTCTTTAAAACAATACTGAGGACTAAAGTCTTCTGTGTAGCTCTAATTAAGAGAACCAGACAGATTAACAGGACTTTATTTTAATTCAACGTAAGAAATTTCTGGTAATTAAAGCCACTTACAAATGGAGTTTATTGCCTTGAGAGATGGTAAAATCACTAATAAAGTGTCCTTTGAGAGGTTGCATAACTACGTGACAGGAAAATTGTTTTCCAGAAGGATTCTGTATTGGGTGGGAGGTTAACAGAATACATGCATCAGAATCACATGGGGTGCTTGCTTAAACTTTAGATCTGGCTTCAACCAAGTGCCTTTGGGTGGGGCCTGATATCTCCCACTTAAACTCCCTGGGTGATTTATATGCACTAAATATTGGGAAATATTGGTATGGAATCTATAGTAGTACAAGACTGAGTCCTACCTAATTTATACACAGGTGGACTAGCATCTACATTCTGTTAAAGATAGGTCTGAGTCTGTCATTGTATCAGAAAGACCTGGTCAACCTCTATATCAGTAGTTTCAAACTTCTGTTCAAATGATGTATTTCCAGGGGATCTTAATAAAATTGAGATTTTAGGGACCTGATTCCTAAGATATGGGCTGGGTCCCAAGCAATTCTGATATAGATGTTCCAGGGAACAAACTCCAGAAACGTTACCCTAAGCTGTGTCATCATCCCTTAGATAATGAGTAGTTGGTTCTGTGGGGGGCAGACCAGCTAGAGTCAAACAATCAAAACTGACAATTATGTACCATACTGTTTCCATGGCATTCTTAATAAATCGATAAATTTTTTCATGAAAATAAGTGATCACTTTCTTCAAGAGCACTTTGAACGTTCCTTCATTACTGGTAATGGCTGAATGCCTACTATGTGTCATGTACTGGTACCTCTTGATTTGTTGTAGGTCTTTGTTCTCTTGTTTGACTTGGATTTTCTAGTAGGAAGAAAAAAATGAAAATGCCTTTTGAAGCCTTATGAACTTGTCAGTTCTTCCTGAATAGGGAGGAATCATATTTGGATGTGAAGTAAACCAACTACTTGGTTAGAGAATGACAGTTGCTATTGATGGCCCCTGTGTGAAATGGAACTGCTCATGTCAAGATTATGATTTTATCCAGAGCAATGAAAATAGCTTGTTCCAAATAGTTCTTGCTACAGCTGCTTCTTCTCATGAGGTGTAAGATCATCCTTATAAGACATCACCTTTACTAGAAAGTTTTGTAACACTCCAAATGGATTCTCCCCTTAGATCACCATCACCACTGAAAACAGAGCCTCAGAACCTGTGCAGTTTCCATGAAAGACTGCTCTAAGAGGCTTCTCCTTTGCCTGCTTCTTTCAGTTTATCCAAGGGCACACACTCCAAAGAAATACAATGTTGAGGAAAGGGCAGGAGTTTTGGAGAGACACAAAGGAGTGTTTGCCTCCAGCCATTTTTCCTTGCTCTATGACCTCAAACAAGTTATTTAACACTTCTGAGCCTCCATTTCTTTATCTAAAAATCGGGTATTAAAATATACCTAACTTGCAGAGTCTTTGTGAAGAGTCAATGAAGTAATTTATGTGAAAGCACATTGCCTGACATATAGAGAATACTAAGCAAATGTCAGTTGGTCTCCCCTGGCTCTCCTACTTCCTCTGCCTCCTATCTCTCTCTCCCACTTCCCTTCCAAATTTCTCCATCCTTCCTTCCCCCTACCTCTTCTCCACCTGCTTACTCCCTAGCTCTCCCTCTTTCTCCATCTCCCTACCCTGACATCTCCATTCCCTCTCTCCCTCTCCCTTCTCTTTCCTTCTCCCTACTTCCTCTTTCCCCTAAGAGTCTCAGGCTAACTTCTGAAAAATGAGCTGCCTTTGACATTTTCTCCACAGAAGCCACAATCTAGCTTTTACGCTATGTCACCTGCAATCTATTCCTTACAGTATTACCAATCAAGTCAACATTTACCTTTAAGAAAAAGTTGTGGGGGATGCACCAGGGGAATAATATGCCACCTTTGCTCCTAGCCATCTTAGCTCCAACCTGTGTGGCTTCTGATTTCTATCCAAATTTTAGTAATCAAAGCCTCATTTTATTTTTTTAAATATTTTATTTATTTATTCATGAGAGACACAGAGAGAGAGAGGCAGAAACATAGGCAGAGAGACAAGCAGGCTCCATGCAGGGAGCTCCATGCAAGGAGCCCATGACTCCAGGATCACGCCCTGAGTCAAAGGCAGACGCTCAACTACTGAGCCGCCCAGGTGCCCCCCAAAGCCTTATTTTAAAATCTTTACAATTACAGAAAGATCCGGGAAATGTATTCATCAATATGAACATGTATCTCTTTTTTTCTTGCCCATAAAGTTTCTCTGAAGAAATTTGCTGATGCCTCAGAAATCAGACATATATATGTCATGCCCACCACCCTGAGATACAGAACACCTGAGTACTGTCAGCCAAAAGCCTCAGAAATTTCCCTGCAGCACGGGGCCTTGCCCTGTTGCCCATAGCTCCTGTAGCTGGAAGCCGAGATGAAGAAACGTCTGCCACTTCACACAGATGTCTTCAAAGTTTCCCCTCGTTATCCCATAGAGAGAGTAGGTCCCACCAGAGGGAATAAGCTAAATGTCACTCCCTGCAGCTTGTGTCCTGAAAGAATCTGTTCCTTGGGTTGTAAAAGTCAACAGAGCCCTGAATAAACCTCGCAAAAGACAGGAGGACAGCCCAGTGAGGCAGAGACCAGCACATCTGCATCTGTTGTTCAAGGGAATTAAATAAAATGTATATTCTAGAAAAAATAGCTGAGTGGATGCTTCCTATGGGCAAAACTATGCCTCCTCAGACTATTTGCTTCTGCTTTAGGTTTTTCCCCTGGAGATAAGGGGGTGGGGTGGAATTTAATACTGAATTTAAGGCTCTGTTTTGGGTTGTTTTTTTATCTTTTTTTTTTTTCAGTTGGCTGGTAAAAATAGAACGTACATATGTGATATATTTGAGTACAACAGAGAATAAAATGGGAGGAAGTGAACTTAAAAGAGTATCCATGCTGTTTGTTTTTGTAAGAATCCAGAAGGGATATACTAACATGAAGGGACCATTTTTATTTAAGAATTCCCTCTGGAGTAAAGAGTACTCTATCCCTTTGGTACTCTTGCTTTCAGTGGTAAATTTTCTACCAATACTAATTTCCTGAACCCCAACTGGCAGTTCATTCTCCACTATGGTTTATTTGTCGTGAGGGAGAATTATTTCTGAGCTCAGCATGGGGATCAGTGTTAACTGCTGCTGAGGAAGGGGCTCAAACTCAGCTGCATCTCCCAGGTAACACAGAGGTCTCTGAGTGGCTGCAGCTACATGGCTAACACTCTCTAATGTTTTTGGAGTCCCTTGCTGTGATTGGCAGTGATGTTCAGGAGCCCCCAGGTTGATACGCAGATTTCTGAAAGTTGCCATGGTAACCCATTACCCAAAATGAGTCATGAGAGTCCCTGCTCTAGTCAGAGGACCTGTAGAACAAAGTCAAATTTTTATTTCCAGCTCCTAGTACCCAAAAATATTTGAGCCCTAGACCTGAAGCATTTAGTATACCTCTGGTTAACTTACAGAAAAACTTATATCCACAGAAAAGAGACAGCATTTCTGACTCTTGGTTTTCAAAGTATGGTCCATGGAGCAGCAGCAGCTTCATCTGGGAGCTTGTTAAAAATGCAGAATCTTAGACCCCATCCCAGAGCTACTGAATCAGGGTCTGCATTTCATCAAGATCCTCAGGTGTACGCATTACAGTTTTGCAGAAACACTTAAATAAACATTGGTTCTTGGCTTGCCACTCATTAGAATCAACCAGGCTAGCTTTTATAAACCAGATTCCTTGCCCTAACCTCAAAGATTCTAACTTAGAGTGGGCCCCAAGTACCAGTAATGTTTAAATCTCCCCATGTAACTCCAGTATACACCCAAGGTTAAGAAAACACTGTTCTAGAATAGTGGTTCTCAAAATATGGTACCTGGACCAGCACCATTAGTATTACCAGGAACTAGTTAGAAATGCAAATTCACAGGCTCCACCCAGACCTACAGAGTCAGAAACTCTGGGGATGGGCCCCAAAAACCTCTATGATTCTGATGCCTGCTAAAGTTTGAGACTTCTGCTCTAGTCTAGACAGCAAAGGAACCAGTAGCACCTAAAGCAAGTCATAAGCAAGAAGGAGTTTGAATATAATAGTATATTATTATTACATGTTATATTTAATAAAATGTACATCAATATCTACCTTCTTCCAGGAGACTCATCATTTTCTATTTCAAATCTCTCTCTATGTTTTAAAACCATACTGATAAGTGAACATGTCACTTTCTAATTAGAATAGGCTCCTAACTTTTCTATTTCTATAGGCTAGCCTAATGACATCCTTGTGAAAAATCTTATTCTTAGGAGGCACAGGTACATTTTAGTTTTATAAGGCCTAGCTTGATAAAGGCTTGGTGTTGGTTACAACAACAAGTCAAAATTACAAGATTAGTGAACCATGGTTGGAGAGAGAAGTTTCTCCCCCGAGAGTACAGAAAATGTATCCCAAGAAAAACCAATCTAATGTTTTTCCTAGTTTTAATTACAGATAGTTGTTGTGTTTAGAAATCAGGGCTTTAGTGCCGCCTGCAGCCCAGGGTGTGATCCTACAGACCTGGGATTGAGTCCCATGTCAGGCTTCCTGCATGGAGCCTGCTTCTCCCTCTGCCTGTGTCTCTGCCTCTCTCTCTCTCTCTCTCTCTCTGAATAAATAAATAAATCTTTTAAAAAAAGAAATCAACACTGAAATATAACACTGAAATATAAAAACACTGTTTATATTTCAACACTGAACCAGCTGCATATATAAGCCATGAGAGTAATAGTATGCCATTTTGATCACATTTGTAGATGTGAGGCACCTATTTTTGAGGGTTTTTGTATTTAGACTAGACTAATGGATCTGAACTTATCTAATATGTGGTTAAAATGATCTTTTTAAAACAAAATATTTATTTATTTATTCATGAATAAAGAGAGAGAGAGAGAGAGAGGCAGACACATAGGTAGAGGGAGAAGGCGGCTCCCTGCAGGGAGCCCAATGTGGGACTCGATCCCAGGACCCTGGGAGCATGCCCTGAGCCAAAGGCAGATGCTCAACCACTGAGCCACCCAGGCATCCCTAAAACTATCTTTATAGAGATATTTGCTAAAGCAAATGTATATAATAAGGCTTAGGCTGAGACAAACTGAGTTTTTAACTCTACTACTCAGCTATTTGACTTGACAAGACAATTATATTCTCCTACTCTTCATTCCCTCATATCTGAAATGGGATGCATTAATTTGAGTTCCCCTAGTAACATATCCTGAGACAAAAATTGTAGTAAAATAGAATATTTGAGGGATGACTTCAGGAAACACTGGTGGGGGAATGGGGGAATGCGGAAATGAGATAAGGAGGGGGAAGGAAGGAATAACACATAAAAAATGTGTTGTTGAGCAATAATCACTGTGAGCAACTGAGACTCAAAAGCCCCACGTTGCTCTGGGAGACATTGTAGAACATGACCATGAGTTGTCCCACTTGAGGAGGAAGAAGCTGGTGTATTCATCCCCTAGGTCCCATTTGTTAATGGCTGAGGGCTGCTCCCAGAGATGTTAGCTTCTCAGTATGCCAGGCCTGCCCCATGGAAAGGCAAAGACAAAGCCTCAGCAGAGAGTCACAGATGCTTGCAGAAGAATGCCTTGGGAAAGGAGTGGAATGGTGTGTGCACGGTGGAGATGGGCAGACTACCAGAAGAATCTGCTACCTGAAGTATGTATCAGGTCGAGTCAAAGACAGAAACCAGTAATTAGAACAGAAAATACTTGATATAAAGAATTATTGTTTATGGAGGATTACCTCCAAAGAAGAGATGAAAGAGAATGCTAAAGATACCCTATGGCAGAAGGAGAGTCCCCAAGAGGAACAAATTTGGAAAAAGGGGCCTCAAGGCTAGAATCTAGACTGAGTGATAGACATAGCACATTGGCAGCAGGGTTTACCTGGTTGCCTGGATAAGAAATGTCCATAGTCTCTGGACTGAGGCTGGAGGGCAGGAAAATGCATGCAGGGCAAACAGGAAACCCCTGCCAGGTACAGGTGGACCAAGCCTGGTGCCAGAATTGGCAAGCCAAAAGTCAGCTTCACTGAGTGTGCAGCACACTACTCGTCATCATGTACCACAGGAGCCAACCAAGAAGCAGCACACAGAAACCAGAATCCCCTCTCCTCTGTAGTGTCTTTCTAACACTGTCACTGGAAAAGGGGAAATATTTACAAGACATAGTCGACTATCTGTAATGGCAATGAAACAGGGCAATAACAAGTGGGTTTTGAGGTGAAAGACAATACTCTGACAGAAAATAATGCTATTCATATAATATCATTCCATATGAAGTAAATGGAATAGCATGTTTTAGGATTACTTTTTAAACTATGAAGTTATTTTTGATAATATTTTAAGTGAGTGTTTTTATTCAAAAACATCCTTAGAATTACTGTTTAGGGCAAAACCATGTTTTTCACTGACACAACTGATTTATTATTTTTTTCTAAAACATTGTTATATATGATATTCTTAACAGTGTTTGTCTTCTGTGTAAGAATGTTATAAATTGACTCCTGTATTAATACACCTCTTCTTTTGTCACCTAAAACTCCTTGAATGGGGACCAGGTCTTTCTTCTACAATTAATGACAAGTGCAATATGTCCATTTTAATGCGTGTAATAGAAGGACTCTAGCATTTTTTTTTTTTTTACTGAAAATTTTGGTAAGCTGAAGGAAAAGGGAAGAGTATGGCTGGGGTACACAGTGAATGAGTGTCTGAGTAGTTAGAATGTCCTTGCTTTCCCCCCTCAAAGACCTTCAGAAAACCACATCTTATTTCTCACCTTTATTAGTGCAGAGTCAGAGAGAGTGCAATCAGAAACACTGAGTTTAAATTCTCTAATTTAGCACTTTTCTCTCTTATCCTCCTCACCAGTGATATGACTGACAATTAAAATATCACCTTGAGATGTCTTTATCACATACACATCCAATTAATTAACCTTTCCACTAAATGAATTAATCTCTTGACCCATCAATATGCTTCTGGCTATTAATTTATTGTTTCCTTTCAATTACCATTGATGTTCATAATCACTCACAACTCTTAAAAATAGAAAAACAATTTGTCTTAGGTCAGACCATCCTTCTTTCTTCCTCTTCCTCCTTGCTTCATGAAGCTTCAAAGGATTACAATATAACTCATGGGCACAGAAATAAATGACAAGAGGTGATCATGGATGGAGATACATCCTTTTTTTTTTTTTTTTTTTTTTTTTTGAGAATTAAGCCCATGGTGGAACAATTGGTATTTTGAAGGAAGTGGTAACCGGGATCAAAGAGTTCCTAGATGACCACTGTTCAAGCCCAGTGTGGAGGCAATGTATATAGGGTGAGTTGACTTGGACCTGATGGCTTCTAAAATCTTTTCTGGTTTAAGATCCTCCAATCATGGGGAAACTGGAGAGAAGACTAAGGGAGAAAAATCTATAGGTCACTTGGACTCTATTCAGATGTGACCAAAACTAAAATTGATAGTTCATAAAAGCATGGAAGGGGACAGTCTAGTTAAGAGTGAGAAACAACTTAGATCGTAAATTTCCAAGTAGTTATTAATGCCTCAACTCACAAAGTGAAAGAAACTCAGCTTCTAGAGCCACCAGAGAGAATTGTATCCCTTCTTCTGTCTGACATGAGGACTGATTCTGGCCAGTTACTTAACCTAACTCTGGCATTCAACATAATTCTGGGGCTGGGACAAGAGACAGCAGTTAGATATAAGGTGAATCAAAGTGAAAGTAGCAGAACTGGGGATGCCCTACTACATGCACCCCAGGTATCTGCTGCTCTAGAGAGAGTTGATTTGGATTATTGGGGTTTGTGTAAATGAGTGTTCATGCTGGAGTTCCATACCCCTCTTCCATGACCTTCCTTCCAGGTTTCACCTTTCCCTCTTCTTTTCATATCAACATACGATGACTTTAATGAACTAACTGCTATATGCCAGGTACACTAAATATGTGCTCTCTCTAAATACTCCCAGTAAGGCCATAATATATCCTTTATTATCCCTTTATCACAAATAAGAAAGCAGAGGCTGAGAAATTATGCGATTTTCCACCACAAATTGGAGACACAGTCCTTCCTCTGATATTCCAAAGACCAAATTCGGCACAATTTCACAGAGTTGTTAGATCTACCTCAGACCTTCCTGGACATTTATAAACACATACTTAATTCTGTTCTGAACTTGAACTTGGAAAACAAATCTTATTAATAAAAACATACATTGTGTCTTCCCTTAATAGTATAACTGCATTTATTTGCACTGAGTCTCCTGATAAACCTGTTACATTGTCAGCTTATGATATTAGGCTTATTTTATTGATGAGGATATTCAGGCAAGGTTGAACAAGAAGTCTAAACCAGAAAGAAATTAAAACAGCTAATATTTAATGGAAACAGGTAACTACACTCAGAGTCTTATAGTATATTAATTCATTTTGTCCTAACAATAATCCTATCAGGGCATCACTGCTGTGATCTTCATTTCATAGCTGAGAAAACTGAGGATAAAAGTAGTTAAATAATATATGCAAAACCACACTCCTGGTTAAGTGGCTGAACTAGAGTTTAAACCTAACTACATTGGTTCCAAAATCCTTGCTCTTAGCTCTATTCATATTCCAGTTTTATGCCTGTTATTACCTGTGTGTCTCTTTGGGTTATAAGCCATTCCAAGACAGCTAGTTTTTCAATTGATTCATATTCTCTACATAACAACCAGGACAGAGCCTGACACAAGATGGCTGCCACAAAATTGTGACTGGAAGGCCCTATAATCTCAACAGTGATTATTATTTGCAGGAGAAGTAATAAAAGATTGGTCATTATACGGCTTCACAGGATACGTTTAGAACTCAATGCAAATAACGGAAATGGCATTTAACCAGCTGCTCCAAAAGATCTCTTCTTGTGCTTCCAGATCCCCCCTTACTTGTGCAGCAAAGGTGAGATGTAAACAGGTTTCGACAGGGTACAGCATCTGTGTTCCAGTCTGGAACCCAGAGATGGGCAGGTCTCCACTCAACACATTCTATACAATCTTCCTCACCATTATTTATCTAAGATAGCTCCCTTGGAGGGACTTTGTAAGAATTTGTATACTTTAGAGTATGATTTATCCAGCAAATCAATAATCTAACTACTCAGCATGACCATGCTTATTTTGCAAGAAATGAAAGTCAAAGGAAATGGCATTTTTGCTTAGGCTTAAAATCTTTTTTAAATTACCCCAGTCAATAGCCCAGATGCTGATAGTGGTAAAAAGAACAGAAATAAACACAAAAAGTTTTATTCCTCTACCCAAATCAAAACAGCAAGGCATTCACACACATTCAAGACAGGCAGGCACCTTTCTCCTTACTGTCTCGTTAAAGCAGGTACAAGTTAAATGTGACTCTTGTCCCCCCTGAACTATTCAGAGTTAAGCATGTATTTTTTTAATTGAAGCTTCCTTATCCTTGTTTGCTATGGGAGCTTTCCTTTAGAACCAAGCCCTTATTATTTATAAAGCTTGAGACTTAACAAGAAATGTCTCTGCTCTTCTTTCTTCCCTTTCTCCCATTCTATACTGCCTCTCTTCCCTCAATTCATCCCGATATTCCAAGTTGAAATACCAACACAAGAGAGTCAGCCTAAATGTGAGGTAAAATATTTCCATCATCTGCTCAGAGACCTCTGCCAAATATCAAGGTTATTGACCCACGTGGAGTGTAAATATACTTTGGAAAGCACATGTCAAGGGACTTTGGTTTACATTATTCACTTGGGCCTTGCTCACAAGTAGGCTGCTCAAAAAGAAGGCTGTTGCCTGAGGCCACAGTAAGAGCAAGGCTACAGTGTGTTGCTTTTTTATGGCCCTAATATCAGTTGCCATGATTCATTTATAGAAAAACAAGTGGCTAAATTTTTCATTTACAGAAAGGAAATTCGACAGAGTAAAGGGGACTTCAGGTTTTTCCTAAGAAGTCATCTGCATTAGTTTTCAGTAATCATGATTGAGTACGATCTTTGCTACAGCAGTTTGTAGATAGCTAATTGTGGTATGCAGCTTCTGGCATGGCTCTCAGTGCTCCCTCTTTCCTGATGCTCATGCTCTTGCATGATCCCATCCCTGTGAGTGTAGGATAGTGACTTTCTTCTACAAACAGCACATGGTAAAAAATGATATGCTATCCTTCCCATTTTTAGGTAACAAAAGGCTGTGACTTCTCTCTTGCTGGTATTATCTCTCTCAGGTTCTTCTCACTTAATTACTGTGATGGAAAGCACCTCAAGGCAAAGAAGTGAGGGTTCTGGCCAGTGCCCAGAAAGGAACTGCGGCCTTCAGTGCAACAGTCCACAGAAAACTAAATCTCACCAAGAACCACAGTGAACTTAAAGCTGATCATGCCCCAACTGAACCCCCAGATTGAACCTTACAGTTTCTGCCTATATCTCAATTGCAGACTTTCAAGAGACCCTGCAAAACCATGCTCAGATTCTTGACCCGCACTATGATATAATAAGTATGCACAGTTTTGTGCCAATAAGTTTGGGAATAATTTACTATCCAGCAATAAATAACTCATACCATAAGAATTGGGGAATTTTCCCTTAAATTGAGCAGATGCCCTAACACCTGATCTCATTATAAAAGTAGCTGCAAAAATCCTCAAATATGGTCATGGGTTGCTTGATGAGCATGATGTAAGATAAAAAGGAATTCATTGGCCTTAAAAGTTCTTTCATCTTTCATCCAAAGTTGAACAGCTCTTAGTCTAAATACTAAAAACTGTGTTCTCTCCTTTGGACAGGACAAGAAAGCACTTGTAATTTTTGCCCTTTTTTCTACACAGCCCTTTTCCAGACCATTCAGTTACAATACAGTTGATGAGGTTTCTACTTTCTGTAGTTATCTCTCTGAATTCACAACCCTTTGACCACACTGATTGGTTTGCATGGTTTTCAAGTGTCATGCAGATGGTTCTACTGTCCATCTTATGCTGTTACTAGCTTCCATCTCAAACTTATCCCAATAACTACAATATTATTAGCTCCTATTTACCTATAAGGAAATCTGAGAGAGGTCATATGACATGTAAGTGGAAGAGCCAAAAACAGAATCCAGTCTCTAAAGCTCATTTCTTGGATCATTCAACTTTTTAATACCATTCCTTCTGGATTGTTTATGGAAATTAATTTAAAAATTAATTTCAAGATTTGCACATTGAAATGCACATTCAAGATTTTCTCATAGTTCCCAGTTCTATCTATTTCTACACTGACATCTTGTACTTAATACCAACCTTGTGTCTTCCTTGGTCATACGGTCCCTCCTCCAGCTTTGTGCTTTGAAAAATTTATTCTGATCTCTCCCTTGGAGTCTTAGAATCTTGGAATCCAGAATCTCAGTACTTTTACCAAACAGTCTCTCTTGCCTCCTTGAATGACTTAGAAAAGGCATGAATCTTAAAGTCTGACATTCCTTGGTTCCAGTTCTAGTTCTACCATTTACTAGAAGTGTGACTTTTGAGAAAGTTGCACAATGCCTCTGGTCCTCAGTTTCCTAACAGTTTTTTTTTTTTTTGGGGGGGGGAGTTGGGGAAGAAGGAATAATCATGTGTCTTTTAAAAATTAAGTAAGATGCTAGATACAAAACATCAGCACAGTATAATGTTTTAGGTACTTAGCAACTTCTAATTCTGTCCTACCTGTCACTCTTTTCTACTGTCTCCTCCATTGCCCTTCCTATATAAATAGAAGGGAGTAAACTACTTTTCTTGGCTTATCAGTTCTTTCTCTACCTTGGCAAAACCCCACATCAATTGAATACACTATTACAATTTTTAAACCATATGCATCCTTCAGGGCTGTTTCTGTTGTGTTGTTTTTGGGTAACCGCTAAAGATTTTTTCAACATTACCACACAATAATACTACATAATGTGTTAAATACCACACAACATTTCAAAGTGTTGGGGTAAGGGGACATTGGTGATGATATTAAATCCCAATTAATGTGAATATTGGCTCCTAGGTAGATAAATCAACAATCCCATGAGGTTATCTGCCTTTAGAATGTTTTGTAACCCTGACAAAATCCCCACAGGAGTCCAAAGATTGTCAGTGTGAGACCATGAATCAGATAATATGTGACAAACATTGTTTCTTGGCATGTGTCTTTTCTGATTCCATTACTCTTTCCTGAGATTTCACGTTGTATGAATCTGAAAGACCCTCCACAGACCTGGTCTGATGTCAGTCCTTCCACATCAAAACATGTGATAATCATCCTACATTTATTTCCAAAAAACTATTTGTCCTTGATAGCATTTATTCATTTTCCCGATTAATTCCTGCTCTCTGTCTGTAATAGAGGAAAGGGGGCTCCAGTTTTTTGTATGAAACTGTGTTTTGAGCATTAAAGTTTGGGTGTCTTTCCACTTCGCTCATACCTTCAGACTGGGACACATAACAGATGCTAGGGTCACTTAAGAGCCAAAGAGGAGCCTAGGAAGAAGTCTGTTGATGACTTAACCACTCCATCAACAGGTTTACATCCCAGCATAGGACAAAGTTTCATCCTCTATCTTCAAGATATTTAATGGTTTCTTATCCAGATGATACAAATTGCTTTCTTATATTCAGTGCAAAGTTTCAAGCTTTAAAAACTTTTTTAAGGGATCTAAAAACTGATAGAATTGTCTCTTAATAAAATTTATATGTAAAAAGTCAGGTACTGTCATCTTTCCTTAGTCTCTTACCCATTGAATCATTGGTTGTTTTTTTTTATAACCTGTGTGCAGAGGCTGGACTAATTTCTATAAAAATTTTAAGATGAAAGTGAAATTTCAATAAGATACGCATGGCAATTCACCCTTCAGCTCAATGTCACTTTTTAGGTTTATACTTTTAGAGTGCCATGAGATTTTCTTTCACAGGATTTAAATTTAAAAATACGTGCTACATAGTTGGTTAATGTCTCTTTCCTAATCAAATCATCACCTCTTTGGAAGCAGGCATCTTGTCTACTTGGTTCATCATTATATTATAGGTACTGCATACCCAATCTCAACTTCCTCAGGCTCTCCAGGTTCTAACTCAGCAGAGTGGACCAGGAGATGATTATCAACATCCAAGACTTCAAAGTTTCTTATCTAAAGAACATGAAATTAGATCAAAGAATTATCCAAAAACCTGAAAGACGTTTTGGACCTAAAACTCAACCATACTTGAGTACAGAGGAAAGAAGTGAAGGAGAAAAAGATGAGAACTAAAAGGAAAAAGACAACATAAGAGGACATTGACTTTTTAACACAATCCTTGGAAATAAGGGAAAAAATAATAATTCTTATGTGACTGGTTATATTGTTACATTATTACCAAAGAATTACAGCACATTGCTCAACACCTAGGCTTTTAAAATTGATAAATAGATTGTTAATGGTATTATCTCTTACAGTTCGTGTGTTTCTATTGGGAACATAGTAAGATATCTGGTGTTTATATTTAATATAAATTTCTATGCTTTATCTATTAGGGGAAAATTGAATAAGGACACTGTGGTTTAGAATACCTCAAATTTCCTCAGCTGTAGCTCAGCATGCAGATATAATTAGTGGTGGGAATGGAAATTCCCTGCACTGGGAATTCTGGCTTTATTGCTATTAAATCTTCTGCACAGAGTTTGGGCCAGAAGGTCTTGGAACCACATATTCCATTTCCCCTTCCTATCCTGTCCCCATTTCTGCTACTGAGTAGATTTTCTCCAGGAACAAAACCATAAGATGTAAATGGTACCTGTTGCCATAGCAGCTAAAATGTTCAGTTCTACCTTCCTCCTCTCAAAAAGAGCTTAATGTATTCAATACCTTTCTTGAGGTTAGAACATAAGTTAGAAACTGGGCTAGGATTAGCTCAGATATTTTCTCAACCACTGAGGTATAGCATCTGTGTGAATTCATTGTTGATATTCTAAATCATTGTGAAATCACTTGTGGTATGAAAAAGAATCAACCAGATGATTGACTGATAGCTCTGTATTAATACCATCTGTCCAGAGGCTCTTCTAAGAGCTCTATGGCAAGACAGAACAAGGAACACTAACTCAGCCTGAACTTTCTATGGCTTAGAAAGTTGGTTACATCTCAAGTTAGATTTACATGTTTGATTCCCTGAAGTTTAATTTAGCAAGCAATACCCCATTAAGGTTGGCCCTCCCTCTGATTGAGTCAGATAATTACTTGCTTATACTTCCAAGCTCTCACATCCCTTCCAATTTATCTTGTTCTCTCAATGGAACTACTGTCTGCTTGGTTAGTTGAAAGGATTAAATCCTAACTGAAATAGAGGTAGGATTTTTTTTTTCTTTGATGTGACTACTCTCTGTCTCCATAATAGAAACATGAAAGGCAGGAAGTCCCACAAATACTGTCACCACACTTATTGTCCATATCTGTCCATTTCAAGACATGGCTCTATGAAGCGGTGGAAAATAAAATAAGCAGATAAACTACAAAGAAGGAAAACAAAGCAAACAAGCATATATCTACACAAGGACCTATACATTACTGTTCATGATAGCTTCAAAGTGGAAACAATTCAAATATTCATCAACAGAGGATGAACAAAATGCTACTCAGCAATTAAAAGGAATGGTTTACTAATACAGTCAACAACATGGATGAATCTCAATAGCATTATGCTAACTGTAAAAAGCATACTGTATGATTATATAAAACTCTAGAAAAGGCAAATTTAATATGCAATGACAAAAAGTAGATCACAATGGAAAGAACACAAGGGACCTGTGTGGGGTGATTAAAAAAATGTCTGTATATTGATTGTACGTGTGATTATAGGAATGTATAAATTTATCAAAACTAGTTAGAATACTTAAAATATAGCATTTTATTGAATGTAAATTATATTCAATAAATATGACATATATATATTCTTCAGCCCTTACTTACAAAGCCCAAACTTTTACCAACATTCACACTGCCTTTTACCCTGCCCTTCATTTTTGAATAGAGAAACAGACTCAACATTTTAAAAAATATTATATTTCTTTGGATTAGATGCTATAGACCTGTGGTAGGATGGATAATATTCAAAGACATCAAGTCTTACTCCCTAAAACCTGTAAACTGAAAAAGGGTCTTTGCAGATGTGATTAAGTTAAGGATCTTGTCCTTGATTATCCAGGCAGGATCTAAAATACTATCATCAGGGTTCTTACACGAGAAAGGCAAAGGGAGACTGCACGCACAGAGAAAACAATGTGAAGACAAAGATTGGAGTAATGGAATCACAAGCCAAGGAATGCTGGTAGCCACCAGAAGCTGAGAGAAGTAAGAAATGTACTCTCCCCTAGAACTTTCAGAAAGAGCTCAGCTTGACTTTGGCCCAGTGATACTGATTTTGGACTAGTGGCTGCCAGAACTGTGAAAGAATAAATACTTTTTATAAAATCCCAATCATTTAGAACTTTTAAAATTCCATTCAATCATAAAAGGATTTAATGAGTTAGAATTACAAACAAGACTCAAGAAGATCTGAGTTCATGTCACTTATAATCAGAGAAAGGAAACAGATGCTAGAACACAGGGTAGAAGAGACAGAGACATAACATGAGAGCCTAGGTCATGGGAAAAGAGAAGAGGAAAAAAAAATCATATCAAACCAAAGATACAGAGAATGTTTCTGGAAAAAGCCGCCTTTAAATTGGGCCTTGAAAATTGTCAAGAATTTTGAGAAACAAAATATAAACTACTGGGACTATATTAAAAAGCTTCTGCACAACAAAGAAAACCATCAATGAAACAAAACAAAAAGGCAACCTACCGAATGGGAGAAGTTATGTGCAAATGATACATCCAATAAGGGGTTAGTATCCAAAATATAAAGAATGTATACAACTCAACACCACAAAAAAATAAAATAAAATAAATGATCTGATTAAAAATTGGGCAAAGGACTGGATAGATATTTCTCCCAAGAAGACACAAGATGCCCAACAGACAGATGAAAAGATGCTCAACATTACTCAATGCAAACCAAAAATGCAATGAAATATCACTGCACAGAGAGTGGCTAAAATAAAAAAGACAAGAAATAACAAGTGTGGACAAGAATGGGGAGAAAAGGGAACACCCATGTGCTGTTGAGAATGCAAACTGGTGCAGCCACTGTGGATAGTATGGAGGTTCTTCAAAAATTAAAAATATAAATACCATATGATCCAATGATTCCACTACTGGGTATTTACGAAAAAAAACAAAAGCACTGAATTGAAAAGATATATGTACGCCTATGTTTATAGCAGCATTATTTACAGTAGCCAAGACAGAGAAGTAGCACAATTGTCTATTGATATATAAATGGACAAGGAAGATGTGATGTATATGTCTGTATCTGTATATCTATGTGTCTAGCTAGCTAGCTATCATTCATCTATATTATGGGATATTACATGGCAATAAAAAAGAATGAGATCTTACCCTTTGCAACAACATGGATGGACAGATGGGTTATTAAGCTAAGTGAAATAAGACTGAAAGAGACAAATACTATATGATTTCACTCACATGTGAAACCTAAAACAAATGAACAAATGCCAACCAAAACAAATGAACAAACAGATACACAAAAAGCAGCTATATAGGAAACCAGCTGATGGTTGCTAGAGGGAAAGGGGGTGGAAAAATGGGCAAAATGGGTGGAAAGGAGAAGCAGACACAGGATTCCAGTTATGAAATGAATAAGTCACGGGAAAAAGGCACAGCTCAGGCAATATAGCCAATGATATTGCACTAGCATTGAATAGTTATAGATGGTAGCCAAGCGCTTGTGATAAGCATAGCATAACATATGAGAAGTTGAATAATAAAATCACTATGTTGCACACCTGAAACTAATGTAACATTGTGTGACAACTATATTCAACTAAATTAAACAACAACAACAACCACAGCCAAAGGAATGTTGAAAAAGAAAACCAAATTTGGAGGCATCACAATTCCAGACTTCAAGCTCTATTACAAAGCTGTATCATCAAAACAGTATGGTACTGGCACAAAAACAGACACATAGACACATAGATCAATGGAACTAAATTGAGAACCCAGAAAAGGACCCTCAACTCTATGGTCAACTCATCTTTGACAAAGCAGGAAAGAATATCCAGTGGAAAAGAGTTTCTTCAACAAATGGTATTGGGAAAATTGGACAACCACGTGCAAAAGAATTAAACTGGATCTTTTTATTACACCATACACAAATAAACTCAAAATGAATGAAACACCTAAATGTGAGGCAAGAATCCATCAAAATCCTAGAGGAGAACACAAGCAGCAATCCCTTAAACCTCAGTTGCAGCAACTTCTTGCTATACACATCTTCAGAGGCAAGGGAAACAAAAGCAAAATGAATGAACTATTGGGACTTCATCAAGATAAAAATCTAACGACAAAAAATGAAAACTTTGTACCAGAAAAAAAATGCTATAAATAAAATGAACAGTCAGGAGAAAGTATATGCAACCAAGGACAAAGTGCTAATTTTTTTGTATATGAAAAATATAATATTATAAAACAAGAGATCAGTTACTTATGGAAAAATTGAGAAAAGAGACGGATAAATGGTACATATGGCCAATAAAACATTGGCTGATGGTATGTTATATTGGTATCAGCTCCTTAATGGGCAATTTTGCAACATCTTTCGAATTTTAAAGTGCATATACAATTGATGGTGGCTTCCATTCCTAGAAAATTATTCTGCAAATATTCTCAACCAAGTACCCGTAGATTTTTATGTACAAGAATCTATTTTCCTTTTTTTTCATTTTTTTTATTTTTTATTGGTGTTCAATTTACTAACATACAGAATAACACCCAGTGCCCGTCACACATTCACTCCCACCCCCCGCCCTCCTCCCCTTCTACCACCCCTAGTTCGTTTCCCAGAGTTAGCAGTCTTTACGTTCTGTCTCCCTTTCTGATATTTCCCACACATTTCTTCTCCCTTCCCTTATATTCCCTTTCACTATTATTTATATTCCCCAAATGAATGAGAACATATAATGTTTGTCCTTCTCCGACTGACTTACTTCACTCAGCATAATACCCTCCAGTTCCATCCACGTTGAAGCAAATGGTGGGTATTTGTCATTTCTAATAGCTGAGTAATATTCCATTGTATACATAAACCACATCTTCTTTATCCATTCATCTTTCGTTGGACACCGAGGCTCCTTCCACAGTTTGGCTATAGTGGCCATTGCTGCTAGAAACATCGCGGTGCAGGTGTCCCGGCGTTTCATTGCATTTGTATCTTTGGGGTAAATCCCCAACAGTGCAATTGCTGGGTCGTAGGGCAGGTATATTTTTAACTGTTTGAGGAACCTCCACACAGTTTTCCAGAGTGGCTGCACCAGTTCACATTCCCACCAACAGTGTAAGAGGGTTCCCTTTTCTCCGCATCCTCTCCAACATTTGTTGTTTCCTGCCTTGTTAATTTTCCCCATTCTCACTAGTGTGAGGTGGTATCTCATTGTAGTTTTGATTTGTATTTCCCTGATGGCAAGTGATGCAGAGCATTTTCTCATATGCATGTTGGCCATGTCTATGTCTTCCTCTGTGAGATTTCTGTTCATGTCTTTTGCCCATTTCATGATTGGATTGTTTGTTTCTTTGGTGTTGAGTTTAAGAAGTTCTTTATAGATCTTGGAAACTAGCCCTTTATCTGATATGTCATTTGCAAATATCTTCTCCCATTCTGTAGGTTGTGTTTGAGTTTTGTTGACTGTATCCTTTGCTGTGCAAAAGCTTCTTATCTTGATGAAGTGCCAATAGTTCATTTTTGTTTTTGTTTCTTTTGCCTTCGTGGATGTATCTTGCAAGAAGTTACTATGGCCGAGTTCAAAAAGGGTGTTGCCTGTGTTCTTCTCTAGGATTTTGATGGAATCTTGTCTCACATTTAGATCTTTCATCCATTTTGAGTTTATCTTTGTGTATGGTGCAAGAGAGTGGTCTAGTTTCATTCTTCTGCATGTGGATGTCCAATTTTCCCAGCACCATTTATTGAAGAGACTGTCTTTCTTCCAATGGATAGTCTTTCCTCCTTTATCGAATATTAGTTGCCCATAAAGTTCAGGGTCCACTTCTGGATTCTCTATTCTGTTCCACTGATCTATGTGTCTGTTTTTGTGCCAGTACCACACTGTCTTGATGACCACAGCTTTGTAGTACAACCTGAAATCTGGCATTGTGATGCCCCCAGATATGGTTTTCTTTTTTAAAATTCCCCTGGCTATTCGGGGTCTTTTCTGATTCCACACAAATCTTAAAATAATTTGTTCTAACTCTCTGAAGAAAGTCCATGGTATTTTGATAGGGATTGCATTAAACGTGTATATTGCCATGGGTAACATTGACATTTTCACAATATTAATTCTGCCAATCCATGAGCATGGAATATTTTTCCATCTCTTTCTGTCTTCCTCAATTTCTTTCAGAAGTGTTCTATAGTTTTGAGGGTATAGATCCTTTACATCTTTGGTTAGGTTTATTCCTAGGTATCTTATGCTTTTGGGTGCAATTATAAATGGGATTGACTCCTTAATTTCTCTTTCTTCAGTCTCATTGTTAGTGTATAGAAATGCCACTGACTTCTGGGCATTGATTTTGTATCCTGCCACGCTACCGAATTGCTGTATGAGTTCTAGCAATCTTGGGGTGGAGACTTTTGGGTTCTATGTAGAGTATCATGTCATCGGCGAAGAGGGAGAGTTTGACTTCTTCTTTGCCAATTTGAATGCCTTTAATGTCTTTTTGTTGTCTGATTGCTGAGGCTAGGACTTCCAAGAATCTATTTTCTATGTGGCTTTGTCACACTGTGATATCCTATTGGGATATAAAATCATTTCAACAAATTTGTTCTTAAGATCAGAGATTTAATTGTTTGTAATGGATGCGTATCACCATCACTCTATGCAAAGATGTATACATTTGTTGAAAGGTAAATATTGTTGTTATATGTTGAAAGGATTTTTATTGGAGAAAAGTCACCAACAATGTTTAGGGAAAGGGAGAAGCAATCTATAGTTACAAAGTCATCTTTCATCATTTTATTTCAAAGAGAAGGACAATAGAATTTGCAAAAATATATGAAGTTTAGAGTATAGATATCTTCTAGGACTGCAGGTCTGCTGAGACCCAATCAGAGAAAGATGATTATCATATGGTTTCACTCATATGAAGACTATAAGAAACAGCACAGAGGATCAGAAGGGAAGGGAAGGCAAAACAGAATGGGAAAAAATCAGAGAGGGAAACAAACTATGAGAGACTTTTAACTATGGAAAATAAACTGAGTGTTGCTGGAGGGGAGGGGCGTGGGGGGATGGGGTAACTAACTGGGTGACAGACATTAAGGCTTCATGTGATGTGATGATGATCACTGAGTGTTATATGCAACTGATGAGTAATTGAACTCTACATCTGAAACTAATGATGTTCTATGTGTTGGCTAATTGAATTTAAATTTTAAAAATAATGAAAAATAATTTTAAAAAGAAAAGAAAGGAAACCCGTTAAAATCACTCATCCTCATTTCCTAAGGCTTCCAGTTAATCACTTTAGAAGTATCTCTCAACTCCACTAGCAAATGAGTAAGAAAAAGTTGTGTAGCAGAAGTTCTTTAGGTGAGGGTTCTCTTTCAAATGATTTTTAGCCAGTCATAATAGAGCACTCCTCTTCCAAGTTGCTAACAAAAAAAGAGATCATGAAAGTAGTCTAACCTAAGATGAAAGAATACAGAAAGCATTTTAACTCACAAAACAGAGATGGCACTCCCAATTGTCCAAGAAATAGCTTTTATGAGTTTTCAGATTAAAAATATATGCTACATTTCAGACAAGAAACTGCTTCAGAACCATAGTGATTGCTCACGTTTTTCTAAGAATACAGAGTCGCCTATGGAAACCACATGAGAAAAAGAAAGATTTCTTGTTAGTTTCCACTTGTGATTTAAACCTTTGGTAACTCAGGGAATAAAGCTTTTGTTCTACTAACTCTCTAGCTGAAAATCTTGTAAAAATATCCACTAAGGTCTTTAAAATTCAGCAGCAAACTCATGAATCCCTTGTCAGTTAATAGAAAAAGTTACCCCCTAAGAATTCTAATTTAAGCCAGTAGAAGAGTCAGGAAGAGGGGGTTACAATGCAACTATCTATCCTCACAGGTGGAAGATCTACCTTAAAATTTAATCTCAGGTGACTGGAGAAACAATTCAAGCCATAAACTAAGAGGAATCAGATTCTAGGATTTGCTGACAGTATCTCTGTGATTGTTACCCTGGTTCCTGTAATAATAGAGCCATCTTTTTCCTTATTTTCAGAAAAATTAATTCACCAAAACATACACAGTTATAAAGATGGAAAAAATGCCAAATATAAACCAACCTTTTTATATGCCACTATGACCATGTTCTTTTAATATAGTCTCTATTTAATCATACCATTTGCTATGTAGAAGCTTTATACATGTTAACATAGACTTTACATGAAGCTGTAACCCATTCTCTCAACTGGATACAAAATAATTGATTTCTTAGTCACTAACAAATTTATTTTTTAATAATAAATTCTCATAAAAGTCATATTTTTGAAATGTAGAGAATACTTGTGGTCAACTCAGTCACTTTTTTTTTAGATCAAGGTGTACCACCTTAAATATATATACAACAATTCTACCCCAGTGTTACCACAGGTGTGTTATAATTTCTTTTATAATTTGCTTAATGTTGCTCTATTTTACATTTTCATCACTAGATAGTATGAACAACTTCTCATATTATTATTTTCTGATTGTACTTCCTTTTTGAATTGTCAACCCATGTCACATGCTTGCTTAATTTTTTTGTGGTCTTGATATTTTGCTTATAACTTTGTGTGCATCCTTAATATTTTATAGATAGTGAATTGTGTCATGTCTCATGTAAATCTTTTATGGTATACTTTATTTCTTTATTATTTTTCATCATAAGGATATTTTCAATTTTTTCATATAAATTTATTTTCATTTTTCCCATTGTTACTTAGAAGTTGAAAATGTTATCATCCCTCTGTGAGATAAACTATTCTATTTTCTGCCACTTCTACTCTAATTTGATGTTTTATATTTAACCCTCTAATTTGGTGTTTCTAGACATTTCATTCTTCTTCAGGACACAAGCAGAAACAGATAAATTACAATTCCCACTCTAGTCTAGCTGTAAAGCGACTGCTTTTTCTTTCACCCAGGAAGAAAGGCAGCATGATTCTGCAAAGAACACCCACTCCCCGAGCCCCACCCCTATGACAATCATTGCCCTTATTCAAATGGAGAATATTTCAGTGATTAGTATAAAGTGACTTTTTCTATATTTCAAAGTGCTAACCAATTACTTCAGTGTGACATATTTAGTAATTTTTTTCACTATCCACTTAAAACATTTTTTAATTTTAAAGGCCATTATTTTAGAACAGTTTTAGATTCACAGCAAAATTGAGAGGAAGATGCAGAGATTCCCAATGCCCCATGTCTCCACACATCACAGCCTCCCCCATTAACATTCCCCACTACAGTGGTACATTTATTACCACTGATAATAAACCTGCAAGAGCATATCATTATCACTCAAAGCCCATAGCTTACATTCCTATCCATTTTTTAGTAAATTTACTTGCCTCTGTGAGGTATATTTATACATACTTGATGCTACCCCATTATTTCATATTTTTATTTTTCTATCAATATCAAAATGCCTTAAGAGTTACTGCTCCATTATGGGTTTTAATATCTAGTAGATATTTATCCCTCTGGTGCTGCTTTTTAATACACTTGTCTTGATTTTCTTACCTATTCATTTCTCAAGTGATTTAGAAGTTTTCACTGAATTTTTAGAACTCCTTTTGAGATTTTGATAGAAATACCATAAAATGTACTTTTTAAAAAACTTGGGTGACTTATAATTAATATGGTGCATTGAGTTACTGTGAAAAATTGACTATAGTGCCTCAAACATTTAGAAAAACTGGACAAAATATAATAGTAATACTAAAATATTTAAATGCTTAACCAGCTCCAAACCAGAAAAAGAATAAGACAACAAAACTTGCAAAAATGAATCTAATGGAAGATATTAAAAATAATAACTATTATGCAGAAAATTATAGCACCATATAGAATAATACCAAAAGTAAATGAAAAATTTAGAAATACTTACTTGTAAGAAATTACATTTCAATTGTACTTTTCCTGCATTTATCATTCTTTTTATGTTTTATTTTAATTAATGGACTTAATTTGTTAGAGAAGTTTTAGGTTTACAGAAAAGTTGAGCAGAGAGCACATGGAGTTCCCATATATTCCCTCTCCCTCTATCCCCCCCACCCAACCTCCCCTATTATTTTTTTTAAAGATTGTATTTATTTATTCATGAGACACAGAGAGGCAGAGGTACAGACAGAGGGAGAAGCAGGCTCCCTGCAGGAAGCCTATGTGGGACTCAATCCTGGGACTCCGGGATCATGACGTGAGCCAAAGGCAGACACTCAACCGCTAAGCCACTCAGGCATCCCCCAACCTCTCCTATTATTAACATTTTTAAAATAAGTGTGATATATTTGGTATAATTGATGAGCCAAAATTGTTATAATATTACTAACTAAAGGCTACAGTTTATATTAGGGTTCACTCTGTGCTACACAGTTCTACAGGTTTTGACAAATGTGTAATGCCCTGTATCTACCATTACAATATCGTACAGAATAGTTTCACTCCTTGAAAAATCTCTTGTGCTTCAGCTATTCATTTCTCCCTCCTTCTCTCTCCTGGACTTCGTGACAACCACTGATCATTTTATTGTCTCTAGTTTTCCTTTTTCCAGAATGTCATATGGTTGAATCATATAGTACGTGACTGTTTCAGATTGGTTTCTTTTATTTTGCAATATGCATTTAAGATTCCTCTATGCCTTTTAGGTCTTGATAGCTCATTCCATTTTATAGCTGCTAATATTCCATTGCATGGATATACCAGAGTTTGCTTATCCATTCACCTGTTAAAAGACAATTAATTAGTCACTTCTGATTTTCAGAAGATCTCTCATTCCTTTTTTCCATCCTTTCATAAATAGGAAAGGTGATAGTGGGCACCATTATTTTGTTCTTGAATTTAAAATGAATGTCTATACCTCACTCAGATACAAATGTTGGCTTTGTGCTTATACATGTTAATCATTCTTCCCACTTTTCTGGATTCTTAAAACTACATATGATTTAAATATGTATATTTAATATATATATAGTTCTATATATTAACTAACTAGAATTTAAATAAAAGCTTAAAATATAAGTGGCTCAGTTGGGTGAACATTCAACTCTTGATTTTGGCTCAGGTCGTGATGGCAGTGTCCTAGGATGGAGCCATGTATCAGGCTCTGTGGTCAGCGGGGAGTCTGCTTGGGAATCTCTCTCCCTTTGCTCCTTCCCACCACTTGCATACATGCTCTCTCTAAATAAATAAATAAATAAAATCTTTTTTAAAAAGTTTAAAATATTTATATAAAATTTTTATAAATTGTTTATATAAATTTTTATATAAAATTTTTAAAACATATTTATATGTATTTTTTAAGTTGTAAAGATCAAAAGAGGAGAAATTCTTCCAGGAATTAGCTATCTCTTCCTCTTTGTTCAAATCTTATTTAAAATATGTCAGTATGGTTTGGCAATTTTAGAAAATTCTATATAGTAAACTTTTTTAAACAACATCCATTTTTTACTAACTGAATTTTAAACTTTTTTGCATCACTTTATAGATTTGTTTTAAAAAAACTTTAAAAGCTTATCAGAGCAAGATGATCTAAATAAATAATCAAATATATAATAAATCAAATAAATATATAATAATCAAATAAATAATAATCAAATTCACATTTTCCACCATGAATTTGAAAGATGTCTAGTTTGCATTGTTAGAACTCAGTTGATTTGTATGTGTGTATATGTATGTGCACACATATATATCTGTGTATATACTTATATTCTTTTTAAAGATTTATTATTTATTCATGAGAGACACAGACTGAGAGAGAGAGGCAGAGACATAGGCAGAGGGAGAAGCAGGCTCGCTGCAGTGAGCCCCAATCTGAAGGACTCCACCCGGGATCCTGCGATCACAACCTGAGCCCCAACCACTGAGCTACTGAGGCATCCCTATACTCACATTTATACAAAACTTTTCTGGTCACTTTCTTAAGTATTTACACTAATTCTTGTGTGGATTTTTTTTCCTTTTAACTCTTGCACTGATATTTTATCAAGTTAGGAACCTAAGATCCTATTTGCTCTATAGAAGTTTCAGAAGCTTCTAGTTTCCAAAATGAGCTGTGTAACATATTTACTTAGTCAAATGTAATGTTTCCTTTCCAATATTTAACTTTTTCAATTAGATCTGTAGTAAATTAATTAAGGTAAGTTAAAATTTATTTTACATAATTTTTTACTTTGTGCATATATTAATGCATTAGTAGTATTTGAAACATTTAATACCTTTTTATCATATTTTCATGATTCTTTTTTTTTTTTTTTTTTGAGGGTTGTATTATCTTTTTTTTTTTTTTTTTTTTTTTTTTATTCGTGTTCAATTTACTAACATACAGAATAACACCCAGTGCCCGTCACCCATTCACTCCCACCCCCCGCCCTCCTCCCCTTCTACCACCCCTAGTTCGTTTCCCAGAGTTAGCAGTCTTTACGTTCTGTCTCCCTTTCTGATATTTCCCACACATTTCTTCTCCCTTCCCTTATTTTCCCTTTCACTATTATTTATATTCCCCAAATGAATGAGAACATATAATGTTTGTCCTTCTCCGACTGACTTACTTCACTCAGCATAATACCCTCCAGTTCCATCCACGTTGAAGCAAATGGTGGGTATTTGTCATTTCTAATGGCTGAGTAATATTCCATTGTATACATAAACCACATCTTCTTTATCCATTCATCTTTCGTTGGACACCGAGGCTCCTTCCACAGTTTGGCTATAGTGGCCATTGCTGCTAGAAACATCGGGGTGCAGGTGTCCCGGCGTTTCATTGCATTTGTATCTTTGGGGTAAATCCCCAACAGTGCAATTGCTGGGTCGTAGGGCAGGTCTATTTTTAACTGTTTGAGGAACCTCCACACAGTTTTCCAGAGTGGCTGCACCAGTTCACATTCCCACCAACAGTGTAGGAGGGTTCCCTTTTCTCCGCATCCTCTCCAACATTTGTTGTTTCCTGCCTTGTTAATTTTCCCCATTCTCACTGGTGTGAGGTGGTATCTCATTGTAGTTTTGATTTGTATTTCCCTGATGGCAAGTGATGCAGAGCATTTTCTCATATGCATGTTGGCCATGTCTATGTCTTCCTCTGTGAGATTTCTGTTCATGTCTTTTGCCCATTTCATGATTGGATTGTTTGTTTCTTTGGTGTTGAGTTTAATAAGTTCTTTATAGATTTTGGAAACTAGCCCTTTATCTGATATGTCATTTGCAAATATCTTCTCCCATTCTGTAGGTTGTCTTTGAGTTTTGTTGACTGTATCCTTTGCTGTGCAAAAGCTTCTTATCTTGATGAAGTCCCAATAGTTCATTTTTGCTTTTGTTTCTTTTGCCTTTGTGGATGTATCTTGCAAGAAGTTACTATGGCCGAGTTCAAAAAGGGTGTTGCCTGTGTTCTTCTCTAGGATTTTGATGGAATCTTGTCTCACATTTAGATCTTTCATCCATTTTGAGTTTATCTTTGTGTATGGTGAAAGAGAGTGGTCTAGTTTCATTCTTCTGCATGTGGATGTCCAATTTTCCCAGCACCATTTATTGAAGAGACTGTCTTTCTTCCAATGGATAGTCTTTCCTCCTTTATCGAATATTAGTTGCCCATAAAGTTCAGGGTCCACTTCTGGATTCTCTATTCTGTTCCACTGATCTATGTGTCTGTTTTTGTGCCAGTACCACACTGTCTTGATGACCACAGCTTTGTAGTACAACCTGAAATCTGGCATTGTGATGCCCCCAGATATGGTTTTCTTTTTTAAAATTCCCCTGGCTATTCGGGGTCTTTTCTGATTCCACACAAATCTTAAAATAATTTGTTCTAACTCTCTGAAGAAAGTCCATGGTATTTTGATAGGGATTGCATTAAACGTGTAAATTGCCCTGGGTAACATTGACATTTTCACAATATTAATTCTGCCAATCCATGAGCATGGAATATTTTTCCATCTCTTTGTGTCTTCCTCAATTTCTTTCAGAAGTGTTCTATAGTTTTGAGGGTATAGATCCTTTACATCTTTGGTGAGGTTTATTCCTAGGTATCTTATGTTTTGGGGTGCAATTGTAAATGGGATTGACTCCTTAATTTCTCTTTCTTCAGTCTCATTGTTAGTGTATAGAAATGCCACTGACTTCTGGGCATTGATTTTGTATCCTGCCATGCTACCGAATTGCTGTATGAGTTCTAGCAATCTTGGGGTGGAGACTTTTGGGTTTTCTATGTAGAGTATCATGTCATCGGCGAAGAGAGAGAGTTTGACTTCTTCTTTGCCAATTTGAATGCCTCTAATGTCTTTTTGTTGTCTGATTGCTGAGGCTAGGACTTCCAGTACTATGTTGAATAGCAGTGGTGAGAGTGGACATCCCTGTCTTGTTCCTGATCTTAGGGGAAAGGCTCCCAGTGCTTCCCCATTGAGAATGATATTTGCTGTGGGCTTTTCATAGATGGCTTTTAAGATGTCGAGGAATGTTCCCTCTATCCCTACACTCTGAAGAGTTTTAATCAGGAATGGATGCTGTATTTTGTCAAATGCTTTCTCTGCATCCAATGAGAGGATCATATGGTTCTTGGTTTTTCTCTTGCTGATATGATGAATCACATTGATTGTTTTACGGGTGTTGAACCAGCCTTGTGTCCCAGGGATAAATCCTACTTGGTCATGGTGAATAATTTTCTTAATGTACTGTTGGATCCTATTGGCCAGTATCTTGTTGAGAATTTTTGCATCCATGTTCATCAGGGATATTGGTCTGTAATTCTCCTTTTTGGCGGGGTCTTTGTCTGGCTTTGGAATTAAGGTGATGCTGGCTTCATAGAACGAATTTGGAAGTACTCCATCTCTTTCTATCTTTCCAAACAGCTTTAGGAGAATAGGTATGATTTCTTCTTTAAACGTTTGATAAAATTCTCCTGGGAAGCCATCTGGCCCTGGACTCTTGTGTCTTGGGAGGTTTTTGATGACTGCTTCAATTTCCTCCCTGGTTATTGGCCTGTTCAGGTTTTCTATTTCTTCCTGTTCCAGTTTTGGTAGTTTGTGGCTTTCCAGGAATGCGTCCATTTCTTCTAGATTGCCTAATTTATTGGCGTATAGCTGTTCATAATATGTTTTTAAAATCGTTTGTATTTCCTTGGTGTTGGTAGTGATCTCTCCTTTCTCATTCATGATTTTATTAATTTGAGTCTTCTCTCTCTTCTTTTTAATAAGGCTGGCTAATGGTTTATCTATCTTATTAATTCTTTCAAAGAACCAACTCCTGGTTCTGTTGATCTGTTCCACAGTTCTTCTGGTCTCGATTTCGTTGAGTTCTGCTCGAATCTTTATTAACTCCCTTCTTCTCTTGGGTGTAGGATCTATTTGCTGTTTTTTCTCTAGCTCCTTTATGTGTAAGGTTAGCTTTTGTATTTGAGTTCTTTCCAGTTTTTGAATGGATGCTTGTATTGCGATGTATTTCCCCCTTAGGACTGCTTTTGCTGCATCCCAAAGATTTTGAACGGTTGTATCTTCATTCTCATTAGTTTCCATGAATCTTTTTAATTCTTCCTTAATTTCCTGGTTGACCCTTTTATCTTTTAGCAGGATGGTCCTTAACCTCCATGTGTTTGAGGTCCTTCCAAACTTCTTGTTGTGATTTAGTTCTAATTTCAAGGCATTATGGTCCGAGAATATGCAGGGGACAATCCCAATCTTTTGGTATCGGTTCAGACCCGATTTGTGACCCAATATGTGGTCTATTCTGGAGAAAGTTCCATGTGCGCTTGAGAAGAATGTGTATTCAGTTGAGTTTGGATGTAAAGTTCTGTAGATATCTGTGAAATCCATCTGGTCCAGTGTATCATTTAAAGCTCTCGTTTCTTTGGAGATGTTGTGCTTAGAAGACCTATCGAGTATAGAAAGAGCTAGATTGAAGTCACCAAGTATAAGTGTATTATTATCTAAGTATTTCTTCACTTTGGTTAATAATTGATTTATATATTTGGCAGCTCCCACATTCGGAGCATATATATTGAGGATTGTTAAGTCCTCTTGTTGAATAGATCCTTTAAGTATGATATAGTGTCCCTCTTCATCTCTCATACAGTCTTTGGGGTAAATTTTAGTTTATCTGATATAAGGATGGCTACCCCTGCTTTCTTTTGAGGACCATTCGAATGGTAAATGGTTCTCCAACCTTTTATTTTCAGGCTGTAGGTGTCCTTCTGTCTAAAATGAGTCTCTTGTAGACAGCAAATAGATGGGTCCTGCTTTTTTATCCAGTCAGACACCCTGCGCCTTTTGATGGGGTCATTAAGCCCGTTCACATTCAGAGTTACTATTGAGAGATATGAGTTTAGTGTCATCATGATATCTATTCAGTCTTTGTTTTTGTGGACTGTTCCACTGAACTTCTTCTTAAAGGGGAATTTTAAGAGGCCCCCTTAAAATTTCTTGCAGAGCTGGTTTGGAGGTCACATATTCTTTTAGTTGCTGCCTGTCTTGGAAGCTCTTTATCTCTCCTTCCATTTTGAATGAGAGCCTTGCTGGATAAAGTATTCTTGGTTGCATGTTCTTCTCATTTAGGACCCTGAATATATCCTGCCAGCCCTTTCTGGCCTGCCAGGTCTCTGTGGAGAGGTCTGCTGTTACCCTAATACTCCTCCCCATAAAAGTCAGGGATTTCTTGTCTCTTGCTGCTTTAAGGATCTTCTCCTTATCTTTGGAATTTGCAAGCTTCACAATTAAGTGTCGAGGTGTTGAACGGTTTTTATTGATTTTAGGGGGGGATCTCTCTATTTCCTGGATCTGAATGCCTGTTTCCCTTCCCAGATTAGGAAAGTTTTCAGCTAGAATTTGTTCAAATACATATTCTGGCCCTCTGTCCCTTTCGGCGCCCTCGGGAACCCCAATTAAACGTAGGTTTTTCTTCCTCAGGCTGTCGTTTATTTCCCTTAATCTATCTTCATGGTCTTTTAATTGTTTGTCTCTTTTTTCCTCAGTTTCCCTCTTTGCTATCAACTTGTCTTCTATGTCACTCACCTGTTCTTCCACCTCGTTAACCCTTGTCGTTAGGACTTCTAGTTTGGATTGCATCTCATTCAATTGATTTTTAATTTCTGCCTGATTAGCTCTAAATTCTGCAGTCATGAAGTCTCTTGAGTCCTTTATACTTTTTTCTAGAGCCACCAGTAGCTGTATAATAGTGCTTCTGAATTGGCTTTCTGACATTGAATTGTAATCCAGATTTTGTAACTCTGTGGGAGAGAGGACTGTTTCTGATTCTTTCTTTTGAGGTGAGGTTTTCCTTCTAGTCATTTTGCTCAGTGCAGAGTGGCCAAAAGCAAGTTGTATTGGGAAAAAGAGAAAAAGAGAGGAGAGAAAGAGGGAAAGAAAAGAGAAAGAGAAAAAAAAAGGGAAGAAAAAGAAAAAAAAAAAACGAAAAAAAAAAAAAAAGAAGAAAAAGAGAAAGAAAAAGAAAGGAGAAAAAAAGGGGGTGGGGGAAGGAAACAAATCAAAAAGCAAAACAAAACAAAAACAAAAACAAAAACAAACAAACAAAAAAAAGGAACCACCGGGGAGTATCTTCTGATTCTGTGTACTTTAAGTCCCTTGGCTTCTCCTGGAAGTTGTCCGTCTAGCTGATCTTCTGGGGGAGGGGCCTGTTGTGCTGATTTTCAGGTGTTAGCAGTTGGGGGGGCTGCTGTGCCCCTGCCTGGTGCAGGGCTCGGTGGGGGTTGTTTACCCCGTGAGGCCGCAGGAGGAACAGCCCCAGTGGCGGGGCAGCTCTGGAAACCTGGATTCAGCTCCGGCAGGAACTCCGTCTGCAGGGCCTGGAGGCTCCGGGGCGGGGCCGCTGATGTGCTCAGCTGGGGCAGGAGCGTCCTCGCTGTCCTGGGCCCTCCCGGCCTCTGCCTGTCCCGGGGGAGGCGGGATCCTGGGCTGTGTCCCGGCGCCCTGTGCTCCGGAGCCTGCGCTGGTGGATTCACGCTCCCGGGCCGCGCAGCCCCCTCCGCGGAGCCGCCCCCCGAGCCCCTTCAGCTGCTCCGGGTCCCGCCGGGTCCCGCCGTGCGCGCTGCAGCCCTTAGGGAGCTCGGCGCACTCTCCTGAGCGCGCAGTTGCTGTTACTGTCCCGGGGAGCCCGAGGGCATCCCCGCCCTCCTGGGTCCTGCTCCACCTCCCTGGAGCCCCTTTCCGCCCGGGAAGGTCGGTGCAGCTCCTGCTCCTCCGGGACGGGGCTCTCCTGTCCTGGGGACACTCGCCCCGGCCTTAGCCCGGCTCCTCGGGGGCCCCTCCCCCTTGGAGGCCTTTGTTTCTTTACTTCTTTTTCCCCGTCTTCCTACCTTGATAGAAGCGCGAACTCTTCTCACTGTCGCATTCCAGCTGGTCTCTCTTTAAATCTCAGGCCGAATTCATAGATTTTCAGGATAATTTGAAGGTTTTCTAGGTAGTTTGGTGGGGACAGGTGATTTGGAGACCCTGCTCTTCCGCCATCTTGCTCCTCCCCCCTCTATTTTCATGATTCTTTCACTTATGGTATCTTTTCATTTTATTCCGCCATTTTTGTTACCTTGTTATACCTTTTGGTCTATTTGTTTCAGCACATATCCTAAGAGCAAGAAGTCACTGGCCTCTTAAATTAAAAAAAAACCTAATATTCTGTTGTTATGTGTATAATATAAAATGTTTATATTAGTTGTTACATATGTTTTATACATTTCTAGAAAATTACATTTTTCCCTATTACTCTTAAACCTTTTTATGTATGATCATGTTCTTTTTCCTTTTACACGTTTAGTATAGTTAGAAAAAGCAAATTTATTCTTTCTACCCTCACTCCTAATTATGCCACTCTTGTTAACAACCTAATTCATGGGATTATTTACGTGTCTCTAAAGTGAGTAACTGATTTCAAAATTCTTCATATGTATTTTCCACAAACTTCTAAACTTTTCACATTTTTTCCCCTGAGAATATTTCATATACACTCTATTACCTTGATAGTATAATACAGAATTAGGAGCTATCCAAATTATGATTCCTTTGATAATTACCTTTAGTTTTAAGATAGGAAGGGAAAATTTTATGCTATGAAAGATATGAAATAGCTGGAGTATGCCTTGTAGAGTGTTTTTGCCATTTTAAATTTACCTAAGATAGCGTGAGACACTGCTATCTCCTACTTGTTATTTTTTCACATTTTTTATTTCTTTTCCAAGTATGCCATTGATTATCAGAATGTTCTTTTATTCTAATTTTTCATTCAGGAACTTCTATTTTCTCTCATCTTGTTTTTTTAGTTACTCTCTTCAGTTCCACCACATTATATTCCAGCAGTCTGACTTTCTGCAGCATTGTATGACTGTCTGTTTTTCTCAGTGATGATGTGAACTGGTTAGCACAATCCTACCTTTCCTTCCACAATTCTCATATTCTCTTTTATCACTGAAAAATAGATAACTACTATCTTCTAAAATCCTATACAAAATCCATTTCAAGTATTGTTGCCTGAGTACTAAGAAAATAACCTTAGGAAATTTTGGGGAAAACCAATCATCTGGCCTCAGTCATAAGTTGTATGCTATAAATGTGAAAAGGAAATGGGAAAATTTTTTTACATTCTTTTCCTTCTCTTTCATATATCTTTCAGACATCCTTATAGGGGTCATATTCTTAATTTAATTCCATTGTTGTGTCACTGAAGGATGAGCACTCTCAATGTCGGAAGTCACCTCTAAACTCTAACTACTTCTGGATTTTATCTATAGACTAGACATTGGAATGATTTAATCTATCTCATTAGGCCACACTGGTTTCAAACACTCAAATTTGGGACTAGAGTTTTGAAAGGCCTTCTCTCTATTCTTGCCCAGAGCAGTGAGCACCATGGAGACACTGAGGTCTTTGGCCTTCCAACCTTTGACTTTCCTTGGCTTGTTACCTGCATTATTTTGATCTTTGCCTTCATGTTCATTTGGTGTTCCTTCTGTGTGTACATCTGTCTCTGTCTCCAAACTTCCCCTTTTTAAAAAACATCAGTCATATTGGATAGGGTCCACCCTACTGACCTTATATTAACTTGATCATCAGCAAAGAGCCTATTCACATCAGCAAAGATCACATGCAAAGGTGCTGGTTGGCAGTTAATATCGCAAAGTCCTTTTATACAATTCAACCCACAATAGAAGGGGATATCAGATTAGCAAAACGTCAAGTAAGGTCTTCAGCTTGGATCAGGAGCAATCTTTCCATACTTATGTTTTAGTCAGATGATACCTAATTAGGAATTAGATCAAGCTAGGTATTACAGATGTTTTTTCCCCTCGATTTTAATTTCAAATGTGGTAAAAATCTTTTTCTCTTGCAAATTTTTATTTAAATTCTAGTTAGTTAATATACAGTGTTATATTGATGGCAGGAAATTTAGCATATTACAGATGCTTTTAATCCTGCACTTTCAGTATGGAGTATATAGAAATCCCTTTTTTAATTTGCAATATTTTTCAATATTTTTATTTTAATCAATAGGCAAGTGAAAACTTTCTTTCTAGATTAAATAATCTCCTATACTTTCCCTTAAGAAATTAGAAGAGGAGGCTTATTGGTTTTCCCTCATTCAATCATTTTCCTAGACATCATCCACTGGAAATTATTATCAGGAAAACAATTCCCTGCCAACTTCAATCAAAAAAAAAGAAAGTAAGAGCAAATATAATGATATTATTTCTACTTTTAGACATCCAATAGGAATGTTCAAGACAACATCAATGGTGATTATATGATTTGCAATGGCTGATCATTTTATGCTCTGTATTTATTCATGCATACACACACATGCATGCCTGCATGCACACACTCATGCAGTCACTCAATTAGTGATAGGCAACCCAACTGGAAAAGGTCTTATTTACGTGTAGCTTTCATGTCAGTTAAAGCTAATAATAATGGAAACTTAAAGATACCCATTCTCTCTGTTTTTCTTTTATACTTATTTTGGCATGAATTCTTTTATGCAGATACTTTCTTTTATGCCTGCATTTCCAATGCACATTAGACTCCAGTGTTTAATAGGAGTTAGGTTTTAGTGGCTGTGCAAGCAAATGGTTATACAGTAATAACTGAATAAATAAATGGACATAAGATCAGTTTTACTAAAAATGTGGTTTTCAGCCAACATCATCAATTTTCATTATTTACTGTGATAGCACTAATTTCTAAGGCCTTTTATTATTGAAATACTCCTGATGAAATAAACTGAACTGACACTTAAAAAATATTGGTTATGTTTTAGGCTAAATTTACAAATCTTTCTACTAGGCTTACATGTACTATGTTATATGGAATATTGTACCATCAAATTTAACTCTATATTAAAATACTTCTCACTGGCCTGAAATCATAAAAACTTTTACCTCCACATGGTTAAGTGAAATGGATTATGCTATTTACTGAGTTTCCAGTAAACCCAGCTCAAGGACCAGTAAATCTAGCAGATCGTTGTGTACTGGAAAAAGCAGTCTTAGTTCCAAAGTTTCTCCTCTATTGCACAGAAAAATTGGCAGCCCCAATTCCATCACCCAGAGGCCACATTGAGTCTGGAATTTCAAAAGTAGTCAGAGTGGTTGTGTCTCTGGTGGTTGGAAATGGTCATTGACATTCAGACAGGTAGTCACCTTTTTAGCATTTCTTTTCTTTTTTTTCTTTTCTTTTCCTTTCTTTTCTTTTCTTTTCTTTTCTTTCTTTTCTTTTCTTTATTCTTTACCTTCAATATGACTGTCATTGCTCAAAGGAACTAGGAAAACAAAAAGAAGGATAAAGAATGACAATGTGGTAGCAAGAATGAGGGCTGAGCAATCAGAGCATGACTACATAATGTCAGAAAAGTTATAATGCAGTTATCTTCCAGAAGTATTTTCTGTGTATACCAAATTGATTGTCATGTCTTTTAATAGAGATTTTATTTATTTTTATTTTTTCTCAAGCTTCTACATGGACTCAATATTTCATATTCATCATATAACTTAGAGATGCTTTCATTTGTAGGGGATAATATAAGGAATGAAAGAAGAGTAAAGATTCAGAGGCAAAAAAAAAAGAAAGTAGAAAACAAAACTCAGGATTCAGAGAATTCTGATAATGCAGACCAGTACAGAGGAGGGTGTGGAGGTGGCAGGGAAGATAAACACTGGAACCCAATTTGAGACAAAACTTCCTCCTGTGCTTTCTGGGAATCGAAATCCTATCTGTCAAAATTATATTACTGAAATGGGATAAATGCCTTATGTAAACAGGATGGAAATGGCTCATATGAATGGGGAATGTGAAGCAGAGAATGATGTTCAGAATCTTAGTCAGTGTCCACTGCCTTCAGGATGATGTCATGGCTGTGAAATAAAATGTATTGTGATACCGTTTCAATTGGATTAAGAAGTCTAGAGTGAGTTCAGAGCTCCCTCTAGCTTGCCTCTTTTGTCTGTAACACAGGTCTAGAAGTCATGAAATTTGAAGTCCTACAGATGTCATGTTGGATGTAGCAAAGATTTCTGTGGATTATATTAGTGTTGATGGTTGGACATACCTCTTTGGGGTGGCAGTGACAAATGAAGGAAGAAGTCCTTCCATACAAAAGTCTTCTATTGGGGAGGAGGAGGAGCAGGAGAGAGAATCTTAAGCAGGCTCCACGCCCAGCACAGAGCCTGATGTGGGGCTTGTTCCCATAACCCTGAGATTATAACCTGAGCTGAAATTAAGAGTTGGATGCTTAATCAACCAAGCCATCCAGGTGCCCCCATAGAAAGTCTTCTAAGACCATCTCAATATGTCCCTGAACCTTAGTCAGGCACTGCTGCTCATGGACACTAGTGCTGAATATCCATGAAGAAACCTTCCTGGAGTAAGACTATCTCACTTGTTTCCAGATCATACAGCCTAGACAAAAAGACATCTACCTGGTGATTTCAGGTACTCATCAAATATGCTGTAGAGAACAGCCAATACCTTCTTGGTATCATGTAAACTTGCTGGCTGGACTGAACCTGGCCTATATATTCCATTTTTTTGGCATTCAAATTTAATTTCCTACAACTGACTTCTTTGTGGTTTTATTACAGTTGTTACAGAAATACTCAAACCAGAGATACGCATGAAGATAAATGTATCAAGTAATCCCATCAGGAGATCTGCAGTATAAGCCCTCAGATGTAGGCTTTGAATATGGTGAGTAGTCAAATTGGTGTACTAATGTCCCTCCTTCCATCACAAGCTATATTTTGTTGGTACCATTACCCTGCAAACATACAGAACTGGTTCTTGGTTGGGAAACAGTGGGATTGCAGGATGAACCCTAGGCTGGACTAACTTCCCAGATGTTACATATCTAGTATGTCATAGAAAGAATTCAAATCCAGTTCTGTAAGACATCAAAGCCCATACTTTTAAACATGCTCAGGAAACACACATACACACACATTTACATATATACAAATGAGAGAGAAAAATTATTATTTGAAAATGGGTTTTGTTAGTCTCTCCAATTATCTACTAAATATACATTCTCCTCCTTCTCCCTCACCAACCAAAACTCTGATTTTCATAGGGTGTCAATTTACTCAACTAAAAATCTTGGTTTCCCAACTATTCTTGTAACCATGGATAATCCTGTGGCCCATTTCTGGTATAATTGCAAATTATTACGCTACAGAGCTCATGATAAGTTTTCTCTCTCCTGATAGAGGAGCTGCCCTTTTTTCTGCCCTCACTTTTGTTCAGGCTAGGATATGAACTTGATGTTTGGAGGTGCAGTTGCCATTCAGAGACTATGAGGACGGAATCCACACACAAAGCATGGTAGAGTGAGAAGATGGAAGAAGCATGAGTCCCTGATAGCATCAGAGACCTACTGAATGATTTCTGAACTTTATGTGATGAAAAGAATCCTTTATTTAAGCCGTAGCTTGATAGGTTTTCTCCTTTCGATGGAGTACAATTCTAACTGATATAAATATAAATGAACACATATCTCAAAGCTCAAGTTTTGTGAATTAAAAACTCTTTGTTTGTAAGTCTTGTAATATGGTCACCCTTAATAGTGGGCACTTCTAGATTGCAGCAATACCCTTCCCAAACTTCAAAACTTTTATATACACCTGTTATCGTGGTTAAAACACCCATACAATTTTACACCAAAACAAAACAAAAAACCATGTACCAAGTACATAACAGCTTTGATGCTGCAATCTGATTAGTTAAACTAAATTATGGGAGGAGGGGAGGTGCATATTGTGATAGCTCCTGCTGCTCTTCAGCCAATTTGCACATTTTCCTAGAATTATTTTAGATGTTATTATCATCCAAACACCTGCTGCTATGCAGGCAGGAAAACAAGCCAAAACCAAGTGAGGAAGCAAAACATACTAAATTAAAAACAAATGTGTATACTCTCTAAGTATAAAATACAAATAATGGCTTTCAAATCTGCGGGCTGGAATTCCTAATTACTAACCAATCTCTAAGCTACTGTAAATGCCCAAACCCAGATAGGAAGGAAAAATGATCTGGATAATTTCCATGTTGTTTATTTCTTCTTATAACTCTATGTTTTCTGTAGGATGGGGAAAAATATTTAAAAGGTACATTTTTGGGGATGCCTGGGTGGCTCAGCAGTTGAGTGTCTGCCTTTGGCTTGGGGCCTGATCCCAGGATCCCGGATCAAGTCCCACATTGGGCTCCCGGTAGAGAGCCCGCTTCTCCGTCTGCCGATGTGTCTGCCTCTCTCTGTCTCTGTGCCTCTCATGAATAAATAAACATTTAAAAAAATTAAAATTAAAAAAATAAAAGGGTACATTCTTATCTCCTTTCCTTTTTTCAGCAAACTCTGTTACTTAATTTACATCATTTTTGCCCAAAACATGCTTTAGGTTTCTTTACTCAAAAACCACACAGATACAATATGGTGTAGGTAGTAGGAAAGAAATGTTCACATTAAATATTACTTTATATTATTTGAACATTGAAGATTGTTGATTTTTTTTGAGCTCTGATTACTCAGTGCACAGAAGTAGGGAGTTAGGAGAACAATGCACATCTTCTAAACTGAGTAATTTAAAACTGATTCTTAGAATAAATATTGCATTCCCAGAGCACTTTCTTTACTCCTAAGACTGCCCTCTGAAAAGGTTTCCTCTTTACTTCCTTCTTAATTGAGTGCAAGAGAAAGGCATTAAAGGAAGAAGGAATCAAAATCCAAACTTCAGGTTCTTGATGAGAGCCTTCATATAGTGATAATTCATCACTGTTCCAAAGCGGAGTTGATGATGCCTGATTATCATGAGACAGGCCATCAGAGGAAGGGACCAGACCATCTTCTCAAGGGTCACACACAGCTTTTCTGGAATAGTATATTGCAAAAGGTGTGCAAATTGGGGAGGAGAAAGTCAACAGGACACAGGGACCTGTTCATGCTAAAGGTTTTCAGCAGTTGCCTGCTTTTAGAACAGAGAGAGATCTAAAGAAAACATTTACAGAAAGCTTTCTGTATTGGATAAAAATGCTTGTGCTGCCCCTTGAACACTGGCAATAATGATTGCCACTATTTTTTAAAGTAATAGAGATGTCTATGTCTTCCTCTGTGAGATTTCTGTTCATGTCTTTTGCCCATTTCATGATTGGATTGCTTGTTTCTTTGGTGTTGAGTTTAAGAAGTTCTTTATAGATCTTGGAAACTAGCCCTTTATCTGATACGTCATTTGCAAATATCTTCTCCCATTCTGTAGGTTGTCTTTGAGTTTTGTTGACTGTATCCTTTGCTGTGCAAAAGCTTCTTATCTTGATGAAGTGCCAATAGTTCATTTTTGCTTTTGTTTCTTTTGCCTTCGTGGATGTATCTTGCAAGAAGTTACTGTGGCCGAGTTCAAAAAAGGTGTTGCCTGTGTTCTTCTCTAGGATTTTGATGGAATCTTGTCTCACATTTAGATCTTTCATCCATTTTGAGTTTATCTTTGTGTATGGTGAAAGAGAGTGGTCTAGTTTCATTCTTCTGCATGTGGATGTCCAACATGCATATGAGAAAATGCTCTGCATCACTTGCCATCAGGGAAATACAAATCAAAACCACAATGAGATACCACCTCACACCAGTGAGAATGGGGCAAATTAACAAGGCAGGAAACAACAAATGTTGGAGAGGATGCGGTGAAAAGGGAACCCTCTTACACTGTTGGTGGGAATGTGAACTGGTGCAGCCACTCTGGAAAACTGTGTGGAGGTTCCTCAAACAGTTAAAAATATACCTGCCCTACGACCCAGCAATTGCACTGTTGGGGATTTACCCCAAAGATACAGATGCAATGAAACGCCGGGACACCTGCACCGCGATGTTTATAGCAGCAATGGCCACGATAGCCAAACTGTGGAAGGAGCCTCGGTGTCCACCGAAAGATGAATGGATAAAGAAGATGTGGTTTATGTATACAATGGAATATTACTCAGCCATTAGAAATGACAAATACCCACCACTTGCTTCAACGTGGATGGAACTGGAGGGTATTATGCTGAGTGAAATAAGTCAGTCAGAGAAGGACAAACATTATATGTTCTCATTCATTTGGGGAATATAAATAATAGTGAAAGGGAGTATAAGGGAAGGGAGAAGAAATGTGTGGGAAATATCAGAAAGGGAGACAGAACGTAAAGACTGCCAACTCTGGGAAACGAACTAGGGGTGGTAGAATGGGAGGAGGGCGGGGGTTGGGAGTGAATGGGTGACGGGCACTGGGGGTTATTCTGTATGTTAGTAAATTGAACACCAATAAAAAATAAATTAAAAAAATCAATAAATCTTTAAAAAGAATAACTTTAAAAATAAATAAATTAATTAATAGAGAGTTATTATTTGAATGCGATGTGAATCAATTGGCAAGCCAGATTATACTGGTTGAGTATTAGGGGCAACAGTGCAAGTGGTATGAATTTAGGTGCAGTGCTGCTCTGTGCTGAAACAAAAGCACAAAGATCCAAGGCCAGGACTGCCCCACCAACCATGCCAACTCAACTCCTAAAAGAATAGTATCAGAGAATACAGATGCCAAACGCATACTAAGATGTTCTTAGAATATCATTGCAAACTCAGAGGGGCAATTTGGAGGAAGCATACCATTTTAGATAGTATATTTTATGCAGAAAATGGATATAGGCAGTATTATATGAATTCTCTAAATTTATGGAAGTCTAAAAACTTGCTCATGAAATTACTTCCTAGAAATTGGTTTTTAACCTAGACTTAATGATCTCTCAATTTCTTAAGAAATAAGTCTTTCTTCCTCTGGAATAGCTGAGGGAAAGTACGGATATCCTGGGACAGATGCAGTCTTTTGCCCTTCCTAGTACACTAAGAGCTGAATTTTTCGGCCTTATTTTTACTGTAGACCCTGCAATTAATGATATTTATGAATTGCTAGTCTTGTCTTCTGTTTACCAGAAACTAAGAAAAAAAAAAAAAGGCATAGTTAAAAGACATTGTAGGACAAGAACAGCCCCATGATTCCTGCTTCCTTTGTGTCCTTATGTAATTTTCTCCTCTTGAGTGTGGGCTAAACCTAGTGACTCAGTAGTGAATAGAATATGGCAAATGCAGCTGATGTCACTGTCCAAGGTAGATTACAAAAAGACTACAGCCTCCATCTTAGGAAGCCTCTCTCACTCTTTTGCTAACTTATTCTGAAGAAAGCCTGCTGCCATGTTATGAACTGCTCTCTGGTGAGGCCAGAGAGATCTCTAGTCAACATCCAGGGGAGATCAGAGGCTTGCAAATAGCCATGTGAGAAAGCTTGGAAGCAGATTCTTTTCCAGATCAGCAAGAGATGACGTCAGCCTTGGCTGACACCTGACTGCAGCTTAGATAGGTACTGGACAGAGGCACCCAGCTAAGTTACACCCAATTCCCAGCCCACCGAAACTGTGAGATAATAAATGCTGTTTTAAGCTGCTAAATTTTGTGGTAAGCTATCATGCAGCAGTAGTTAACTAATATGGTTGTCATAAGTGTAACACCCCAAAGGCTGAAAAATGTTATGGACTATATAAGAATATATTGAGTTTTAATTTAGAGGTCAGCTTTGTGCAGTGGCAGTATCGTAGCCAATGAGGTTTATCCAAGGCACGATTATTGCAAATTTAGAGGTCAGTTATGGATTCAAGTCTACTAACTGGGCTTCCAGTTCATTGGCTAGTTGTCTCTCCACTCAGAAAGTGTACCTCACAAAACAGCAAATAATAGAGATTCAGGTCAAGCAGCCAAGAGTTATCACCTCTGTCTTGTGGGTAGGTTGCAAAACTGTAAGAGAAAGAGCTGCCCGGGGCCATGTTCCCAGCCGTAATGCAAAAGCCAATGTGAAAGAATGAAGTTCAAATGCAGAAAAATGAAGGGAGATTAAGAGCCAGTAGGTAAATGGGGCCTGGCACCACTACCTTCTCTTATTCCAGAAAACTCTGGGACCTAGCCTTATCACTGCCCTTTCTCTGGTTTGGGTATTTAAGCCAATTAATTCTACATTATGCCTAACCTAGTTCCTACTGGGTTTTGATTTTCTGCCACCAGAAAAGCCATAACTAATACATTTCCTTGACTGAGCTTTGGTTTTCTCACCTGCAAAATTGAGAAGACAAATATATAATGCATAAGTTTGTGATAAATGTTAAAAAAAACTTCACTATCAGTAAAGACAGCTGTTCAATATTAATTCCTTATCATGTCTAATCAATGTGAGGATTTACAGAACCCATTCAAAGATTCTCCAAACTAGGATCAATTCTACATTGTCTCTAATTACACAGCAGCTGGATAATTTATAAATTATCATTCTGGTATTTATAAAATACCATTCTCCCATAATCCAATAAAGGCAAAGAGTAGACTGATCTCAAATATATCCTATAACCTTCCTTCTTTCCCCCTGCAATCAGCTTTCATTTCAAACCCCTCTGAGTCACTAGATTGTTCTTCATCCCAAACTGTTGGGGATGATTTTTTTTTAAGATTTTATTTATTTTAAGATTTATTTTTTAAAATAGTTCATTTATTTATTCATGACAGACACAGAGAGAGAGAGAATGAGAGGCAGACATATGCAGAGGGAGAAGCAGGCTCCATGCAGAGAGCCCAATATGGGACTCCATCCCAGGACTCCAGGACCATGCCCTGAGCCAAAGGCAGACACTTAACCGCTGAGCCACCCAGGCATCCCTCCATCCCAAATTTGATCCTGCCTCAGACCTATTATGGGTTTTCAAGCTTGTTCTCCACAGAGTTTTACTTTCCAATATCAAAAAGGAGGTTTTTTTTACATGGCAGACCCTCACATCTCCTTCCCCAAAACAAGCTGAGTTAAGCATGTACTAAATTTGGTTCCTTGAATTTTAGCTCCTAGCACCAGCTATATGGTCAAAACTTCTGGTTAAATAATGAGGCCAATTTTTGCCCTTTTCCAAGAGCTTCAAATGATCTCCAAAGTACCACAAAACTTAACAATTGTAGCGAAAATTTACTGAGTACTTATTTGTGACAGGTTCTATGCTAAGCTCAATATGTGCCTTAATTCATTTAGTTTTCTCTGTGACATTATATTGGTATTGTTATTTTTCTTAGGGGACAAAGAAACTAAGACAGAACATTTATATAAAATTGTCAAGATTTAATAGCAAATAAGCTGTAAAGTTCAAACTTAAACTCATGCAGTTATGACATAAAAGACTACATTCTAATACTATGAATAGATATGAAATAAAACAAATATTCCAGATTTCAGCTTTGTACCAGCCTCTCTTTATAGGTCCTTCCCCTCTCAGATCCAAATTAGAACATAAATTTCCTAAGTTGGGTCTTCTTATGGAGTAAGCTACAAGGAACAGTGGTATAAAAGGTTGCTTATAAATTTGTGTTGGGACACCTGGGTGGCACAGTAGGTTAAATGTCTAACTCTTGGTTTCAGCTCAGGTTGTGGGATCTCAGGGTCATGAGGTCAAGTCAAACACTGGGCTCTGCACTGGGCATGGATCCTGCTTAAGATTCTCTCTCTTTCTCTCTCTCTCTGCCTCTCTCTGCCTCTCTCACTCATGTTCTCTCTCTCTAAAATAAATAAATCTTAAAAAATAAGTTTGTGTTATATACACTCAGTAAAAGAGAGAGAACACTACCTATTTTTAATTCCTTGTACCAACAATCAGAGATATTTATATCCTAAGAAATACAAAAGCATGTTCATGTGAGAAGAAGACTCAGACATCAAAGCACTTAGAAAAGAGATTTGCTTATGAGAAGTTGGCAAAAATCAGACTTCAGGAAGATTAGCTTGTCAAAAACAAAACAAAACAAAACAAAACTCTCTACAACATAAATTTAAAGGAAAAAAAGCTGTGAAATTACCAAGGTTATATGGCTTATGTTAATCTATTCACAGTAGAAAAAGAACTTTCTCACATAGTTACTATATCCACAAAGGATATCACATATCCTTAGAAATCAATTGTGCAAAAGTCAGGGTTATAGTTATTTTGCTACGGAATGAGTAATTTAGAGGAAATGCTTAAATTTTCCTTTATTTTATGGACCAGAACTAGACAGGATGACCCTGTTATTTTTATCACATCCTGGAACATCATGTATATGTTTATTCATAATGGTAGCAGGACGAGATGTTCGTTTTCTTCCACAGTGGCTGTGATTGACATGGCTAGGATGGCCCTAGACAACAGTTAGATCATCTGGGTAACTTGGAGGATAATGAAAATACCTTGTGACTGACTCAGAAACCATGTCATTGATAAAGTGGTTTTTGCCATTAACACTTCATGGAAGGACATGTTATAGGAAAGGCTGAGATACTTTAATGAGCTGTGACACTCAAGCTTTTCCTTGCTTTAAAGAAGACAACATAGTCCTGCTGAAAGAACATGGACTCAGGTAGTAGACCTGAATCCAGACTCCATAAATTACCAAAAGTTTGACTCTGACAAAGTCACTATGTTATGTAATATGTAACATGATGATTGCATTTCTTTTTTTAATAGGACTTTTGTACAAGGACTATTAATATTAGGGTGTAATCAGAGAAGCAGACTTCCTAAGAGACATATATAATAAATTATTATAGGATTTGATCTTACACAACCATGGGGCTGGTTATGCAGTGAATTTAAGGATATGGTATCAATGTCCAGTGCTGAAAACAAAATATACAGGGAAAGCAATCAGAAAGGGAAAACAGTTGTAAAATTGGGAAAGCCATAGAGAAGATATAAAGAACTACAATGCAACAACAACAAAAAACATACAATTCAGTTCAACAACGAGAAGGGTCTTGAAGGGACACTCTCTAAAGAAGGTATACAAATGGCTGATAAGCATAGAAAATGATGCTCAATATCACTAATCATTAGTGATTATCAAATACACTAATCAAATACAAATCAAAACCAAAATATGAAACTGCTTCACATCTGTTAGATGGCTATTCTAAAAACAAAACAGAAAATAACAAGTGTTGACAAGGATATGGAAAAATTGGAACATTTGTGCATTGCTGGTGGAAATGTGAAATGGTACAGTTACTGTGAAAAAAGAATGGCAGTTCCTCAAAAAAATTAAACAAAGAATTGCCATGTGATCCAGCAATTTCACTTTGGGGTATATGTCAAAAAATGTAGCAGGGTCTCAAAGAGATATTTGCGAACCCATAATTGTAGTAGCATTATTTTTTGCAGGTTTACTAAGATATAATTGACATACGTGATTGTATAAGATTCACAATGTGATGATTTTATAAACAAAAATTGCAAAACAATTACCACAACCTAGTAAACATCTCCATCACCACACATAATCACCAATTTTGTGTGTGCTATGAGAGCATTGAGATTTTCTCTCTTAGCCACTTTCAAGCATATAATACAGTATTATTAACTAAAGTCACCATGGTATATATTGCATCCTCAGAATTATTCATCTTATAATTGGAAGTCTGTTATCCTTTGAATGACATCTCCCCATTTCCCACCCCCTAACCCCTGATAATCATGTCTGTTCTCTGATTCTATGAGTTCAGCTTTTTTAGATTCCATATATAAGTAAGGTCATACTTGGCATAATGCCTTCAAAGTTCATCTATGTTATTGCAAAAGGCAGGTATCTTTCCTTTTCGTGGCTAAATATTCTGTTGAATATAAATATGTACCACATTTTCTTTATCCGTTCATCCATTGCTGGACACTTGGATTATTTCCATGCCTTGGCTATTGTAAATAATGTAAAAAACATGGGGTTCAGATATCTCTTGAAGAGAGTGACTTCATTTCTTTTAGATATACATTCGGAAGTGAGATTGCTGGACCTTAAGGTAGTTCTATTTTAAATTTTTTGCTTAAGTTCTAATCATAACTATACTTTGTTGGCTTTGTGTTTCTGGGCTTTTAAGAACCAGTTTCTTTAGCCCTAAAAAGACTATAACAATAGTATAAACTTCATAGTATTCATTGAAAGAATGAAATAATATAAAGTGCTTAGAGTAGAACCTTGCATATATAGCAACCACTCAATCAATGTTACCTATTGTTATTAATTTTGTAGCTGTACAATAATAGCTCCTTAATTGAAAGTTAAGGCTTATTACTTATAATGAAGTCTCAGTATGCAGTACCTGAATTTATTAAAAATAAATTTGATAGAATGTTAATCATAAGCATAGACTTTTGCCACAACTTGGTTCATTATTTTGACTTTTAGCCAGTCATTAGCATTAATAATATTTCTGAGCATTCAAGTAATTTCTCAAGAAAAAGGAATTACATTTCCTCCATAATTCATAATTTAATGAAATTTCCAATATCTGAGAAATCATTTCAATAGGCCAGAAAAGCCATTCTGAGCAGTCTCATTTTAAAATCGCTGCCAATGGCTAGACATTCTGTAAAGTTTGTATTCTATTCTTACATATAGATCATTTTGCTTAGTAAAGGGATTTCCAAAGAAGGTTGCCTGGCCATCTAATTATTGTAAATCAAACAATATTTTCCCCTTGACTTACATTATAACTTTAGAAACATGTAGTCATGCCTGGGTGGCTTAGTGGTTGAGCGCCTGCCTTTGGCCCAGGGCGTGATCCTGGAGTCCCAGGATCGAGTACCCCATCAGGCTCCCTGCATGGAGCTTGCTTCTCTTTTTCTGCCTATGTCTCTGCCTCTCTCTGTATCTCTTGTGAGTAAATAAATACAATCTTTAAAAAAATATGTAGTCATTTTAATAGCTCATTAATTGACTATGACGTCTACTCATTAGATTTAAGATTCTCTACTTAATAATTGAGCAAAATGTAAGCATTTTCCTGCCCAGAGAAAAATATGTATTAAAAGAGGTCTGTATGTATTCATTTTATATTTAGGTCTAAAGACAGCTATCCCTTAATAACTCAAGTTTGAGTTTCATGTAATTTTTTTCTTGGTAGGTCACATTTGTACCCTATTTTTGGCTTTGTTTTCCATTTCCAGGTTGATAATGGCTCCCACAGCAGGGGTCTGATGTAGGGATCATTTCACACCATACGGAAATGCAACCACTGAAATGAACTATTTCACGTCCAGGAAAGGCTGAGAGGACTTTGAATAGCACAAGCTGTAATTTCCCAAAGGGGATTTACTTAGGGCAGTGAAGTTCATGGATTTGGAGAAAACTTAGTGAAGTTTTTACAGTGATCAAGACCTCAACTTTAGCAACTTATTTTAAGGCCATGAACAAAGTCAAGAAGAGGGCGTGTCATGGCAAATTGAGTCAATTCTAAAAAAGGAAGTCTGGTAAAATTGTCCTTTTGCAGCCCCAGTGTATTCTTAACTTCTTTACACTTAAAATTATCAAGGAAATCCAAAACTTTGTCTATGTGGGTTATACCATCAATATTTATAGTATTAGAAATTAAAACTGAAAAATATATGCAATATTTATAAATTTATTTTAAAATACATTTATTAGTTGGTGTAAATAACATATTTCATGAAAAAATAACCGTATTTCCCAAAACAAACAAAAAATGAAGAGTAGCATATTTTACACTTTTGCACATCCCTTTAATATTCAATATCATAGAACACAGCTGGATTATCACATCAGCTTCTGCATTCAGTCAAATGCTATCTGTTTTTTGGACTTATGTATATGAAGAAAAGTAACCCTTACAAAAATATGTAGTTTGACAAAGAGGAATATTTTAATAGCCTTTTCAAATATTTGTGGATTTTCTTATTTGATGTTAAGTCAATACTCAACAAGAGGTAGTGATTTAAAGGGAAGTTGCAGAAAGGACTCCAAAACAATCTCAGTGAACTTTGCATAATCTATCACATTAAACTTTGTTGACATTTCTTGTACTCTGAATGAGTACAAGAATCACTTTAACATGAATGATTTTATAACATCATGGTCATTTGGAAGATACTGGTTCACTGAGCTATGCAGATGTTCAAAACGTTGACACGTTTTATTATACAATATCAAAAAATAATATTTTTTGTTATCACCACTGATCTCATCAGAAAAACCTTTGGAAAATGTCAAGATCACATATATGATGCAAGTTTTCTAAAATTCTAATTTTCACTTGAAAACTTACGTGACAGCTTACTTTATTTTTGAGAAAATATTTTGGATACTCAAATCTAAATAATCATATTTTGTCTGTTAATAGATTTTCCTTTTTTGTTAATAGATTTTTCAAGTAAAAATGGAACTTTTTGTTTGTTTTCCTTGTCTTTCTTTTTTAAAAATTTTATTTTATTTAAATTCAATTAATTGACATATAGTGTATTATTAGTTTCAGAGATAGAGTTCAGGTATCCATCAGTTGCATATAACATCCACTGCTCATTACATCATGTGTCCTTCTTAATGCCCATCACCCAGTTACCCCATCCCCCCCACCTACCACCCCTCTAGCAATCTTTGCTTTGTTTCCTATAGTTGAGTCTCTTGTGGTTTGTCTCCCTCCCTGATTTTGTCTTATTTTCTTTCTCCCTCTCTTCTCCTATGATCCTCTGTCTTGTTTCTTAAATTCCAAATGTGAGTGAAATCCTATGAGAATTTTATTTCCCTGATTGACTTACTTCGCTTAACATAATACCCTCTAGTTCCATCTATATCACTGTAAATGGTAAGATTTCATTTTTTATGGCTGAGCAATATTCCATTGTATGTATGTGTATATATATGTATATACCACATATATACATACGTATGTATATATATATATATATATATACACCACACCTTCTTTATCCATTCATCTGTTGACAGCTTTAAACCCAAAGCATACAGTGCTTTATGCATACTTTCCATTATATCACTCAGAATATTTAAAAAGTATACTCTAAGGTTATTTAATAAGATTAACAATTTTATTGCTTCATAAAAGACATTCTTAAATAGAATTGACATTTGTGTGCGTGGCAATGAAGAATACATGATACTAATACAGTTTGGTGGAACTGTCTTGATTTGAGCTTAGTTTTATATACCATAGCTTTTATACTGTCAGCACAATATCAAAATACAAAAGGCAAATATTGTCTTATATAATTATAAAAATAATTTTAACCTCATTGACTTCCTGAAAGGGCCTTGAGTACCCCAGGGGCCCATGGACCATATTTTGAAAACTCCTGTTCTAGAGAATTCTAGGCCTATTTAGTGGGACCACTCTTAAAAAAGCTTTTTTAGAAAGGCCTGATGTCTTTGGTTTCAGTTTTCCTTTCACGATCTAGCTGAAGACTGGAAAACTGGGGTTCCTAGTTGCCTGATGGTATGAGAAAACCCAAATATTCTCAAATTAGACAAAAAATAAAATAAAAATTGTGCTCCCTTTTTTAAAACAAAAGAACTGAGTGAATCATTCTGACAAATACCTTGTCATTTTATAAAGTTCCAAAAAGGTACATTAATTAGATGAGGATAAAAATTAAAATAATAGCATAATTTAGAAAATCTTTAGTTGTGACAAACCATGGATTTTATTCATTTTAAACTTGCCTAAACATGTCAATATTTTTACACAAAACTTTATGTAGATATACCTTAGTTGTTCTGAAAACCCTCTCATTTCACAGATAACATAAACTGAAGTTCACGGAATTTCCACTTAAATCTTAGAACCTTAGAATTGAAACAATCTTTAAATCACCTAGTTCAATCTTCCTACTAAATGAATTTTATCTTTAGGTGAACTTACAAGATTGCCTCGAACTTTACCAATGGCACGTGGCTCACTGCCTCAGAAGGCATTATTATATTCCAAACTGGACATCAACAGCAATTCAGATGTTTCTCTTTAAGTTGAAACAAACAAGTCTTCGGCATACTTTCTAATGTAATATAATATTTCTAATTCCTAAGATCATATTTGCTTTTACAGCAGTCTATGTATAATATTAGCCTGCGGTGACCAGATGGCTTATAAAATCTGTGTTTTTCACGAGTTGTTGTCTAGTCTACCCTAGCCCATCTTTGTATTGTACTGAATTGTTGATATTCTTCTCCAACAATAAGTTTTTAAAATTAAATTTCATATGGATCACTTTGGTCCATAGTCCAATTTCTTATGATCAATTTTAATTTTGATTTATTTAACACTGATATCACCTACCTACAATTTATGTCATCAGAAATATTGATATAGAGGCAATCATGTCTTCATCTAATTTTCTTTCTAATAAAAATAACAATAGGGAGGAAGGAGGCCTATGGCATGATATTAGAGATAACCATTTATTCAATCACATCTATTAAGATTTCCCAGTCATATTCTATGTCCTTAACCACTTAGTATAAAGGAGAAGAGAAAGAGAAAGGGACAAAAAGTTTATTAAAGTAATAATGGCTGAAAACTTCCTAAACATGAGGAGAGAAATGAACATCCAGATTCACAAGGCCCAAAAGACCCCAAATAGGTTAAGTCTGAAAAAGACAAAACTAATATACATTATAATTAAGTTGTCAAAAGTCAAAGACAGGGAATTACAAAAGCAGCAAGATAAAAGTGACAGGTCACATACAAGGAAACCCTAAAATGACTATTAGCATTTTTCTCAACAGAAATTTTTCAGGCCAGGCAAGAGTAGAATGACATATTCAAAAAGTGTGTGTGTGGGGGGGGGGGGGTGCCCTGAAAATGAAAAATACTATACCCAGCAATGTTGTCCTTCAGAATAGAAAAAAAGAGAAACTTTCCCAATCAAACAAAAACTGGGAGTTCATCACCACTAGACCTGTCTAAAGGGAAACATGAAAAGGTCATTTTAAATTGAATTTAAAATAATTCAATTAACTTCAGAAAACATGAATGTGTAAAACTCATTAAGAATAGTAAATATAGGGATCCCTGGGTGGCGCAGCGGTTTGGCGCCTGCCTTTGGCACAGGGCGCGATCCTGGAGATCTGGGATCGAATCCCACATCAGGCTCCCGGTGCATGGAGCCTGCTTCTCCCTCTGCCTGTGTCTCTGCCTCTCTCTCTCTCACTGTGTGCCTATCATGAATAAAAATTAAAAAAAAAAAAAAAAGAATAGTAAATATATAGCCAAACTCCGATTCTCTAATATTGTAATGGTGATATATAAATCACCTCAATTTTAGTTAAAAAGTTAAAATTAAACATATTAAAATTAACCATAACTACCATAATTTATTATTTATTACAGTAATATTTGTTATTATATTAATTTGTTATTTGATATTAAAAAACATAATATCAATAAACTAATATGAGAGGGAGAAGAAGTAAATGTATATATTTTCTGTAAGCTATTGAATATGTTGTTATTAGCCAAAAATAGAATTTATAAATATAAGATATTTTATGTAAGCCTCAAGGTAACCACAAAGGACAAACCTATAGTAGATACTCAAAAGATTAAGATAATGCCAAATCATATTGCTATAAAAAGTCATTAAATCACAAAAGAAGACAGCAAGAGAGGAAGCAAAATACAAAGGATCTACAGAGCAGTCAGATACAATTAACAAATTGGCAATAGTAAGTCCTTACCTATCAATAATTACTTTAAATATAAATGGATTAAATTATTGAATCAAAAGACAGAATGGCTGAATGGATAAAAAGAATAGATTCAACAATATACTGCCTACAGGAGACTTACTTCAGCTTTAAGGACTTCCATAGACTTCAAATAAAGGGATGGAAAAAGATATTTCAAGCAAATGGTAATCAAAAGAAAGTAGAAATAACAATATTCATATCAAAAAACAAAACAAAAAAACAAACAAAAAAAAATTCATATCAGACAAAGAGACTTTAAGCTAAAAATGGACAAAAGGAACAAAGAAGGTCATTACATAACTATAGAGAGGTCAAGCCATTAAGAAAAAATAATAATTATAAATATTCGTGTACTCAACATTGGAACACGTAAATCTATATAGCAAATACTAACAGAACTAAAAGGAGAAATAAACAGCAATGCAATAAAAGTTGAAGACTTTAAAACCATACTCTCAACAATGGATAGATCATCCAGGCAGAGAATATCAGGAAATAGTAGACTTGAGCAATACTATAGCCCAAGTGAAGCTGGGAGACATATACAGAACATTATATCCAATAGCAACAGAATACATATTTTTCTCAAGCATACTGAACATTCGTTAGGATAGATCATAGATAAGACCACAAAACAAGTTTCAACATATTCATAAGGATAGAAATTATATCAAATACATTTTCTGGCTACAGTGGTATGAAGCTAAATATGAATAACAGGACAAGAACAGGAAAATTCACAAATGTATGGATTTATAGAAATTCAAAAACACATTCCTGAACAACCAATGAGTCAAAGAAGACATCAATAGGAAAAAATATTCTTCTCTCTATAACTTAAATAGATTACATACTTACTGGAAGACCTGAAACGATAAAACTCCTAGTAGAAAACATCAGGGGAAAGCAACTTTACATTGGTTATTGCAATGATTTTTTGGATATAACACCAAAAGCACAAATAACTAAAACAAAAATATACAAATGGGAACTACATCAAACTAAAAAACTTCTATATAGAAAAAAAATCATCAAAATGAAAAGACAACTTACAGAATGGGAGAAAATCTTTGCAACCACATACCTGATTAGGGGTTAATATCCATATTATATAAGGAACTTACACAACTCAATAGCAAAAAACAAATAATCTGTTTTTAAAATGGGCAAAGGACCTGAATAGACATTATTTCAAACAAGATATTCAAATGGCCAACAGGGACATAAAAAGTGCTCAACATTATTAATCATAATTGGGGAAATGCAAATCAAAATCACAATGAGATATCACCTTACACTGGTTAGAATGGTTATTATCAAAAAGACAAGAAATAACAAGTATAGGCAAGGAAGTGTAGAAAAGGAAACATTTGTGCACTGTGGGTAAGAATGTAAATTGGTGTAGCCACTATGGAAAACAGCATGGAGGTTTCTCAGAAAATTAAAAATAGAACTATCACATGACCCAGCAACCCACTTCTGAGTATATATCCATAGGAAATTAAATCACTATCTCAAAGAAATATCTGTACCCCCATGTTCATTGCAGTGTTTACAATGGCCAAGACATAGAAACAACTTAAGTGTCTATCAACAGATGAATAAATAAAGAATATATACTATACGTATATAGTGGAATAGATTCAGTCATAAAAAAGGAAATCCTGTCATTTGCAACAACATGGATGAAAGTTGAGGGGATTATGCTAAGTGAAATAAATCAGAGAAAGACAAATACTATACAAGTAGAATCTAAAAAACCACACTTACATGTGGAATCTAAAAAAACCACATTCATAAAAACGGAGAACAGATTGGTGGTTGCCAGGATTGGGAAGGTGTGGGTGGGGTACATATGAGTAAAGATAGTTAAAGAGTACAAACTTCCAGTTATAAGATGAATAAATTTTGGGGATGTAATATACACCATTATATTATTGTGACTATAGTTAACAATACTGTATTGTACACTTGCAAGTACTGAGAGTCTTAAAAGTTCTCACTTTACATACCAAAAAATGTAAATATGTGAAGTGATGGTTACACTAACTAAACTTACTGTGGTAATCATTATGTAATATATACGTATTTCAAATCATTATGTTGAATATAGTAAACTTACACAGTGTCATATGTCAATTATATCTTAGTGAAGCTGGGGGAGGGGAGAAGAATCTGAGAAGTCCAGCTTAACACAAGTATCCTTTATATTATAGGCAATTGTGTCATTTTATAATGTAAACTGAACAGTAATACCACAGAATGGGGAAACTCTCTAAAGCTCTCTAGGTATCATTCCTGCACATGCTGTGTGTAATTCCATAGGCTGAGATGCAAACAGATGACAGAGCTGACATTAGTACTCATTTGAAAATTGCTCCATTTTTTCTCCAAAGTATGAATTCTGTATTTGGGATTGGTGGCTGTCATTTTGAGAGTAAAGTGGGCACTGTTATTTCTTGACATTTAGATTACTCCACCTATAACCCACCTTAATAATTTATTCTATTTCACCCTTTGTTCATTAGATTCTCTGTGATTGATGCCTGAATTTGAATACATGATTTTTCCCTGATGAACTGCATTCACATTCTACTCACTTATTCATGACTCCATTCATTTATACATCCATCCACCCATCCAAACATCCAACCATTCAGAGTCCTTGCCATAAGCTTGTCACTGAAGATTCCAAGTATAATACAGAAACCTACTAAAGATTACATTTCTTTTGTAGCAAAAGGGAGAGCCAACATTTTTCCAAGAACTTAAATAAAAGACTGAAAGAAAAAATATTCCAAACTTTTAATAGTGGTTGTCTCAAGTAGTATGTTTATTAATCTTTTCTGTTCTATCCATATGTTCTGACAAAATATAACTAATCTTAAAATCAGTAAATGTAACAAATTAAGATTTTTCTAGTTTGAAAAAAAGGATATTAATTTTTCCAATCAAGTTTTATGATATTAAATAGTATGACGAGATGGAAATCATATGTATATGGGTAAATATGTCTCTAGAGTAGCTAGTGCAATGATCTGGATAACTTGGCTGCTCAAGGTTCAGTACATTTATTAATTATCTAGAAAATCAGGTATGTTTTATCTTCCTCTCATTTTAATAAGTTAATATACATTTATTTTCTTCCTATGGTTTATTATGATCATAAGTCATAAGTATTGCTCTGTTTTCATCTCTAATAAGAATACATGATTCCCTATTTCCAATAGGAACCAATACTTATCAGATAGATCATGTGATCTGATTTGAGGTTCAAAGAATATGCCCTCTTGGAGGTTTTAATTGGCATTGCTTTCCTGGGAAACTGATTGCAGACCTCAGGGGGATAGGTGGAGATGGAAAAGAAAAGCAGATGAAAGAGAATATGAGGCCTCCACCAAGTCCTCTAGTTCTAATTTCAGATTCCACTGAGGAGTAAAGATTAACAGTGCATCTGTGAGTAGGACCATAAAGAGATACTAGAATATTCTCTAGTGCAGAGACCAGAGTCAGAAAGAGCTACCAAGATGATTAAAAACATGCTGATATGTGAAATCACATGTTCTTATTTCTATACCTCCATAGACAAAACTGAGAAGGACTGAGGCTATCATCAGAGGAATCAAAGGGATCAATGGGTATTGTGGTGTAAACTACTCTTTTTTCACCATCTTATTTTTCACCTTCTTTCTGTCTTGTGCCATTTTATTTAACTTATATTAAATAATAAATTATTTAATATTGCTAAGTTAATAAATATTTGGACATTCTTTTTTTGTCCCTCTGCTGGAGAATAATGGAGGTTACTCTTAAATTATTTAACATACTTATTTGGGTCTTCATTTTTCTACATTTGAAGCTATTCAAGATTCCTTTCTTCCTTTTGAAAATGATGCTGATCTTAACACCCTTTAATTTTCCACAAAACAATGTACCCCTCTTGTCACTGCTTCCTAGAATATTCTTCTTCTTTTTTTATTAACACATAATATTTGTTCTGTATTGTTTTTATATCCAAAAGTTAATTACTATTATAAAAATTTCATATAAAATTTCTGTGCTTATATATTTAATTTCTTGTATCTCACTCTCCTCAAGGTGTAACTTTCTTATTACTGAAGAAGATGATTTAATATTCCTTTCAGGAGAGACTATGGCTGAAAAACTCTCCTAGTGGTTGTATGTCTAAAATGTCTCTTACACCTGCCTCCCTCTTTCATGATAATCTAGCTGGATATAAAAGTGTAAGTCATCAGATATTTTCCCTCACTATTTTGAAGAGATTCCATCACCGTTTTTTTGGCATCTCTTGTTAATGATGTGAAGTTGGCTGTCTCATTAATTGACATTCTAGTTAGTCTGTCTAGCTACTCTGTAGTAGCTTTTAAGAATCTCTTTTTCTCTTAACATTCTGCTGTTTTAATACCTAGTATAGGGTAAGTATTTTTATCCCAGCCCCTATTTACAGTGCCCTTCCTTCCTGAGTACTCTGCCTTTGTTCCTGCCACTAGTGTTTCAAATCTTGTTTCTTCAAAATTCTTTCCATTCTCTTCCTTCAGAAACCTTATTAAGCATATATGAAAGGTTCTCAATTATTTCCATAGCTCTCAACTGCTGTTTAATATTTGATTCCATCTCTCCCTGCTATTTTCAAAGTGGATTACTCACAACTCCTTTCCATTTCTCTCATTCTTTACCTGGGTGCAGTCTAAAGTTTGTTTCATTGATTGGAGTTATTTTCAAAATGTATTGATTCCTTTTCTATACAAATACTCCTCTGTCTTATTACCTGATTTCATAATTTCTTGTTTTTTTTTTAATTAAAGAACTACTTTACCACTATACATATGCAAATTTTAATGTTTTTGTTATACAAGGCTATAATATTAGTTTTACATGGGATGTGTAAATATTCCTTTTTTTATTGTAGGCGGTGTTCATCCACAACCATATTAAAGGAACATTGCAGAAAACAGGGAATATGTATTAATATGTGTTTTCCAACACTCTTCTGATAAAATAATTTCATTGCTCATTAACAAGGAGGTAGAAAGGTAAAGGCAAAATCTGAGGTGATATTTGTGATTTATCCCAGATTGAATTACTTGCCCCTTAATTTATCCCAATTTTAAATTCCATTTTCCAAAAAAAAGTTTACTTTACTAAAGCAATAAAATGAGAAGTAGAGTCAGTACAGCTGTAAATAATCATGCACTGTGCTGATATCTGTGAAAAGTATTAAAAATAAGATTCCGGCTACAGGAAGGATCATGTACTTGATCTGAAATCATTCATTCCACAATCTCCACTACATTGATCACTCCCTTGTGACTTTCTTTTTTCTGTAGTAAACACCACATGATTTATATTTTGGTAGGCTCTCAGGTTTAAAGACAAACTCTGGGAGTGTAAGCCTCCATCAGAAGCCATCCTACTGAGACCGAACTGTTTTCATGATGCATTATCCCTCTACCAGGTGCAGCACTATAATATAAATTCAAGGGAAGCATTACAATTGCCATATAAATTTTAAAATACTGGTCAAAGATTTCATTCAGCAGGTTTTTCTATTTAGCCCTGAGATCAGAGTAAAATGCCATATCACTTTAAACTTTTTTTTACAATTCTCATAATTGTCATAATTACAATTGTCATAATTATGTCATATTATGATAATACTGAAGTTATTTTCTATGACAATACTAAAGTTATTTTCTATATTGGTCATATCTGTTAGTTAAACCATAAAGGGTTCAGCTATTGGTTTGGCAAACAAAATAGTTCTATAACTGTAGTATCAAGAAAAGATTTATAGATAAACATTGTAGCTTCTTTCTTTAAAATCGGGTAAAATATTAGACAAATGTTTTTGAAAGATTCTAACTTCCCCCTTAAAAGCATATAGATTCATAATTAATATGTTCATTTAAGCTTTTCTTAAAACTATAATCCAGTAGATCAATCAATTGCTGATCACTCATTCTATATAAAATGATATACAGATTTCTTCAAGTCCAAAGTTAGCAAGGCAAAAACCCTATATTTGCTACTTTTGTCAAGTATATTAAGTATAAATATCCACATAGCTGCTTGGATTAATTGTGCTTTGCCAGTCAATCTGAAAGAGGATTTTTAAATTATCCATCCAACAACAACAAAAAAATTTTTAACATTTACTATGTAGCAGACATTGACTTTGCTCCATTTGGATCTCTGAGATTTCCTTTACAAATTTTGTGCACCCCTTCTCCAACATCTGTGTTTTTGCTTTTAATGGCCTGCCCCTGCTACCTTCTTCATAAAACTTCCTTGGGCTATGAGAGTCACTTTGCTGACTTTCCCTGCAAAGGCAGAGAACCAGAAGGGGCTACAAGTTATGACCCCCAAAGAGCTCATTTCCAATGATTGACTAGTGGAAAGCTAACTCTTGACTTGGGCCGGGAAAAATAGGAGTTGTAAGATTCCAGAGCTCTCACTGAGATCAGGATGAGGTAATTTACCACATCTTCTCATCAGGTGGGAAATCACCTGAAATTACACCCTTGCTGGGCTTCTGCCCCACACTGTTTTGTTTTCCCCACTCTCTTACTTCTGGGAACACTTTCTAATAAAATAATCTGCACACAAGTCCTCACCCTAGTATCTGCTTTGGGGAACCTAACCTAAGGCATACTATGTGTCACACTTGGGGCTGAATGCTAAGGACATGAAGGTGAGCAAATGAGATTCAAAAACAGCCATTTAGAGCTCACAGTCTAATAAAGAAGATGGGACACTGAACCACCATTAAAATACACTGTGAGAAGGGCTCTCTCAGAAGACAATGCTCTAGGAGAAGGAGCACATAATTTTGTAGGGTGGCAGTTGTCAGAGACAGCTTACCAGAGGAAGTAGCATTGAAATTGAAACCTAGAGACAAGGTGGCGCAGTCAATTAGGCATCTGCTTTTGGTTCGAGTCATGATCCCAGGGTCCTGGGATCAAGCCACATGTCAGGCTCTCTGCTGCTCAGTGGGGAGCCTGCTTCTCCCTCTCTCTCTGCCTGCTGCTCCCCCTACTTGTGTGTGCTCTGTGTGAATATTTATCTATAAATAAATAAAATCAGAAAGAAAGAAAGAAAGAAAGAAAGAAAGAAAGAAAGAAAGAAAGAAAAAGAGAAAGAGAGAAACTTAAAGGCTAAAAGATTATCATGCAAAGGGCAGTGTGGAAAGGTGCAAAGGGAATATGAAGTGCAAAGGCCTAGAGTGAACAGAGGGCAGTTAGATCATTAGTGAAGAAATTAATACAGAACCTGTGTGTTACTGCATTGGCCTACAATCCAAGAAAGAGTTACAAGCAGGACTTAATTGAATGAGACCTTTAGAATGGTCATTCTTGCATTAAATAAGCATATTTGTGTACCTCTGTTTCAGTATCAACAAATTAACACCTTTAAAAGTTCCAAATTATGAGGCATCTCTTTGGGCTACAATGCTCCCAGGAAGGTTTAGTCATTTAAGTTAGGCAGAGTGTTAGCAGAGAGAGGAAAAAATCACATTTCAAGTGGTGAGTCTCAGAAAAGCGAATAGTCAGATAACACTTGAAGATGTCAAAGGACAGATCCTAATGAAACTTCATCACCTCTTTATGCTCCCTGACTCATTTAAATAGCTAATCACACTTTTCTCTATACATACTCAGTAATATACAAATTTTTATGCAATCCCTTTTCTTAATTCTCTGACTTCTTTAATAGACTATGAGTTCTTCACAAAGGAAGAGATTCTGATCTTTAATATGCCAAATGATTAGTACATAGCATGTGTTCAAAAATGTTTATTGGGGGCACCTGGATGGTTCAGTTGGTTAAGTATCCAACGGTTGATCTCAGCTCAGGTCTTGATCTCAGGGTTATCAATTGAAGCACCATGTTAGGATCCACACTCAGCATGGAGACTACTTTTAAAAAATGTCTACTGGGTAGAAAAATTAAAGGATAAATGAAAGATTATTTCTTTTAGCTTTTGTTCTTTTCAATATGAGCAGAATTTCCTTTGTCCAAAAATCTTTAATTCACTAGCTTCTCCTTTTCCAGGCCAGAGACATCCAATGGAAATATGAGATGAGCCACATATATGTAACTTAAATTTTCTAGTAATCCATATGAAAAAAAAAGTAAAATGAAACAGGTGTAATTAACTTTGATAACTTATTTCATTTTACTCAATATTTCAAAAATTATAATTTCAACATGTATACAATATTTTAAAATTATTATGAGATACTCTACATTTTTTGCATACTAAGAAACCCAGTGTGTATTTCACATATGCATAATCTCAATTCAGACTAGTCATAGTTCAAATGCTCAATAGCTAGTTTCTACTATGCTGGACAATGCAGTTCTATATACTACCTCAAAATATGAAGTTTAACATTTTCCAATACAAGATTTTCTTTCCAGTACAAAACTTCCCTAAGAAGCAAGAGAGTTTCAGTCACATTATTTAGACCAGAATTTCTCAGGAGTGATACACAGACTAGATAGTTTTGGCTGGATAATTCTCCATCATGGGGGACTTCCCTGTGTGTTGTAGGATGTTCTGCAACATCCTTGGCCTATACTCACTAGATGCCAGTAGCAACTCCCTTCCTTAGCTGTAACATCAAAAATGTCTCCAGACATTGCTAAATGTCCCCTTGGGAGTAAAACTGCCCCCACTGAAAAACCACTGAATTAGATTATCCTTTTGAATTTGGGGAAGCAGGAATTTTGTCATGCAAGCAATCTAGTGGGTCTCATTCTTATTTCCAAAGAATTATCATGCCACAAAGGAAAGCTTCCACCACAAGGGGTTTGTTGTGAAATTTCTACATGCTGAAGTTTTGCTGATCTGCCAAGAGCATCCCCACTTTCCCATCTCTTCCACTGCAGGACACTACATTTGGTTTGACTGGTGTTCAAGGAGTCCACTAGACAGAGCCTTTTCCTAGCTTTTTCTGTCACATTTCATAGGGCAAGTTTTCTTATTTACAAGCAAGAAGAGCTGATTGTGGGCAAATAGAAAAATAATTCGTTGGAATGTTGTCAGGAAAGTTATTAGGAGGATCACACAGTCCACAAGACTGAAAAACCTAACTCACAAAATTGTTAAAAACAAAAGGAGACTCCCTCTCTGTTCAATACTTTATTACAGGAATAGTCTGATCAGGATGCAGTTATTGGGGGTACAATAGCTGCACACTCTTGCTGCCTCTGAAATTTGACCTCAACGCTGTTGTTATGAATATTTTACAATTTTCTTGTGATTTTGCATCATTCTCCAATTGCAATCTCTAATGTTTCACCTGCATTTATTAGCCTTTGCATTTAGATGCAAGAAACCTTTGATCCATCTTCACTCAACTCATGATCCATGGATCATGAAAATGATCATTTTCATTGGAAATGGATTTCATTTTCATGAAATGGATCATTTTCATTGCCTCTATGAGCCTCTCATAAAGGTTTGCACTCCAAGCTGCTATAATTGCTTTCTTTTCAAAATATACTTTGGATATACAAAATTCTAGATGCTTGGAAGCTCCCAAGCAGTGGCAGCTTGATCCTATCTATGGGTAGGAATTCAATTGGTTTCACCAGCGCCACTGACCTTTCTTTCTCTGAGCCTCTCCCTTTCCTTTGCCTCTCGGAGAGTCACCTTTAATGGCCCTTGGAGTGTCCACTGCAAGGATGTCTCTCTTCCTGGGCCTCACTGGCCTGTACCTACTTGCTATGTTGTTCCTTGTGATTATTAAACAAAAACAAAGATCCTGGCTAGGTTGATTCAATGACACTGCAAAGGCTATGGTCCTCTTTTTTGTTTTTTTGTTTTTACTAAGCAAAGAACTTTATTAACCTTATTTCAAATTTAATTCCCAGGCTTCTTCAGCTTAATTAGCTGCAAAGAATGAATTGTGTATAAGCAAAAACTTGAAAAGAGTTGCAGTGTCCAAAGGACTTGGGCTTAAAAATATTAGAGATCTAGATTTTATCAGATCTATGAACAAAATTTTAAAAAGCAGTCATATATAAAATAGCAGTTCCCAATAACTTCTTCAAGTTTTATCTTCTTCAGAAGTTGACTCAATTCAGTTTGCTTCATTCTTGGAAGCCTCATCAAAATTCTCCACAAGATCTGGAACTTCATCATCCTCCTTCTTTCCGGTAACAAACGATGCTTTTCCATCCACCGACTGTGTGGACAGAGCTTCAGCCAATCTTCTTAAACTAGTCAGGCTGTCTGCACCAAGTTGGTCTAAGCTACTGGGTAGCATTTCTGTCAGCTGCTTAGTCTCAGCATGGCCTGGAAGGCTGAAAGTGCTGCCAGAGTTGTCTGAACTTTAGGGTTGTCAAGTGGATTCCTTGGTTTGTGAATATATTCACTTCTTTAACATCAGAGATATTGTTTACCCCTAACTTCTTTAAAGAGAACTGAAGTTTTTTTATCATCTGCTGTGGCCATTTTATGGGCTACAAACAGTTCCTTTCCCACCAATGCCCACTTGTGCTTATCATTTGGTGAGCTTCTCCTGGTTCATGATTGTTTCTTTCATCTTGTTGGAGCAGAAATGGAACCATGTGGGGAATTAGGGTTGATGGTCAGTGGGTCTTGGGCAGACCAGCTCAGATTAGGTGCATACACATGGGGATGTAAGATGGCAACTCTGGTCCTGTTTTTCATTCACCTATTTACTCACTCAACAAATATTTGTTGAATGTTTACCATGTACTAAGCTCATTGCTAAACACCAAATAAAAGTAACCCATATTAGCCCTTGTGTAGCTTATAGACTAGCAGGAGGGACAGATATTAATCAGATAATCACAGAAAGAAATATTAAATCACAACCAGGACAAATATATGAAGGAAAGGTGGATTTCCCATATGGTTGAAATCCCATATTTGAAAAAAAAATAAAAATAAAAATAAAAAAAGAAATCCCATATTTGGAAGGCTATGTAATGTTATAATAGAAAGCCCATGAGGGTTTCCCAAAGGGAGTGACACCAGAGAACTGAGGGACAAGCAGAAGTGAAGTAGTTGAAAATGATAAGAAGGAGCATTCCATGAAAAATAAAGAGTAAGAAAAAAATGTGAAAAATTCAAGAGAATAAAAAGGGCCAGCGAGGTTGAAGCATGAAAGAGCAAGAGAGAGCATGTATATTTACCTACCGAATCTCCAGCTTTGCTCAATCAAATATAGGCAAAGCAGAAATTTTAATTAAAAAAAGTATTCCAGACAAAAAAATAAACTCAAAATGGATTAAGGACTTAAATGTGAGTCCTAAAACCATAAAAATGCTAAAAAGAGAGCACAGGCAGTAATGTCTCTGACATCAGTCATAACAACATTTTTCTAGATATGTCTCCTGAGGCAAGGGAAACAAAAGCAAAATAAACTATTGGGACTACATCAAAATAAAGAGCTTCTGCACAGTGAAGGAAACAATCAACAGAAGTAAAAAGGAACTTACGAAATGAGAGAAGATATTTGAAAATGACACATCTGATTAAAGGGTTAGTATCCAAAATCTATAAAGAACTTATAAAACTCAACACCCCCAAAATGAATAATCTAATTAAAAATGGGCAGAAGACATGAATAGACATTTTTTCAAAAAAGACATACAGATGGCCAACATAAAAAGATGCTCAACATCACTTATCATCATCAATTTTGCAAATCAAAACTACAAAGAGGGCACCCGTGGTGGCCCAGCTGTTTAGCACTGCCTTCAGCCCAGGGCATGATCCTAGAGACCCGGAATCGAACCCCACGTCAAACTCCCTGCATGGAGCCTGCTTCTCCCTCAGCCTGTGTCTCTGCCTCTCTCACTCTCTCTCTCTCTATCTCTGTGTGTGTCTCTCTCATGAATAAACAAATAAAATCTTAAGAAAAAACACTACAATGAGTTACCACCTCACATCTATCAGAATGGCAAAAATCAAAATACAAAAATAATGGATGAGGCAAGGGTGTGAAGAAAGGGGAACCCTCTTGCACTGTTAGTGGGAATGCAAACTGGAGCTGTCACTCTGGAAAACAGTATGGAATTCCCTCATAAAGTTAAAAATAGAACTACCCTAGGATCTAGCAATTGTACTACTAGGTATTTATACAAAGAATATAATATTAATTCAAAGGGATACACACACCCCAATGTTTATAGCAGCATTATCTATAATAACCAAATTATGGAAGTAGCCCAGGTGTCCACTAACTCACGAATGGGGATATATATATATATATATATATATATATATATATATTCCTCAGCCATAAAAAAGAATGAAATCTTGCTATTTGCAACAACATAGAAGGAGCTAGAGAGTATAATACGATGCAGAGTAAGTCAGAGAAAGACAAATACCACATGATTTCATTCGTATGAGGAATTTAAGAAACAAAACAAACGAGCAAAGGGAAAAAAGAGAGAATGAAATCAAGAAACAGACACTTAACTTTTGAGAAAAAACTGATGGTTATCAGAGGGGAGGTAGGGGGTAGGTAAATAGGTAAAGGGGATTAAGGAGTACACTTGTGATGAGCACAGGATGTTGTATGGAAGCTGAATCACTATATCATACACCTGAAACTAACATTACACTATATGTTAACTAATTGAATTTGAATTAAAATATTAAAAATTAAGAGTGAAGACAAAAAGTTTAGTTTGTACCATATAAAACAATATATATGTGATGGGGGAAAACAGATATATCCATCTCTGTTTATTGCAGCATTATTTACAATGGCCAAATTATGGAATCAGCCCAAGTGTCCATCAATAGATAAATGGATAAAGAAGATGTGGTATAACCTTTTTTAAAAAAAGTTGGAGGAAGATAAAAAGCTTCTGCACAGCAAAAGAAACAGTCAACAAAACTAAAAGACAACCTACAGAATGGGAGAAGATATTTGAAAATATATCAGATAAAGGGCTAGTATCCAAGATCTATAAAGAACTTATTAAACTCAACAGCAAAGAAACAAACAATCCAGTCATGAAATGGGCAAAAGACATGAACAGAAATCTCACCGAAGAAGACATACACAAAGCCAACAAGCACAGGAGAAAATGCTCCACATCACTTGCCATCAGGGAAATACAAATCAAAACCACAATGAGATACCACCTCACACCTGTGAAAATGGGGAAAATTAACAAGGCAGGAAACAACAAATGTTGGAGAGGATGCGGTGAAAAGGGAACCCTCTTGCACTGTTGGTGGGAATGTGAACTGGTACAGCCACTCTGGAAACTGTGTGGAGGTTCCTCAAAGAGTTAAAATAGAGCTGAGACCCAGCAATTGCACTGCTGGGGATTTACCCCAAAGATACAGATGCAGTGAAACGGCAGGACATCTGCACCCCAATGTTTATAGCAGCAATGTCCACAACAGCCAAACTGGGGGAGGAGCCTCAGTGTCCATCAAAAGATGACTGGATAAAGAAGATGTGGTTTATGTATACAACAGAATATTACTCAGCCATCAGGACGAATACCCACCATTTGCTTCGACATGGATGGAACTGGAGGGTATTATGCTGAGTGAGGTTAGTCAATTGGAGAAGGACAATCATTATATGGTTTCACTCATGAGGAATGTAAAAAATAGTGAAAGGGATTATAGGGGAAAGGAGAGAAAATGAGTGGGAAAAATCAGTGACAGTGACAGAACATGAGAGACTCCTAACTCTGGGAAACGAACAAGGGGTAGTGGAAGGGGAGGTGGATGGGGGAATGGGGTGACTGGGTGACGGGCTTGAGGGGGACACTTGATGGGATGAGCACTGGGTGTTATACTATATGTTGGCAAATCGAACTCCAATAAAAAATACATAAAAAAAGAATAAATACATTTTTAAAAAGTTAAAGTTAAAATTTTAAAAATTAAGTTGTAGGAACACCTAGGTGGCTCAGTGGTTGAGTATCTGCCTTTGGCTCAGGACATGATCTTGGGGTCCTGGGATCAAGTCCAGCATCGGGCTCCCTGCAGGGAGCCTGCTTCTCCCTCTGCCTATGTCTCTGCCTCTCTCTCTGTGTCTCTCAGGAATAAATAAATAAAATCTTTATTAAAAAAAGGAAGATGTGGTATAAACATAAGTGAAATAAGCCAGTCAGAAAAAGACAAATATCATATGGTTTCACTCATAAGAAGGAAATCCTCTAAACTGGTTGTAAGGAAATGGAGACCAACTTCAGGAAGTGTTCAGCAGAAAGGTTCTCTTGCTGAACTCTATTTTGATTTAAATGAGAGGTCCTATAGCTATAATATATGGAAAAGTAAAAGACTTTGGTGTTATCCATCCCCTGCAAACAAACTCTCTATCAAGTTCAGTTGGTAGGACTAGCTGATTTCTACCTACTTCACCAGAAAAAAAAAGGACTCTGGGACCTTTTAATTATTATTGTCACTGCCAGCCATACATCTGGATCCAAGTGTACATTTGATCACAGAATAATGGGAACTTAATAGAAAATAAAGAAAATTTGCTTCTAAAAAATTGTTTATATGAATGAATAAATAAATAATTCTGTTTCTTTCTCTTTTTTAAATAATTCTGTTTCTGAAAAATTAGAAAAAAGAAAGTAAGCCTTTCACTTGAACACCTGTGAATGGCCCATGTGACCCAGTCCAGAATAATTTAGCAAAGACGGTTGTCTTAGACAGAATGGCAACTCTGCTTCTTAACAGCTGAGTATCTGAAAGCAGTGCTGAAAGAAAGCAATTCACAGCCGGTTTCCTTTCTTCGTTTACACCTCCTTGGCCCAACTGTCTTCCCTGGTGGTGTTGGTGTGATGTTAGAAGCAGACTCATCTCTCTGAATGCCAGGCTCACCACTTCTTCTGACCCAAGAAGAGTGGACTCTGTGGAAACTAAAATAAGCCACTGTTCGACTCTCATCTGCTGCAGGAAATTCCACTTTGATGCTTCCAGCTTATTTTCTAAGATAAAAGAAAGAGAGAGAAGGAAGAAGAAAGCTGCCACCAGGGAACTCCTGCTGCTGAAGGTCAATGACTTTTCAAGTGGACTTACCCTGAAGCTTCTGAGAAAGATTTTTTGTATTTAAAAGCATCTGTCATTCATTCTCCAACATGTTTCACATCTTGGAAAGAAAAAAAGCCTGAAACTTCCTGATAAAAAAAAAAAAAACAATTGGGAAATTAAGTTTGATGGGCCACACCTTTTGCTGTCTCAATTTTTTGGATTCCAAGTCCCCACTTAAGGGACAGACAATCAAAGACAGACAGACACAGAGCTGGAAATAGTAAGCAGAGTAAGAAGTGAGAGAGAAAAGAAAAAGGAAAGTAAATGAGAATGAAACAATTCAGGAGGTGACGAAGAGACAATGTGAGAGAAGTGAGGTCAGAGAGACGAAGGCAGAGAGTGAGAAACTGAGGTAACAGGGACAGAGAGAGGTAAGGACAAGGATTGAGAAATAAAAACAAGTAGAGCTAGAAAGAAAAAGAATACCTATACTGGGTATACAAAAGAAAAAATATTCCTTCAATAAGAATCTATGGGGCAGATTCTATGTGAGGTTTCTGAGTTAGCTGGCACGGGGACCATAAAGATAAATCAATTAAATAGGACAATGCATTGAAGAGCAGTGATATGAAAAATAGAATGCATTCTGAGAAGAAAACCATAGCAGGAATATTCAGCCTATATAAGTTGGTCTGGCACCTTCTGGGAAAATTACAGATCTTTTTTTTTAATTAATGTGTAAGAAAATAAAGTTCAGAGTTTACAAATAGTGGGTTTATAAAGCTGAATTTTATCTGATAGGCAGCCTTCCTGGATATTCTCCTTTGAAGTTGTACCTCTTCTTGTCAGAGTTGTCACTATCCCATATACAACAGTATAAAAACAAACAAAAATTCTTGTCTTCAAGCCAACTTATTTCCATCAATTGGCAAATTGTCATAATGTGCTGAACTTTTTAGAACAAAGTGCTTTACCACCATTTGCAAAAAAAATTATCTGAATAATTGCAATCATCCTTCATGTGTGCAATGTCAATGGTGACTCACATCACGTGTGTTCGTGTGCAGTGCCCCAGTCTGTACAACTATACTCAACAGCTGACATATACATCTTTTCCTTAGGTCAGGACCTCAGAATTAAAATAAAAGAAAACTTAATGTATCATTCTTGTTCAGGGCTTCTAAACTAGAAGTCTACAGGCTCATGTGCCCCATAGTATGTTTGCTTTTATCTGAAACTTTTAGGGCTCTGAGTAGTTAAGATCCCAAACCCAAATTCCTAGCTTCTCTTGAAAAATTATGTCTGATAATAAATGTCTGTTTCCTCATTGCCATACCTGGCAAAAGCAGAGTAGCTCTCTCCCTTACTGTCAAGGCACATCCTCTGAAGAACACCCTTCTTTCACTCTCATCAGGCTCTGGAACACTGAGACCAAGAGTAAGTGCTATTCATCATAATTCTTTTGCTGTTATCTTATTTATATTTGGTAAGCTTCTCATATATACACTGGCCTCTGTGAGCAACTGAATCTGAAAACTTTGATCTAAATTTGTATTGTCCAATACTTTAGCCAGTAGTCACATTAGCTATTCAAATTTAAATTAATTAAGATAAAATAAAATTTAAATTTCAGTTTCTCAGTTGCACCAGCCACAATGCCAGTGCTCAATAACCAGCTAGTGGTTACCATAGCAAAGATATAAACTTTGCAGAATATTCTGTTGGTTAGGGCTAATTTAGAGAATAAAGAAGGGTTGAGACCATCATTTTCCTCAAATTTTGTCCCAAATTTGGATACAAGATATAGGAGGTATTAGGTGTTCTATGGTCATATGATTTTGTAAAACACTGTCTGTATTAGTATCTTATGGCTGCTGTAACAAATTACTACAGACTTGGTGGCTTGAAACACTATGCATTTATTAGGAGTTTTACAATTCTGGCAGGAAGAAGTGCAAACAGGTTTTCTCAGGGTTAAAATCAAGCTATCAGTAGGATGGTGTCCCTTCTGGAGAATCTAGGGAGGAATCATTTTCTTGGCTTTTCTAGCTTCTAAAAGTCACCTCCTTCCATCTTTAGAGCAAGCAATGGCCAGTCACTTCTTTCTCTGACTCTAAAATTGACTCTTCTTTTTCTATCCTCCACTTTTGAAGACTTATGGTTATATCAGTCCCGTTTGGATAATCTAGACCAATCTCATTTCAAGGTCAACTGACTAGCAACCTTAATTCCATCTGCAACTTTAATTCCCTCTTGCCGTATAACAACATATACATAGATTCTGGAGATTAGAACATGGACATCATTGGAGACAACTATTCTGCCTATCACTCTGTGTTAAACAACACTTAACAGAACTACCAAAAAAAGGAACAAAAAAATTCCAAAGTTAGTAGAAGGAAGAAAATGATAAAGATTAGAGCAGAAATAAATGAATTAGAAACTAAAACACAATAAGAAAGATCAATTAAGTTAAGAACTAGCTCTTTGAAAAAAATAAACAAAATTGATGAAACTTTAGCTGGATTCACTAAGAAAAAAAAGAGAAAAGGCTCAAATAAAATCGGAAATCAAAGATGAGAACTTAAGCTGATAGCAAAGAAATACAAAGAATCTTGAGAGATAACTATGAACAATAATATGCCAACAAATAGGACAACATAGAAAAAAGGACAAATTCCTAGAAACATACAATCTCCCAACACTAAATCCTGAAGAAATACAAAGTTGGTACTAGCAAGGAGGTTGAATCAGTAATTAAAAACCTCTCCAGAGGGGCACATGAGTGGCTCAGTTGGCTGTGTCTGCCTTTGGCTCAGGTCATGATCCCAGAATCCTGGGATCCAGCCGTGCATTAGGTTCCCTGATTGGCAGGGAGTCTGCTTCTTCCTCTTCATCTCTGCCAGCTCATGCTTTTTCTCTTTTTTTCTCAAATAAATAAAATCTTAAAAATAAATACAAAATTAAGAAAAAACTCTCCAGAAACAAAAGTCTAAGACCAGATGGCTTCACTGGTGAATTCCAACAAACGTTCAAAGAGGATTTAACATTTATCCTCAAATTCTACCAAAGTTTTGAAGAAAGGAACTCTTCTGTTTTTTTTCTTCTAAATTTTATTTAAATTCTAGTTAGTTTACATATAATGTAATACTCGTCTCAGGAGTAGACTTTAGTGATTCATCACTTACATATAACACCTAGTGCTCATCATAACAAGTGCTCTCCTTAATACCCATCATCCAGGGATCCCTGGGTGGTGCAGTGGTTTAGCGCCTGCCTTTGGCCCAGGGCGCGATCCTGGAGACCCGGGATCGAATCCCACGTCAGGCTCCCGGTGCATGGAGCCTGCTTCTCCCTCTGCCTGTGTCTCTGCCTCTCTCTCTCGCTCTGTGACTATCATAAATAAATAAAAAAATTAAAAAAAATTTTTTTTAAAAAAAATACCCATCATCCACTTAGCTCATCCCCCCAACACCTCCTTCAATCAACCCTCAGTTTTTTCTCTGTCATTAAGAATCTCTTATCGTTTGCTTCCTTCTCTCTTTTTTTCTCTCTTCCCATATATTCATCTATTTTGTTTCCTAAGTCTCACATGAGTGAAATCATATGATATTTGTCTTTCTCTGACTTTATTTCACCTAGCATAATATCCTCTAACTCAATTCACACCATTAAAAGTGGTAAGATTTCATTTTTTTATGGCTGTTTGATACTCTAGTGTGTGTGTGTGTGTGTGTGTGTGTGTGTATGTGTATGTACCTCACTTCTTTACCCATTCATCAGTTGATAGACATTTGGGCTTTTTCCATAGTTTGGCTATTGTTGATAATGCTGCTATAAACATCAAGGTGCTTGATGTGCTCCTTGATGTGCTCCATCAATGTGCCCCTTCAAATCTGTTTTTGTTTCCTCCATGCCCAATGTGGAACCCAATACATAACTTAAACTTATGACCCTGAGATCAAGACCTTAGCTGAGATCAAGAGTCAGATGCTTAACTGACTAAGCTACCCAGGAACCCCCAAATCTGTATTTTTGTATACTTTGGGGAAATACCTAGTAGGTCAATGGCTGGATTGTAAAGTAGTTCTATTTTTAACTTTTTGAGGAATCTTCATACTGTTTTCCAGAGTGGCTGCACCAGTTTGAATTCCCACCAATAGTGTAAGAGTGTTGCCCTTTCTCCACACCTTCACCAACATGTGCTGTTTCCTGTGTGGTTAATTTTGGCCATTCTGACATGTGTTCAGTGGTATCTCATTGTGGTTTTGATTTGTATTTGAGAAGGGAACATTTCTAAAGTCATTTTACTTGACCAGCATCACCCAATACAAAAACAAGACAATGACACCACAAAAGAAAATTAGAGGTCAATATCCCGGATGAACATAGATGTAAAAATCCTCAACAAGACAGCAAACCAATTCAACAATATGTTAAAAGAATATTTTGATCAAGCGGGATTTATTCCAGGGATTAAAGGATGGTTCAAAACCTGCAAATCAATCAACATAATACATCACATGAACAAAATGAAAAATAAAAACATGATTATCTCAATAGATACAGAAAAGGAATTTGATAAAATTCAACATCCACTTATGATAAAAACTCTCAACAAAATGGGTATAGAGGAACTGTACCTCAACATATAAAGACCATGTATGACAAACCCACAGCTAACTTCATATTCAATAGAAAAAAGCTGAAAGCTTTTTCTCTAAGATCAGGAATAAAACAAGGATACCCACTCTTGTCACTTTCATTCAACATAGTATTGAATGTCCTAGCTAGAGCAATTAAGCAAGAAAAACAAATGAAAGGCATCCAGATTGGAAAGGAAAAAGTAGAACTCACTATTTGTGAATGACATGATTCTGTATATAAGAATCCTACAGACTCTGCAAAGACCTGTTAGAACTAATAACTTAATTCAATAGAGTTGCAGGATATAAAGTCAACATACAGAAATATGTTGCATTTTTATACACTAACAACAAAACTATCAGAAAAATTTTAAAAATCCCATTTACAATTACATCAAAAGTAATAAAATACCTAGGGATACATTTAACTAAGGAGGTGAGAGACCTGTTAGTGAAAACTACTAGACATTGATGAAAGAAAATGAATAAGACACCAATAAATGGAAAGATATTCTGTGCTCATGGATTGGAAGAATTAAAATTGTTAAAATGTTCATATTACCCAAAGCAACCTATAAGTTCAATGCAATCTCTATCAAAATTCCAATGGCATTTTTCATTGAAATGGAAAAGCAATCTTAAAATTTTTATGGAATCACACAAGATCCCAAATATCCAAAGTGAGTCTTGAGAAAGAACAAAGATGGAGACACCATGTTCCTTGATTTCAAGCTATATTACAAAGCTATAGTAAACAAAACAGTATGATTTTCACATGAAAACAGATACATATAGTGGAACAGAATATAAAGTCCAGAAAAAAAACTGGCAGCAAAGGAAGCAAGAATATATAATGAAGAAGGCAGTCTCTTTGATAAATGGTATTAGAAAAACTGTACATCCCCATGCAAAAGAATAAAACTGGATCACTGTCTTAGGACATACACAGAAACAAACTCAAAATGGATTAAAGACTTAAATTTAAGACCAGAAATAATAAGACTCCTAACAAAAAAAACAAGTACATTGGCATTAGTCTTGATGATATTTTTTTTGGATCTGACTCCAAAGGTATTGGCAACAAAAGTAAAACTAAATGAGACTACCTCAAAATAAAAAGGTTTTGAACAGCAAAGGGAATCATCAGCAAAGTAAAATAAAAAGGCAATCTACTGAATGGAAAACCATATTTACAAATTATAAATCCAATAGGGATTAATATCTGAAATATATAAAGAATTTATACAACTCAATAACAAAAACCAAGTGATTGATTAAAAAATGGGCAGAAGATGTGAATAATTTTTTTCTAAATGCAGATGGCCAACAGACACATAAAAGGATGCTCAACATCATTAATCATCAGGAAAATGCAAATAAAAACCACAATGAAATATCACCTCACACCAGTCTGAATGGCTAGTATCAAAAAGACAAGAAATAACAAGGGTTAGCAATGATGTGGGGAAAAGGTAACCTTCATACATTGTTCATGGGATTGTAAATTGCTGCAGCTACTATGGAAAACAGTATGGCAGCTTTTCAAAAAAAAATGATGTAGCAATTCCATTTCTGGGTATTTATCTGAAGAAATTGAAAGCATTAATTTGAAAAGATATCTGCACCTGTATCTTCATCACAGCATTATTCACAAGAGCCAAGATATAGAAACAATCTAAGTGTCTCTTGATGGACAAATGGATAAAAATTTATAAATGGATGGATGGATAAATGGATAAAGACACATACACACACACACGAGTATTATTCAACCATAAAAAAAAATGAAATCTTGCCATTTGTGACAACATGGGTTGACTTTAAGAATATTATGCTGAGCAAGGGTGTGTGGATGGCTCAATCAGTTAAGCTTGGGTCATGATCTCAGGGTTGTTCCAGAGAACAAATTTGATGATTATTGGAGAGGAATGGGTTTTGAGGAGTGGGAAAATGGAAGAAGGGGAGTAGGAGACACAAACTTTCAGTCATAAAATAAATAAGTCATAGGGATGTGATGTACAATATTGTGACTGTTGTCAATAACATTGTTTTGCATAGTATGCAAGTTTATATGGTGGCATAACTAAACTCATTGTGGTCATTTCACAATGTATACAAATATGGACTCATTATGTTGCACATCCAGAACTAATATAATTTCATAGGTCAATTACACCTTAATAAAAAAAATTATAGAAAAAAAAAGAATGTGGCCCATCCTCATTTGGTTCCTAACAAAGATTCTGTCGTGAACCTTTTAATGCTGTGGTGAATCTTTTAATGCTGTTAACAAATTAACTTAGTTATTTTTAAAATGCATTTTTCAGGCTTATAACTTGTCTTTGTAGTTGTTGATGAGAAGCTGGCCCCTTGCAGGGAAATAAGGTTTAAACACAATATTAATGTTTCTGTAGAAATTAAACCAGAAATATTCAGAAAGTAATAGCCATTCAGAAGTTGAGGATGATGGTTAGTTTTGGAATAAAAAAAGAAACAGAATATTCTATCTTTAAGTATTTTGGGACAAACTGATATAGGAAAGTAAAATATATTTTGTGAAAGACCCACAGTCATTCACATTAATTTTACAGAATTTAGAGTTCATGAAATTAGGTTAAATGTATGATCATAGAGGGACTGGTCCATTTTCCAAATATGGTTGTGAACTCTCCTCTCACTCACCAGAACCAAGTCAGCAAGGCATATTTTTCAAGTTTCCAAGAGAGGAAAATTACCCAGTGAGACTGGAGGGATAGGCTGCAGTGAGGAAATATCCCTGGACCATAAATTTGGTCATACTTGACTCAAGCTCTACCTTTCACCTTAGGAAATAGTTCCAAAACATTGATTTCTCATTAGTAAAATGACAGGGCTATATTCACTCACCTCTAAAATTTCTACTTCTGCTCATGAGAAAAAGATGAAAATCAGAGAAAACTCCTCTGACAGATTTTCAGTCTCACCTCCAAATGGCTCATCTCACCACAGCATCAGCAGCTGAAAGATAAAGCCAGAAGGAAATTCAGGGTTGCAGGATGTCTCCTGTCTCCTGGTTAATAGCTGAGGATAGAGAAGGAAATGGGTGTGATAGCTTAAAAATACAGAAGGCAGTTATTGAAGACCAGAATAAGCAATGTGCTGTGTTGAACAGATTTGTTGCTTTCAAATGATAAAACTACAACTCAACTCAATTTCAGAATAGAACAGTAGGAAAGAGAAAAAAAATAAGAGAAAGGGAGCGAGAGAGAGCACTTGGTTTATGAAACTAGGGAAAGCATTCATTGTAACTAGACTTAGGGATGTCATCAATTCATATGGTACTGTCTAGACTTCCTTTCACCATTTCTTGGATCTGCTTCTCTATGTATCTCATTCATTCTATTCAACCATATCTGGATCTTCTTTTGTCAGAGTAAGAGGAGAACATGAATACAGACAAATGCAGGCATATGGCCACCCAACTTAGCCTTCACGAAGGAAAGATGGAGCTTCTCTCTTCTATCAATAAATTAAAAATTTATAGAAGGATTCTTAATGACCTTGCTTAGTTTGTGTGCCTTAGAGTTGTGACAAGGGAGATGGTGTGGCATGGAGGCCAAACTTAGTATAGCTCCAATGTTCTGTGGCCAGGATGTGCAGGATAATATTACTGGTGGCCCTTCCAGGATCACAGTGAAAGGAGGAATTCACCAAAAAATAAAGAGAAGGGATGGGAGGAATCCTGGACAAGTGAAAATAATAAATATTCAATTGTGCATAGGGTAGAAGAGTTCAAGAATTGTATAGAGAAAGGGTCCCAGTGCCCTGAGCACTCCTCACTGTACATCTTTGAGAGCTTCTTTTTTTCTGTTGAGACACTTATATTAATAGCAGAGAGAATGCAGATTGGAATCTGAAGGTCTGAATTTGCTCCTAGCTCTGACAATGAGTGATTCAGAAATGTTGCAGAACATTGCAGAAATGTTCCAAAATTTCTGATCTCATTCATAATTTGAGATAGTTAATCAAGATAATTTTAAAGACCTCCTCTACCAGGAATATTCCATGAGTCTTTGATTTAGCCTCGATACCCAATATACAAAAATGTATGTGTTGAGGCATCTGGGTGGGGGCTCAGTTGGTTAAATATCTGCCGTCAGTTCAGGTCATGATCCCAGGGTCCTGGGATTGAACCACACATCAAGGTCCCGCCAAGTGGGGAGTCTGCTTCTCTCTGCCCTCCTGCTCCTCTTATTTCCATCATTTCTCTAGGTTGAACTCTAAAATGTAAAATTCTAATATCAAAGGTCATGCACTTTGGATAAACATTGCTAAGTTCACATCCTCTCCTCCAAAAAAAAAAGATTGTATTAATATATAATCCCATAAAAAATGTATAAGAGTATCTATTCACTCGCATCCATACAAACACTAGGTATCCTTTGTACTAGTTGCCAATTTTATGAGTGTTTTTTGTATCTTAATTTTTATTGTATTACTATGATTATTCATGAAGCTAATGATTTTTTCATATGCTTATAGGCCATTTATATTATTTTTTATGAGTTGCTTATACTCTTCACCAAGTGTCATAAACCTTAAAACTGGCTTCTATTCATATTCACATTACAAACTGAAACACTCAATCAAAGTTATTTTTTTAATATGAGCTATAATTTTACTTTAAAACCACTGGATGCTATATTAACATAAGAATAAGCTATTCTGGGTGACTGAATATTTCTAATTTTCCATAGATTAAAGAAGAATGGAATACTTGATATCAGAGATACATAAACTACAATTATGTAAAGTACAAGCACAGAGAGGTGAAAAAATTCTAATTTAGTATGCGTTTTGGATGCTGTTGGGGTCTCTCCATGTCATATTTACAGAGTCCTGGTTGCTGAGAATATTGGCTATTAAGAACTTACAAATGCCCCTTGCTCAAGAAAATGACCCTCTGTTGATGGCAGTCACATGGCTAGAAATATTCACCAACTCCGAAAATATCCTATATTTAAATGACTAAATATGGAGGTACAAAAGACTGACACCCCCCCACACACACACATCTTGTGGAGGGAAAACTTTGTGGTATACTTAATGTTCTGGAGGAATCTACCTCACCACCAGTGGATTAGGCCATGGTAAACCTTTCCTAAGGTAATAATCTTGCTCTTCTTTGCTGTCCTTCTTTCCTCACTCATGTCCTCTGAAGAGCATCTCAACCATAAATCAAATGCACCTGAATCTTTGTGTCAGCCTCTGTTTCTCAGAAACCAATCTAAGACCACAGGAGATAGCATAAATTTCATAGAGAGGTAACCTTTCATCTGAGCCATGTTATGTGGGTGGGCATCTAATGCTCAATGGGTAGAAAAAGATACAAGCATTTCATGTAGATAGAATGAGAAAAAGAAAGTACCAAGTGTCTTCATGTGGCTAGAGTATGAGAAACTTGAAGAGCTATGGATATATATAATCCTTATGCATAAAAAGACTTAAGATTAATTAGAAGGCTAATGCAGTAGCTTCATTTAGAGCTGATAAGTAAGTGCCTGGACTTCAAATAACAACCCACTAACAACACTTCACTAATTGATACTGAGTCTTGGGAAATTATGTAGATTGGGTAAAGATAGACTAAATGTGGCTAAATATGTTTTCATATAACACAGAAAGAAACTATAGGGTCAGATTTCAATTTTAAAACATTCTAACCCACAGCAAAACCACATTATTCATCACGGGAACTTAACCAAATGACTAGTCAAAAAGAGAAAGCATAAAATGAAAATAAGGAAGGAAAAGTATCTGCCAACTCAGCAAGACTTGACAGGTGTTCAAGAATTTAGGCTAATTAATTGACCACATGGTTGATGAATTAAGACAGTTTCCTTGTTTGGAACAAAGTATACTTACTTTGTCAGAGGTGATGATAAGGAGAAACAAGGAAGATGTAATTGAAGTTGAGATAAAATGTTAATGAAAAGCACTAGGAAAAGGAAAAAAATTAAAGAGCAATAAGCAAATAGGAAGTGCAGCAATTTAGATAACCATCCCACAGTGAAATAATATATGGGCCTAAGATCTGGATGTCTTAACGGGCTGGCAAAAATTGTATGACCTTCAAGTCCTTTAAAGAGAACTATTTGAAAATTATGATAAAAGATAGAAGTTAATGGACTAAAGATATATTTACCATCCACCATACCCTAAGCAAATAGTCTCTGAAACAAGCTCTACCTTCCAAAGCTAAAAATATTCATATTTTCCAAGGAAAGCTTATTACCTTGATAACACAAATACCCCCTATTAGGCTTACTGAAATACTCATAATGGGCAGAGAGGAACATCTAGCCTAGAAAGAATGGGACAAAGTAAATTCATTTCCTTTGAATGGCCTAGCACTTCTTCAGCCCCTTACAACTCAGCCAAAATAGTAACAATTCTAGCATTTTAGTTTTCCAAAGGTAAGATAGTGTAAGGAAAAATGCACCATCTTAAAACCTGGGAGCTCACTCTGTTTCCATCACTAATCAGCTCTGCAAAAGTCATAACCTTTCTAGATCTCTGTTCTCTTACCTGTAAAATGAAAGGACTTCACAAGAGGTTAAATCCAACTCTAAAATGCTACTCCTCTACTTTGAAGTCTGCAGCAAACATTATTAGACACTAAAATGACAAAGTAGAATGGTTCAGTTTAAATTGAATAGCAATCAGTTCTATTGATGGCTGTGTCAACTAGTTTGACTTACAAGTATTTCACCTAAAATAGTTTCTATCGCTACTGGATAGCACTTCTTCTGGATCTGACTCGGCATTAGTCTTACTGATTATGGATCATTGAATTTTTTTCCTGCAATTATTAAATAACCAGTTAAGCCCAGTTATGTGATCTAGTGGAAAGAGCATGGCATTGTTGAGCAGAAGCCCTGAAATCCAGTTTTTGCCTTATTGCTATTGGATTGCATGGACATCGGGAAACTTGTTTAACTCTGAGTGGAGAGCAACTGTAACTTATTTGTCTTCTTCATAGTATTATCAGGGTCAAATGACATATAAGATAGAGCCATTTGAAAATACTGCATGTTGGTAAACTTAAATCTTGGGCCACAAACAGATTTTCCAATATATAACTTTATTTCTACAACTGAATTTAATTTCTATTTTGAGCTTTCATTCTTCTGGATGTGAAAAATTAACCTCAGTCAATTCAGGTCCTTTCTCACTTCTGCTGCATTTGTGCCCTTGGTCCCACAGGGACTGCATAGTGCCAAAGCAATGGGATAGCCTTCATTGTCACTTGTCCTTGCTGACATTTGCCATGACTGCCTCTTGCTTGACCCCAACTGTCTCTGGTTGTCAATCCCTCCATGTCACCACTTCATCTGCCCCTTCATAGTTGCAAAGCCACTCCAAGTCTGGCAAGACTTACGAAGAGGAAAGAAAAAAGGAACCAGAGAGATAAAAAACAAAACAAAAAGAACAAAAAAAACAAAACAAAACAAAACCCTAGCATAAAAATGTATTATGGAAGCCAATGGAGGAGAAAACGCCATGGAAAATGGTGGTCAGAGGCTTTAAGTAACTCAGATATGTCTAAGAGTAAAGGGGGAAAAATGAAGCTACAGATAACTTTTGCAAGAACAGTTTCTGTTGAGAGGTAGATACACAATGCTAATTGCAGAGGTAGAGAAGGAATTCTAGAGGTGAATGTGACAACTTTTAAATCTTTTTCTAAGAAAATATGATTGCAATTATCTTCACTTTGAAATAGTGTGAGAGTTACACTCAAAAGTTTTAATTTAGAGTGTAATAATTCAAGTAAATGAAAGGAGATAACTCTTCTTATGGGTCAGCAAGACCTGACCACAAGAGTGATTAAAATTCAGCATTATCAAATGTTGTGTCCTTAAGTAAGATAAAATATTTAAGCCCATAATAATTAGGCCACCACTTCTCTGAACTAGTCTTGGGAGTAAATAGCCAATGAAAATGAAATCCCCTCTTCTATTGTAACAACCTGAGACAATTAGTAACCAGTAAGTAATGAAATAGGCACTATTGCTGATGGATGAGGGAGAAGAGAAGATAAGTGGAATTGCTCTGGCTGCCATAACTGTCTACTTTGCATGATTCCATAAGCCCAACCTTATTGTTATTAATTTAAGGAGTATTATGAATAATCATCAACTACATAGGAGTGATCAGTATCAGAGCATTCAAAGTCAGTCACATCCATCTTGCAGAATGCCCAGACTATGAAAATATTGCTTGCTAAATAATTCTTCTACAGGACTGTGAAATGGAGGGGGATATGAGCAAGTGTCACCATGACTTTTTTTTCCTTCCATCTTGACCCACAAATCCCAATAAATTCCCTTTTTTTAAGTTTCAAATATTTATACTAGAACACTGTATTTTAATTATACCTCAATGAAAAAAAATAAAGTTTCAAACATTTAATGCTAAGAGTATCCAATTCAGTTGAATTATGTAGTAGGAAAAACTTTTGTAAGTTCATTTTTCTCCCTTTAATTCTCCTGCCTAACTCAGATAAGCCAACCAGAATAGGAGGGAGAAACGACATGCTTTAGTAATTTATGTCAAATTGGCTCAGTTGTAGACTCATGGTATGTAACTCAAATATGCTTACATACTACTTAGACCCACTGAATTATTTTCAGATGGGTACAATGAAGCTCAGGAGTATTGTGTGTCTTACTCAAGATATCACAATAAAAAGAGTAGAGCCAGGAATAAAACCCAAATTTTCTGACATTAAGGCCAATAGTCGACAAATATTTACTAAGTGCTTAGTCTATGCTAGACAATGTCCTAGCCCCTGATAATTAAGAGCTAAAAAATATCACCTGGGGTATGGAAAACAAACTGATAATTGGCACAACCACTTATTATAGCAACAAAAAATATGTAATAGTTCAGAAGACTCAATATGGTTGATGTTGGTTCCCCGTTGGCTTATAAATTCACCATAATCCCAATCAAAACCTTAGCAGGATTTTTGGTAGATATTAGCAAGTGGATTCTAAAATGTTTATGGAAAGGTAAACATATAATAGTCAAAACATTTTTTAAAAAAAGCATAAGGTTGAGAGATTCACACTACCTGATTTCAAGTCCAAATATAAAGCCGTGCCATTTTCAAAAGCTTACATAGACAACAGAACAAAATAAACGGTCTATAGTTCCTCAAAACTATGACCAATTGATTTTGACCAATGCCAGGCAATTCCATGAAGAAAGAATACCCTTTCAACAAATGATGCCAAAGAAATTCAATATTTACACATGTAGAAGAAACTTTGAGCCATACTTTGTACTATATATAAAAAGTGACTCAAAATGGGTCAAAGACAAACATATAAAACCCAAAGCTCTAAAACTTCTAGAAGAAAACAGGATAAGATCTTTGTGACTGTGAATTAAGCTAATCATTCATAGAGAAGACAGCAAAAATACAATCAATAAGTGAAAACATTGATAAACCAGACTTCATCAAAATCAAAAACTTTTGCTCTGTAGAAGATATTAAGAGAGTAAAAAGACACTCTGGAAAATGGTTTGGCAGTTTCTTTTGAAACTAAACATAGTACCCGGCAATCCTCTTCCTGGACATTCCCAGGTAAATAAAACTTATGTTCCTACGAAAACCTATACATTATACTTCATAGCAGTTTTATTGATAGTAGCTAAAAGCTGAAAACAACCCAAATGAGCCTCAGTGAGTGAGAGGATAAACAAACTGCACTACATCCATTCCACAGAATATCACTCAGTAATAAACATGAATGGACTATTGATACATGCAACCATTTTGGTGAAGCTCAAAGTAATTATGCTGAGTGAAAAAAGCCAATTTCAAAAAGTTAAATACTATATGATTTCATCTATATTATCTATTGATAGGCATAACTTTGGTAGAACTCAAGAGAATTATGTTGTGTGAAGAAAAAAAAAGCCTATCTCTTTCTCACCAGGCTCTCAGGCAGGAAAAGTGAAGAATTTTGTCTATAGAATCTGAGCAGCCCAGAGACAAGACCAAGGATATTGATATGATGGACTTCCCAATAAAATTCCAACCTGATCACCCCCTATTGCAGTTCACAGTCAACGCCCTCTACAAAATTCTGAGCTTCTAAATCAGCTTTTTTAAATCTCTGACTCTGAAATAAAAGCTGGCAAACAAGGATTACCAGCCATTTGAAGAAAAGGTTCTAATCCAAAAGATAAGGATTAAAACAAATAAATAGGAAACAAATTGGAGGAAAACAAGACTGTTGGTGAAGAAACTTCTCATACACACACACACTAATATACTCAGAGAAATAATGGAATACATTGCTCTCATGGAATAAGAAAGGATGCTATAAAGAAGGATAACTCCATAAATAAGAAAGAAGGCATAGAGACATAAAATATGAAACAGAAATAAAGAAGTCAAAAGAAGTGTTGGAAGATAAGGTTGGGGTATATAATGTGTGTGAGAGAGAAAGAAACATGAAAAAATAGAAAAGAGAAAAAATTAAAGGATCCATCCAAAAGGTCCAGAAAAAAACTTTAGAGAGAATGGAGAGCAGGAAACCATCAATGAAATAATTCAAGAAGGAGATAAACATATCTTTACTACAGCAGTTCCATAAGGTACTCTCAAAGGAAAAAGCTCCTATGGCTCGAATTTGTGAGAAATAAACATATCACAAATAAACACAAAATATCTTTTGAGTTATAGAGATTGACAAAACCTCCTTTTATTTCTTGAATGTGCACTGCTATTGTTACCAACGTTGGGTAAAAAGGACAGAGAGATTCACTTTTTTCTTCTCATCAATCTCTTACTTCCCTTTAGTTTTTCTTTGAGTGTTAAACTACAATTTAATTTAAAGGAACTAAACAAGTTGTAGCAGTGAAATCTAACAGTTGATAGTGGCATTTTATTTTATAGTAAAGATCTATATTTAAGGAAGAAAAAGCAAGCACTACCTGGCTTCCATCTTAAGAATATACATCAGGCTGCTTATAGCTCTATTCCCTTTGGAGGTGATGTGCTGCTGTCCATTCCAAAAGAGGTGTCTTTTTTGGTTTTGATAGTCAGAACTTTTACATGATTCTGAGGGCACCTGTTGGCAGTTCTCTGCTATTCTGATGTGACTACGTGGGGAGAGCATGTAGGTGCCATTTCAGCACGTCTCCTCCCCACTCCCTCACTTCCAGTTCAGATGGCCTCAACAAAGGAGACAGGATTATTTTCTTGATGCTGTGATGTGAGTTGGCATAAGAGACTAGAGTCGCAGTAAGGCAGATCTTGAAATGCCTTCATTTTATCACTACAATAACTTTTAAATCTGATTTTTTGGAACACATTGTTCATATGCAGCCAAGAGTCTGTTCTGTCTTATGCCCTGAATTACTTTTCTTCAACAAACACCAGTAGAAAATACATGCACAGTTCCTTATTGTTTGAAGAGGTAATGTTGTACAAAGAGCAAAACCCAAGAAAAACAGCTAAATTGATGGTGGCTTTCTGTTTAATGTGACAGATTAATGTCACTCTCACTCTTCAAAATCCTTTGTCTTAAATTTTTCTTTGCTTTTTCATCATTCTACTTCCTACCTCTCAGTCCTTCTCCAGAATACCACTTCTTGTGCACTGTTTCTTTTAGATAATATACAGATGTAATAAATATTTATTCATCAAAATATATTGATTTTCTCTTATAGGTCACACACTGTGCTAGGAATTCAAATTGTAAGTGTTAATCAAAAAAGTAATCTTCGTGAGGTTTAGAATGTAATGTGGATTAAAATTTGATATTCCTCAGGGTGCTTGGGTGGCTCAGTCATGCATCGGACTCTTGATCTCATGAGGCTCACATCATATATCAGGGTTGTGAGATCAAGCCTCATCTCAGGCCCTGTGCTGCGTATGGAGCCTGCTTAAGATTCATTCTCTCCTTCTGCCCCTCCCACCCTGCTCCCATGCATGCTTTCATTCTCTCAAAAAAAAAAAAAAAAAAAGACAAAAATTTGATATTCCTGCAATATTGCTAAATCTTCCTCCATTTGTCCCTCCATCACTTTCCTCTGTATATATACATATTCATTGCCCATCATTGTCTCCTGTTACATGTACACAGGACATAGACCAATATCATTTTAATTGATAGATTCAGGAATCAGTAATGCAGAAGCTGTCAAAATGCTAAAAATAGATGTGAAAACTCCCCAGTCATGGTCAATAACAACGAAAAAAGTAAAAGATTTAGGATCCTGAAACCAATCCGTTTATTTTAAGCACCCCAGTTGGCTATCAGATTAGGTATGCCTAGAATTAGGAAAAAGGTATGCCAAACACCTGTTCAAACTTAGTGCCTGTGTTCTCCCAGGCCCTGCCAGTTACAGAATTACAGAAAGTCACACTTATAGGTACACAATAGCTTCTAATTCTTCCCTTGTCTATTATTGAAAATCTTCCAGATTCTCTTAAAAGCCTCCCCCAAGAATTCCTGCATGTCCCCTAGAGATGCCCCACTGGTAGTGAAAAAGTAAGGCTTCTCAGCCACCACTTCCTCTTCTGCTCTGGCTCTAGCTCTGGCTCCGTGCGGCACTATCAGCAAGCCTCCAATCTCTGTGAAGCCTAGTGAATGTGCAATTTCACTGATGCTGCCTCTGATGACATTTTTTATCAATGTCGCCTGAAGTCATGCTGTGCTCATGTTGTGCTTTGCTGGAGCTGCCAAATTTCCAATATGGCTGTTGCCCTCCCCTGCTGATTGCCCAGTGTCCTCAATGGGGCGGCTACATTCTATATTCTCTGCTGTAGTGCATGAAGCAGCCTCACCTTTGTTACTCACCACTAAATATACCTAGTTAGTAGTTCAGAATGCCACAACACAATGAGACAAATAAGAAATAAAGTACTGGTTTCTTTGTATGGGAATATCCAAAATGCTGCACCATTGGGAAGCATAATTAGGAAGGCAAAGCAGAGCCTCCTGCCTCCCATTCTAAACCTAGATCTTAGGGCCTGCAAGCTTAGGCATACACACAAACCTGACTCCATATCACTTACACAAACAGCCCTACCTTATACACCTAGTTACACACAGAACAGAGAGCTTGAAAAATGAGAAGGGAAGCCAACCACAAATATTGCTTCATGGAAGCCTTGCCCCAAAGACATAGCATGAAATCAACTGAGAATATATGTGTATGGGATATCAAGAAATTCACTTTAAGTAATTTGACTTGCCTGTCTTCCTCCTACCTTATGTGTTCTGACTCGGAGGATTCTTCACTCTGCACAGGCTGCTGAGACATAGCTTCTGGTGTGCTTCCACGAGAATTGAGGAGGTAGCAGGAAGCTGCCTCGATGTGTACCACCAGGTATCCTTATCTCATGTGTATGTTTTCCACTGCTTGCTAACTGAGACCACTATAAAGCAAAGTCATTGTAACTGTGGACTAATTAAGGAAATCATCCCTGCTAATCCTAAATCAAGACCCACCTTTTATGTCTGGTCTAGTTCATAACACCTTCTTCAGAATATGGGCTGTGGGCTCTTCCCATGGGCTGTGGGCTCTTCCCAGGCTAAGTGCGTGGAGACAAAAAGGCCAGGAAGTAAAAGCTTGGAAAAGTTATATGACATGTAAGCATCCTGCTCCCCAGTAGATAAGTCCCAGTGAGCAAATTCCGCACATAGGATTAGCTCCTCCACCTCCCCTAACTCTGCCCTCCCTAAGGGGATGTGAGGAACAAAAGTTCATTCAACCCTGAAGCCCATTATATACTGAGACAGGAGCTTGAGGAAAGAGGTACAAATGTTTCCTCCTACAAATTTAAGAAAAGTGAATATAACTTAGAATTTTGGAGAAACTTAACTTTTAGTTTCATTGGTAATCCTCTCCTTCCCCTCTATTTGCATCCCTCTCTTTTTTCTCCTCCTTCTGTACTAAAAGTCAAGCCAGGGCAGCCCCGGTGGTGTAGCGGTTTAGCACTGCCTGCAGCCCAGGTCGGGATCCTGGAGACCCTGGATCGAGTCCCACGTCAGGCTCTCTGCATGGAGCCTGCTTCCCTCTGCCTGTGTCTCTGCCTCTCTCTCTCTCTCTCTCTCTCTCTCTCTGTCTCTCTGTGTGTGTGTCTCTATGAATAAATAAATAAATAATCTTAAAAAAATTAAAATCAAGCCAATTCATCTAGGTAATAACTAAGGATGATCTGCTTATGGAGTTTTAAATCACCCTGATGGGACGCCTGGGTGGGTCAGTGGTTGAATGTCTTCCTCTGGCTCGGGACATAGTCCTGGAGTCCTGGGATCGAGTCCCACATCGGGTTCCCCTCGAGGAGCCTGCTTCTCCCTCTGCCTATGTGTCTGCCTCTCTCTGTGTGTCTCTTATGAATAAATAAATAAAATCTTTAAAAATAATAAATAAATAAAATCACCCTGAACTCATCTCCTCCTCAGAACACACCAAATTGCCTCTATTTATAGAGCAATTTCTCCTGAAGAACTGAGGGCTGGCTGAACTGCTTCTGTACAACAAAAGATAGAACAGCAAAAGAGAACAGCAAGAGAACTGGAGACATGGTAACGAAGACGCCCCCAACAATGCCGTTAATTGTAGTGAGAAAGGATAGTATTGAGAACTGGGAACAGATTCCTCTGTCCTTGGGCACAGAAATAAAGCCAAGGTTAAAAGAGCAACTAGGATATAAAAGATCCAGCCCTAGAACTTCACCAAATGGAAAGCTCTACAGGCAGAGGCTGACAGGCAGGTCTACATTTCCCCTCCTCCTTGAAAGCACAGACTAGTACACAGCCTGGGTGCCCTAACAGGCCTGTCACCTCAGTGAGCCCAGGCCCCTAACCCACACCAGCCCTGGCCATCCCACCAAGGCAGCCACGGGGTAGTACATACTAGTTAGTGGTCACTATAGTTCCAGCCTTTGTGCCAAGATGACAGAGGCATAAAGTAGCCTGGAACACTCCAGGCCCACACTACTTCAGCTTCAGTCAGCATGCTAGGGCACCCTCAGTGTCGAGCATCCTAGGATTTCTTGGCTGATATCTGCTTCAGATCCAGCCACCCTGCCAGGGTGCCCCTGTGCAGAGGACCCTAGAACACCTACACTGGTCTTGTCTCCATTCTCCTGGCCAGGATACTCCCTGCTAAGCACACTGGGACACTCTGGCTTACGCCCAATCCAGCTTCAGCCCAGGACCACACTGGTCTGTAGCCACTTTAGCTTCAGCTAGCCTGTCAATGCCCTCTGTGCATAGAGCCCTAGGTCTTCCTGGCTTGCACACACTTTAGTTTCAGCTGTTCTGCCAGGTTACTCTCTGCACAGAGAGCCCAGGGATCTCCTGGACCACACCAGCCACAGCTCCAGCTGTCCTGCCAGGGCATCCTCTGGCAGTACTTTGGGACACTGTGGCTTGTACCCACTTTAGCCTTAGCTGTCCTGCGAGGGTGCCCATGGTGTAGAGAGCTCTATGACCCCCAGCCCATACCACCCACAACTCTAGCCAGCCAGTGAATGTCACCAACCCCCACAGTCAATCATCTGCACAGAAGCTGACCACACACAAGATCATTCTTTCAAGTTTAGGAGAAGTAGTTGTTTACCTAAACCATAGAAACACAGAAAGTCAAGCAAAATGAGGAGGCAGGGCAATATGCTTCAAAGAAAGAACAAGACAAAACCTCAGAAAAAGAACTAAATGAAACAGAGATGAGAAATGTGCCTGATAAAGAATTTGGAGTAATGATAACATTGTATTTTCACTATACTGGAAATAAAATAAAGTGAAGTGAAATTTAAAAATAAAATTAAGTTTAAAAAAGAATTTTAAGTAATGATTATAAAGATACAGGGCTGGAGAGGAGAGTGGAAGAACTCAGTGAGACCTTCAATAAAGAAATGGATAATATAAAAAAAGAACCAATCAGAATTGAAGAATACAATAACTGAAATAAAAAATACACTAGAGGGAATGAACAGTACATTAGTGGATGCAGAAGAATATATCAGAGATCTGGAAAACAGGGTAATGGAAAACAAAATGAGAAGAATTTTATTTTATTTTTATTTTTTTTAAGATTTATTTATTTATTCATTCAGAGACAGAGCGAAGAGAGAGGCAGAGACACAGGCAGAGGGAGAAGCAGGCTCCATGCAGGAAGCCCGATGTGGGACTCGATCCCGGGTGTTCAGGATCACACCCCCGGCTGCAGGAGGAGCTAAACCGCTGCGCCACTGGGGCTGCCCAAATGAGAAGAATTTTAAAAATGAGGATAGGTTAAGGGATATCTTGGACAACATCAGGTGAACATTCACATTAAAGGGGCCCCAGAAAAAGAAGAGAGAAAAGGGTGCAAAAAGCTTATTTAAAGAAATAATTAAAAAATAAAGAAATTTAAAAAAAAATAAAGAAATAATAGCTGAAAACTTCTCTAAACTGAGGACGGCAAAAGACATCCAAGTCCAGTAAACACAGAGAGTTCCAAACAAGATGAACCCAATGAGGTCCACACCAAAACACATAATAATTAAAATGTCAAAAAAATTAAAATGTCAAAGGTTAAAGATAAAGAGAGAACTTTTAAAGCAGCAAGAAACAAAAAGTCTCATTCAAGGGAAACCTTATAAGGCTCTCAGCTGATTTTTCAGCAGAAACTTTGCAGGCCAGTAGAAAATGGTATGATATATTCAAAGTGCTGAAAGGAAAACACCCACAACCAAGAAAACTCTATCTGGCAAAGTTATCATTCAGAACTGAAGGAGAGATAAAACATTTCCCAGACAAAAGTTAAGGGGTTTGTCACCACTAAACCAGCCTTACATGTTAAAGGGACTTCTTTAAGTTGAAAAGAAATGGCCATAATAAGACATAAGAAAAATTATAAATAAGAAAATGCAAAATACGATAGCATATACATACAATGTGGACGAGGGAGTAAAGAAAAGTTTGTGTCTGTTTTTTTTTCAGAATGTAATTGAACTTAAATGACCACCAACTTTATATAGACTGCCATGTACTTGGGATGTTATATATGAACATCATGGTAACCACAAACCCAAAAACTTTAATAGATACACAAAAAATAAAGAGAAAGAAAGCCAAATGTATCACTACAGAAATTCATCAATCACAAAGAGTAAAATCATCTTCTGCCTACAAATGCTTGGGGGCTGTTATTGTACCAACATACACACTATATATTTTCAGGAAGATTCTTTCCCAAAAGGTCTCCTAACATTCATACAAATAGACTCCTGGTAAGCCTCCCCTCCAGTCTTCCATGCAGCCTCAACACACCTTAATACAGGGTATTCACAACCTTGGCTCTGCTACAAAATCATGATTCATCATAAACTAGCTCTTGCAGACATTTGTGGTTACCTATATGTACTTTTGTGTCCAGTTTACCAAAATATTTACTGTTTTAGGAATATGTATGACCTCTAAAACTGCCAAAAAGTTCTTTGCCACAAAACAATAACCAAGGCTTTTGGGCCAAAGATTTCATGGAAATATAAACCTGTTCCAGTATGTGTAACCCCTTGTTCTCTTTCACTAGGAAATTAAATATGGTTATTTTCAGAGTTTATATAACTCTCAGCTAGGGAAATACCCTTGTGGGTCTAGGCCTAAATTCAGGACTGCTACTATAAAAGATATTTTAGTTGTTTTTACTTTTATGATGCAATTAGTAAAACTTAGTGAAGATTTAGATATGTTGCTTTCAGACTGAATTATTTGCATATTGTCTTCAATGATTCTTCAATTGTTGTACTTTTATATTCTCAAATTAGAAGGTCCTAATTGAACTTACCAAAGTGAGATCAAAAACAGCAAGCATTTTGATTAGCATTTTGTGCAAAGGCATAGAAAAATCCCTAGAATTAAAGGCCTTTTCCTAATTTGCTCAAGATAAGGTAAATTGAGTTTCAGAATACAGTGGGAAAATGAAGTTATAAAGAAAAATCATGTAGAAGGAAACACCTGTATTTCACTTTGCAGAGAAAAACTGCCATTGGGTTTTGTTTTTGTTTTTGTTTTGTTTTGTTTTGTTTTTGTTTTTGTTTTTGTTTGTTTTGTTTTGTTTGCCATTGGGTTTAAATATAAATGTGAGAAAATTAGTTACATTAAGTGATCTTGGATCAGATGGTCTTTTTGGTATATTGCATCATTAGCCTCAATTCTTCATATCCACTTCTGTGTTTCAGTACCTTTTGCTGTCTTGCTCTGCAGTTACTCACACTAAAAAATATAACTTGCTTTGGCCAAGAGAATAATGAGATGAAAGTGAAATCAGACTAGTCCCAGCCTAGGCCTTAAAGTGTCTTGAGTGATTTGGCTTGCATTCTTGTGTTTCTGGCATTTTTGTGAGAAGTTCATGCTTGGGCTTACCCACTAGCCCCCAGAGGGTGAACATGTGATACAGAGCCACCCAGCCAGGGTGCTCCAATCAGCCAGCCTTGATCAATTGACACCCCCACATCCAGCCAACCCACAGGCACATGAACAAAGCTGTCCAGCCAATCCCAGTCTAGAACAATTGACTCCTAGCTGACCTTTGGGTACACGAAGAAAAATAATGTTCGCTATTGTAGGCCACTGGTATTTTGTGGTTATTTAACAACTGTAGACCAATACAGTCAAATAAATGAAATACATAAGCTGTAAAAAATATTAACTAAAATTCTATTTAGAAATTTGTTCCTTTGGGATACTTGGGTGGCTCAGTGGTTGAGCATTTCCCTTCAGCTCAGGCCGTGATCCCGGGATCCAGGATTGAGTCCTACTTTGGGCTCCCTGCGAGGAGCCTATTTCTCCCTCTGCCTGTGTCTCTACTCTCTCTCTCTGCATCTCTCATGAGTAAATAAATAAAACCTTTAAAAAAAAGAAAGAAAGAAATTTGTTCCTTTGGAAAAGCTAAGGTCTAACTCCCCTTGAAATCAAAGTTGCCAGGTAGAAGCAAAATTTGGACTTTCAAATCAAGGTATGATGCAGCAATCAGATGCATTTTTTACTATATATTTTAAAGTTAAGGGAGATGTGAAGATACACATACACACACACACACACACACACAATCTCAGTGACTAGCCAGAGATAAAGGGAGATAGAGATCAACATGACAACCCATTGATCCAATGGTAGAACTCTAAGCAATTACACCTCACCAATTTAGCAGATTTTTAATTTATCAATGGTCAAGTACCATTCGACAAATTTTCAAAGGAAGACCTTGTCTCACCTCACCAACCACTCCACAGCACTCCAATTTAGGAAGAGACCAGCCATCTCTACATTTGTAAATCTAAGTGAACTTTCTCAGTGGAAAAGATATAATGATAGCAACTAAATAAGTACCATTGTAGTGTGGTCACTACCTAAACAAAGATTCAGGATGAGAAACATAAGTCAACATCTATATTCTACCCTTTCAAACTATTTCTATAAGCCAGTCATCAGCATTAAGTCAGTAAGCATTTCATAGGCTCTTAAAATCTCATGAGAGAAAAAAAAAAAATCTCATGAGAGGACAGAGCTTCATTACTGCCAAGTTCTATTTCTTCTTTTATTCTCGTCTAGGTTGAAATGAAATTCCACAGGTCTCCGGTTAACAAATAACATAACATGTTGATTTAAATTAAATCAAATGGACAGCCCGTGTAGCTCAGCGGTTTAGCACCACCTTCAGCCCAGGGTGTGATCCTGGAGGCCCAGGATCGAGTTTCACGTCAGGCTCCCTGCATGGAGCCTGCTTCTCCCTCTGCCTGTGTCTCTGTCTGTCTCTCTCTCTCTCTCTTTCTCTCTCTCTCTCTGTGTCTCTCATGAATAAATAAATGAAATCTTTAATAAAATAAAAATAAATAAACTAAATCAAATTATTGGTCTTTTAGCTTCTAACAAGGTATCTTCAATCAATTATTGAGGGTCAAAATGGTGGTATTTTGCCAGGTAGAAGCAAATTTTAAATTAATTGCTTTATTTTAAATTAATTATTGTAGATTCAGCTCTGCAGCTTATTAAAAAATTAAATCTTTATGAATGTAAAATACATTGAGAAGAATAAAAGACAAGAGATCTATGTTTGCATAGAATTTTATATTTAAATTCATTAAAAGTAATCAGAAATGTTCTAAATTCTGTATGATGTGAACATTTACTGAATCTTTCTTTAAGAATTAGAATTATAACAGTCACATTCATTGGACATGATACAAAGATATGTGTAAAATCTAATATAAACCTGTGAAAGCCCCTTTTGCCCTTAAAAATCTGTTTTTTAATCATTCATTCAAAAATACTTATTGAGCACTGTGTAAGTCAGGGCATCAGCAGGAAACAGATGGCATACTCAAATTAGGATGTTTTCAGTAAGGGACATATTACAAAAGTCTGGGCAGGATGAAGGAAAACCACAAGGAGCAGTGTGGTAATGCTGGACTCAAAACATCCTAAGTACACAGGTAACAAAAGGAAGGTAGTATTACCAGAAGTCATAAGGAGAGAGTCCAGTAATAGAGGTCTAATAGAGGTCTATCTTAAGAGAAGCAGTGACTTCACGGAACACAGCTAATTTGAGGCCACCCCATAGGGTGGGAGCCAGCAGCCACTACAGTAAATATTCTCTTCCTCCCTCTGACTGCTCTCTTGCTGGGGAACTGGGAATCCAGCAGTAAACAAAAAGGACAAAAATGGCTGCTACCATGGATGTGACATGTTAGCCAAGGGAGACACGGGAAACCAACCTAAGTTCTATTTAGAAAAATAAAGCTGGGTAGAGTCACAGAGAAAGCTAGTAGTAGAGTAGAAGAACTGAAATTTAAACAGGATGGTCAAGGGAATGCCTGAGTGGCTCTGCAGATGAGTGTTTGCCTTTGGCTCAGGGTGTATCACAGAGTCCCAGGATTGAGTCCCACATCGGGGTCCCTGAGAGAAGCCTGTTTCTCCCTCTGCCTATGTCTCTGCCTCTTCCTGTGTGTCTCTCATGAATAAATAAATAAAATCTAAATAAATAAATAAATAAATAAATAAATAAATAAATAAATAAATAAATAAAATCTTTTTATAAATAAATAAACAGGATGGGCAAGGAAGCAAAGAAGTGGTATTGGATCAAAGGTACAAAAGGGGTGAAGGAGCTAAACATATAGATATCTAGGGAAAGACATTCAAAGCAGAGAGAGAAGAAAGTGGCATAAAGGCTTGTTAGGCATACACTGCAATAATCCAGGCAAGAGACAATGGTGATTCAGAGAAGGATGGTAATAGTAGAAGTGGTGAGAAGTGAAATTCATTTTCTTATTTTTCTTTTTTTTAAGATTTATTTATTTATTATTAGAGAGAGAGAAAGAGAGAGTGGGGGAAGGGAAGAAGGAGATGGAGAGTCACAAGCAGACTCAGCACCAAGCATGGAGTCCCACACAGGGCTTGATCCCACAACCCCAAAATCATGACCCAAGCAGAAACCAAGAGTCAGACGCTCAACTGACTGTGCCACCCAGATGCCCCCCCTACACTTGGGATTTCCTCATCAAAGTATCTGTTCCAAATAATCCGTTTAATCATCCAGGTCAGATAACCTACCTGAAAGCCAGATTCATTCTTTTGATTTATCTTTCCTCATTTATATAGCTTTATTGGATCTAGCCTAATGTCTTGTGCACAAAAAACACATAATAGATGATTGCTGAATTTAATATAGCTGGAAAGATTATTATAAGATAACATTATTTATCTACTTTATCTACCCTGGATTACCCTTCTCTGATCTTCAGCAACTTGGTAAACAAAATAACACTTGCAAACAAATACATTATACATTAGCTTTTTAGGCTTTTTACACTTGTTACTTCATTATATCATCATGGATTTCTTTTCCTGGCATTATTTTCTGCTCAGAAATAAGTGTATTTTAATTATAGAAAGCTAAAAGATATTAGAAAAGCATAATTTCAATATGTTTGCATTCAGTATGCTTTACTGTTTATATTACAAATTTGAGATTATTATGGAAGAGCATTACATTCTTTTCATTTAACATAATGATATCCCATCTCGTAAATAGTTTTTGAACATGATATGAGATCATTAGTGATTTTTTTCCTGGGAAAGTTATTTTTTCCCCAGAGCATGGTATTTGATAAATAACTTACAGAGGCAAAACCTAAAGAACAGAAAAATTATAGTTGTCCGAGGTTATATAGTTAGTTAATATTTAAGATTACTCTCTCTCTCTCTCCTTCTAACCTAACTTTTTCCTTTGGAATATGAAGGTATCCCCCAAAATGTTGTTGATCAATAATTGTGACAAATACCAAATAAAAATAAATTTGCCATAAAAAATTCCCAAAGAAATTACAAAGAAGACATATAAGTAAAAAGTAAGTGTATAAATATAGATCGATTGATGAATGGATGGTTGGATGGATGGATGGATGGATGGATAGATAGATAGATGAATTCAATAAATAAACGGATCAATGGATAGATAGATGGAGGATAGATGGATGGGTAAATGGATGGGTGGATAGAGAGATGGATGGATTCAATGAATCTGAGTTGGACTGCTTTTTCCATTAGAGCAAATGGTCAAAGTCTGTTATCAGAGAACATTATCTGGAAAAAGATTGAAAGTTTAACATTTCCTTTATGCTTCAAAGTTAAAATAGGGAGCCTGATACAATCTTACCAGAAAATGAAAACCTGTGAATCACTCCTGACAAGAATGGATCCTTTTCCAAATTCAACATTGTCCCAGCCGCATTCCACCAGCATATCTCATGCTATTGCAGAATCACTGTGAACAATGCAAAAAGTCACTGTGGAGCTTTGTGCAGTGCAAGTCAATACCCATAATGACAAGCATGCCATTAGCATCTAACACATCCAATCTCCTACATAAACGGTAAATAATAATATGTGTTCCTTCTAATCCTAACTAGGTTATCTAGGTTATCTTAATTCTGGAGAAAGTACGTAGGTACAAATGAAATCAATTACAATATCTGAAACACAGAAAACCATGCATTGGAATAAACTCCTTGATACAGCTAAAGAAAGAGGTATTGAGGAAAGAAACCAGAGAGCACATCCTTGGTCCACCTGGAGGAAGGAACCACAGTTCTCTAAATTACTCTCAGTATCATACACATGACCTGCTACACTAGTTTCTGGTGCCAGTAGGCACTCGCATTTAAACTCTCTCATCAACCCGGCGGGACCCGGAGCAGCTGAAGGGGCTCGGGCGGCGGCTCCGCGGAGGGGGCTGCGCGGCCCCGGGAGCAGCTCGGAGGGGCTCGGGCAGAGGAAGAGGCTCCGTGCGGAGGGGGCTGCGCGGTTCCAGGAGCAGCTCGGAGGGGCTCGGGCGGCGGCTCCGCGGAGGGGGCTGCGCGGCCCCGGGAGCGCGAATCCACCAGCGCAGGGTCCGGAGCACAGGGCGCCGGGACACAGCCCAGGATCCCGCCTCCCCCGGGACAGGCAGAGGCCGGGAGGGCCCAGGACAGCGAGGACGCTCCTGCCCCAGCTGAGCAGATCAGCGGCCCCGCCCGGAGCCTCCAGGCCCTGCAGACGGAGTTCCTGCCGGAGCTGAATCCAGGTTTCCAGAGCTGCCCCGCCACTGGGGCTGTTCCTCCTGCGGCCTCACGGGGTAAACAACCCCCACTGAGCCCTGCACCAGGCAGGGGCACAGCAGCTCCCCCAACTGCTAACACCTGAAAATCAGCACAGCAGGCCCCTCCCCCAGAACACCAGCTAGACGGACAACTTCCAGGAGAAGCCAAGGGACTTAAAGAACACAGAATCAGAAGATACTCCCCGGTGGTTCTTTTTTTGTTTGTTTGTTTTTGTTTTTGTTTTTGTTTTGTTTTGCTTTTTGATTTGTTTCCTTCCCCCACCCCCTTTTTTTCTCCTTTCTTTTTCTTTCTCTTTTTCTTCTTTTTTTTTCTTTTTCTTCCCTTTTTTTTTCTCTTTCTCTTTTCTTTCCTTCTTTCTCTCCTCTCTTTTTCTCTTTTTCCCAATACAACTTGCTTTTGGCCACTCTGCACTGAGCAAAATGACTAGAAGGAAAGCCTCACCTCAAAAGAAAGAATCAGAAACAGTCCTCTCTCCCACAGAGTTACAAAATCTGGATTACAATTCAATGTCAGAAAGCCAATTCAGAAGCACTCTTATACAGCTACTGGTGGCTCTAGAAAAAAGTATAAAGGACTCAAGAGACTTCATGACTGCAGAATTTAGAGCTAATCAGGCAGAAATTAAAAATCAATTGAATGAGATGCAATCCAAACTAGAAGTCCTAACGACGAGGGTTAACGAGGTGGAAGAACGAGTGAGTGACCTAGAAGACAAGTTGATAGCAAAGAGGGAAACTGAGGAAAAAAGAGACAAACAATTAAAAGACCATGAAGATAGATTAAGGGAAATAAACGACAGCCTGAGGAAGAAAAACCTACGTTTAATTGGGGTTCCCGAGGGCGCCGAAAGGGACAGAGGGCCAGAATATGTATTTGAACAAATTCTAGCTGAAAACTTTCCTAATCTGGGAAGGGAAACAGGCATTCAGATCCAGGAAATAGAGAGATCCCCCCCTAAAATCAATAAAAACCGTTCAACACCTCGACATTTAATTGTGAAGCTTGCAAATTCCAAAGATAAAGAGAAGATCCTTAAAGCAGCAAGAGACAAGAAATCCCTGACTTTTATGGGGAGGAATATTAGGGTAACAGCAGACCTCTCCACAGAGACCTGGCAGGCCAGAAAGGGCTGGCAGGATATATTCAGGGTCCTAAATGAGAAGAACATGCAACCAAGAATACTTTATCCAGCAAGGCTCTCATTCAAAATGGAAGGAGAGATAAAGAGCTTCCAAGACAGGCAGCAACTAAAAGAATATGTGACCTCCAAACCAGCTCTGCAAGAAATTTTAAGGGGGACTCTTAAAATTCCCCTTTAAGAAGAAGTTCAGTGGAACAGTCCACAAAAACAAAGACTGAATAGATATCATGATGACACTAAACTCATATCTCTCAATAGTAACTCTGAATGTGAACGGGCTTAATGACCCCATCAAAAGGCGCAGGGTTTCAGACTGGATAAAAAAGCAGGACCCATCTATTTGCTGTCTACAAGAGACTCATTTTAGACAGAAGGACACCTACAGCCTGAAAAGAAAAGGTTGGAGAACCATTTACCATTCGAATGGTCCTCAAAAGAAAGCAGGGGTAGCCATCCTTATATCAGATAAACTAAAATTTACCCCAAAGACTGTAGTGAGAGATGAAGAGGGACACTATATCATACTTAAAGGATCTATTCAACAAGAGGACTTAACAATCCTCAATATATATGCTCCGAATGTGGGAGCTGCCAAATATATAAATCAATTATTAACCAAAGTGAAGAAATACTTAGATAATAATACACTTATACTTGGTGACTTCAATCTAGCTCTTTCTATACTCGATAGGTCTTCTAAGCAAAACATCTCCAAAGAAACGAGAGCTTTAAATGATACACTGGACCAGATGGATTTCACAGATATCTACAGAACTTTACATCCAAACTCAACTGAATACACATTCTTCTCAAGCGCACATGGAACTTTCTCCAGAATAGACCACATATTGGGTCACAAATCGGGTCTGAACCGATACCAAAAGATTGGGATTGTCCCCTGCATATTCTCGGACCATAATGCCTTGAAATTAGAACTAAATCACAACAAGAAGTTTGGAAGGACCTCAAACACATGGAGGTTAAGGACCATCCTGCTAAAAGATAAAAGGGTCAACCAGGAAATTAAGGAAGAATTAAAATGATTCATGGAAACTAATGAGAATGAAGATACAACCGTTCAAAATCTTTGGGATGCAGCAAAAGCAGTCCTAAGGGGGAAATACATCGCAATACAAGCATCCATTCAAAAACTGGAAAGAACTCAAATACAAAAGCTAACCTTACACATAAAGGAGCTAGAGAAAAAACAGCAAATAGATCCTACACCCAAGAGAAGAAGGGAGCTAATAAAGATTCGAGCAGAACTCAACGAAATCGAGACCAGAAGAACTGTGGAACAGATCAACAAAACCAGGAGTTGGTTCTTTGAAAGAATTAATAAGATAGATAAACCATTAGCCAGCCTTATTAAAAAGAAGAGAGAGAAGACTCAAATTAATAAAATCATGAATGAGAAAGGAGAGATCACTACCAACACCAAGGAAATACAAACGATTTTAAAAACATATTATGAACAGCTATACGCCAATAAATTAGGCAATCTAGAAGAAATGGACGCATTCCTGGAAAGCCACAAACTACCAAAACTGGAACAGGAAGAAATAGAAAACCTGAACAGGCCAATAACCAGGGAGGAAATTGAAGCAGTCATCAAAAACCTCCCAAGACACAAGAGTCCAGGGCCAGATGGCTTCCCAGGAGAATTTTATCAAACTTTTAAAGAAGAAATCATACCTATTCTACTAAAGCTGTTTGGAAAGATAGAAAGAGATGGAGTACTTCCAAATTCGTTCTATGAGGCCAGCATCACCTTAATTCCAAAGCCAGACAAAGACCCCGCCAAAAAGGAGAATTACAGACCAATATCCCTGATGAACATGGATGCAAAAATTCTCAACAAGATACTGGCCAATAGGATCCAACAGTACATTAAGAAAATTATTCACCATGACCAAGTAGGATTTATCCCTGGGACACAAGGCTGGTTCAACACCCGTAAAACAATCAATGTGATTCATCATATCAGCAAGAGAAAAACCAAGAACCATATGATCCTCTCATTGGATGCAGAGAAAGCATTTGACAAAATACAGCATCCATTCCTGATCAAAACTCTTCAGAGTGTAGGGATAGAGGGAACATTCCTCGACATCTTAAAAGCCACCTATGAAAAGCCCACAGCAAATATCATTCTCAATGGGGAAGCACTGGGAGCCTTTCCCCTAAGATCAGGAACAAGACAGGGATGTCCACTCTCACCACTGCTGTTCAACATAGTACTGGAAGTCCTAGCCTCAGCAATCAGACAACAAAAAGACATTAAAGGCATTCAAATTGGCAAAGAAGAAGTCAAACTCTCCCTCTTCGCCGATGACATGATACTCTACATAGAAAACCCAAAAGTCTCCACCCCAAGATTGCTAGAACTCATACAGCAATTCGGTAGCGTGGCAGGATACAAAATCAATGCCCAGAAATCAATGGCATTTCTATACACTAACAATGAGACTGAAGAAAGAGAAATTAAGGAGTCAATCCCATTGACAATTGCACCCAAAAGCATAAGATACCTAGGAATAAACCTCACCAAAGATGTAAAGGATCTATACCCTCAAAACTATAGAACACTTCTGAAAGAAATTGAGGAAGACACAAAGAGATGGAAAAATATTCCATGCTCATGGATTGGCAGAATTAATATTGTGAAAATGTCAACGTTACCCAGGGCAATATACACGTTTAATGCAATCCCTATCAAAATACCATGGACTTTCTTCAGAGAGTTAGAACAAATTATTTTAAGATTTGTGTGGAATCAGAAAAGACCCCGAATAGCCAGGGGAATTTTAAAAAAGAAAACCATATCTGGGGGCATCACAATGCCAGATTTCAGGTTGTACTACAAAGCTGTGGTCATCAAGACAGTGTGGTACTGGCACAAAAACAGACACATAAATCAGTGGAACAGAATAGAGAATCCAGAAGTGGACCCTGAACTTTATGGGCAACTAATATTCGATAAAGGAGGAAAGACTATCCATTGGAAGAAAGACAGTCTCTTCAATAAATGGTGCTGGGAAAATTGGACATCCACATGCAGAAGAATGAAACTAGACCACTCTCTTTCACCATACACAAAGATAAACTCAAAATGGATGAAAGATCTAAATGTGAGACAAGATTCCATCAAAATCCTAGAGAAGAACACAGGCAACACCCTTTTTGAACTCGGCCATAGTAACTTCTTGCAAGATACATCCACGAAGGCAAAAGAAACAAAAGCAAAAATGAACTATTGGGACTTCATCAAGATAAGAAGCTTTTGCACAGCAAAGGATACAGTCAACAAAACTCAAAGACAACCTACAGAATGGGAGAAGATATTTGCAAATGACATATCAGATAAAGGGCTAGTTTCCAAGATCTATAAAGAACTTCTTAAACTCAACACCAAAGAAACAAACAATCCAATCATGAAATGGGCAAAAGACATGAACAGAAACCTCACAGAGGAAGACATAGACATGGCCAACATGCATATGAGAAAATGCTCTGCATCACTTGCCATCAGGGAAATACAAATCAAAACTACAATGAGATACCACCTCACACCAGTGAGAATGGGGAAAATTAACAAGGCAGGAAACAACAAATGTTGGAGAGGATGCGGAGAAAAGGGAACCCTCTTACACTGTTGGTGGGAATGTGAACTGGTGCAGCCACTCTGGAAAACTGTGTGGAGGTTCCTCAAACAGTTAAAAATATACCTGCCCTACGACCCAGCAATTGCACTGTTGGGGATTTACCCCAAAGATACAAATGCAATGAAACGCCGGGACACCTGCACCCCGATGTTTCTAGCAGCAATGGCCACGATAGCCAAACTGTGGAAGGAGCCTCGGTGTCCATCGAAAGATGAACGGATAAAGAAGATGTGGTTTATGTATACAATGGAATATTCCTCAGCCATTAGAAATGACAAATACCCACCATTTGCTTCAACATGGATGGAACTGGAGGGTATTATGCTGAGTGAAGTAAGTCAGTCGGAGAAGGACAAACATTATATGTTCTCATTCATTTGGGGAATATAAATAATAGTGAAAGGGAAAATAAGGGAAGGGAGAAGAAATGTGTGGGAAATATCAGAAAGGGAGACAGAACGTAAAGACTGCTAACTCTGGGAAACGAACTAGGGGTGGTAGAAGGGGAGGAGGGCGGGGGGTGGGAGTGAATGGGTGACGGGCACTGGGTGTTATTCTGTATGTTAGTAAATTGAACACCAATAAAAAATAAATTAAAAAAAAAAAAAGATTATTAAAAACATGTTTTAGCCACCAGAAAAAAAAAAAAAAAAATAAACTCTCTCATCATTTCACTCCTAAATATTTAAGTGTAAAAGGTTCATTTATGGAAGAAGTGATAAAGCTCCTTTTAAAATTACAACATAGTTAGTTAATATTTAACTGTAATATTTAACCATATTAACTATAATATTTAACTTTAAATTGACTATGTCATCTTAAGAAAAACTATTAATTTTTTAATATCATTGAATATCTAATCACTACTCGGATTCCTTTCTGTCTTCCTCCTCTTCATATTCACTCTGTGTGTTCAAACCAGGATCTAAGAACGTCATTATTCCAATGGGTCAACAGTAGGTCACTATGTCCCTTCAGTCTCTCTCAATCTCATGTTCTCACTTTCCCTGTGATTTGTTTATTATAGAAGAGGTTGTTCATCTGGCAGAGTTCCTCCCTATCCACATTTTACTGGTCCTCACCCCTGTTGCCATATAACATGTTCTTATACCTCTATCTTTCCTGTAAATTTATATTAATTTCTAAGCTTCCCAGGATGCCTGGGTGGCTCAGCGGTTGAGCATCTGCCTTTGACTCAGGGTATGATCCCCGCCCTGGGATGGAGTCCCACATTGGGCTCCCCGCAGGGAGCCTGCTTCTCCCTCTGCCTGTGTCTCTGCCTCTCTCTGTGCCTCTCATGAATAAATAAATAAAATCTTAAAAAACAAATTTAAGCTTCCCATATATCTAGAGGCCTGATCAGATTCAAACTTGATTCTTTAAAAAAAAAAAAATCTTCTCTTTTTAATAATATCTGAGGGAAGTATCTGGGCTTCATAGGCCACATTATCAGAGAACAATTTTTACTTATTTTTAATGTCTGTTCCACCTCTAAATTTTTCAAGAGACCATGGAAAGGACAGATATACTCTGGCTGCCACCCCCTCATCTCCTGCTATGAGGAAGGACTATCTGGCCTAAACTCTGAGACATCTCTAATAATTTCAGGTTAATAGCTGGCCACATCTATGCCAATCTTAATCTCTCAAAGTCTTTGCCCTGAAATTAGGTTTCCATTTCAGATTTTCTTTTCCCATTGTGTATTTTATTCCACCGAAGATTTTCAGTAAAGATCCTTTCAATCCATTCTATAAGTTATCATAAAAGGAATGATCAATAGCCTTGAAACTTTGGCTCATAGAGGCTCCATGATTTTAGAACTTGTGACCTCCTTCTGCCTTTAAGCTGTTACAACAAAGAAGACCTACTGTCCTTATAATCACATATCTGAGAAGAAACACTACATTCTTCTCAAAACAAAGAACATTTTCTGGCAAATGATGTGCTGTCCTCATCTATAGCATAAAATAGTGGGCAACACTATTTGATAAGTCCCACCTCCAAGATACAGGATCTAATATAAGTATAGTTTTCTGGAACCACAGAATTTCATAAAAGAGGTCACAGTAAATCTAGAAAAACTAAAGGTTACCTGATATAATCCTTCCAGGAAAATTATGAGTTTGCCTCACCATCCACATTCTAAAGGTTGGAAAACAGGCTCAGTGCTTGCCAAGGGTCATAAAAATCTCTTTTCATGACAACATATGGTATTTAATCAATATTTAAATTAACAATGGTTGTCCAAAGTCAAACAGTGACATAAAAAAAACATATTTCAAAAATCTGCACTGGTCTGGTTAAAAGCAGTATGCATTCTAAAACGGGTGCAGCAGTCTTCTAGAAGCAAGGAAAGAAAAAAAAAGAAAGAAAAACTGTTTTCTTCTCTGGGCCCAGGAGATTGGCAGAGCACCCTGGGGGGTAATCTTCTGCTACTGTTGGAGATGCAAAGTGCTGCAATGGCAGAGGCAAGACTAGGCTTGGCATTGTTCTGTATTTTTGGCTCCAAAGCCATAATCTTTTTCCTTGCTAAGCTGTTTATCTATCCTTACCCCCTTCTCTCATTTGGTATCATTAGTGTTTTTATGCAAACATTTTTCTTTTTTCTATTCAGCACTGTTTTTCTTTACTATCAGAATTTACGTGGTATTTAGGTTTTAGTTAAACACTCAGGTTTTCTGTATCAAACTGAAAACAAATTTCATTTGCTTATTTCAATAACTTTTCCCGCTAGGTACTTAGTGCTGAAGAGTCTGTTTATTCCACCATCTAGTCCCCAGGTGTCTTCTGACTTGTTCAAACCTAAACAATAGGGAGAAGCCTGAGTCAGAATCTGTCATTTCATGCCATGTTCAGATGATTGTAACCACTGCCAACTTGTTTTTAGCAGATTCTCCAATAAAAGGACCCAGTCCATAGAGGCAAGATAGGATTTTGTTGTATCCATCTTTCCAAAACCATATTTTTCCAGTCAATTTATTCCATCCATCCATCCATCTATTCATTCATTCACACATTCATCCATTCACTTATCCATCCACTCGTCCATGTATCTATTCACTTAACTACTCATTCACTCATTCAAGAAAAAAATCTATTAAGTCCCCACTCTATGTCAGGCACCACTGCTGAAGCACTCCCTCTATTCTCCACCCTATCCTGTCCCTTCCTATCTTCTTTATTTTTTCTTGTTCCACTAAAATTTCTGGATCTACCTCAAAAGTTTTATATTTTTTTATTATCACCTCCATTGTGTGTAATAATAATCTTTCTTTTTTTAAAGATTTTATTTATTTATTTATTTATTTATTTATTTATTTATTTATTTATTCATGAGAGACAGAGACATAGCAGAGAGAGAAGCATGGAGGGAGCCCGATGTGGGAGTCGATTCCGGGATTCTGGGATCATGCTCTGAGCCAAAGGCAGACACTCAACCACTGAGCCACCCAGGTGTCACATAATAATAGAGTTTCATACATATTTGTTGATTAATGAGAAAAGTTTAGAGAACAAGAAATGGAAAATCATAGTGAGTAAACAAGATAGAAGAAAGATTAGGAGGGATTTAGAATACAAGGTGGCCAGATAATTACCTAATCTGATAAGATTTCTAGGAATATAAATTATATACTACTGCTCCAAGTGGTATATAATTTAGGCTCTATAGAACATTAAAGTTAGAAGGAGGAAATCAATTTATTTATAAGATGAGATGAGCAACTCTCCCAAGGTCAAGTTGTTGTTTGTGATTTTATTTCCTAATAAATGTATATTCCAAATCAGGAAAGTCAACAGCTTATAATAACGCCTTTGACATAGGCCAAGTGATTTAGTTTTGCTAAAACAGTCCACCTGGCTCGGTCTTGCTTTGCTCGGACAAACTAGGTCGGATATACCGGTTTGTTAATGAAATAGACCTGAGTTCAAGCTCAAATTCTAACATATTCTACCTGTGTGGCCTTGGACAACTTATTAACCTCTCTGAACCTTTGTTTCATCATTTATATAATAATAATAATAATACTTATCTTTATGGAGCTTTGAAAATTAAATGATATACATGATAAAATTTTTAGCCCTGCCCCTAGAATACAGTAGATGTTTAATTATGGTAGCTCTTAGTACCATCACATGGATTTGATAATTCTTATAAGCAAACTTAGTCAATTCTTGGTTTGTTTTCATACATGCCTACTTCTGCTTCTGCTCTTTAAATATGAGTGGTCATCACCAATATTAAAATATGTACTAGCTTCAGTTTTCAAGGAAGAATAGTAATTTACCTAATATTTTCCATATTTAAAAGAAATTCCAAACTGCCTACTATACTGACAATGAGTGTTTAAACTAACATGAACTACTTCTGAGAAAGTTTCTGGGCTTCATTTATTAAATCAATCATTTCCTCCTATAGGCTTTACTTCATGATGGGCAATAACCCTGAACAAATCAATCCTTTATGTCCTAACTTAATAACACTTTTAATGTACAGGTTTTGGTCAGAATATAAAAAAAAATGTGAATCAAATAAGATTATGGGGGAAATAAGCCAATCATTAGGAGGATTTTTTTAAAGTAATCCATATGCCAGCTATGGTCACCCTGTCTCTTAAAATGAAGATTAGCTTAAACCCCGTGTCATAGCACTAGGAAATCTAATACTGCCTTTAAGATTTCTGCAAATGGACTGGAAGCCTGGGTACTGTGGTTACCTGGTCTCTAATTATCACCTTCTGCTGTAGACAAATTATTCAATTTATTAATAATTTCCCTGTGATCCTCATGTTGTTACCTTCTTCCAACACTGCATTGAACCAAACTTTAAACTTGGCCTCTTCTCTTAATTTCTATAAAGACAAACACCTCAAAAAGAGCAATTGTGTGCAGAGCTGACTTCACTGCAGGTTTACAGAAAAGGCAGGAAAGGACATTTTTTTTTAACATTTTATTTATATATTTAAGAGAGAGAGATAGTGAAAGAGATAGCAAGAGAGAGCTTAAGCAGGGAGGAGAGGGAGAAGCAGGCTCCTCACGGAGCAAGGAGCCTAATTCAGGGGTCTATCCCAGGACCTGAGATCATGACCCCAGCCAAAGGCAGACTGCTTACCAACTGAGCCACCCAGGCACCCCAGAAAGGACGTATTTAAGCATCACAGTAATGAAAAAAAAAAAGTTAAAATTATGAGACAAATTTCCCTAAAGTTCTTTTGTTGACTCTGCCACTAGACTGTTTATCCACTCCTGTGTTCCAGTTTATGTCCTAGATTCCAGACTGTAGCCCATTTCTTTTTTTTTTTTTTAAGATTTATTTATTTGACAGAGAGAGAGAATGCGAGCCCACGCGCAAGGGGAAGGAAGAGGGGCAGAGAAAGAATGAGCATCCCAAGCAGACTCCCCACTGAGCGGGGAGCCTGTCTCAGGACAGGCTGAGACCTGAAATCAAGAGGTCTCAGCCTCTTCAGGACCTGAGCTGAAATCAAGAGTCAACTCTCAACCAACTGAGCCACCCAGGTACCCCCCAGCCAATTTCTTAATACCATCATCTCTCCTAATTCTCATTTCCTAAACCCTGTTGAAATGTCCCTGAAATCTACCAGTTCTTCTTACTATTTATTTTTCTATTCAATTCTCTCTGGCTATTACTTCTAAATTTACTGCCAAATCTACATTATGTTGAATGAGCCCCAAACCGATCATGTGTTAAATATATCAAATGGCCAATCTATTTTCTTGGCAACACAAAAGGCCAGCAGAAATCTAAAGTTTCCTTTACCAGGATCTTCCCTCCTAAAAATATCTAATTTTTAGATATTTAGAGATTTCTTCTTGTTATGTAAATATTTAAGAAAGTAACTGGAAAGTGAGCCAAATAAACAAAATTAAGTGAGCAACCTCTGTTTTGTATGTTATAATAGGAGTAGGATTCTTCAAAGGTTAGAAGTGTGACCATGAAGAATATTCAGTGGGACCCTTCATCAAGATTGATGTGGAGAAATTTTTATCCCTTTACTCAATCTGATATATCATTTGACATATATTGTGGACATTTTATTGGTCTTAGATACAGAAATTTGCTTTCGATTTCCATTTATCCAGTACATCTACCTATGATCTTGAATAAACAAGAACATCTTAGAACCTTTGTAAAAATAGAAATCTGTTCCAGCTACATTACATGGTTGGTGAGAATCAGATGACATAATAAATACATAATTATTTAACATAATAAATCATAAATACATAAGAGCTACAAGGAGACATAATTGAAGCCTTTAACATTTTAAAATATGGATACTGATGAAAAGGTACACAAACTTCTTGAAAGGCACAGGATGATCTACTCTTAAAATCTGAAGTAGATATATGGCAATCAAGTTCTAGTTTCTGCAGTGATGTTTTAGTTCATTTTCATGAATAATTACAGTAAGTACATTCTTAGTACAGAGTATAGAATCCAGAATTTGAAGGAAGGTAAATATCAAAGTAAAGAGATCACCAGGAGAATCAAGTTTACAGTAACCAAAGAAAATGATGATAAACAAGACACCAATTATTATGTTTACAATAATGTATATTACTTTCATTCAGCCTAGAATACCATTCTTTTTGGAGAGCTTCTTATAGAGCTCCATGCAAAGGCAAATTATAGAAAGAAGAGTATATGGTGAACATGGGACTAATGTAGGAAAATCAATTATATAATTCCTGCTTTGGTTGTTACTAGACAAATGATAGTCCCAAATACCCATTTTTCACAATAGGAACATACATACATTTGGTATCAAGTACTCATATTAGTTACCAAGATATGGGATTTCTTTTACCAGAATAGTTGGTATGGATAGAGCCCCTCTGTCTCTGATCTTCCTTTTCTACATTAAACAAAGTGAACAGCCACTTCTTTTTGTTATCTTCTTTTCCTATATATACAAATACCTTCAGTTAAAGCTAGTGCCTAAAGGCCATGTGATCTTATTAAACTGTCTTCACATATTTCTGAAGGGACCAACTGTGCTACAATCCAAAGTTATCATTTCACTCTCCAGGGTCTATATATTATTCCTCTTATTTTTAAGTCATTTGAGAGGCACCTTACTGTTATGAGTCCCCTTCCCCTTCACACAGCCAAATGAATATGTTCAAAGAAGGCAATGTCAGCCTCCCTATTACACCACCATCCACCTCCTCTCCAGGGTAGAAATTCACCTACACTCGTCTTTTGAAAAACCTGAGGGACCTCCCTCAAGGCACTGAGCAGCAGTCTAAGAATAGCCTTCTAAAAAAAATCAGAAAGTCCCTGAGTAATAGCAAGGTATAAATCATAAAGACCTCTAGAAGTTGGTCTCTGGAGGTTAAAAATAAAGTTTTAAGAAGTAGTGATAAAGAAACTAAGGTTAGGTTTTTGAATTCTCCTAGTGCTCTCCTTACTTTGCTCAAGATATTTCAAAATGGCAAAACTTTTAATGAACACTATAAAAATAGGAACCTATCAACCAATGTATATTTCTGAGTACCAACTATATGCCAGTTCTTGTAGCTATAAGCAAGATTAAGTTAAGGTCATGGTCCTAGCTCTCCAGGAATTTACATCTAAGGTAGAAAGAAGAAATAAACCAACAATTGGAATAGAGGATGAAAAGCACTTTTGAAAAGCAAATAGTTAACCCCTTGGGAGAGGCTCTACCCTCAACAGCAGCAGGGGCAAAAAAAATGTAATCAGAGCAGTGGGCTCTATTATTTTCCCATCCTTGGGCTTTCTCCCATCTAACATGGCAGCAGTTGGAACAAGAGGCAATGCAAATTCATAAACATTCAATTTAGTTACCCTGGCTATAACAACTTTGGGAGAAAAGACAACAGATTTGCAATATTCCTAAAATTTCCCAGTCCACAAGCTCCATTTAACCATTTACTTAAGACCCAAGAAGATTTCTCCTTGACACATCCTTTGTGCACCTCACAGAATCCTCCAAAACCACTCTCTTTAATTAGATAGGGTCAGTTAGATCATTGCTTTTTAAGCCTCTTTTTAAGCTGTGTGCACTTGTTTTTTCTCCATGTAACATCCCTAAAATGAGGATGGGCCAGAGCAGCTTAGAGAAAAGCCTATACATTTTGGTTCTCATTAGACTGTGCTCCCTTAGATTGAACTCCAATGCTGCCCTTAACTCATCTAATGTGCATGGCCACAAAATTGTAAACACACAACAACCTTACCCTCATCTTTGTTTTTCCTAATGCCCACCAAGAATTCACTTGACATATTCAATTTGACATCAAATACAGTACATTTTCCTCCCTTTTTTAAAAAAAAATTTTATTTATTTATTCATGAGAGACACAGAAAGAGGGGAGGCAGAGACCCAGGCAGAGATATGAAGCAGGCTTCCTGCAAGGAGCCAATATGGAACTCAATCCCAGATCCCGGGATCACACCCTGAGCCAAAGGCAGACGCTCAACCGCTGAGCCACCCAGGCGTCCCTAGATTTCCTACTTGACCAATCCTGCCCAATGCAAGGAACTGTGGAGAATGATGGAGAGACATCTACCCCAGTCCAAGAATACTTCTGAAAAAGTTGATAGCCAACATGGATAGAAGCTAGCTAGTTAGGAAGAAGAAGGGACATCCAAGCAAAGAGATCACAACAGGGACAAGACTCAGAAGTGTGGGAACACATGATTCTTTCAGGGAAGCACAATTTGGTTTAAAAAAAAGGAGCATCTGGGATAGAAAAGAAAAGGTCAAAAGTAGAGGGCATAAATAAACCCAGCAGCCAATTGATGAAGAGAGCTTGAAATAGTGGGTCCAGCTGTTTCTGTCTGTTAATTATCACAAAGGCAAAGGCAATGACTGTGTATTTCTTGACCACTGCTTTAAACCACAGAACAGAGTATGACGCAGAGTAGAAAACATTTGATGAATATGTGTGAATGATTGAATGAATGAACAAAGGAATATAGGTTATCCTTTATGTATAGCAGTCTCGCATGTAGCACTCCAAGTATAGCAGTCCTATCGAGGGATCTATTAATGAAAATTAAGAAAAAAATAGTACTAGTAGGTATTCAGATAAAATATGGCACCTTGCTCAAAACACTTCTCGCCTAGCCTGGGTATGTAGAGACAAAGTCTAAAACTTTGGCTGAATACTGGAATCACCTGGGGAGCTTTTTAAACTCTCAAAACCCAGTTCCCAATTAAATCAAAATCTCTGGAAGTAAAACCCAGCAGTAGTGTTTTCATGACTCCAGGTGATTTCACTATGCAGCTGCAACTGAAACTCCTTAGCCCGTGCATCGACATGAGCCAGGGTTTACCACAGGAGGTTCTTCATCTTTGGTATAAATAGGAATTACCTAGAGACCTTTTTGCCACCCGCCCTAAACCACATACACACTCCCAACTCCTGATTCAGTAAGGGTGGGAAGCATCTCCACATGTGTGTTTTGAAAAACCTCACCAGAGGATTCTGCTGGATGCCAAAGTTTGAGCACCACACCTTTTAGAGATGGGATAGCCAGTTCGGCAAATACTCAAGGGAACCTAAAGGCAGAGAATGGAGATGAGAACAGAACTCTGTCTTCCATCATGAGCCATGAAACCATCACTGCCAGAGAGAGTGATGGGTCTGTTTGTTTGGTTTTTTATTTAAAAAAACTTCACATTTTATTTTACAGAATATGGTCACTTGTTGAGTTGAAGGCATGGAGCTTAAGAGCTGATCTGATACAGACTCTGAACAAAATGCCCCCCCTACTGCTCCAAGCACTTTTGATGACTGGTTCATCATTCTGTACACAAGACATTTCATTATCCGAGCTGAAGATGCTAACAATGGTGATAACTTACAAATTCTGAGAAAAGGCCTATATAGGCAAAGTGTAAGAGGTTTTTTGTTTTTTGTTTTTTTTTACTAAATTGGTATAGTGCACCCTTAAAATTACATATTCACAAACAGAAGTTAGAGAAAGATAAATTAAAATACACTTATGAATTTTTTTCTTGCTACCTGAGTTAAATTCAGGGCTCCTTTCCTTCAGAATGCAAAAAAGACAAGGTAACTCCACTGGTGTAAGGTTACAGATCACTAGATGTGAGAACGTTTCCTCTGAAAGTCTCTGCAAGAATGAAGATGGAAGTTGCCATAAGACAAATGATTAAAAGCATCTCCTCATTCAGAGAAGCAGCATGTTTATCTCTCCAGACATATGACTTGTTTCCGGGGAACACATCAAGAGACCACCTATTGGGCTTCAAGTCTAAACCTAATAGTTGGTCATCAGTTTGACTTATCTACATCTCTCTCAGGCTGTGGTAAGACGAACCCCCAAGTTCTACAGTGAGGGCTTCTGCCCAATCTTATTCATATTGAGGCCATATTACGAATCACCTGCTCCTGCACTGCTGATGTGAGCATTGTTCTTTCTTTAATTAAATCCCTTGAGTGAAAGGATCTTTCTACTCAAACAAATTCTGGAATGCTCTGCAGAGGTAAGCAGATTAAAGAAAAGAAAAATAGGGTCAACCAATTATTTGTTAAGGGAGTGGAAAGAAAGCACTATCATGTACCTCTTTTTAAAAGAACGTGAATCAAGGGGGTAAAAGAATTCCTAATAGCCCTCTGCATTGTCTTCTCCATGAGGCAAAAAAGCCTTTTACATTTTTTTTTCAAAGCTTTTGAAGACAGAATCAGTGAGCTTCATTGCAGCACAGAGACAAGAGTTTCTCAGACTGTCAAAAAAAGAAAGAAGTCAGCATTCGTTAGTATTAAATTGAGCGTTTTTTCTTATCAAAGTCAGTATGCATTCTCTTGTCTTTATAATACTGCATTTATTAGCTTGTCTACTTTCCTGTTATTAACTACATGGAAGTGCTTGCAGACCTAAAAATTACTTTGTTTTTATATAATTTGTTCTCAATTTCTTTTTTTTCCTCGTGGAAAATGATTGAGGGTGTTTTGCGTTGCTCTTTTTATAATAATCATTAATGAAATTTAACTTTCACATCTCTTTATATAGTACCATTTAATCAAGCTGCTTTGTCAGTTTTAAGACAAATGGTCTTATGCTTACAAGCTGTGAGCCTGTCCCACACTGGAACAATTAATGGTTCTATGATGCTTGTCACTTGTACACATTTTCTCAAAAGAAAGAGCTATGTCTTGCTGACTGACTGCACATGCACTTCTATCTATTTCACAGGCTTTCTATTTCTAATATCAGTAATTAATATTTCCCCCACTAAAAGAGGATTTTTAACCCTAAGAACCCTGGTGAGAGAGGCTTGTTGTTGCTCTGCTACTGCAAAGTCATAAATAGGACCTAAACAAGGGAAAAGAGGAAAAAGAAATGCATACTGACTTTGGTAAGAAAAAAACAATTTAATACTAATGAATGCAAATTTCTCTTTTTAACGGTCTAAGAAAAAAAGTAGCAAAAGTAATAAATGCTAATATTTATTATTTAGTTATTTATAGTATTTATTTAACAATGGTGACAGGCTGGCATCTTGCTAAATCTTTTTCATGAGCTACCTTTATCTTAGTCTTTATCTTACAATAATCTTATAAAATTGGAAGCATTGTTATCCTCATTATAGAGGAGAAAACTTAGGTTTAAAAAGATTTAGTGACTTATCTAAGGTTACACATGAAGCAAATGCACGAGCTGAGAATGGAACCTGGATTAACTCAAAATACTCATGAGAAAGTCCTAAAAAAATGTTCATGCTAATCAGAGGGAGAAGGGGGACACCCACTCCAGTATTGACTTTCCCATGCTATATCTCATTTTGGGTAAAGTCAGTGTAGTTGATAATTGTGTTCTTCACATTTTTAATTTGTTCAAGTATTTTCTCTCACATAAGTGAATTTCAATCTCATCAAAGCAGCAATGTTCCCACATTGCAAGGTTCTAACTTTAAACAATGAAAACTACATTCTCTCAGAAGGTGACTTCTCTCGAGCTACTGAATATCTATAAAGATTTATTTGATCCTTTTCCTCAGAGTGACTGATCACCAGAAATAATCTATAATCATTCTCAAATACACATGAACAAGCCTTCTTTTTTAAAAAAAATGTATTTATAACCAATTAATTAACATATAGTATATTATTAGTTTCAGAAGAGTTTAGTGATTCATCAGTTGTGCTCATTAATACCCAGTGCTCATTAATTACATCATGTGCCCTCCTTAATGTCCATCACCCAATTACCCCATCCCCCCATCCTCCTGCCATCCAGCAACCCTCAGTTTGTTTCCTATGGTTAAGGGTCTCTTTTGGTTTGTCTCCCTCTCTGATTTCATTTTGCTTTGTTTTTCCCTCTCTTTCCCTATGTTCATCTGTTGTTCCCCAAGTTCCACATATAAATGAGATTGAATGAGAATTGTCTTTCTCTGATTGACTATCGCACTTAGCATAGTACCCTCTAATTCCATCCACAATGTTGCAAATGGCAAGATTTCATTTTTGACAGCTAAGTAATATTCCGTGGTGTGTGTGTGTGTGTGTGTGTGTGTGTGTGTGTGTGTATACACATCCTTATCCATTCATCTGATGATGGACATCTGGACAAACCCTCTTTTAATTGCCATGGAACATCATGGGGATATATATATTTTTTTCCTGACCATTTTCCTGACCTAGAGGTGATTTGCTTTTAGTCTGAGGTATAAATATGCAGTATTTGATGGCTAATGGACAAACTAAAAAAGGTTTGCTGGACACCTGCTCTATATTCAACAATGTGATAAATATGATAAAGGAAATATAAGCAGAGGTCCTTGCCTTTGGAAATTTCACAATCTAATTGGTGAAATTAGAAATATATGAAATAATTCATAAATGAGAAAAGTCTGTCATAAAATGATAATAATCATGTGTAAGAAATAATACTGTGATAAAGGTGTTGAAAAATAATAAGATAAATTGTATATTTGTTTATCAAATAATAATTCAATACTTGTCAGATGAAGTGAGATTTCAAAGATGAGTCAGATATGGCCTCTGTCCTCTGGTCTAAAAACTTAAAAACTAGTTTGGGAATATATATACCTATGAACAAAAATAAATATGACACAAACCAAATATTATATGTCTGAGAAGAATATTGATGTGGAAAATGAGAGAAGCCTTTATAAAAGAGGTTCCAAATAAGCTTATCTTGAGGGCCAGGTAGTATTCCAATGGGTGAAGAGTGGGAAGAGATTTCTAGAAAGGAAAATTACACATTACCCTTTGTGTGCATACATATAAGTATGCATAGGTTTTTAAAAATTAAGAAAGAAATGCACAAAACTGGCTATTTGTGTATTGGAGAACCACAGGAGATTTTTGTTCACTTCTTGACAAATTTCTTAATTTTCTAAGTTCTTGATAGTACACATGCTTTTCTTCATAATTAGAAAATACTTTTTTCATTTTCAAAGCGTTTTACACACCTTAGTAATAAAAGGTGAAGGCTGAAACAAAAACCAGAAAAAGCAGATATTCTTCTTACCTTGTTTAAGAGAGGAATGAGGTACCATAGGAATGGAAATGCATGGGCTGGACTTCCTTCTCCATCCAGAATTGAGGTAGGTATCTGAACTGTATTATTACTGACTCTATATAAAAGGAACTAATGCCTTCTGTGTTGAGCTGTAGAGAGAGAGTATAATCCTAAGACCTTTTCAAGGCCTACATCTTGTTGTATAACCTCTTTCAAAGTTGATTTCTACTTGCCCCCAGTTATTCCGTATTATCAGCAATGTAGTAAAATTCCTCAATGGCCTGTGTCTTAGTCCCACTACCCTAAAAGCAAGCCTGAAACAAGGTTTAAGTGTTGAGACATGTAGTCTCCAAACAGTAAGAAAGACAGAGAAAGATGGGAAGGAAATATAAGGTGATATATTACCATGCCAGCTATTGCTTCACGAGTCACAGAGAGCCATAGCTGGTCACTCAGCTGTAGGAACATGTCCAAACAAGCTGCATAGAAAACTATGTTTTGGTACCACCCATGAAAAGGAAGAAGAGAGAGGAGTTTATCTGAGGGCCCCCCATCCTCCTCTGTCTCTCATTTGGTCAGAGTTTCCCCGTAGAGAATCAACTGTTTTTGCTCTTCCAATTTATATTATTTGGTCCCTTTTGACATTGTTGGGGAATCCAGGGGCCATCCTGTGGCACGGAATCTGTTCTGAGTCTAGAGAAAAAGAAAGGAACCAGGGTCCATGGATCAGAGTGGCTCTGATCAGGCTCACACCATGGTGGGTGCCATAAAGTCATTCTAGCCAAAGAAGTTCTGGTAGTGTTGGCAACTGGCTTTCCACAAGCAAGTGGCTAAAAGCCCATAGACTTGTGACTCTGAGAGAATCTAAGATATGGCCTAAAATGTGTCCAATACAGCTTGTTATCTTAACCTGGGATATCTCTGGTAAAGCAGCAGATCCTGAGACAGGACCCATATTCAGGGAGTTATTTGGGGATGAGATTTGGGCAACAGGAATGGAGAACCACTAAGAGTGAAACAGAAAAGGGAGAACACCAGTGTAAGTGTTCATCCTGGATCTGTCTGCTGTGTGCAGCTGCTGAATCAGTTCTGCTGGCACCTTCTGAGAAGCTGCATACCATGCCTCAAAGTTGAACACCTCAAGGACAAAGAGGGAGCCTCTATTCCCTAGTTCCCATTCCCTACTGGTCAGGGGTTGCCCATGGGATGCTAATTCCCTTGTACTTTCAGATTGCCCATTATAGAAATACTGGGTTAATTCCCACAAGCTTTCCAGGCAAGAGAGTCCGAAAAACCCACAGCAGAAGGTTGGAAGTATGTGATGTGACAGGGGAGATTACATCAGCGCAAACCTGGTTGCCATAAGAAGGCCTGGGGTAAAATGTGGGCCAGGAAGCTATGTTACACCTGTTAAGAAGCATTTCAACAGTAGGATTATTCCTTATTTTTACTTTCAAGAACTGGTTAGATTTTTCATTGTCAATTGTCAATTTTTACTATTGGAATATTTAATATGTAACTATAAATAGCATATTTGCATTTTAACTGAAGTTAAGCCATAAAAAAATAAGTGTGTTAATTAGGTTAACATTAAGGTAGTTAAACAGGGAAAGTATTTTTCTTTCTCTTTCTTCTGAAAGAAGAATCTGGGTAGAAGAAAACTTAATTTTACTGTACTACATGCTATGCCCTGTGCTAGGCATTTTGGAATGTCTTAACTTTCCATAAATTCTATGAGAATTATAATCTAGATGTGACTCTTTGCACCTTAGAGATTTTAGTCATAGCATGCTCAACTCAAACACACTCCCCCCAATTCCTGTAACTTTCCATTTTACTTCTTGAGGGCTTTCTCTACCTCAGCCTCTTCATCTGGGAGTCACACGTTAATAAGTTTCATTCTTATAGAGCACACAGAAATCAGCCCTTTGGCTGTGAACACTCAAAAATCCAATCAGATTCATGGTTTCAGAAGTATAATTTGGGTTTTCAAAACATGAGGAATAATGGAAAGAGATCACATCCATCACCACCCATCCTCCTGCTTCTCTCTGAGTCTCCTCATGGCCTGCCTTTCTTCCAGAAGCCTGCTCAGGATACCTGACCATCTGACTACATACGCCCTCTGAGAATAGGGAGGGTAACCTTCTGGCTCCGGCTGCAATTGAAAGCTGCTTGATTGAGTTTGTGAGACTTTCCTATCTCCACCAGGACACTGCTGAATAAAATTACATCATTTCCACAACATTAATTTGGCCAAGAAAGCACATATTGACTATCTATTCTATTATACATCAAGCTCTGTGCTAAGAACCAGAAATCATGGGCACAGGACTCAGTTTTGTGGAAGAGACAGACAAACATTATTGTAATTCAAAGTGATAAGTGTGGTAACATAAACATTGTCAAGTAACAGAAGAAATGATTGAAGCAGCCAGCAAGGCTTCAAAGAGGGGTAATGCCTAATTCATATTTTAAATGATGAAGGTGAATTTATCATATGGAGAAAAGATAGAAAGACATTCTAGAATCCATATAATTTATAAGGTCACACAGGTAGGAAGTCCCATGATATGTTTGGAATTAACATAGTTTTAAACTGATAGATGCAAAGTATAAAGGGAAAGAAGTGTGAAATGAATTTGGATAGGCAAATGATGACCAGATGATGAAGTTTAGATTCATGCTAAGGAATTTTGACTTCTCCTGTGGATGGTGAGGGCTGGCAAAAGATTTGAAAGAGCACAGTGACATGGTTAATTTTACATCACTCTGATTATCATGCCTGGGTGGGTCGGGATCAGAGACCAGTGAGAACAAGGGTAGGAAGACCCATTAGGGCTCCACTGCAATAGCCCAATAGAAAAAGGATTAGGGCCTAAACCCATGCAGCAATATTGAGTATGGGGATGAAAAATGGGTTTTAGAACTAGTTAGGAAACGAAATTGACAGAATTTGGACACAAGGCATATAGAGAGCAACAGAGAGGTTAAAGACAAGAAAAATATCCTGATGTCTGGATGAGTGACAAAATGAGTAGTAAGGCCACCAACCCACAAAGGAACAGGTTTATGGTGAGCAATAGAAAAGGAGTTTAATTTCAGGTAAGCTGGATTTGAGATGCCTGTAGAACATTATATTGGTTAGCTATTTATGCAAAATGACTTTAAAAGTTACTAGTTTTAAAAAGCAATTACTTATTATCATTCATGTATCTATAGGTTAACAAGTTCAGCTGAGCAACTTTACACTGTGATGGATGAGTCTGCTTCTCATTACAGGTCTTGGATTAGATGGGAATTTTCTACTCCATTTATCATTCATTCTCCTTGAACTAGCAGGCTAACCATGGGAGTGTGTGTGTGTGTGTGTGTGTGTGTGTGTGTGTGTGTATGGATAGCAGAGGTGGGAGAGAGACAGTAGAAGTACACAAAGGCTTTTATGGCTTAAGCTCAGAACTGTCATACTATTACTTCTACCCATATGTCAGTGGTCAAAGTAAGGCATAATACATAGTCACTCCCAAAGTAAAAAAATGGGTTATCCACTATCCACAAATGAGCTCTGGTAAGGATGTAGATGCAGACAAAGGTGAAAATTTTCAGTTAATAATATGTTGGCTTAAATACATCAATAAAGATTTTGGGAAGGCAGTTGGATACATATGAGCTAGAAGCTTGCAAGAAAAATCAGAGCTAAGAGTTATAGATTTGAATTTTATCAGGGTATAACTAATTAAAGTGATAGGAATAAATTGAATGCAGTACATATAGTGATAAAAGAGATAGGCCAAAGATAGTGTTCTAGGAAAAACCAATATTTATGAGGAATCCTCTGAAGAAAATTGGGGGGAAAAGATAGTCACAAGGGTTGAAGGAGGCATAGGAAGTTTTTCTATTAAAGAAGCCAAATGAGGGGTGCCTGGGTGGCTCAGCGGTTGAGCATCTACCTTCAGCTCAGGGCACGATACCAGGTCCCAAGATTAAGTCTCAAACCAAGTCCTTCATTGAGACCCCCACTGAGTCCACATTGGGCTCCCTGCAGAGAGCCTGCTTCTCCATCTGCCTATGTCTTTGCCTATCTCTGTGTCTCTCATGAATAAATAAATAAATAATCTTTTTAAAAATGTTTTAAGAAATAAAGAAAGAAGCCACGTGAGTAGAGACTTCTAAGAAAGGCACAGTAGTTAAAATTATATTACATCCGGTAGTAATAATAAAATATTTATTGTTTGCTAAGAACCAAGTATTATTTTAAACTCTTTTTACATGAATTATTTCACCTAAAACTCATAAAAATTAAATAAAGTACATAACATTACTATCTTGATTTTGCTGATGTATAAATTGAGGTGGATAGAAGTAAGTAATTTGTACAAATTCACACAGCAATTAAAGCAGTATGACTCCAGAACCCATGCTCTGAACATTGATACCATACTGTGTCTTTAGAGTGTCAAATGCCAACTTTTCAGTCTTTGGAAAATTAATACTAAAAAATACTCACTTTTAGCCTGATTTTCCAACTCCTTGCACTTCACTGCAGTAACTGCAGTAATGATTCCTTCACACGTTTAGTTCACCCAAAGCCCTCACCAAGAGCATGGGGTTTGAACTAAGGCTTAAGTTAGGAACATCGCTTTTCTTCTATAGTTTTCTATAGTAATTGACAGGTTAAGAAAACAATAAGAGTAAAATATGTGGATTATCTACCACTTTCTTTTCTGATTGATGCAAGTTTCAAACATAGACCTGACAAGTAGGAATCAACATCTGGTAAATATTAGGCAAACTGATGTTTCTTTCGGGATACTATGCTTGCTAGAAGAGCTAACAAGTTGAATATACCTTGTCTACCAAATTCAATTCAATTGTACTCTTTATGGATTTGACTGGATCTTTTCACAAAATCAAAGCATTAAATAAATTCATAAATTTGATCTATAGGATATGAGTTCACTCAAAATATACCTGAAAGGAAGACAAAATTTTATCCTGTGCTATAATTAAAACTATGTAAATAGTACTTGGTATAAATGGACAAAAATTGATAGAAACTAGGAAAAAATGAAGACCAGTTGTTGAAGAGTATTTTTCATTTATAATCTTTCTGTTATTATTACATTATGATAATGTTTATTCACTACATTAACCCTCTTTGTGTGTGTGTGGTTTTGTATCTACTCCATGACCTTTTCCCTCCCCTTTAAATTGAAAAAGCTTCTAAAAACAAGAAATATTAGTATGGTTTATTATTCATTATGTAAGGAAATTTTGTCTAAAATAGCCTTAATTTTTTATTAAAAGAATCAGTAATAATTCTTAAAGACTAAGCCAATCATAAAAGTTGCATATACTAGGTCTTTGTTACACCAAGTGTGATGCCAGACCAAGGAGCTTGTTAAAATAGAGATTCTTGAGCCCCATCCCAAGCATATGGAATCAGAATCTTCATTTTAGCAGAATCCCTAAGTGAATTTCTATACATTAAAGTTTTAAAAGCATTGTAATAGATGACAGTCTCTCTTTACTGAACTTCTAAATTATTTTCTACATCTTGATTCCTACAAAATTGTGTTCTTATTCCTACATAATTCTTCTAGTTCATTCCAATATATTCCCTACATTCTCCTGTATAGCTGGGGGGTGGGGGGATTCAATAATAAAACGAAATCACTGTCATTATTCTATCTATATCTTTACTATGTCCAGCTTGAGAAGTTTATTGAGTCAAGGATGCTACTCTGAATGTTATTTTGTGTTCTTCTCTTACTTTTCCTTGATAACAATGCCTTTGTTCAAGGCAAGGAATGTGTTGTATTGATCTTTGTAGCCCTAGAGGCTACCAACATCTGGTACACGAAAGGTAACAAATAACATTTTCTGAAGAAATAAAGGGCCATCTTTCCTTACATATATTTATTTTTTTGAACTAACTCTCTTGTAAGATTTCAAGAACCCTGGGAAGTAGATCTCTTGTCTTACTCATCTTTGTTTACTCTTCCTACCACAGAGAAGAGTACTTTATAAATGTTTGCTAAATTGAATTGAATTGGTCATTGGGCATGAAAAACAACAGATCATTTACTAAATTAGAAGAGTTAATCTGAGAGTGAACTTGAACCTATAAGTAGGATGGAGAAAGCATCAATGAGAACAAATTACTATCATTAAAATGTAATAGGATAAAATCCTGCCTGAGGGAGGAGCAAAGTAAGGGACATTAATTTTTTAATGTAACTCAGTGAGTTCAGGATTATTTTTTGACTCAGATGTGTTTTGATACTATGCAAATGAGACAAACTCAACTTCTTAAAAGACAGTGTGATATTGTGAAAACATCCATAGGCATTTTTCTTTCTGTGTAAAAGGGGAGTAATGATAATACATCATTTATAGGATGGTGTGAGGATCAAGCAAGACTCTATAGTTGAAGGGCTTAACACAGTTAATAACACATATTAGGTGTTGAACAAATGTTAGTTTCATTCCTCTTCATCGAATTAAACCTAACGCATTTAGTGTACCCTGTTCATTCACTTATTCATTTCATGTATAGTGGAGATCTACTGTAGGATCAGTAATGATTTCAAGAAGGAATGAGACTTGTTTTGAACCTGGAAGGACAAAGAATATTTTAATACACAGAGGAAAAGAAATGGAATTCAGTTTGAGAAACAACATGAAAAATAGTACAGAATTAGGTATGTTTAGAATACCAGGTAAACTGAAAAATAGTAATAGAATTTGAATTGCACTGTTGGGGATTTACCCCAAAGATGCAGATGCAATGAAACACCGGGGCACCTGCACCCCGATGTTTATAGCAGCAATGGCCACAATAGCCAAACTGTGGAAGGAGCCTCGGTGTCCATCGAAAGATGAATGGATAAAGAAGATGTGGTTTATGTATACAATGGAATATTACTCAGCCATTAGAAATGACAAATACCCACCATTTGCTTCAACGTGGATGGAACTGGAGGGTATTATGCTGAGTGAAATAAGTCAATCAGAGAAGGACAAACATTATATGGTCTCATTCATTTGAGGAATATAAATAATAGTGAAAGGGAATATAAGGGAAGGGAGAAGAAATGTGTGGGAAATATCAGAAAGGGAGACAGAACATAAAGACTCCTAACTCTGGTAACAAACTAGGGGTGGTGGAAGGGGAGGAGGGCGGGGGGTGGGGTGAATGGGTGACGGGCACTGAGGGGGGCACTTGACGGGATGAGCACTGGGTGTTATTCTGTATGTTGGCAAATTGAACACCAATAAGAAAATAAATTTATTATTTAAAAAAAAAGAAACTGAAAAACCAGTAGATGAAGATAAGACAATGGGTAGGTTTGAATGCCAAAATAAATATTTGTATTTTGCATGTTGTAGGCTGCTGGAAACCACTGAAGAATTCTGGCATCAATTTGGCTGTCTTCTAAACCTCTTCTCACCTCAATCTTGATAGTCTTCTCTAGATGACATCATCTACTCCTATATCCTTGTGACAGCCTATATGACCTAAATCTACATTGCTCCCTATTAGAAATTCTTAAATGGCTTCCCTATCACATATGAGCAAAATTATATTCCTTGAAGTGGCTTGCAAGGCCCAGAACAGTTTGGATCATGCTCCTCTTCGAACTTTTTCCTGCTATTTTTTCCCTTTGATTACCACACCCCAGTTCTGTTCTCCTAACGTCATGGTCTTTACATATGCAACCCCCTCTTCTTGAAATATCCCCCCTCCTTTCTCCCACCAGTGTGGCTAGCACTACCCCTGGTAGTAGTACATCAAGTGTATAATGTCTTGTGCAATATCTGTACTCCTGAGATTGCAAAAAATAATCTCAACCCTGTGTGCCAGTGCCTTGATAGATAATACACAGAAAAATAGTAGCTTCTCAATAAAGACATAAGTTAAAAGGAGAGGCACTATCAGAGCTGTGTGGGATCCCTCTGATGTCAGAACAAAAGTTGTCCTCATTGACAAATTATATGAGTTTCAGGCCCAAATTAGATAAACTTGAAAAGAAACAGATATGGTAAAAACTAGTAATGTCCACACCAATATTCTGGAACTAAAATGAAAACTCACCACATTATATTTTGCATAAATACATGAAATGGAACTTATAAGTATTGCCCTATACCTAGACCTGCTTAGAAGGGACTGATTACAGCTCTGCATGATTCTGTAACCTTTGCTACTCTTGCTGAGAAAGGGGCCTAACTTTAGGACTTTACAAATCTATTCAATCTATAACAACTGCTAATAAGTCTCTTTTTTGCTGCCTAAGAAAATGGCCCAGAGATTTCAAGAGGCTTTTTAATCTACCTCAAGAAAGAAACTGATTACTTGTCCTTCTAGAATATCTACTTTATTTCTTGTATTATACTTGATGTGAGTAAATCCAGAGGGAAATAGCTAGTAAAAGAAACCCAACAGTATTGTTCAGTATTGCTACTTGTTTATAGATAGTTGTGAAAGTTTCTTGAAGATGATACAAATGGAAAGATATTCCATGCTCATAGATTGGAAGAATAAATATTGTTAAAATGCCCATAATACCAAAGGGAATCTACAGATTTAATGCAATCTCTATCAAAATACCAACAAATTTTTTCACTGAACTAGAACTAGGGAAACCAAAGCAAAAATAAACTATTAGGACTACATCAAAATAAAAAGTTTCTGCATAGCAAAGGAAACAGTTAACAAAACTAAAAGACAGCCTACTAAATGGGAGAAGATATTTGCAAATGACATATCTGATAAAGGGTTAGTATCTAAAACATTTAAAGGATTTATACAACCCAACACCCAAAAAACAAATAATCCGATTAAGAAATGAGCAGAAGGGATGCTGGGTGGCTCAGCGGTTTGGCGCCTGCCTTCGGCCCAGGGCGTGGTCCTGGAGACCTGGGATCAAGTCCCATCGGGCTCCCTCCATGGAGTCTGCTTCTCTCTGCCTCTCTCTCTCTCACTGCCTGTGTCTCTGCCTCTCTCTCTGTATCTCTCATTAATAAATAAATTATAAATCTGAAAAAAAGGAAATGGGCAGAAGATATGAACAAATATCTCTCCAAAGAAGACATAGATAGCCAACAGACACATGAAAAGATACTAAACATCACTCATCATCAGGGAAATACATATCAAAACTATGATGAGATATCATCTCACATCTGTCAGAATGGCTAAAACCAATAACACAAGAAACAACAGGTGTTGGCAAGGATGTGGAGAAAAAGGAATACTTGTGTACTGCTGGTGGGAATGTAAACTATGAAGCCACTGTGGAATACAGTATGGAGATTCCTCAAGAGATTGAAAATAGAACTACCCTACAATCCAGGTATTGCTCTACTAGGTATTTACCCAAAGAATATAAAAACACTAATTTAAAAGGATATGTGCACCCCCATGTTTATAGCAGCATTATTTACAATAGCCAAATTATAGAAGCAGCCCAGATGTCCATCAATAGATGAATGGATAAAGAAGAGGTTTATATATACACAATAAAATATTATTCAGCCAACAAAAGATTGAATTCTTGCCATTTACAATGACAAAAACATGGATACAGCTAGAGAATATTATGCTAAGCAAAAAAAGTCAGAGAAAGACAAATACCATATGATTTCACTCACATGTGAAGTTTAAGAAACAAAACAAATGAACAACGGAGAAAAAGAGAGTGAAAAAACAAGAAACCAACTCTTAACTATAGAAAACAAACTGATGGTCACCAGAAAGGGGGTGGGGAATGGGTGAGATAGGGGATGAAGATCAATATTATAAGTATTGAGCAATACGTAGAACTGTTGAAACATTATATTGTATACCTGAAACTAATATAACACTATATGTTAAGTATACTGAAATTTTAAAAACTTTTTAAAAATAAACTTTATTTGTTGCAGGAATATTTTTTGGTAGGTATCTCTGTCACTATGAGCACTAATCACTCAGTGAATATATTATTATGATATTTAAAGGAAAAAGGCAGATCATTGAATAAACTTTTGGCCAAATCCCAGCAAGCTAAGAATTTGCTGATAAGCTATTTTAAAGTTATTTCAGGGCTTTGAGTCTCTATGGCTGAATATATTCCTAGAAAGCCACATAAATATCAGGGCAAATAATAAGATCTTCATTTCCATCCATTGCTCTGGACCCATCACTAAAGAAATGTTTCTTTCAGGGGATTCCTGGGTGGCTCAGTGGTTTAGCACCTGCCTTTGGCCCAGGGCATGATCCTGGAGTCCCAGGATCAAGTCCCACATCGGCTCCCTGCAGAACCTGCTTCTCCCTCTGCCTGTGTCTCTGCCTCTCTTTCTCTCTCTGTGTCTCTCATTAATAAATAAAATATTAAAAAAAAAGAAATGTTTATTTCAAACAGGAAAAAGGAAAACAAAAACTTTTAGAGTTCTGTGAGTCAGGTCTGAAGGTAGGGATGGTATTTAGCAAAGATTTACCCAGTGACCAAGTTGCTTTTCTGCTTTAGTTGCTTGTCATTTTCAAAAGTGAAAGGTCAGTCAGATGATCATTAAGGTCTCTTGCTTTTAGAAATATATCTCACAGTCTAAAAAGAGAATTAGATATTATAAAACAAATAATTGTCATACAATGTGATGCATATAACAACAAAACCTGGAGGAAACTGGTACTATTTCTCTATGGAGTCTTGGCAAAGTCTTCAAAAGAGAAAAAAAGGCTCTTAAGCTGAGGTCTTAAAGGACAAATAGGAGTTGAACAGAATGACAAAATGGGAGAAAGGTATGCCAGGCAAAACAAAATTTGGGCAAAGTCTTGGAGGCTTTAACCATCATGTGGTTCCATGAAACAGCAAGGGATTTGTGGTAGCTGGAGCAAAGCCTACCAGCAATAAAGCTGCAGGAAGTGAGCTTAGCAAGCTAGGCTGGAACCAGAGAGTTGATTTGGTTGGGAAGAGATCAGGATGTACATTAAGGGATTTTTTTCTTTTGTTTTGTTTTGTTTTGTTTTGTTTTGTTTTTAACATTAAGGGATTTTAAGGAGTAAAGGAATATGAAGTTTTTCACTCTAGAAAAATCACTCTGGAGTAATAACAGAGGATGCTAAGAAGTAGATGAGATCAGATATAGGAAGACCAACTAAGGTGATTGTTATTGTGAAGTTGTAATATGGTAAGTGACAGTGGGAATGGAAAGGCATCTTTAACACACACACACACACACACACACACACACACCTATATTATCAGGGCTTGACAAATGATTAGATGTTGGAGTTATGAGACAGAGTAAAGCTGATGCTAATTTGTATAAGGAGAAAAGACAACAAAAGTGATAACGCACTGCTAGTGGGAGTATAAAATGATGCAACCTCTATAAAAGTCTGGCAGATTTTCAAAAGATTAAATGTAGTTACCATAAGACCCAGCAATTCTACTCCTAGTTATATACCCAAGAGAAATGAAAACATATGTATACCAAAACCCTGTACGAGAATATTCATACCAAGTTTAAATAACAGCCAAAAGGTAGAAATAAACCAAATGTCCATCAGCTCTTGGATGGATAAATAGAAGATGGAATATCCATATAATGGAATATTATTTGGTAACAAAATCAATGAAGTACTGTTGCATGCTACAGCATAGAGAAACCCTGAAATATTATGCTAAATGAGAGAAGCCAAGCACAAAGGACTACATATTGCATGATTTCATTTATATAACATGCTTAGAAGAGGCAAATCCATAGAAACAAAGTATACAGTGGTTTAATAGCACTGGGAAGTTGAGGGGCAAGGAGTGACTGCTAGTAGATACATAGATTCTCTTTGAGGTGACAACATTATTCTAAAATTTACTGCTGTGATTGTTCCCCCACCCAGGAATATACCAAAAACCACTGAGCTGTCACTTTAAAATGGATGAATTGTATGGTATATGAATTATTTCTCAATAAAGCTGTTACTCAAAAAGCTCTAGCAGTACCTACTCCTGGCCATAAGCTCTTCAAGGATAAGAATTATGCCATAGACATAGTAGGGACTTGGGAAAACATTTACTGAACATGGATACATCAGAATCAAAGTGAAGGTGATAGCTAATCATTATGATGCCACAGATTGTGAAATCTTTTAGACTCTGGTCATGCCCCTAAATTAAGAATTATCTAGAAAAATACCAAAATTATGCCATGTGTTCTTTGTTCCACCTCTCAAGTGTCAACCAGCATCAAGGGTCTCCATGGCATCCCTCATTGAATTATACATAGATAATGTGTCCCCAAACTTTTTCTTTTAATTGAACCTAATGACTAAAATCTGTTTCCCCTACATGGATGGGTTACCCTTGAGGAATGAATTGAGAAGTTAGACAAAGATGTGGAAATTGAAATTGAGGTTTGTTTGTTTGGTCAGTGTTTGGTTTGGTTTGAATTATTTGATATAGTTTGGCTTTGGGAAGCACTGAAAACCATAAAGGAAGATTTTAACTTTATAAAAATATAGTTCACCCTTATAATAAATACTGCTTGAGATATGATATGATTTTACCAATCAGTCCAGACAATTTTTATTTGATTGACTTCTTTGTGTGTTGTACTTTGTTTTATTTAGCCTTGCCTTGTCTTGTCTGGCCTGGCCTGACTTGGCTTCACTTCGTGAATGTTTCCTTTTGTTACTCAGGAATATTTATCAAACCAGGCACTAGATCAGTCAGTCTAATATTTCTTGGAAAACAAAATAAAACCAAATTTAGCCATTCCATATACAACCTGTGGGTAAAGATGAGAAGAACATTTACTTCCAGACGTTCAAGGCATCACTTTAAAAAAAAACACCAAGAAGCAAACAATTCCTAAAATAATTTGTAAGTAAATCTGTCCCCTAACACTGCACATCAGTTCACATTACTCTTGGCATTCTCTGATTTCTCCAGAAAAGCCATGAATGTAGACAAGGATAGGTCTAAACAGGGAAGGACCTTATTATAGCCTGTAGCCCTTGGGCTCTAGAATAGAAATATAGGGAGAGGCTAGGTCAAATGTGATCATTTTCATCACAGTATACCTTGACAGAGTTATCCAATTTATTCTTCTTGTAATGATGACACTAACAGGAGCTTTCCCTTTGGGTTGTCATCTGTCTCTAGAGGAATGTGGCCCACAGGAAATCATTCCTGCCATTTGTCAACCATCTAGGTAAAACTCCTAAGAATCCACCACCAGTTCTATAATTTATTTCTCCAAAAATAACTAACTCTATGGTGGGACCCATTAAACTAATAAGGACTGAGACATTGTCAAAATGTGACTCTACAGAATAGCTGGAAGCATACTTCAAAAGGAAGAACATAAATTTTAAAAAAGGAAGAACATAAATATGGCAAATTTCATCCAACATGTTTAAACACTGAATCCAAATAGATCTCTTCTATACAACAGTAGAAATAAGTTTATCTTTTCTAGGAGGATGCAACAATGTCAAAGTTGGAATATGCATTTTCTAAATTCCATCAGAAAAGTCAACTTATTGAGTTCTATCCTTAGGACTACTCCACTCTACCCTGTTTAACTATTGTAAATAATATCAGGAATCTATGCAATATAAGATAATGACAATAGTGCAAAATTTGTCTTTTATTAGGTGCTTTGGTAAGCTCTTTAAGGCTACCTACTGTTTTTAACAGAATAACAATAATAATAATAATGCTTATTAGTGTTCACTCTGTCAGGCACCGTCCTAGGTTTAAATAACATACTAACATTTAATTCTTATAACTCTTTATAACCCCATAAATACCATTATTATACCTATTTCACACTGAAGGACTAAGTCAGAGAGATACTAAGTAACTTGTCAAAGTCATACACCTAATAATAGCAATCTGGCTTCAGAGTCCTTATTTTTCCCCAGGTTTATTGAGATATAATTGACATATAACATTATGTAAGTTTAAGGTGTACAATGTGATGATTTGATACACTTATATATTGTGGAATGATTACATTAGGGTTAGTTGACACTTTCATCATGTCACAAAGTTACCACTACTTTTTTTGTGGTAAGAACATTTAAGATCTACTTTCTTAGCAACTTTCAAGTATATAATATAGTATTGTTAACTATAGTCACCACACTGCACATTAGATCCCCAGAACTTATTCGTCTTGTAGCTGAAAATTTATACTCCTTTATACCCAACATCTCCCCATTTCCCCCACTCTTCAGCCCCTGGCAATCATCTTTCTACTCTGTGGTTTGTAAGTTTGGCTTTTTTGGATCTTACATATAAGTGAGATCATATAATACTTGTCTTTCTATATTTGACTTATTATACTTGCATAATGCCCTCCAGATCTACCCCCAGATGCAGAGTATGTGCTTTTAAACATTACACAATATTATCTCAAAGGAGAAAGTGGTCTAGGACCAAAATGTCTAGGACTTGGATTATAGTATCTTTGGAATTTAGATACTTTAATTCTAAAACAACTCAATGGTACATAAAATAAACTTTGAAAAGGTATAATAGATAATATTTGCCAATTGTTAAGCATGAAAAATGTAACACTTTATTAGACATTCTTACTTATAGTACTTCATTTAATATTACCAACATTCTTATGAAGTAGGAATTATCATCATCTCTATTTTATATGTGAAAAAATGGGAAAAGGGTGAAATCATTTAATCATTCTAGTAATAATTTAATATGCAAATTAAAAATGTGTATATTTAGTTTATAAAATCTTTCACTTAATATGAATCTATTAAACAAACCAAGTGAAAAATATATTCAAAATATGTATAATTTTCCATCAGTTAAAACTGTCTGAAAATGGGGGAAAATATAACATTTTATATGAAATGGTCATTGAGCAAATGCATTTACCAATCAATTTTTCACTGAAAATCAAGCTTGTGATGTATACTCATTTTTTAAAACCCCTCCCCACAAATATGATGGAATAACAAGAATAAATAGATGTTCAGGAAATCATTAATCATTTGTGGTATCAGCATCTGCAGAAACTGGAGGAATTGAAGTCTCTACATATTAAAAGATTAATGAGTATCATCAGCTTGCTCTTGGTACCCCTTTCTTTTTTCAAGTTTCTTTCAGCCCAGGCATCTATAGTATCTTCTCCTCTGTATAAATGGCCTTAGTTCCATGAATTCATGAGACTCACTATGACAACCTGCTCATTAATGCACCCTCTACTGGCTTCCTTACCTTTCCTAACTTCCCTACTTCTCTAATTGGTGGTTTTTCAAATTATCTCCCATATGAAATATTCTCAATACTCAAATCCTTTTCTTAGAGGGAATTCCAGCCTAAAACATTTTAACATAGACCTTATTTTGCTATATGAAACTGTCTTTTTATTTGTCTTTCTTAATCTCTGTCACATTCACCATTTTATCTCCGGCATACTGCCTGGAACATAAGGGTCTCTTTCTAGATGTCTTCTAAATAAATGGATAAAAGAATAAAGGAATAAGTTTCAAATCAAATGTCCTTCTGTCAGAATGCTCCTTTATCCTTAAAATCTAGCTTCCGCCTCCAGTACTGTATTGGGGGCCAGGTATTTGGGAGCCACACACCATGTGTGATTCCCCTACCCAAGTGAATCAATGTATCAGTGGGATTCTGTTTTCAGAGTCATCCAGAGCAGGAAGATGTTCTCCTAACAAGAGACCCTGACTCTCAAGACCTCTCTGGCACCTTCTCTCACACTCCCTCACCATCTCCCACTCCTCTCTCACCCTTCTCATCTACAATCACCCAGGCAAAAAATCGGGATCAATTCTTGTCCACTCCTCTCCAACACGTCCTTAATAACTAGAACTCATCTCCTTTAGTTCCCCAGTCACTGGAATCTGTCCACCTCTTCATCTCTATTGATATGGCCTTAATTAATGTCATCATCATCCCTTGCACAAAGTATTTTAAGTGACCCTTCTAGTCCCCTGCCTCCAAACATTTTTCAAATTGCAACTGAAGTAATATTTTTGAAATGTACATTTGATTCTAATACCTCTTGCTTAATATTCTATAGTGGATTTTGCCCACAGAATATGTCCATATCCCTCAACATAATTTACAAGGCGCCTCTTGGGGTAGCTCCTTGTGTCTCTCCAGGCTTCTGTCTCACTGCACTCCCCTGACACTTCAGATCCAGTAGTTCAGCTCATAGAGGAGCAAACAGTGCCACCAAAGACTCCATCCTTTTTCACACTTCCTAGCCTTGACTGTTTGAAATTCCCTACTCCAACCATTCCTGGAAATGACTTCTCATCTTTCAAATGTCACTATTTCAATGAAACTTTTCTTTCTCTCTCTTTCCCAGGGAGAATTACCCACTCTTTCCCTTGGCCCCACAGAGCATTGATACCTACTTTCACTTTTGGATTCCATAAAAGTGTCGAGCACTTTATTATGTGTCTGGGTTGTACCTACCTACTTCAATGATTTCATTCGCTAACAAATGCTGGCTGTATTGTAGGAAGTGAACTGGCGACCTATCTTAATTTATTTTACGGTCAGGTTTGTGTTGCTTCTGTTAATCCATGATTGTAAACAAAAAGAATATGAGGGTAAGTGGTTCTTTGGTTCCTCATAGTAATAAAGCACTGTTCCTAAAGCCTGCCATTCTTCTACCTATTATTGTTATCAAAACAATAGCAATGTTTCAAACTGTTCAAGTCTTAGTTTCCCAAAAATATACAGAAGACAGACAAAAAAGTATCTAAAAAGGTCAACTAAAAAGTCATTACTGGATAGATAGCACGATTGTTTCCCAGGAAGATTCAAAAGCTTATTGGCACTGGTGACATGGAAATGTCTTCTGAAATATTTCAGATAGGTGTTCTCCCTTTAATACAGTCACTCATTGTGACTATAATAACACAATTCCTTCTAGAGGTAAGCAACTCCAACCCAATAAGGAAATGAAAGAACAAACAAATAAGAATAGTGCCAGGCGAGGAAACCATTAGGGGTCCACTGTCTGAGAAGTAGAAGCTAAAGGAAACTCAGATACATCCCCAGAGGAGTCCTCTGGCAGGAGAAGTTACTGTATGAAACTAAAGGTTTATTCACTAGCTAAATTATACCTCAAGTTTTCAGTAATTATTTCCTGAGCCATTTGATAAAGAAATTGAATAGGAAATTGTCTATTGGTGCACTTAGCCTGAATTTTTATTCCACTTTAGAAAATGCCAAGTCATATTACAAGTGCTGAAGTTAACAAAAGTGACTCTGAGGGCAGCCCCGCGGGCTCAGTGGTTAGGCGCCGCCTTCAGCCCAGGGCATGATCCTGGAGTCCCAGGATCGAGTCCCACATCAGGCTCCTTGCATGCCTGCTTCTCACTCTGTCTGTGTCTCTGCCTCTCTCTCTCTCTCCCTCTCTCGAATAAATAAATAAAATATTTTTTTTAAAAAGTTTCCAAAGTGACTCTGAATTTGACTTTTTCAAAATCCAAAATGGAAAAGATGAACCACAAAGTGAGAAAAAAAAAAAAAAACCATGCTTTTCTCTGAATATGCAGAGAGGGGGAGAAAAAGGAAAAGTCAGACCCCACAGGAGTATGCAATGATACATTTGTGAAATTAGACTTTTCTTATAAAAGGTCTCTTGCAAGCTTAAGTTTTGCTTTCAAAAGGAATTCGAAGATTCCACCCAGTGAGTGTATCTTCTGACCCTGAGCCAACACAGAGGTGATGTGATTGAATCACAGACATGGTTTACAGAGGAGATCTGTGTAAGCTCACCAAGCAATTTTATTTCTAGGTCAGGTTAACAACCTCCTCCTTGTCCCTAATAATTTTCTCTATCTTATTTATTCCCCATATGTCCCAGTTACCTTTTTCTATCCAACTTATCTCACTAGTTCTTCCTTCTTTATTTCCCTGTTTCACTTTCTTCACCTCATTTCCATGCCCTTCCCATTTATATTAGTTAGGATTCCTGCAAAACAAATACTGAGACAAAATTCAAATACAAGTAGTTTGTTTAGAAAGTGCAGGAAGTCCTACAAAGAGGGCAGGGAAAGTAGTCAAGGAAGAAGAAATAATCAATAAAGGGTGTGTATCAGGTAAGTTAACACTGTGGGTAACTGGAGTTTAATCCCACAAGAAAAGTCCGAAAATCATGTAAAATCACATGCCTCAGATTTTTCCCAGCTGAGCCATGGAAGCTGGAGTATTTGTACACCACCTGTCAGCAGTCACTGGCTAAGGGTGGGTCCTAAGGAAGTTAATTTCCTGCAATCTCAGACCTGCCAATGATATGGTCAATGATAATATGATAATATGGATGTGCCAAATCTGAATGTCCATGGTTTAGAATGTTCTATAAGCCTCAGAAAATCAGGGAGCCTCTTAAAGCTTCAATGCCTCTATGGCGGCAGTGATGGACGAGTTGTAGATGACTATCACAGAACCACAGAGAAATTTTAGTATCAGGCAGTGAGGGTCATTGGCAAGCATCAGTGTGTAGTAACCTTCATTTTAGAGCTATATGTGTCAAAATATGCTATGTTGACAAAAATGGTGTATTTTTTTTAAATAGCATCTGTCTACCTACAGTACTTGGCAGAGAAAGCTATTTTGCATAGTACATGAAACTATAGGATGGGAATTAGAGCAATGAAATACAAATGTCAGTTTTGCTTCTTACTAAAGCAATTTATTCAATCTCTCTCTCTGTTTTTCTATCTATAAAATGAGGATAATAATCCTTCAGAGAATATTATAGTAATATATTACTATATAAATGTATTGTGTATTTCATATATATATATATATACATATAGTGTGTGTGTGTGTGTGTGTGTGTGTACTACGTTCAGCAGAATGCTTAGTAGTCCTAAGGGTGCTCAAAACATGAAGTATGGTAGTTTTGTGCAGTGTCAACTTCTCAACAACTAGAGCTAGAATAATGCTTCCCTTCTCTGTATGATTCTAGGTCAGCACTGGCCACAAAAGAAATCCACACAAGGTTTGGAAGGCAGAGGTGAAGCAATGGCCATTGCACTCTGAAGGTTGGTGTAGAGCACCAGGCACTGTTGCAGTTCATATACAATTTTGCTGCCCTCTGACCCACTCAATTGGCATGGAGAAGCACCCAGATCTGCAGATCTTCCATCTTCTGGTGGTTCTCCTTTAGCTTCTCTGGGTCCTGGGCCAGATGCATGTGCAGCTACATAGTAAAGGGCACCATCTTTTTGTGCAGGTCACTCACGTTGTCAAGACTAGAGTTGGTGAGGGACAGTCATGGGTTCCAGTTCATCTTCATGGGTTCCCATCTTTCCTTGCTGTCATTTGCATCCAGCCTTCCTTCCTGATTGTAGATCTGACTGATCCATAAAGATTTCCAGCCAAATATTGTACCAGATGGGGAGGTAACAGCCTACAAAGCCTATCCCACCAGCTCCCACAATTATATAAAGTCTAACCCAGTAATAAGTCCTTTATTCTATGTCATAATCTGATTAATACAGCAAGGTAATTATGTGATAAAATATTAAAATGAAACTATTTCAGACTCGGTTGTACCTAAGTGGTGCCATACATAAGCCTTCAGTGAATAAATAATTACATGAGGTATCTGAGATAAAGGACAAGTGACAGCAAAAAAAATGTCATTCCTCTACTTATAATCCTTTACGGCTTTCCCACTGCACTCAAGATAAAGTCTAAACTTGTTAATATAGCACAGAAGGACTTTCATAGTCACAAATTCCACTCTCAAGCCAAGCAAAAACTACCTTCAATTACCCAATTCTTTCTCCTCTCCTGCCTCCCCTCCCCTTCCATCCCATCTCTACCCCTCCCTCCTCAGCTTTCTCTGTCCTCCCTCCCTTTCTACTTCCCAACCTTCTCATAAGCTATTCCATCCATAACACCTACTCTCCCAATACAGACCACACACACACACACACACACACACACACACACACACCTCTTTCACCTAGTTAATCTGTTTATACCTTACTCCTTTTAGGATAGCCAGGTTACTGGCTCCAAGAATTTAGTTTGAAATAGTTCCCCAAGCATTCCTTATTTTCTTACCTCCTGACTTTTCTCTCTCTCTCCTTACTATCACCTCATCTTTGTCCCTCTAATTCTCAATGATCTCTCAGAACTTAAATGCTACTGCTTCTTCAAACTTCCCTTAAACTACATTAAGTTCTCCTCCTGTGAGACACTTACTCTGTCTTTACCACACAATATTGGAATTGGGTATTTATTCAACTGTTGCCCTTAGTAGGTACTTAACTCTGGATGTGATTTATGATGGATACCATGATGTGCTTCCCAGGTCTCCCTTCAAAAATAGAGGACTTGGGGACACTGGGTGGCTCAGTGGTTGAGCATCTGCCTTCGGCTCAGGCCATGATCCTGGGGTCCTGGGATCAAGTTCCACATCAGGCTCACCTTAGGGAGCCTGCTTCTCCCTCTGACTATGTCTCTGCCTCTCTCTGTGTGTTTCTCATGAATAAATAAATAAAATCTTTAAAAAATAGAGGACTTAGTATTTCAGTTTCTGGGAGAGCTGCTAGCAGAAAGCCCTCTGCTCCCTGACACTTTGGGGGATTATAGAAAGTTTAAAACTGAAAAGAGCAACCTTGCCCAAAGTTCCATGCCCTACTAGAGGGAATGAACATAAATGCAGATGTATAAGATCCAGCCTTCTTGTCCCAGCACAGGACAGCTCTGAAGGGTCATTCTTCAGAATTCCTCAAATGGTTGACTGAGGCCTCCCCTGAGACAACATTACAGTTCAACCTCTTCATGTGTCCCATCTAGCTCTTTCCCTTTCCTTCCACAGGGTTTGATACTAAAAATCCACCCATATATGCTCTTGTATACTAATATCTGTCTCAGTCAGCTTCCCAGGGAACCCAATCTGTGACAGCTCTGTCCCCACCAATCTTATCACAGGGCCTAGAACGGGATGCTGTTCAATAAATACTGGTTGATTAAATACAAGACACAGGTGGTAAAGATCCCAAACACTAGAAACACTGGAAGAACAGGGGAATAAAACTAAGGGACTACTATTCAGCTACCTCAACTACTTCAAGCGCTTCCTAGAAGCCTGGAAACACATAGTTGTAGAGTTACACAAACTGATCTACCACCTACAAACTTTCTGTTGCTATAAACCCAGCTTGTGGTTCACGGGGAATGATTTAATTATATAATGACACACAGCCTGGTTGAAGAACCAAATTCTATCTTAAATAACTTGTGTTTCTGGAAAATTACTGGAAATTTAACCAACAAATATGAGAATTCCTTCTTAAGGAATAGAAGGTAATAGAAGAAAAAGACATTCTAGAAAGAAGAAACAAAGACAGAGCCTAAAAAGTGAAGTAGTCTTTATGTTCAGGAAGCAATAGGAAGTTCACGCTGTCTGGAATTCACAACAGAAAGTGACAGAGAATGAGGTGGAGTCACAGGTGTAGCTGAGTGATAGAGAAGTTAGTTGTAAAAAATTAGCATCAAAATATTATAAACTTTCATTCAAATTAATAATGATATTTATCCACAAATCAATTAGTTACCTTTTAATGTTGTTTTCCAAAAAATACTTTTCCATTAAAATCATTAAATCCATGTTTCCTGAATCACTCCCTCCAAATCTAATCTACTCCCAAAGATTGAATTATCTTCTCTGCACATTAGGCTCAGATACCATCTTACTTGTCATTTAATGCAATAAATTAAGTGTATTAATAAGCAGAAGATACAGAATAGGATAGATAAAGGCAAAGTTTTGTCATGATATGTAAGGAATAAAAATCAATATGTAATAATCTCTTGTGAATTCTGTTAGAAGAAAAAGGTTTGCTAAACAATTCTATACTCCTCTAAAAATGTCAGGTATAGAGGTTTACACTGAACATTTTTGACATCTTGTCCATATGCTTGCATTCAATAAGATAAGGAGCATTCATTTGATCTCCACCATAACAGTTACCATAATCTAGGCTTATTTTGTGCTGTACTTATTTATATACTGTCTCCTTACCTAGAACATTAATTCTTTGAAAGCAAAAATTGTGTTTATGTTGTTTCCCCATTTTATCTCTAGCACCTAGCTCAGCATCTCTCTCACAATCGACACTCAACAATTAAGTAAGGGATAGGAATAAGTGAATGATGAATAATTGTGAACTGAAAAAAAAAGTCGTTTTGGAAGACTTTAATTACATTGCTAGCAATCTTAGAGACACTGATGAAACTGAGTTGGAGCCATTGAAACCCTGATTTGTACTTCTTGTCAAGTGGAATGGTAAAAAAAACAACAAATGTTTACTACTCGCATATTTTTGTTCCTCCACCAAAATATCATGCCCATCAGCAGGGTAGAATTGAGGAAAGGGGGAATAGATAGCAGGTAAACCCATTTTATGAGTTAGGGTTCTTTGGTGTCAAGTGACAGAAACCCAGTAGCTAACTTAAGCAAAGGAGAACTAGGTTACTAAAGCAAAAACAAAGCAAAACAAGATGAAACAAAAATCAACCACAATACCAAAAATACCTACTGGGATTTTCATTGAAATACATTGAATTTATAGGCCAATTTGAGGAAAGCCATCATGTCAACTATATTGAAACTTTTATAAAAATGTATCTCCTCATTAAGAAATCTTCTATAGTGTATTTCAACAAATTTTCATTTTGTTCTTCATAAAAGTATTACATGTTTTTGCTTAGATGTATTTCTAAATTTCTCTAGATAAACATATACATACAAGTGTGTGTCAACATTTAAGTAACATTATTTAAGAATTATATATTATAGTATCTATTTGCTATATACATGAAAATTAAATTGAACAATGTACACTGATTTGTATACTGTATTAACCAGCCAGAGGTGTGCTACAAACCTCCTCAAAACTCAGTGGCTGTGTTTTTGTGCCTTTTTTATGAGAACAGAAGATATTCACTATCTTCCATGTTCATGACGTGTGAGCTCTTTGGTTCATTACCTTGCAGAGTACAAATCTGATAGTGGTAGATGGGTTCTACCCTTGAGGCAGGTCACAAAACTCAGTCCTAAGTCTTCTTGTAAGTGAAACAGGAATGTGGAAGATTATATTATCCAAAAAGACCACAATAATGTCTCCCATTCTTCATGCTCTTCTGCAGTGTGACCTTGCCAATAACTTATCAAGTGATGGCACTTCCTCCCCTCCCTTGAATTTGGGTGCACTCATGATGGCCTTGATGAATAAAATATAGCAACAGTGACATTCTATGAGTTCTGAGACTAGATCATAAAAAAATTTTGTGGCTTCTGCCTTGTTCACTGAGACATTCACATTTAAAGTTCTGAGCCATCCTGTAAGAAGTCCAACGACTCAAATGTGAGGACATCAACTCCCATGAAAAGACTGCATGCAGATGCTCTACTTAACATACCCAGCCAGGGTTCCCGCCAACAACCAGCACCAAAATCCAGACATGTGAGTGAAGAGCCATCTTTAGAAATGAACTCTCTAGCTCTCAGCGATGTGACTTTTCCCAGCTGAAGTCCCAGATATCACAAAGCAAAGAAATCTATCCCTACTGTGTCCTTATTGAATTGCCAACCAACCCAAAGAATTTGGCGCTTAATAAATTGTTGCTATTTTAAACCAAACAGTTTGGAATGGATCACTATATAGCAATTGTAAATGGAGCAGGGATTTAACCAAATTTTTCTGAGACCTCCAGGGACTGACTGGGGTTTAGAGCCTTATTTCTAAATTCTGCTGCAAAGTGAATCATGTCAGAGCAAGGCTATGGAAAATGCTAGTATCTAAATCCCAGTCTATTAGTTCCCAAATGAGAGACTGTTCATTTGCTCTGAGGATGATGTATATTCAGAATCAGGGTTTGCCAACCCCAGTTTTTTGCCAATCCAGCAAATTGGGTTAGTTCATTTTTGAGTTTTCATTTTTCCACTCAAGGCCATAACAGCTTTCCAAGAACTTTGGAGTGCAGGATCAAGGGAGCCTACCAAAAAAAAGACAGCCATGCACACTGTATCTCTGAGTAACTGACACAGCCAAACTTCAGACTGAGCCTGGCTCAGTTACTTTAGCTTCACTTCGTAGTTTTCTGAAAGCATCCTTTGCTCAGCTACTTTTTAATTTTTCTTTTTTAACAGGACAACTTGAGAAAGAAACATACAATGGTGGTGAGGGAACAGCAATTAAAAAGCACAATTTACACATTGTGTCAAATAATTAATTGCTCTCCAAAATACAATTACAAAATAAAATGAAGTCAAACTTTTTGTTGTCTTCCATATTCTTATGTGGATTCCTCCTCTTGGGTCCCTAAAGTAACATTTCTCTAACTTTCTTCTTTGACTGCAGCAGGAGAAAAAACATTCACAAGCTTCTTTCATGTAATTTTCTCTCTCAAAGTAATTGCTTATCACCCCAGTAAATTCAGAAGGTTTTCTGTAAAATTTTATTCCTTCCAACATGAGTAATTCATACAACTAAAAAAGCCCAGCTCCCCATAAAAGATGATTATGTGCTAAAAAGACATTATTTGATTGTAAAACTCTGAAGTTGCTGAGTGGGTTGCAGAAGGATGCCAAAAGAATCTTTTGAGGGGAAATGTCTTTTCCATCTTTCCCTGAAATTGCTTGTTTTCACTTTGGAAGAAAGATGCAAGTGTCTTAGCTTCACAGTTTGAGGAACTTTACCTTCGAGGCAAGAATTCTAGCTATCAGAATCCCAGGATGGTAGCACTAATCAAAAGGCCTCTTGTTGGGAGACATAAGCATCCCCATGCAAGATCCTTGTGCATCCTGCTGACAACTATATTTGCCTCCTTCTAGAATAAGAGGCCATCCTAGGCTTTTCAGAAGTCTGCTTATTTCTAGAAATCAAACCCAGGTCACTTCTCTTAATGGGAATGTTCTGGCAGCTTAAGCTTTGTTTTTAATCGCTTTCAAATCTCACAGAAGAATATTCTGAGGTAGGAAATTATTATAGAAAGAATCATGGTACCAGGAAACTGGAACCCCAAAGAGATGATGACTCATGTGGTAGCTAGTCTCCAAGGATAATTCTTCAACAGTCTTTCACCCCCTGTCTACATAAATCAAGCCTGCATGCTAATACTATTGTCCTGGGAATCTGTGCTGGATTTTCCATTGCTTTGACTAACTGAATGATGAGGCAGAGTTTTGGTAACTTCTTTCTCCCTCAAGGATCCTTGAGTTGCCATGTAAGAAATCCAGGTTACTCTGCTGGAGAGAGGGATGAAACACCAAGTGGAGAGAAAGGGCACATGCAAAAGCACCAGTGTGCAAAATAACTACTGTTTATTAGTACTGGGATTCATCAAATTATTGAACTCTCCTGAATCCCAATTTCTGAATTTGTAAAAATTAAAGATAATACCAATTTCACACTCTTGTGAAAATTAAATGAAATGATTCTGTCTTCTTTAGGTTTACTGAGCACTTACTGAAACCCTGAGGATACAACAATAAATAAATTATGAACATAGCTTTATAAGAGACTTCATTCTAGAAAACACATATAAGTCCCTGAGCTTAGTCTCAGACTATACTTTTTAAAAAATTAATAATAATGATAATAATATGGTCTCAAGTTGTACAGGGTACTGAGGGACTATAAAAACAAAACATATAAGGCATAACTCTTGTCTTTTTTTTTTTAATTTTAGAGAGACAGTGCCTGTGGGGTGGGGGGGAGCAGAAGGAGAGGAAGAGAATCTCAAGCAGACTCCATGCCCAGAATGGAGCCCAATGGGAGGAGGTGGGGCTCAATCTCACACCCTGAGATCATGACCTGAGCTGAAAACAAGACTCACATATTTAACCAACTAAACCACTGAAGTGCCCCAGTATAACTCTTATCTTTAAGAAGCTTTTAATCTAGTTAAAAAATCTAGGACTAGCAAATAAAATAATAAGAATACTGACTATATACATTATGGTCTAAATTCTATAAATGGTGCCCAAGAAATTTAAAAATTGGAAAATGAAGTATGAGGTAGTCGTTCAATGCATGATGGAGGTGAGAGGAAACCAAGTTTCAGTAGCACTGTAGGTTTTGCAGAGGTAATAGTATGGGAAGGTGATATTCCAAGATGGGAAACAACTTAAGCAAGGTAATGACTAGAGCAGTGTTGTCAATAGAACGTTCTGCTGCAGTGTTATATATGTGCCATATATATATATATGCTATCTAATATAATAGCCCCTAGTCACATGTGACTATGGCACAGTTGACAGTGATCAATGTGATCAAGAAATTGAATTTTTAATTTATTTAATTTTAATTAATTTTAATTTAAATAATCACTTGTGGCTAGTGGTTACCATATTGTATGGCATATACTCAAAGGACTTGGGGAAAAACAGCCATGACTTTTTCTATTGCTTTGAGTAATACCATCCAAGCTCAGTTGACATATTAAGATTATTTGTTTGCCACTACTTCACCCCAACTATCCAAAGTGTGAAGTATAAAAGAGACTGTCCAAACTAAGTCTTTCCTGAGGCACTGGGTGGCTCAGTCAGACATCCAGGTCTCCATTTCCTCTCAGATCATGATCTCAGGGTCATGAGACTGAGCCTGTGTGGGGTTCCAAGCAGGGCATGAGTCCTGCTTAAGGTTCCCTGTCTTCCTCTCCATCTGCTCCTCCCCAACCCACTTGAACTTTCTTTCTCTCACTTTCTCTATCTCTCTCAAAAAAATAAATAAATGAACAAGTCTTTCCCTGCAACATAAGTCCAGGGCAACCTCATGAGCTTCCAGGTTTTTTCTATTCTCACATCCATACCTTCAGTTTATCTGAATCAATGGTTTCTCCCTTCAAAGGAGTGGTATTTCCTATAAAATCCAGAGAAGAATGGAAATGTTTAAGAAACAAACTAATAAACCAAAAACAACCAGTAATGAAGAAAACAATTGAAAGCTTTTAGTATGTATCAGTTTCCTTGGTTACAGGTAATAAAGAAAAGGAGGAGGAGCAAAAACAAGTAGCTGGAACAAGAGACCAAACCAGATAAAGGACTCAAAGCTCACAGGAACATTTAGGCCACTAGCAAAGCACAGTGAGAAAATGAGACAATTATCCTGATGGTCCAAGGCAAAAATGAATTCTCTCACCTTGAAACAGCCAGATAATTTCAAGTTAAAGGATTTTTTTTTGGTTGTCATTTTCTGTTGAGTTGAGCTGATAATTGCGAGGGCTTATTTTTCCAAAATATCCCTCAGCATAGCTAGCTATAGATAAGAAAAGCACAGAAGGACCTATCAGGAAATAGAGTCTGCCTGTGATGAATATGATGGGACCTACATCCCTTTAGGAATTAAATCATGACCAAATAGGAAAACCAGAAAAGAATAGAGTATATAGGAGTCCAGAAGCCCTAAGAAATGTAAGATGAGATAGTTATTTTGTTTTTGTTTTCAAGAGGCTTTCAATGATATTTCATGCCCAGCTGACAACACTAGGTCTAAGAAGGCATAGGTTGGGAGGGAAGGAGGGAACTGTAATTCCAGAAGCAGCACCAGCACTCATCCACATTACTGTGTATAGTCATATTAGTAGGCACTGGCAGGCTGTTTTGTTATGACTTGTCCTATTTTTCTCCAGCAAGCCTAAGAGAAAGTCTCCTTAGAGTGTGGAAAACATGCATATGGATGCCCTGATGCAGGGAAATGTCCCCTAGGGAAAAGAATATTTGTTAGACTAGATGGTGAAGAGCAGAAATACACCAGACAAGAAATCAATTCCAGAATCAGTTTAGGTATATAGTCTTGGATTTGAAATACCTGTCTGCCAAGACCCAAAAGATCTAGAAAACCAGAGTTAAGTGCTATATAGTATATTATACTAGGGAAAACTCTCAAGTGATGGATTAGCCAGTGTAGGACAGGCAGCTGAGACTGGCTTTGCCCTGCAGCAGGTTAAAAGGCCGACACAGTGGAGAGAGGCTCTCTATGTGTACATTAACCACAAAAGAATCCCCCTCACTGTTCAGCACATTGTGCTGGAGCAGTCAGGTTTCCAGAAATAGACTCGCCCAAATCTCCTTTTTATATTTTCCAGAGCTGAAGCTGAACTTTCAAGGGGCATGACTTTGCTTTTATTTCTCACTCCTCTTTTCATCGATGATTGAATTTCCTAGTGTTGCTTTCAGATCAGATGTTATTTTGGGCACAACTCAAAGAAAGCCCTCCATATACATGGAGAAACAGTGGGTGGCAGAAAAGTTCAGCTTCATTCCTGATTAAGCAAAGAGACGCATCAGGGGGTCTAGGAGAGGGGGAGAAACGCTAAAGGCTCCAAAGTCATTGGAATGAACAAGTATTTGACTATATAGGATGATGCTGGCTAATGTTCAAAATCTACTAAGTTTTAAAGAAGGATTTTTAGTTTTTCAAATCCCAAGCTATTGTTCACAGTTGCTATCATCACGAACAACATACTTAACTATCACTCCTTGTATTTAAATTTTTTCTGGGCGCCTGAGTGGCTCAGTCTGTTAAATGTGTGACTCTTGGTTTCAGCTCAGGTCATGATCTCAGGGTCCTGATACTGAGCCTTAAGTAGGGCTCTCTGCTCAGTAGGGAGTCTACTTGTCTCCCTCTCCCTCTGCCCCTCCCCTTGCACAAAATGGTGTGCATGTGCATCCTCTCTCTATCTCTGGGGAATAAATAAATAAATCTTTTAAAAAAATAAATTAAAATTTTTCACAGTAGAAACTGTACAAAGCAAACCAAATCATGGTTTTGCAGCTAAAACCTGAGTTAGCCTTCTCTCAATAGCATAGCAACTCTCTAGTCGTAGTTCATAATTTAGCCTCAAAATTCTATTCCATTCTTCTCTGCCAGAAGATATTTGTTAAGTCTGAGACCCTGTGCAAAACCATTTGCCTAATTGTCTCATTTAATTTTCATGATCACACATTGAGGGAAAATTGGGGATCAAGCAGATAAATAACTTGCCCAGCAATAGATCATAATCAGATCTGGTTACAAAATTTATACTCAAAAGCTTTGTTTGACCACAAAGTGAGAGGAGAACTTACTTTGAATTCAATATTTGAAGATTCTGATACCTGAGGGGGAAGTCCCAGTACTTCCAGTGACCTACCCACACGATGACACCACAAGTCATTATTTTCTTTTTATTGGTTCCAAGGTGTATTGGAGAAACAATATCGCTTTAATTTAGTCTCCAGGGATGAAATAACAAAACATGTCAGTATCTTGAACCTGCCAAAACAGAATTGAATTTTTTTTTTTTGTCATCTTTTCCTTCCTTGCAAGTCTGATCCATCAGGAACCACCTGGGACAGCACCCACTTGCACTGCAGCACTACTTCTCTGCTGGGCTTTTCCCCTACAAGCTTCTTAGCTAGATTCTCGGCAAAGAACATGTGTTTGAGCTTGGAGAAAAAATAACAACAAAAAAAGAAAAACCATAGCAACCCACCTGCATATCCATTTAAAGAAGTTAAAATCAAATGAGGTGGATAACTGAGAATGAGGTTCATATATTTATACCTAGAGTTTAAAAAAAGATATCCACCTACTTTATACATATAATGAAAACCCTTAAGTTCTCATGGAAGATGTTTTCAAACACATGGAGTAGTATTTAAGCCCCAAATATATATTGACTTTGTTGTCTTATCCTGTCTCAGTTTTCCTGAAAAGCTTGAAGACAGGAAACCTAAACCCCATTTTTCTCTGACATTTCTCGGTAACAGAGTAATAGACTCAGGATTAAAGAAGGCTGTTCTCTTGTTCTGAGCCATCCTTAAGAAGATGAAATATATCAAAATACTACTATCCAGGGGAAGCACAGTTTTATGGATGATTTATATCATTATTTATTTATGATTATTATCTTATATCTAAATTATTGCCTTACTTATATTTTTAAAGGTTATTTCATTCAGAAAGGAGACTTAAAACCTGCATGTAAGAAAATAAGAAGTTGATATGTTCCTATAACTTCAGAGATATCCAGGGAAAAAAATTTAAGGTTTCAGTGAGTCCTTATAGTTCTCAGGGCTTTGCCTTCGGGAATTCAAAGCTTGAGCATTAAAAAATTGTCATGGACATCTCCCTGGAGCAGAAGGCAGCAAGTCAATTCAGCAGTGGGATGACCTTGAGCAGATCAATTAACTTCTCCAGTTCTTGATTTGCTTATTAGAAAAAGATACACTGTATAAACTCTAAAGACCTCTTACAGTCCTAACTGTGTTCAGAATTCAATGCAATGTACCATATTTAGACTGTAATGAATGCTGCTGCTTGAGATAATTAGGTATCCTTTGGGATTGCAAGATGGTAAATGGATGCCTGTTTCTCTCAAAGGAGATTATTCCCCCATCTGCCAATTCCCTTGAGCCAAGATAATAATCATTAGTCCTTCCCTAAATTTGTTCTTGTCTCTTTTATTACACATATAGTTTGAAAATGATGTACACTCTCTTATCCCATGCTGAGATATATTTGACAAAGCAAGGCACACAGTACTATTTGTCTTCTTACCATTTCTACAGTCAAATAGTCATCACCCTTAACCTGCTGGCAAACACTACAGAACTTCAAAAGGACTCAAAAACAGCGTAGTTAGATGCAATGTTATAAATATAATGATAGCAAATACCTGGGAAAGGCCATTTCTGTACTGGCTGGCGAGAAAAGTCCTCTCTAAGGAGGAGGAATTTAAGCTAAGATATGTTGGATAAAGACTCTGGCATGAGCAAAGCAAGGAAAGAGCCCCCCCTCAAGAGGAAGGAACAGCATGTACTAAGGTCATGAGGTGGCAAAGAGATTGCCATATTCCAGGAACTCAGAAAAGTCCAGTGTGATCAACCAGAGAGCAAAGCACGTGAAATGAACTTGTAGAGTCGGGAAGTCCTGGTTCATACATCACACTGCAGGCCATGCTAAGGTTTGTTACTGAGCACAGCAGGAGTCATTCCATAGAAGTATGTTATCAGGTCCAAGTCTTTGAAAGAGAAAGTACCCTGGCTGCTATGTGGGAAATCTATGTTGGTTGTATGGGGTATCAAAAATAAAGGTGGGGAAAACCCAATAGTCTCCACCCCAAGATTGCTAGAACTCATACAGCAATTCGGTAGCGTGGCAGGATACAAAATCAATGCCCAGAAGTCAGTAGCATTTCTATACACTAACAATAAGACTGAAGAAAGAGAAATTAAGGAGTCAATCCCATTTACAATTGCACCCAAAAGCATAAGATACCTAGGAATAAACCTAACCAAAGATGTAAAGGATCTATACCCTCAAAACTATAGAACACTTTTGAAAGAAATTGAGGAAGACACAAAGAGATGGAAAAATATTCCATGCTCATGAATTGGCAGAATTAATATTGTGAAAATGTCAATGTTACCCAGGGCAATATACACGTTTAATGCAATCCCTATCAAAATACCATGGAGTTTCTTCAGAGAGTTAGAACAAATTATTTTAAGATTTGTGTGGAATCAGAAAAGACCCCGAATAGCCAGGGGAATTTTAAAAAAGAAAACCATATCTGGGGGTATCACAATGCCAGATTTCAGGTGGTACTACAAAGCTGTGGTCATCAAGACAGTGTGGTACTGGCACAAAAACAGACACATAGATCAGTGGAACAGAATAGAGAATCCAGAAGTGGACCCTGAACTTTATGGGCAACTAATATTCGATAAAGGAGGAAAGACTATCCATTGGAAGAAAGACAGTCTCTTCAATAAATGGTGCTGGGAAAATTGGACATCCACATGCAGAAGAATGAAACTAGACCGCTCTCTTTCACCATACACAAAGATAAACTCAAAATGGATGAAAGATCTAAATGTGAGACAAGATTCCATCAAAATCCTAGAGAAGAACACAGGCAACACCCTTTTTGAACTCGGCCATAGTAACTTCTTGCAAGATACATCCATGAAGGCAAAAGAAACAAAAGCAAAAATGAACTATTGGGACTTCATCAAGATAAGAAGCTTTTGCACAGCAAAGGATACAGTCAACAAAACTCAAAGACAACCTACAGAATGGGAGAAGATATTTGCAAATGACATATCAGATAAAGGGCTAGTTTCCAAGATCTATAAAGAACTTCTTAAACTCAACACCAAAGAAACAAACAATCCAATCATGAAATGGGCAAAAGACATGAACAGAAATCTCACAGAGGAAGACATAGACATGGCCAACATGCATATGAGAAAATGCTCTGCATCACTTGCCATCAGGGAAATACAAATCAAAACCACAATGAGATACCACCTCACACCAGTGAGAATGGGGAAAATTAACAAGGCAGGAAACAACAAATGTTGGAGAGGATGCGGAGAAAAGGGAACCCTCATACACTGTTGGTGGGAATGTGAACTGGTGCAGCCACTCTGGAAAACTGTGTGGAGGTTCCTCAAACAGTTAAAAATATACCTGCCCTATGACCCAGCAATTGCACTGTTGGGGATTTACCCCAAAGATACAAATGCGATGAAACGCCGGGACACCTGCACCCCGATGTTTATAGCAGCAATGGCCACGATAGCCAAACTGTGGAAGGAGCCTCGGTGTCCAACGAAAGATGAATGGATAAAGAAGATGTGGTTTATGTATACAATGGAATATTACTCAGCTATTAGAAATGACAAATACCCACCATTTGCTTCAACGTGGATGGAACTGGAGGGTATTATGCTGAGTGAAGTAAGTCAGTCGGAGAAGGACAAACATTATATGTTCTCATTCATTTGGGGAATATAAATAATAGTGAAAGGGAAAATAAGGGAAGGGAGAAGAAATGTGTGGGAAATATCCGAAAGGGAGACAGAACGTAAAGACTGCTAACTCTGGGAAACGAACTAGGGGTGGTAGAAGGGGAGGAGGGCGGGGGGTGGGAGTGAATGGGTGACGGGCACTGGGGGTTATTCTGTATGTTAGTAAATTGAACACCAATAAAAAATAAAAAAAAAAAAAGGTGGGAAGAATAGTGGAAAGGGTTCAAAGAACTCTACAATAGCTCTGAGAAAAGTTGAATGGACTAAGATGGTGGCAATAGAAATGGGGAAAGTAGGTGATATTTAGAGATATATTTAAGATATTATGTATCTATCTATATAATATATATAATATATAGCGGGAAAGTGGGTAGTATTTGGAGATATATTTAAGATGTAGATATATATATTATGTAGATATATATATGGATCTATAGATACATAGTTATATATTATAGATATGTATATTCTACTTTTGGAGGTAGAAACAACAGAACTTCTTAGTGGATAAGATTTGAGGGGGTCTAAGTAGCTGAAGGAAAATGATGACTTCTCAGGTTCTGAGTTAAGTAACAAAAAGATGAAGATATTTAATGAAAAAGGAAAAACCCAAGGTTGTGTCATGAAACCCAAGTTTGTACTATGACTATCTGTACACAGATGATGTTTAAACAATGAAAACAGATGGATTTCGCTAGGGAAAGAAGACAGAGGAGGGTGGAGGACATGAGACTACTATCAGGGTTCTAGTGAACATTTACAACAGAGAGTGAGATGCAATAATGAGGGAAAAGGAAACTGAGAGAGATATTGTCCCACCCAAGAGTGGAAAATATTTCAAGAGGGAAAAATAGTAAACTAGGTCTAATACCACAGAGAAATTTGATAAAATGAGACCTGAAAAGTGACCACTGCACATGATGTCATGGAAGTCATTGGTGACCTTAACAAAAGCAGTTTTTAAAGTATCTCATTAAGTTTTTAAAGTTATGATAAGGAAGTCAGCTTCCTGGGTGTCAAGGAATGAATGGGAAGAGAGAAAGCAAAGGCAACACACACATGCAATTCTTTTGTTTTTTAATTTGATTTTGGAATAGGAAATAAATTAATATGACTCAAAATTCAAACAGTACAACAGAGTGTGGAAGGTGAAATCTCCCTCCTACATGTGTCTGTAAGCCCTACTCTTTTTTTTCTTTAATTTTTGTTTATTTATGATAGTCACAGAGAGAGAGAGAGAGAGAGGCAGAGACACAGGCAGAGAGAGAAGCAGGCTCCATGCACCGGGAGCGCGACGTGGGATTCGATCCAGGGTCTCCAGGATCGCGCCCTGGGCCAAAGGCAGGCGCCAAACCGCTGCGCCACCCAGGGATCCCCAAGCCCCACTCTTCTTCCTGAGTTACTTTATGCCTAAGTATGCAGTATGCTTGCCTTCTTTTTAATCTCCTTGTTACACAAATGACAGTACACTATATACACAGTTCTGAGCCTTGCTTTTTTTTTAAGATTTTATTTATTTATTAGAGACAGAGAGAGAGAGAGAGGCAGAGACACAGGCAGAAGGAGAAGCAGGCTCCATGCAGGGAGCCGGACATGGGACTCGATTCCGGGTCTCCAGGATCAAGCCCTGGGCTGAAGGCGGTGCTAAACCGCTGAGCCACCCGGGATGCCCACCTTGCTTTTTTCATTGAAAAATTATCCTAGAGATCATTCCATATCACCATATAGTCTTCTTAATTGTTTAAAAACTCTATTATTCCATTGAAATGATCTAACAATTTATTAAATTAGTCCCCATTTGATATTTTGCTATTAAAAGCAGAGATGCAAGAAATATCTTTTTATATATATTATTTTGTACATGTCAGGTTTATCTACTGAATAAGTTTGAATGTAGAATTGTTATCTCAATGAATGTCATTTGGGGGAAATGCCATTAAATGCTACAGATGCAAAAGACTTTCTTGTTTGTGGTAGGACAAGGTAGTTAGAATTTTTCCAAACCTCTTAAACTAGGACGGCAAGACCCCTTTTTAATTTTTTTTTCTGCAAACTGCAAAATTAGTTGGCGTGGGGTACGATCCTTAAAAACATTCCAAGTTATTCCAAATTTTAAAATATTCCAGATCAACTGTTAATAGAGAAATTGATATTTTCTAAATAAGTAATATTTTTATTTTCAATACTCTGAACATCATGAGATTAAAGAAGCAGAGCAGAAATTTCTGATAAAGTTACTCATAACATTAGACCAATTAAACAAAGTTCCAGGTAACAAACTGACATCCAAATGAGTGTCAGGGCATTTTCTTCTTATAGTCTGTCAGTTTGTTTTGTGAATATAGAGGCTTTTTGTGCATAATGCTTAACATTGAAGAGGATAAGAAGTCTAAAATACCAATTAGCTTTCTTTCTGTTTTGTTTACATTTTTCTGGGGGTTTTTTGCAATTTATTTTTTTTTCCAGTTGTGATTATGTTACATAGGGTCATGATCTCTATCTTGTAAGAAGATTCTCTCCCTTGCTCTTTCTGAAAAAGCAAATAGACCTGCTGGGAGGCCCATGTGCTAAGGATCTAAGGATAGTCTCAAGGAACTGAAGGTAACCTTTAGCCAATACCAGCAAGGAACTGGATCCCTCCACCCTACAACTCCAGGGAACTGAATTCTGCCAACAACCATGTGAGTTTAGAAGCAGATACTCCCATACTGTCTTTAGGTAAGAACCCAGGTCTGTCTGATGCCTCATTGCATCCTTGCAGTGGGCCAGCTAAGCTATGACTGGACTCCTGACTCATAGAATCTGTGAAATAATACATCTATGCTTTTTAAGCCATTACATTTGTAATAATATTGTTATTGAGCAAATCAAACTAATATAGCATATATTTTCATAATTTGGAAAAACTTAATTTTGCCATATTTCATAAAGTAGAGTAACTTTTAGCTCCAACTCTGACCCAAAAAAAGTTTGAACATTTTTAGTCCAATTAATAAAGCTGAGTTTCCCTCTAAATAAGCCTGACTTTTATATTCAAAATATGAACTCCAGTAATTTTATGATGCAAGTCATCTTACATAATATATCTTTCTATTTCAAAATATGTAACGTGGGGATCCCTGGGTGGCTCAGCGGTTCGGTGCCTGCCTTCAGCCCAGGGTGCTATCCTGGAGACTGGGGATCAACTCCCACGTCGGACTCCAGTCCCATGTCGGGCTCCCTGCATGGAGCCGGCTTCTCCTTCTGCCTGTTTCTCTGTCTCTGCCTCTCTCTCTCTCTCTCTCTCTCTCCTCTCTCTGTGTCTCTCATGAATAAATAAATAAAATCTTAAAAACAAAAACAAAATATGTAACGTAACTGTAGATCTGAAGTGGATGCTAATAAGAAAAGTATACGTATTGCTCTGACTTTAATTCTCTCTTGGCTTTAACTTCCAAACTTGCAGGATTTTACTCCTCTCATTCAGGACTAGAGTAGAGTAGAAAAGGTGAAAAAAGAAATTAGAATTTATTCTGTGCCTGCTATATTCCAAAACCTGAACTAGACACTGAACGTACACTCTTTCCTTCAATATTCACAATTGTCCTGCAAGGTAGGTGTTAACTTCACCATTTTACTTAAAAAACTGAGACTCAGAGAACTTATGTTATGTATGTATCACAAGTAGTAAATAGTTGAGTCAAAGTTCATACCCAACAGGTGTTTGTCTCCTCATCCCATGCTTTTCTCAATCTATCAATTCAGAGAATTATATATATATATTCAGAGAATGTTATATATATATATGTATATATATATATATAACAGGCATCTGAATATTGCTAAATTCTGTGTAAGTCACACCAAAGAAAAATTTTAAACATCATTTTCCTTAAATAGTTTATGTTTATTTCCTTAGTTCAATTTATATTTCTTTAAATCATTTATATTTTAATAGGTTTGGGTCATTTAGGAAGGGGCAGGGTAGGTGAGAGACCCAGAGAAAACAAGTTCAGAGGTACACTGACCAACAACACTGGTACCATCTGGGAGCTTGTTAGAGATGCAGAATGAGGCCCCACCCACAACTACTGGATCAGAATCTGCCTTAACAAGATTCCCAGGTGGTGTATATTAAAGTTGGAAAAGCACTGTGGTTGAGAGATGAAGAAATTCCTCTTCTCTATGAACTGAATGTCATAAAAAAGAAAGGAGCTGTATTCTATTTAAATTTTAAATGGGAAAAGATGCATGGATGTTGATTTTTACAGAATATTAGGACTTTCCCAGTCAACTCTTTAAAGTTATCCTTAGAAATAGAATGATCCATGCCTGTAATTTCTCACTGGTTATCTCTAAGTGAAATCCCCTCTGCACATCCACACCAAGTTATATCACAGTACCTATAAGAACATCTGCTTTGTATTTTATTCTTCAAATGGCCCTAACAACACTCTTACCAAGAAGGCAGCTTCTATATATGCCTCCTAAAGTTCCCCTTAGCTCATGGATTACAAAACAACCTGACCAAAACATTTTTGGTACACCTAAGATATCTAAAAAGATTCTTCTTAAAGAGGCCAGAAATATAATGTTCTTTGCTAGTCACCTAACCAAAATAGCTTAGTTTTCCCACTTTGTAGTGTATGCACTTAGAATAATTGCGAAGTTAACTACAATTAATGTTCAAATTTTGTTATTTTTTTAAAGATTTTATTTATTTATTTGTATGTTTATTTATGTATTTATTTACATGAGAGAGGGCACACACGAGAGAATGGGGGAGGAGCAGAGGGAGAAGGGCAAGCAGACTCCATACTAAGCACAGAGTCCCACCTGGGGCTCCATCTCATGACCCTGAAATCATTACCTGAGCCAAAATCAAGAGTCTATCACTTAACCAACTCAGCCGCCCAGGTGCCACCAAACTTTATTCTTTTAGCCCAAATTGATATGCAAAATGCAGCTAAATTCTGTTAGATTTGAAATGATCCTGATAAGGAGCACATTCTTCATTAAATTTTAACCAGAAGCTCTATTAATTACACATTTCAAAACAGACCCTTGATAGCTTGATTAAAAGGTTTCTTGCTTCATGTTGTGACACTTCTTCCCATGTGGTTTCCAGTTTTATTATCAGGGGAACTCTTTTTTTTAATCACCGTTTGCTAGAGAGGGCATTCTGGGTTAAAACTTGAATTTCCAAGAATTTATTTCAAACCACTTTAAGACATTTGGTATTTGAAAGGATTTATGTAACACAGTGTTAAAGTAAGAACAAAGCACAAATTCTTGACTCCTAAAGAAATTAAATGTTTTCTGGTTTCCCTTATATCTACATTATTTAAACTCCTTCAGCGTAAAAGCTCCAATGTACACATTATCACTAACAAAATATAGTTTAAGCCCCATAATTGCCAAACCTTCTGTTTTTTTTTAAGGAAATTTCATATTACTGAGCATAAATAACATGATAGTAGAGTATTTGCTTATTGTATTCTCCTCTATATTCTGAGTCAAACCACTACTACCACAAATGAAAGATTTTTTACTTTTTAAAAGAATTTTAAACTAATAAATTTTGCTGTATTTTAGGTGGACAACAAATTTTTAAACATTTATTTTTAGTCTATCATTCAAAGAAAGCTACTTTTTTGCTGTAATTACATCCAGTCTTTATATATTCGTACATATATACATATATATATATCTGTGTGTATAGAGTATTCTTACAAAATTAATGCATACTATACGAGAAAACTTATATTTCAAAGTAACATTCTGTATAATCCCACACCCAAAGATAACCATTACTAATAGTTCTTTCTAGTATTCCATCATTCTCTTCTATATTCTAAGCATATACTTATTCATCTAATATTTACTGAGTATCTACTATGTATCAGGCACTGTTTTCTATACAATAAAAATTATAGGACCAAAAAATTGACAAACTCTGCCTTCATGGTGCTTATATAGTAATGGAAAGAAACAAATATATTAAATAAACAACCAAACTATAGAGTATGTTAAATGGTGTTCATTGCTACAGAGACAGAGCAATGAAATGAAGCCTACAGTTTAAATTTTTGATATTTTGAATCCTGACTTTTTTCCATACTTAACCTTATAATTTGATCGTGTCTATGTTATTAACATAATTTAAAGTCAAAGTTCAACATGTAGATATCTCACAGTTTATTATTCACCCATTACTAAACATTTTCATTATTTCTAATTTTCCACTGTTTTAAACAATTTGTAATTGTCTTTCATTATTCTGTATATGAACATGTGATCTTCCTACCTAGTTTTTAATCAACTCAAATACAAGGATGATGTCACCTTCAATCTTTATGTCCCAAGGGTAATCCTCTGTACAAAGCTCCCTACTCATCTACACTCAGTGAATGCTTTCTGAGTAATAAACACACAGCCCAATGATAGCTTAAAAATTAATGACAGAAATATAAGTCCTCCAGGGACACTGAACTAACATTGAAAGTAGCTCCAGTCTAAACAAGGTCAATGGTAGCATAGGGGCACACCATGCTTTAAGAAAACTACAGATAGCAAGTTTCTTGCCTTTTAGTCATATCACTAGGAAAGAGAGAATTCTGCTTGAAAATGTAAAGTACAATTCCAGTGACCTATGAAAGCTCTTTAATTATGCTCTCCCCACTAAAAACCATATGTCATATGTTAAATTGATAGAAAAGCCTGAAATGGGATAGGGCATAGTGTGTGGGTAAGAGGAGGGATAAAAGGACCTACAGATCTCCCTATATAGAAATGTTTTGAGAAAGCTTGATTCCCATGTCAGAGATGATTTACCTGTATTGCTACCTGAAAGCAGCAAGAAGTACTGGACCTCCACTGAGCCCCGCACACTAATAGGCACTGGGAGAGACAACAGATCGTTCCTTATGGAGTTTAGAGATTGGAAACAGAATAGAAGTTGTCAATGGGGAAGGGAAATAGACAACCACACTGTAAGCAAACAAATAAGTGATTGAAAATTGTGCTAAGTGCTCTGACACAGGTCCTGGGAGTCATTTGGTGGAGGCAGATATATACTTAACATAAGAGCATTTCTGAGGAGAAGACACTAGACCTAAGACCTGAAGGATGAAATAAGTCATCCATACAGAAAATGAAGACAGAGTATGGAGTGGCAGGAGGAAGAAGAATGATCCAAGTAAAGACCACAGCATGGCCTTGGCTGTGAAGAAGCCAATTTAACCTCAAAATGTTTCCCACTCTCCTTTTTCATTTGCACAACCCAGGTGTTCCCATCCTGGCTTCCTGCCTCAGCCTATTTTCAACAGCCTGTTTTCCAATTAAATTTTAACTTGTGTTTCAGTGACTTAGCATCCTGCTATCTAACAAAACAATTTATTTTGATGTACTCAGACTAGATTAAGTCCCATGTGATACAATATTTTGCAGGTTTTAATTTTTCTCTGTAACACCAATAACAATTGTGGTGTATATGTGTATGTGTGTAGACTTATATATAAAAAAATTCTAAGTAATATTTCCAAGTCTAGCTAGGGCTAATATTTGTGTATTTACATTCACCCAAAGAAAATCTAAGCATTCAATGATCACAGGAAAACTTCATGCTAATATTTAAATGTTGATGGTTTCTCAGAAAGTCAAGATTCTATATGTTTTTAAATTACATTGTTATTTGTTTACTTAGAAAATAAGTTTTAAAAGTTAGAGGCCTTTGATATTTTCTTGATGTAGAGAAAAATGCTCACAATTTTTTAAATAACTGAATTCATTCAAATTTATTAATAAGATCAATGAACTAATTATTACAAAGTTGATACATAAAACCAACCTGCTATTGCAAACTTACAAATTAAAATGAACAAATACATCTTTTTCTGCCACAAATATTGTAACAAATGAATTTTCCCACAACATTCAACTCTGACTTACAAGCCAGTTCTTGGACTATTACAATAAATTTTTTAACTTTATAGGAAATCTCTGGAAACAGACATAAATTCAACAAAATAAATTTAACTTTGGTATCATGGTAAATACTATGAAGTATTCACTTTTTTATGTGTGGTCAATGGAAACAAAATGTAATGCTTAACTATGGCCTTTAGTTTTCACACGTTCTCACGTCAATTGTTCTTTCCAGTTCCTGTTACTGAAAAATTTAATTTTTATTTACATTCAATAGATACAAAGGGATAATTATAAAACATGTGTAAGGCATAAAGAAGAACAATAGAGGAACCCATTGTGCTCATGCACTCACCCAGTTATTTAAGAAATAGAACACTTGCGATTAACCTCTGATGTTCTACAATGTGTAACATTAAGCATATCACTATTTCTCAAATTAAAATATTACATATAAAAGATTTAAATGTTTCTGTTTTCCTGAACATTAGTTCACTTAATCAAATAATTTGTGTGTTTCTGAAAGTTTAATTACACAATCAATATTCAAGCATTTGAAGAAATGTAAAAATGGCTGAGAAATATGAAAAACTAGAAGAAAAGGTACCAAGAGAAAAATAGACAGAGGTTATTTATGGCTCCCTATGAAAACCAGGATAAGCAGGTGATGACGAAAGTAAATCAAAATAGGATTCATAAAACAAAGTACCAAATGCAAACAGTCAAACAGCTGATCATTGCAGAACAGCATGAACTTGAACTCTAGGCTTTAAAATGGGAAATACGTGGGACTAGATTTCAAAACCTAAAACGAACACAACAAATGCTGTTTGAATGAAAGTGATTAATTTCACCAATTGTCTGACATCAGCTCTTTTATGTGAGTTGCTTATAGGAAATACATCTAGGAAAAAAACTACAAGGGATATATTCGTAGGATGATAACCAACCCAAGGGATATGCATCATATGGGTACCAAAGGTCATTCACTGTCTGTATTACTCACAGGTAACTATTTGTTGATTTCTTCTCAGAATTTTATATTTTAAATATATAAATAAGGAAATTAAATACATCAACATTTTATTTAGCATCAGGAGCCTCTAGGATAATTTATATTAACATTACATGCAGCTATTTTTTTAATATTCCCTTTTCCCTCCATAAGTTTCATAAGAAATGATCCTGACTTCTTCATTACTAAATCCCAAAATGCCCAGCTCAGTGTCTGGCATGTGAAGATGCTCATTAAATATTTGCTGAATGACAACAAATAAGTTAATTGGTTCAAGATGTATCTCCAAAGGGGCAATAAACTTGATTTTTAATAATAGTCCCTAAACTTTTCAATACTCAAAAGTCTTAATTCCAAATCCACATCAATCCCCTATTTTGAGAGACTTAGTCTATCATATTATAATTAATGTATCTCATTTTTAAACAAAGGCATATAAATCCCAATCAGTACTTCTAATTGCCTCCAGAAAACCTGCATTATCTCCTTACATTCTATAATACAAGCCAAAATTAAGGAGCTATGATGTTATAACAAGTTAATCACCAAAGTTTTTTTAGTTTTTTTTGGAAATATTGGAAATAACTCAGGACTGCCCAGCAAGGTCCTTCTCACTGCTGATTTAAACTAATCCCTTTTGCTTTCATGCCTGCTACAGTCTTCAAATTTGCCCTCAATCCTACTCATACAAAAAAATTATCTTCACATTTCACAAAAGAAAATGAAATTATTACTCTGTGGTGCCTTCTTCTTCCTCACCTCCAAAGCCTTATACTGCCCTCACAATGCTGCCCCAAAGACAAAGGGAATATTTTACTTCCATGGGCCCAGTTACAGGAAGAATATCACTAGTTTTAAAAATATACCCTTTCCCTATGTCAAGTAATCTTCAACAAAGCAGGAAAGAATATCCAATGAAAAGAAAGCCTCTTCAACAAATGGTCTCAGGAAAACTGGACAGCAACACGTAAAAGAATGAAATGGGCCCACTTACTTACACCATGCAAAAAAAATAAATTCAAAATGGATGAAAGAGCTAAATATGAGATAACAAACCATCAAAACCGTAGAGGAGAACACTGGCAGCAACCTCTTTGACCTCAACTATAGCAACTTATTACTAGACCCGTCACCAGAGGCAAGGGAAACAAAAACGAAAATGAACTACTGGGACTTCATCAAGATAAAAAGCTTCCACACGGGGCACCTGGGTGCCTCAGTTGGTTAAGCATCTGCCTTCAGATAAGGTCATGATCCCAGGGTTCTGGGATTGAGCCCCATATTGGGATCCCTGCTCATCAGAAAGTCTGCTTCTCTCTCTCTCCTTCTCCCTCTGTCTCTCCCCCTGACAGTTCTCTCTCTTTCTCTCTCTCTCTCCTTCTCTCTCAAAGAGATGAATAAAATCTTAAGAAAAAAAAATAATAAAGCTTCCACACAGTAAAGAAAAAAAATCAACAAAACTATAAGGCAACACACAGAATGGGAGAAGACACTTGCAAATGACATATCTGATAAAGGGTTACTATCCAAAATCTATAAAGAACTTATCAAATTTGACACCAAAAAAACACAAAAACTCAACTCCAGTTAAAAAATAGGCAGAAGACCTGAATAGACATTTTTCTAAAGAAGACATCCAGATGGCCAATAGACACATGAAAAGATGTTCAACATCATTCATCATCAGGGAAATGCAAGTAAAAACCACCATGAGATACCACCTCACACCAGTCAGAATGGCTGAAATTAACAACACAGGAAACAACAGATGTTGGGGAGGATGCAGAGAAAGGAGAACCCTCTTACACAGTTGGTGGGGATGCAAACACTCTGGAAAACAGTATGGAAGGTTCTAAAAAAGTTAAAAATAAAACTTCCCTATGATCCAGCAATTGCACTACTAGGTATTTACCCAAAGAATACAAAAAAATACAGATTCAAAGGGGCACACGCACCCTGATGTTTATAGCAGCATTATCAACAATAGCCAAATTGTGGAAAGAGACCAAATGCCCAAGGGCTGATGAATGAATAAAGAAGTGGTATAGGGGTGCCTGGATGGCTCAGTTGGTTAAGCGCCTGCCTTCAGCTCAGGTCATAATCCCAGGGTCCTGGGATCAAGCCCTGTGTTGGACTTCCCACTCGGTGGGAAGCTTGCTTCTCCCTCTCTGCCTGCTACTCCCCCCACCCAGCTTGTGCTCCCTCTCTATCAAATAAGTAAGATCTTTTTTTTAAAGTAAGGAAGTGACATATATATTATGTACATAGAATATATATATTACTCAACCATCAAAAAGAATGAAATCTTACCACTTGCAACAATGTGATTGGAGCTAGTGTGCATTACGCTAAGCAAAATAAGTCAGCCAGAGAGACAAATACCATATGATTTCACTCATATAGCGAATTTAAGAAACAAAATAGATGAATATATGGGAAGGAAAAAAAAAAAGAAAGAGAAGCAAAGTATAAGAGACTCTAATGGGGGAGCCCGGGTGGCTCAGCGGTTTAGCGCCACCCTCAGCCCAGGGTGTGATCCTGGAGACCCAGGATGAGTCCCACATCGGGCTCCCTGCATGGAGCCTGCTTCTCCCTCTGTCTGTGTCTCTGCCTCTCTCTCTCTCTCTCTCTCTCTCTCATGAATAAATAAATAAAATCCTTTTTTAAAAACAAAAGAGAGAGACTCTTATGTATAGAAAACAAAGGGTTGATGGAGGGATGTGGGTGGGGGATGGACTAGATGGGTGATGGGTATTAACTAGATGAACTTGTTATGATAAGCACTGTGTATTATACGAAGTAATGAATCACCAAATTCTAAAACCAATATTACACTCTATGTTAACTAGAATTTAAACAAAAATTTAAAATAAACAGACAAAAACATGGCTTCTCCCAATGTAAAGCTTTTCAAAACTTCAGTTTTGTAAATTTTCATGAAACAGTATGCCTCCTTAATTTTGTTATGTATCTACTGGCACAGGACACTTTTTTTTCCTCCTATGTGGCAAAGAAACTCCAGGATACCCAACTTTTCAGAAATCTGAATTCTTCTCAGTCCTGAAGTTAGTCTATTTACAGACAGGTAAAACAAATTATTTTTCCCAGTAAACCAGCTTGAAAGATAGGGAGAAAAATAAAATTTCCAGAAAGAAAAGAAAGAAAAGAAAAGAAAAGAAAGAAAAAGAAAGGAAAAGAAAAGAAAAAAGAAAAAAAAAAGGACCCCCCTGCCCCCATTAAAAAATTTAAGTGCCAGGGCCTCTATTTACCAAGAATGGTTCTACACTTGAATAAGAAGAGTAATTTATTTATGGTAGTTGTATATTGTGTTCGACATTTGGGAAGAACTTACATCTTAAGTAGCAATATCTCCTTTCTGCAGATTCTTCACTTCCTTCATTTGTGTTTTTTTTCTGGAGCTTCCTCATCACCAGAGCTTCAATTTACTACTTATTAAGAACTCCTCCCTCAGAATTCCAGAAGATTTACAGAAGTTTCTTCTACTAATCTGTCCCCAGAATGACAGTACAGTGAGTATCTAACTCTTAAAGTGGCCACATGAGGGAATCCCTGGGTGGCTCAGCGGTTCAGCGCCTGCCTTCCGCCCAGGGCATGATCCTGGAGTCCCAGGATTGAGTACAGTGTCAGGCTCCCGGCATGGGGCCTGCTTCTCCTTCTGCCTGTGTCTCTGCCTCTCTCTCTCTATGTCTATCATGAATAAGTAAATAAAATCTTTAAAAATAAATAAAGTGGTCACATGAGCACCAACTCATGATAGGTTTTTTTCTTGTGTCAATGAATTCTGTGTGATATTCAATTGGGTATGATTACAATTTAAGCTTTAACCTATGAGAGGGCTACAGGGATTTTGGTGCAATGAATATAACTTATGTCATTGAAATTCTAACCCTTTGATACTCAGAGTGGTGCACAAAACAGCAGCATAAGCATCACTTGAGAACCTGCTAGCAATTCAGGATTTCGGATCACATCCCAGTTCTATTAAATCAGTAGTTTCATCTAAGCAAGATTCCAGGTGATTCCTGTGACATTACATTTTTGAGAAGCATTGGGGTTTTTTAACTTTCTAATTGAAGCATAGTTGACATACAATGTTTTATTAGTTTCAGGTGTACAACATAATGATTAGGAATTCTGTACATTATGGAATGCTCACCACAGTAAGTGTAGTTGTTATCTGTCACCACACAATATTACAATGATATTGACTACATTCCTTAAGTTTACTTTTCATCCCTATTACTTATTTAATTTATAACTAGAAGTTTGTACCTCTTAATCCCCTTACCCTATTCCCCCCTCCCTCCTGGCAATGATCAGTTTGTCCTCTGTATTTATGAGTGTATTTTTTTTTTATCATCTCACACCAGTCAGAATGGTTAGTATCAAAAAGACAATAAATAACAAATGTTGGTGAGGATGTGGAGAAAAAGGAGCCCTTATGAAATCATGGTGGGAAAACAAATTGGTGCAACCATTATGGAAAACGTATGAAGGTTCTTCAAAAAATTAAAAATAAAAATACCATAGGATCCACTAATCCCAATACTGGGTACTAGTTCAAAACCATATAGGTACTTCTATGTTTCATATTGCAGCATTATTTATAATAGCCAAGATTTGGAAGCAACCTAACGGTCCATCAATAGAGGAATGGACAAAGATGTCATATATATATATACATCCCATATATGTATATATGTATACATATACACACACCATGGAATATTATTCAGAAATTAAAAAAACAATGAGATCGTGCCCTTTGTGACAACATGGATGGGCCTACAGTGTAGTATGTTAAATGAAGTAATCAGATAGACCAAGATAAATACTATGTGATTTTACTTATATATGGAATCTAAAAGACACACACACACACACAGAAAACAGAGAAGTATTAACTGACATAACCCATCTGAGCCAACAGTATTCAGAGCCATGTTATAAATCTGCCAACAACCACTACCACTAACTTTTTTCTGTAAGATCTTATTTATTTATTCATGAGAGACACACAGAGAGAAGCAGAGACATAGGCAGAGGGAGAAGCAGGCTCCCTATGGGGAGCCTGATGTAGGACTCAATCCCAGGACCCTAGGATCATGACCTGAGCCAAAGGCAGATGCTCGGCCACTGAGCCACGAGGTACCCCTAGCACTAACTTTTATGCAAAACATATATCCTGTTTCTTCAAGAGTGTTAGTAAATAGTTAATGCGTATTCTGAAGACTTGGCTTTTGTATACTGATGTGAAATATTCACAATAAACTTATTCTTATATGGAGAGAACATTGTAAAATATACTTCAGAAATTGATTTTCATAAGCTGATTTTTTATATCTAAAATTGAATTCTAACTCAAACAGTAACATGTAAGCATATTACCCAATTTCTCTGGCATTCACTCTTCTCATCAGCAAAATGGGAATAGCAATAATCTGATGGGTTATTGTGAGGATTAAATAAGATCATATAAATGCAGCACCGTGCATCTCAAAGCCTCTCTCTTCTTGACATGCTAGTCACTTTGTCTCCTACTGGAGATGACTCTGCATTCAGCCAGGGGACATGGCAGCAGGTTTATAACTTTAGCAATTCACAACTCCTGATATCTCCAGCTAAAAACTATCAGAAAGGATGCTGATTAGTTCTGATAGAATATTCTGAAAAGCAAATCCTAGGTCATATTCCTAAGCACAAAGTGGGAATAGGGATAGAGTAAAAGAATGAAGTTCTCTCAGTCCAAATTATGATTGAAAAACGAGATGAGATTGCTTTGCAGAAGAATAGCCACCAAGTTACATGTACCTAACCACTTCCAAGATCCATTGTATAGAATGGTGTACTAGAAAAGTGAGGAAGCCGAACCCAGAAGCAAAGCAGAATAAAGTGGATAAAGAGATGAGGATGCATTAGTCAGAAGGATCAACAGATGCAATAGAATAGAGATATTAATGTGTTTGAGGTCATTGGGAGGACATAGAGGGGTTTTAAGCAGACTGATTAAAGTATTAAGGATTTGGCTCTCCACGCTGTGTGTGGGATGGAGCAGTGATTCTCCATCACTGGTTGATTGCACATTATAATCACTTGGGGCAATTATTTAAATACCTCATACCCAGGCCATGCCCCAGACCAATTAAATCAGAATCTCTGGGTGTGAGACCCAAGTACCAGCAGTTTGTGTGTTTTCAGCTGAATCCAATATACAATCAGGTTAAGCCCCACTGATGGGGGAAGCAAGAATGAGGCTGGGAATCCAATTAGGAGACTTGCATTAGCCCACATGAGAGAACATCAAAGCTTAGATGATATTGATGGCATGGAGATGGATAGCTTTCAGCTATATTTTAGAAAGAATCTATAGGAATTGCCCATGAATGGATGTAGAGCAGGAATAGGATGTCAGAGAAAGAAAAATCAAGGGTGGTTCCTACATATCTTCATATATGGCGGCTACTCCCTGATAAAGGAAAAGATATGGAGAAAAACAAGTTGGGTGGAGTAGATGAGTTCAGGACATGTTATTGAGATATAAGTGAAACATTCAAGTGGAAATGCTAGGCATGTAATCGGGCTATGGTAAAAGAACTGGACTGGAGACATATAACTGGGGGTCATCAGAATATAGATAATATTTTGAACCTTAAGGATAGGTAAAATATGTCAGTAAAACATAAGAAAGAAGGAAAGTACTGCATGCTAACCCAAGAAAAGGCACAACGTGTTGCTGGAAATCTGTGTAGGTTTAGTCATCCAGGTTATTTGGATAATGAACCAGGTTGGAAACCAGTTTTATAATATTTTTTTCTAATAAAGTCTCTGGAAAAGTACTTCTACCATGTTTCAAATAATCTCAAGAAATCTAGAAAGGGGAATGTGCTTCTCAAAATACTCAGTGAAAATAGTTAATTGGGGAATTCATGGGAAAAAAATCATTAAAGCAATAGAGAAACAACAATAGGGGAAAAAAGTATGATATGTATTATGACTAGGTTTCTTAAAGAAACCTTTCTCCTTCTTAAAGAAGGAAAGATGACTATTTGGACGGATATGAACATCCTGAATATCCTGGTTTCTTGTACCAGCCATTTGAGATCAGATAAGTAAGCAAATACTCTCAAGAAGTATTTTTTCCAGACACTTGTACCAAACTTTTAGATCCTGCTAATGTCAGAAGTAATCAAGAAGGGACAAACGGAAGCCCTAAAATGGAACTGCAATTACAGTAAGAGAGCATAACTATTACTTATAATTACATACTTCTCAAGAGTTTTTCTTTCCTTCCATTTCTACAGATTTGACCCCTTCTGAGGTAGAGTAATTATAAATACTAGGGAAGAAAGACAGATTTAAAGGTTATCTGTCAGGAGGAGGGGCATATGCTTCACACATCTTTGTAGTTTCATGAAAGGAGACTAAAAAAACATGGTGAATGTCATCTTAAAAAAAATAGGTGCTTAAAGTCAGAATGAATATAAATAATTTATTTAAATGTTATATTTCAGGGCAATACCTATACCATCTAATGGATAATAAAGTAGCATAAAAAGTAGTTTCATTCCAAAAAGTAGTTTCATTCCTGCTAAAGTTAAGGGATCTCCAAAGAAAAGCTTGGTAGCCAGAAAGGAAATAAGAATATTAAGATAGCTTATCAGTTCTCTGTGCAGCCATTTTCCATTTCAACCTCCACCAAATGAGGAGGCAACTCTATCCAAAGACATCTGATATCTCTGTATCCTCTCCCTGGATAATCTCACTCTCTCACAATACTCATGTTGATGTGGGTAATCCCAAATTCAAATTTCTTTCCCAATCTCTAATTTCACATTTTCAATGGCCTACTAAATAATTTTACCTAGACAATCTCAAGCTCACTCTGTTCAACACTAACTGCATCTTCTTCCTTTGCAAAGCTGTACCTCCTCTGTGTTACGTTTTTCTATTTGTCATCACCACCTTCTAAACTGTAAATCTCAGATCTAACTTTGTTTCCTCTTCTTTGCTTCCACTAGATGATGTAAATCTGTGCATTTTTTGTTTGCCAGTTGCAAAGCCCTACACTTTAACCTCTATAGACTGAGTTTTTCCCTTCTTCCCAATTCCCTCTGCCATTTCTGTCAAATTCTTGTTATCTCTTGCCAAGACTACTGTTGTAGCCACCCCTCATGATACCCACAGAGATGATTTTCCAGGAGGATATGAAACAGATTTGGGGGCCCAACACTTATTTTGAGCCCCTCCTAGAGTCTTCTATCTAACGTCATATTTTTAGTATTGTATTCTTTTTTTTTTTTTTGAAGATGATCCCTAACTGTTTAAGCTTCAGGACTCCTAGAACACCAGATTTAACTTTCCTAAGGCGTGATTGACCATGCCACTCTGTGACTCTATGGCTTTCCACCAGCCCTCCCAAGTTGACAAAATAATAAATCCATTCTTCTTTTTCTAATTGTTAAGCCTTTCTTGATCTTACCCAAACCCTCCTTCCCACTTATGTTTCACTCCATTTAATGTATACTATTCTTAAACCAAACTGAATTACTACTCCATGCCCACTGGCTAGCCAACTCCACTGTAATTCTGTTTATGTATTTTCTTCTACCAAGAGCATCTTTCCTGCCTCAGTTTCACCTCTCTCGCTATCATACCCCAAAATTTATATTTTACCCAACACCAAAGTTCCAGATTAAGTACCCCCATGAAGTCCTTACAGAAGACTGCTATCTAAATGCAAGCTCTCCCTCCTCTGAATCCCTATCTATTAGAATCTCTTAAATGAAATTAGTACTTTATACCTGGAAGGTATAATAATACTCTGGGCAACAGAGGCCATGTCACTGGTAAAGCTTAAAATATTTAATATTTGGTGCTTCACAGGGACATAATTTTCCAGCCCCTGTCTCAGGTTACTTCTCTTTTCAGAGAATAGCATGAACTAGTTGAGGAAAGAATCACTGTCTCATTTTTATTGATATACCCCCACAATGTCTAGCCCTCTTACTGAAAAAAACATTCAATAAATTTTTGAGGAGGGAATGAATGAATGAACCCTATATACTTTTTCAAGCATGTTCACTGCTGGATGTTTTTAAATAAAATATTTCCGTATTCAGATTTCAGTCCCAATCAGTATTGGGAATTTAAAATATTTCAAATACACACCCATTCAACACTATTCATCTTGCAAATTTCATCCAGAATATATATCTTTTCATCCTTTTAACTTCCTAAAATTAAGGAGCTTTCTTATTAGATAATAACTAGGTAGACTGATATATTATACCAAATTTTATTTGTTATTTCTTGCATTCCTGGTGAAGGAATTAGTGTGTGCAATGATACCTGGAATGCAAGAAGCAAGGAACACCATTAAGATGATGGCTGGGTACAATGGAAGGAAAATGACTGATTTATGCGCTAAGAAAATCACTCTTGACAGAAGGGTTTATGAGTATAAAAATCTTACATCAACAGTGTCTTGCAATGTAGACAATGAAATGTGATTCCTAGATAACTTGTCAAGAAAAGACAAGTTACTGCCTGGCTATGAGGGGAGTGGTTTGCTGACAGCCTTGCCAACCTAAGGTATACTCAAAGTTGCTGACCTTTGCCAAATGATAGGTGAAAAATGACATTTCCGTTGTTTCAACATGCATTTTCCTTACCATGAATAAAATTAAGTATTTTTTCATATGCTTCTTTTATATGTTTAAGAATGATGTCATTTCTGCAAGATGTCTCTTCACATCATTTGACTGTTTTTCAATTAGGCTGTCTTCACAATATTGACTTGTAAAAATTCTTTTCCTTTGTTTAAAAAATAGCTTTATTGAGATATAATTCACAAAACATACATTCAAATTTAAAGTGTACAATTCAATGGTTATCAGTTATTAATACCATTGTGCAACTATCACCACAATCAATTTTAGAATATTTTCATCCCTCTCTCCCTTTCTCTTTCTCTATCAGTTCCAGGAAAATTTATATTGATGATTAAAAGGCCTTACCCCTGAGTGATTTGGGAAAATATAAAAAAAAATCCAGTTCCGTCTCTGAGCCAGTGGGAGGCTGGTTCAGTTGCCATTGGTAAGACTGAATCCCAACTTCCCCAGGTTCATCGAGTCCTATTAGTCATAAGCCCACAATAGCCTCTTTGTGTCTCATTTCCAGAACAGGACATTAAACAGGGAGCCTCATATAGTCCCTATTCTCATGTACACCCAAAGCCCAGCAAATCCACAGTGTGAACCTCAATCAAACTTTGATTTTCTGCCCATTGAAATGTTCTTCTATATTTTGCCCATCTATGTCTTTTATACTTTATCATTCCAACATGTTTGAAACAAAATTTACAACTGTAACTTGGCCAGAAATACATAATGATATGCAAATATTTTTACTATATTTTTCCTTCAATATGCTGAAAGGAATAGAATGTTATATATTTAATATACATATTTTACTATCTGTTTAACTATGCTACCAAGTAAGACTCTTTTAAAGCTTTTAAAACCATGACCAGGCGAACAAAGAGTAGCCCTCAGAAGAATTTGATAAATATCCTCTAATCTCTCTCAATCAGGACTCCAGCCAGAATCTCTGACACCGCTGTATATTTTAATAATCCCAGCTACTCACTAGGCAATCTTTCCATGTAACAATAGATCACTGACGCATCACTCTGACTAAAGTTCTGAGTGTAATGTTTTGATTAAAAACTAAATTGCTAAGCATTGTACAATGAGAATCAGGATACTATAATTATGAGTTTAAGTAGCTGAAGACATCTCAAAGAACAGCCTCTGATCTTTTCTTTCATTGATGCAGACAAAGATTAAAGTCAAAAGACCATCTAGAGGTATAATGTCTGAAAGAATGTAGGGATGAAGTACACTGTGAAGAGACTTTATGACCCAACTGAGATCCTGTCTAAGGGTATTAAAGAGTAAAAAAAAGAAAAAAGAGAATTAAAGAGCAAAATCATTTGCACCTAGAGAAGGCTCTGAGCCTTGGCTAAATCACTGGAGAACTATTATTCTCCCATAGTAGTTAGTGGTGAAAAATCTATTCACCAGAATTCTTTTCCAGAGACAGCACTAGCTTTGTTGGTAACAGTTTCTCAACAAGCCTGCTTAAGGTAGATCCTGAGACCCACAGGGAACCTGAGAGTGTGTAGGAGTGACCTGGAAGAAATTCTTAGTTATACCAGATAGAGTCAAGGAAAGGAAAAAAAAAAAGAGGAGAAAGGGCCATAACAAGCAAGCAGCAAGATATTTGTGTCTCACCCCCAAAATTCAGTAAAAGTCTTCAAAAATATGGAAAAACTTGATAGCAATGATTTTTCTCCAGTGGAAGCAATGAAGGGATGGGCTTATACATCGAGGATGTCCTGAAACAATTTAGAAACAGTCCACATGAAAAAAAAAAAGAAAGAAAGAAACAGTCCACATGGACAAGGGAGTACAGGAACCAAGAGAAACAGAAGTCTAGTCCCAGTATCAGCAAATATTTTCTATTAAGAGCCATAAAATAAGTATCTTAGGCTTTGTGGACCATATAGTCTCTGCTGCAACTACTCAACTCTTCCAATGTTACATGAAAGCAACTGTGGACCATAGGTAAAAGAATATTCCAATAAAATTTTATTTATGGACACTGAAATTAGAATTTCACATAATTTTTCATGTGCCACCAGATATTCTTTTAATTTTTTGGTCAACCATTTAAAAATGTAAAAGCCATTCTTAATTTATGGACCAAATAAAAACATAGAATTTTGCCTATGAGCTACAGTTTACCACCCCCGGCATAGGATATAAAGTACAAGAAGACAGTTAAATCATAGGAAGACTTTCAGACTGTCCCAGGGCATAGAAATAATGCTAGTCTCTAAATATAGGATTGTGCCTGCTGCCATATAGATAATTTCCATCAAAGCTGCAGGCAGTTCTATAATAAAGACTTACTGAACTCTAAGTAGCTTCTTAGTTACATTAGCATACCCTCTCTCTTGGCCTCTCTGTACCTCTTTTTACCCAGTCTAGATTTATGTAACACTTTTGTGTATTATTTAAGCAAAACAAGTGTTTTTAGGACACGAAGAAAAATTTCATATAAGTGGAAAGAAAGAATAATCAAATGATACAAATTTGGTTTTTCAGAACTCGAGATACGGTTAGATCCCAGGCATAGACTTTCAAAGACTTGAATTCATTATATAATTGAATTAGTGTCTTAGAACCCTAAAGATGAAAGTTCTTCTTTCTCTGGCTCCTTTGAGCCACACATTTCCTAAACTAGAAGGTAAGTGAAGAATCAAGCAGTTGAGGTTTCCACTGGCCTTAGAGGCAGTGGGTGGAAATGTCTGAGGTAGGAAGCAAAATCCCATGTGTTCTTGATTGACTCCAAAGAAAGCATTAAAAAGGGTGGCCTGGGTAGCTCAGCGGTTTAGCACTGCCTTCGGCCCAGGGTGTGATTCTGGAGACCTGGGATTGAGTCCCACGTCAGGCTCCCTCCATAGAGCCTGCCTGTGTCTCTGCTTCTCTCTCTCCTCTCTGTGTATTCTCATGAATAAATCAATAAAATCTTTTTTTTTTTAAAGAAAGCATTAAAAACCCAAAAGCTTCATGTTGAATTTGGATTAATAGAAAAGGGAACAGGACACCCGAGTGGCTCAGTGGTTGAACACCTGCCTTTGGTTCAGGGCATGATCCCAGAGTCCCAGAATCGAGTCCCACATCCAGCTTCCTGCATGGAGCCTGGTTTTCCCTTTGCCTATGTCTCTGCCTCTGTTTGTGTGTGTGTGTGTGTGTGTGTGTGTGTATGTGTGTGTGTCTCATGAATAAACAAATAAAATAAAAAAAAAAAGAAATAAAGGAAGGGAGGAAGAATAGGGAGCATGTGGGGAGAGAAATGGGGGGGAGGGGATGAGGATAGGCAGATGAGTGTAACAAAAAGAAATAAAGATTACAGGGTGGACTTGATTTCAGTCTCTAACATACTAGTGTTTTCCTTGGCACTTAGAAAGTCAATTATATTTCCAATGTAAAATTGCCTTACAGTTTAAAATACTGTAATGCTTAAAAATATTGCTGTTAAATTTCTTGGAATTCAAAGCCTTCTGGAAAATATATAAATCACATTATCCAAATTTGACTATATAATGTACTATCACGTGCAGCAGCTCAGAGAAGTTCTATACCTTTCCTTAAACTGGCCCCAGCTAAGGACTTAACAAAATGCTCAGGGATGTTCCTCTCTGCCTCTGATGAACAAATAATGAATGTTTTCCCCTCCACCAGAAACATCAAGGGCAGTGGCTTCTTTTCTTTCCAGTCCCAAGATGCTCTAAGGGCATCCCCTTGAATCCAGCGTCATAGTGTTCTTTAGTTTTTATTCAGGTCTTTACATCTTAAAACACACTTGGTATTGCTTACAATAAAAACAGAGGCAGAATAAGATCAAAGATTATTAAAATAGGACCAAAGACAAGCAAACCAGGGAATATCAAGAAGTTGAGAATTGTTAATCAAAAATTTTGCTCTGAGTTTCTAACAGAGAAATAGGGGAATAGGTTATATTACCTTTTATTATTTTTTACACTTCATTATTATTAGAAGAAAATATAGCAATTTATTTCAAAGGTTCAACCCTTTGCTTCCCAAGTTTTAAAATTAATTTTATTATTAATAACATGGATTTATTTATCCATGTAGACCATAGGTCTATTTCTGTGCCTCTGTGTTAGATAATAGGGAAACAAAGGTAACTAGAGAGTATTTCCTGCCCTCCCAGTCTTCATAGTACAATGAGGGAAACAGATGTCTAAATAACTACTAATATGGTTAAGATTCTTAATGGAACCACATACAAGATGCTATAGTATACAGAGACAAAAGCAACTAACTTTGTGGTTGGCTGGCAAGACTTCCTGGAGAAAGGGAAATTTGAAAAATAAGCATAAGTTCATTAAATGAATAAAAAGGAACAAGTATTTCAAACAGAAGGAAGAGCAAACAGGCAGATGCAGATATAGGGATTAATGGCTTCTTCAAAGAATTGCAAGGAGAACTGCTAGAAAAATAAGTCTTCTCTAGAGCAGAGTATGGGGTTGGGGATGGTGAGGCCAAATAAGGGACATGAGTCAATTTATAGATTTATAAAGTATATCCACAATGAGAAATTTTAAACAAATGTCTCTGGTCCTTAATAAATAAAATAATAAAAGTATATTATTTACGAATCATCTAGAAAGTTTTAGAAGGACACTTCTATGATAAATCCTACATGATATATAACTTGAGCATTTAGCTCTCTAGAGCAGTGACTGTGATCCATATGCACTTATCCTTCTTACAGAAAGTGTTGGCTTTACCTTCATTGTTAAAACAGGACTCAGGGGCACCTGGGTGGCTCAGTGGTTGAGGGTCTGCTTTTGTCTTAAGCTGTGATCCCAGGGTCTTGGATTGAGTTCCACATCAGGCTCCTCACACGGAGCCTGCTTCCCCCCTCTGCCTATGTCTCTGCCTTTCTCTGTGCGTCTCTCATGAATAGTTAAATAAAATATTTAAAAATAATTAAACAGGGATGCCTGGGAGGCTCAGCAGTTGAGCATCTCCCTTTGGCTCAGGGCATGATCCTGGAGTCCTGGGATCGAGTCCCACATCAGGCTTCCTGCATAGAACCTGCTTCTCCCTCTGCCTAAGTTCTGCCTCTGTGTGTGTGTGTGTGTGTGTGTGTGTCTTTCATGAATAAATAAATAAAATATTTAAAAATAATGATAAATAAATAAGCAAATAAATAAATAAAACAGGACCCAGTACTCCATAAGAAAATCATAAGAGATTAGATTATACTGAAAGGTTGTAAAGAGAGGAGGAGAGATTTATATTACTTATGTAATTCCATAATTCTCATGGAAATTTAAAATTCAAAAAACAGTGGACTAAAATTATCTTTAAGTTTCTCCCAGCCAACAAAAGTGTAGAAATGCTCATAAAATATAAGCATCTCTGATTTGGGTTTTTTTTTTTTTTTAAGTCACAGGAAATAAAGGGAAATCCCCCAGGAACTACAAAGGAAAAAGAAGGTAAATATTATGGTATTAAGGGTTTTCTCTTATGTTAGATTTTCCTGGGAGGGAGGGGTAAGATGGCAGAGGAATAGGGGTCCTCAGCTCACCTGACCCCACAAACTTACCTAGATAACTTTCAAAACATCCTGAACACCTATGAATTCGACCTGAGATTTAAAGAGAGAAGAGTTGAAATGCTACAGAGAGAAGAGTTTTTGCTTCTAACAAGGTAGGAATGTGGGGAAAAAAAAAAAAAAGGAAGTGGGGGAGGGAACCACAACTAACAGGGTTAAAGCAGAGTGGCAAAAGCCTCCAGGGCACCAAAGCCCAGCCCTGGAGAAGTGGGAACTTTAAAAATCCACACTGGAGTTTTCCCTGATGGAAAAGTGCTTAGCAGGGAAATTGGGCAGAATTGTAGGAGAGGCAGTGAAGCATCCAGATTCCTGGAGTTACTATAAGAGGAGAGGCACCCGAGGGAAAGCTCACTGCAAACCAGGATCTGATATCAGTAAAGGGCTGGAGCGTGCAGCCCTCGGGGGCTTTTGGAAGAAGCCAGTCCTTTAGGTGGGCTCTAGGGTAAGACACAGACAGAGGTGGCTGTACTCTGTTCCCTTCAGAAGAGGCGGTCCCCAGGAGCATGGGTCTAGCAGCACAAGGACACAGATCCCAGCGTGCCCAAGCAGACAAAGCCTGCAGTACTTTGTTACACCTGGCACAGGTGGAAGCAGGGAGGGTACAGGGAAGCAATAACTCTCCTGCTGCTGGGCTCCCCACAAGCTGTGCAGATCAGTGCACCCGTGCCAGCCCCGGGAGCATCTAGGCCAGTGTGGACTGGAAGACTGCGGTTAGTTACTCACGGGGAGCTTGACTCCTGAGCTGGAAATCTGGCCGCTACCAATTTTTTTCCTGTTAGTTTCACCTGTGCCTGGGAGAGGTGAGGCCTCTAGGGAAAAAAGGCCTCACAGGATAAACAGCTAATAATGAGCCCAACACCTGGCAAGGGGCAGGGCATCTCCACCCAGGCACAGAGGCCTGCCAATCAGCACAGCAGACCCCTCCCCCAGAAGACCAGTTGAAACAGGGAATAGTTAAGTTTACTGACCAGGCAGCACTGGAAAGCTCCAGGACTGAGGGAAAATAGTATATAGAACTAGAGGGTCCTTTTTTTCTCTTTTTCCATTATGACTCGCTTTCATAGCAGACTAAAAATTTCTAATATTTTTTCTCTTTTCACACCTTAACTACAATATTTTACTAACTCTTCATTTTTAAGTTTTTTTCCTTTTTGACTTTCATATTTCTACAATTACATGTCTTAGATATATTTTTCACTTCTGGATTCCCTTCAACACATTCAATTTAATTTTGGTAGATATACAAGATATGAGTATTTGTTTTTTGGTTTTGGGTTTGCTTTTTTTTTTTCCTTTGTTTTGTTTTACAATGGTGGAAGTTAGTACCTTCTAACACATGAACAAAATACACCCAGAACCAAGTGGAACACTGTGTTGGTTTATTCTGTGAGATTATATTCTCTCTTCCTTCCCATTCTGCCCCCCTCTTTTATCTTGTTTATGTTTTTGTGGTCAGTGTTGGGGCTTTATATAAGTATTGCTGATTTATATAAATTTGGAATTGAGCATCTTCTAACATACAGAACAAAATACACTCAGAACAAAGAGGATCACCCTCTAGCACCCCTCAGGTAGACTACATTTTCTCTCCACTACCACTTCCTGACCACCACCATTCCCCTCCCTTTTTTTTTCTTTTCTTTGCATTTCTTTTCTTTTTTCTTTTTCTTTTTTTTTTTTTTTTTTGGCTTTTTATTTTACTACTTTGTTTAAAATTTGTTTTTCACTTTAGTGTTCCCTTGTTCTGTTCTTTTATTTTATTTTCTGATTATTTATTTTGGAATCATCAGGGTGCTTTTTACTTAGGTCGTGGTTGATATTTTTGACTCAGCCTGCTCATACAGCCACTCTGCACTGGACAAAATGACTAGAAGAAAGAATTCACCACAACAGAAAGAATCGGAAACAATACTCTCTGCCACGGAGTTACAGAATTTGTATTTAAATACAATGTCAGAAATTTAATTCAGAAGCACAATTATGAAGTTAGTGGTGGCTCTGGATAAAAGCATAAAGGACTCTAGAGACTTCATTACTGCAGAATTGAGATTTAATCAGGCCAAAATTAAAAATAGATTAAATGAGATGCAATCCAAACTGGATGCTCTAACTGCTAGGGTTAATGAGATGAAAGAGAGAGTGAGTGACATAAAAGACAAGTTGATAAGGAAGGAAGCTGAGGAAAGAAGAGAAAAACAATTAAGAGACCACGAGGAAAGTCTTAGGGAAATAAATGACAGCTTGAGAAGGAAGAAAATACATCTGATTGAGATTCAGAAGAGACGGGGTTGGGGGGGGGACCACAAAGTATATTTGAACAAATCATAATTGAGAACTTCCCTAATCTGGGGAAGGAAACAGGCATTCAGATCTGAGAGATAGAGGACTCACCCAAAAATCAATAAAAACTATTCAATACCTTGACATTTAATAGTGAAATTTGCAAATTCCAAAGATAAAGAGAAAATCCTTAAAGCAGCAAGAGACGAGAGATCCCTAACTTATATGGGGAGAAATATTAGATTAATGGCAGACCTCTCCAGAAACCTGGCAGGCCAGAAAGTGCTGGCAGGATATATTCTCCTAAATGAGAAGAACATGCAGCCAAGAATCCTCTATCCAGCAAGGCTTTAATTCAAACTAGAAGGGAGATAAAGAACTTCCAGGATAGGCAGAAACTGAAAGAATATGGGACCACCAAACTGGCTCTGCAAGAAATATTAAGGGCAACCCGGTAAAAGAAAGAGGGATCCCAAATAAATAATCCACAAAAACAGGGACTGAATAGGTATTACAATGGCACTAAATTCATATCTTTCAATAGTTACTCTGAACATGAATGGGCTAAATGATCCCATCAAAAGATGCAGGGTATCAGACTGGATAAAAAAGCAAGACCCATGTATATGCTGTCTACAAGAGACTCATTTTAGACCTAAGGACACCTCCAGCCTGAAAATGAAAGTGTGGAGAACCATCTATCATTCAAATGGTCCTCAAAACCACATCTTCTTTATCCACTCATCTTTCGATGGACACCAAGGCTCCTTCCACAGTTTGGCTATTGTGGCCATTGCTGCTATAAACATCGGGATGCAGGTGTCCCGGCATTTCATTGCATCTGTATCTTTGGGGTAAATCCCCAACAGTGCAATTGCTGGGTCGTAGGGCAGGTCTATTTTTAACTCTTTGAGGAACCTCCACACAGTTTTCCAGAGTGGCTGCACCAGTTCACATTCCCACCAACAGTGTAAGAGGGTTCCCTTTTCTCCGCATCCTCTCCGACATTTGTTGTTTCCTGCCTTGTTAATTTGCCCCATTCTCACTGGTGTGAGGTGGTATCTCATTGTGGTTTTGATTTGTATTTCCCTGATGGCAAGTGATGCAGAGCATTTTCTCATGTGCGTGTTGGCCATGTCTATGTCTTCCTCGGTGAGATTTCTGTTCATGTCTTTTGCCCATTTCATGATTGGATTGTTTGTTTCTTTGGTGTTGAGTTTAATAAGTTCTTTATAGATCTTGGAAGCTAGCCCTTTATATTTGTCATTTGTAAATATCTTCTCCCATTCTGTAGGTTGTCTTTTAGTTTTGTTGACTGTATCCTTTGCTGTGCAAAAGCTTCTTATCTTGATGAAGTTCCAATAGTTCATTTTTGCTTTTGTTTCTTTTGCCTTCGTGGACACCTGCACCCCGATGTTTATAGCAACAATGGCCACAATAGCCAAACTGTGGAAGGAGCCTCGGTGTCCATCGAAAGATGAGTGGATAAAGAAGATGTGGTTTATGTATACAATGGAATATTACTCAGCTATTAGAAATGACAAATACCCACCATTTGCTTCAACGTGTGGAACTGGAGGGTATTATGCTGAGTGAAGTAAGTCAGTCGGAGAAGGACAAACATTATATGTTCTCATTCATTTGGGGAATATAAATAATAGTGAAAGGGAATATAAGGGAAGGGAGAAGAAATGTGTGGGAAATATCAGAAAGGGAGACAGAACGTAAAGACTGCTAACTCTGGGAAATGAACTAGGGGTGGTAGAAGGGGAGGAGGGCGGGGGGTGGGAGTGAATGGGTGATGGGCACTGGGGGTTATTCTGTATGTTGGTAAATTGAATACCAGTAAAAAATAAATTTAAAAAAAATGGTCCTCAAAAGAAAGCTGGAGTACAAATCCTCATATCAGATAAATTAGAGTTTATACCAAAGACTGCAATAAGAGATGAAAAAGGACACTATATCATACTTAAAATGTCTATCCAACAAGAAGACCTAACAATCACAAATATTTATGCCCCTAATGTGCGAGCCACCAAGTATATCAATCAATTAATAACCAAAGTAAAGAAATACTTAGATAATAATACACTAATACTGGGAGACTTCAACACAGCACTTTCAGCAAATGACAGATCTTCTAAGCAGAACATCACCAAAGAAACAAGGACCTTAAATGATACACTGGACCAAATAGATTCCACAGATATATACAGAACTTTCCATCTGAGTGCAACTGAATACACGTTCTTCTCAAAGGCACATGGAACTTTCTCCAGAATAGACCACATACAGGGTCACAAATCAGGTCTCAACTGATACCAAAAGATTGGGATTGTCCCCTGTATATTTTCAGATCACATTGCTTTGAAACTAGAACTCAATCACAAGAAGAAATTTGGAAGATACTCAAACACGTGGAGGTTAAAGAGCATCCTACTAAAAGATGAATGGGTCAACCAGGAAATTAGAGAAGAATTAAAAAGATTCATGAAAACTAATGAAAATGAAGATATGACTATGCAAAATCTTTGGGGTACGGCAAAAGCAATCCTAAGAGGGAAATACATCACAATACAAGCCTCCCTCAAAAAATTGGAAAAGCTAACCTTGCACCTAAAGGAATGGGAGAAAGAAGCAAGTAAAACCTACACCAAACAGAAGAAGATTCGAGCAGAACTCAATGAAATAGAGACCAGAAGAACTGTAGAACAGATCAACAAAACCAGGAGCTGGTTTTTTGAAAGAATTAATAAAATAGATAAACCCCTGGCCAGCCTTATTAAAAAGAAAAAAGACTCAAATTGATATTAGATTTTCCTGGAGGATAGGTGTGGATCTTGTTAATTAAACCTTAAGTTTGCTCGGTTTTGTTTTGGTTTGGTTTAATCAACATTATTGATTAATAATTTACATATAGTAAAATGCACCTGTTTTAAATGTACAGTTCAATGAGTTTTGAGAAAGTATACACATATACATGCTTGTAACTACAATGATTGAAACATAGATTATTTCCATCACTCCAAAAGTTTCCTTGTGCCCATTTGTAGTCTAGTCTTCTAAACTCCCAGCCTCAGATAAGAATTTATTGGCTTTCTGCCACTGTAAAAAAGATTTCCCTCTTCTTACAATTTCTTATAAATGGAATCATACACCATGCAATTGTTGGGGATAAAACTTCCTTCCTCATAAAGCTTTTGTGACTGACTCATCAATGTTGTTGCATATATCAGTAGTCCTTTCCTTTTTATCGTGGAGTAATATTCCATTGTATGGATACACCACAGTTCCTTTATGCATTCGCTTATTGATGGACATTTGGATTTTCTCTAGGTTGGGACTAATATACACAAACCATTATGAACATTTGTGTACAATTCTTTGTTTGGACATATATTTTCTTTTCCCCCAGTAAATACCTCAAAGTGGAATTGCTGAATCATATGTTTATAAGAAACTACCAAACCATCTTCCAAAGAAGGCTGTGCCATCTTACACTACCAATAGTAGCTTATGTGTGTTCCAGATCCTCTCCAACACTTAGTATTGGTAGTACTTTCCTTTTAATTTTAGCCATCTAGTAGGCACACGAAGCAATCTTACTGTGATTTTATTTTTTTTTTATGCTCACTAATGATGTTTAGAATCTTTCACAGAGGGATCCCTGGGTGGTGCAGTGGTTTGGCGCCTGCCTTTGGCCCGGGGTGCGATCCTGGAGACCCGGGATCGAATCCCACATCGGGCTCCCAGCATGGAGCCTGCTTCTCCCTCTGCCTGTGTCTCTGCCTCTCTGTCTCTCTCTGTGTGACTATCATGGATGAATAAATAAATAAAATCTTTAAAAAAATAAAAATAAAAAATAAATAAAAAATAATTTCAGTCCTTTCAATTAAAAAAAAAAAGAATCTTTCACAGACTTACTGGCATTCAAATATCTTCTTTGTAAGGTGCCTATACAAATATTTTACCCATTTTTATTGGATCATTTAGCTTCTTATTATCAAGTTATATAATTTATTGTATATTCTGGACAAAAGTCCTGTGTGAGATATCTGTATTGTTAGTGGTTTGCATCTCTATTTTTGTTAGTTCAGACTGTTAGACCAGGTTATTCTAAAAAGAGCTACTGCAATTATCTGATAATTCATGGGCTCCATGTTTCTAAAGTCTCAAGGAGACTAGAGGCAACTGAGATATTATATGTATGGAACAGTAAATCTGAGGATGACTTATTAAAGTCTTATTAAAAGCTAGATAGCTAGGCTTCATCAGATTTTCTAGTACAGTGCTTCCCAAGCTTAACTGTATATAGAATCATCTAGAGATGTGCAGAGCATACAGATTCTGACTCAACAAGTCTGAAGTAGCGTTTCAACTTCTGTATTTCTAACAAGCTCCCAGAAGATGCTGATGCTGTTTATCCAGAGGCCACACTTTAAGTAACAGAGATCTAGTAGAGACAGAACAGTTTCAGAAACAAAAACAAATGAGCGTTCATTTCCCAATTTATACCTAAATGTTCCAGGACCAACCATAGAACTGTTTGTCCTATCAGCATCTTTATTAGCACGCATTCCAAACACCTCAACCCACATCTTGCCACACACTGGGATTCATTAGAGAACAAAGTTGCCTCTTAAGTTGATATGGAAAGAGAGGCAGGAGAGAGCAGAAAGAAATGAGGAGGTCCCATAAAATGTTCCATTCAAGCTGAATTGCCAAGTTAAATAAAGAGGCAGCTTTTCATATTTTTCCATCTACAAACTAATATTTTCATTGATGATAAATTGGCCAACTTAGGATATAGTATAAATACCACTCTATTAGAAGCACCAGGGGGCCCAAAAAGTCTCTTCCATCAACTCACAGTTAAGAAGACTGAACACCTTAAATATTTTCTAAAAGAGGGTCATTTACTTTAGATATTTTAGTTTTTACTTTTGCAATTACTCAGCAACCTATTAGATACATAGATTCTGAGAACATTTTAAATAAAGATTGGAAATGCTTTTTTTGTGAGCTAATACTTTAAGACCTGAAAGAGACTGGTTACATCACATGTCTCAGTTAATGTTCTATTAAAGACATTTCTTATGTCAAGGAAAAAAAAAATGAACACGACAGTTGAAGAGCATAAACATGACTGGGCAAGAATGTTTGACAACAACTGGTATCAAAAGATTCGTCTTCAATGAGCAACACTTGATAAATTTCTATTTATATTTTTTAAGATTTATTTATTTATGTATTTTAGAGAGACAGGATGGGAGAGAAAGTGAGTGGAGGAAGGGGCAGAGGGAGCCAATTTTCAAGCAGACTCCCCACTGAGTGTGTACCTAAAACCAAGAGTCAGATGCTTAACTTACTGAGTCACCCAGGTGCCCCTGACAAATTCCTACTAAATAAAATCAAACCCCTGGCTGAATGGCTCAGAAAGTCATTCATGTCTGGTATTGTTTTAACACTCAGCAAAGCAAAACTCCTTGTGTCTGTGCTTTGGAATCCACAACTAACTGACCAGACACATGGGCAACAGTCAAGTAATATATCTCTGACTGGTTCATAAAAAAAGATATGGGAATTATGTTGTGTTAGCTACCTCAAACTGGAGTAGAGATTTTTCAGGACTAACTAAACAAACTCTTCCCAGTATTAAAATGTGTAAAATCTCAGATTTGTGAAAGGAGCTTAGCCACATTAAGTCATTTATGAGCAATAAATACCAAAGATTTTCTGGAACCCACTCCCCAAAACCCATTTTCTGTCATGTCAGTTCCAATATTGCCATTAGCAGTAGAGACGGCTAATTGTCTCACAAAATCTATTTTGCTCTTCTACAGTAATAGAGTTTAAGCGATAGTTGCCCAGTTAATGCTGCATTGCCTGATTAGCCTTGAAACTCAGTTTAGCCATATAACCCTTATCATCAATTTACCACAAGCAGAAGTAAGATGTGCAACTTATGCTTCGCTTACTTATAAGAAGAGACTACTTGCCCCAAACATCCACTCCTCCCCATCTGGTGTGTTTAAGACTTAGCTTGACCATGTAGATGAAGACAAAGCCCCAGCATGTAGAGAAATCCACAAAAGGAAAGAAACCTGTGTCCTTAAGTGACTGTGTAGGACTGACCTGTCCTCACCTGTACCACTCACCTCAAAACTCCTTTATGAGACTTGAATAGACCACATTCTTCTGTAAACTACTATGATGTTCCACACTTCCCCATGTTATAACAGCTTTGCCTATATGTATCCACTGCCACAGCCTTCTAAAGAAGCTGTCAAAAACGGAGTCTTACTAAATTAATCTGATAAAGCAATTTCATACCTTCCTAGGGAAACTATACCAACCATCCATTAGAACTGTTTGTATGTTCAATAATAAAAGAGATGCATTTATGAGCAAAACTATTTTTAAAAGATTGGAGAAGTTAGCCATTTATGTCACTGTTAAATCACTGTGCTTTAAATAATAAGAGAAATATATGTAAAGACAAAAAACATCTTAAAAGAAATTGAAGCTAACCATTTATATTACTATCAGTCATTTTTATTTCCTGTTATTCAGCAAAAGATGATATGTGGCATGAAAAGGGGGAAATTATTTATATAAATTATCAATGCCAATACTCTTTCCAAAATCAAAGTGAAAACTGATTCCTCCTATCCCTGCTGATATATAGCTCAGGCACTGAAGAGCATATTATTGGCATATTTCATTAGGTAGGGTTTCCTAACATATTCTACTCTTTCTATGGCCCTATGGATTAAGGGGAACAACTTTTGTTATGAAACCAATCTCCATTTGAACTTGGGATTTAGCAATCACTACTTGTTCATTGATTTAGCACTAAGGATACAAAGATAGATATGGCTCTTGTCACTACACTCAAGGCACTCACAGCCCAGAGTGGAAGACAGACATCTAAAAAGATAATTACATACAAAATGAGATATGCAATGGTAGAGGAAAGCAGGTGCTTCGAGAGAAGCCACAAGGGCAGCTCATCCAGTTATAAAGGTCAGGGACCTAGTCTGTCTTCTTCCACCATTGTACCCCAGTTTCCTCTCAATATATTCTGATGAAACTGAAATAAATTTAATTTAGACATAAGCGACAGCTACAGGAATTCTGTAGCCTTAAATGAGATGCTTCTTTAAGTCATATTTCCCTGGCCAGTAAAATGAAAAAACTAATATTTTTCTCACAAGACTGATTTGAGAAATAAATGAAATAAAATATATAAAGTGCCTACACATAGTAATGACTTAATATATTAAGGTTCCCGTCCCTTCCCTCTCCCTTCCAACAATGACACCACTACTATATTTTAGCCTAGAAGCTAGAAATATTAATGTATATCAGATTTATTAACAATTCTCCCACTTTCACTAATTTCCATAAATATTCTGCCGTATATTTCTAGTTTCACTCCATAAGTCTTGTGGATAATATGTTTTAATAGTTTATTACCTCCTATAAATAATAGTGTTTCCATATAATGGGTCTGAATTTGCTTCATCAAGTGTCTTTTTTTAACACATGGTGATTTATTGCACAATTCTGTTCACATGATCCAGACTTAGTTAATTTCATCAACTAAGTCCAGACACAAGGAAACCAGTCTATCTTCATTGAGATCAGAAAATCTCAACCCACTAGCCCAAAACCACAGTATAAAGTAGTCATCCACTTCAAGTCGTGAGTGGAGACAATAACCTGAAAGAAATTAGATCTTGTAACTTCGTATGGATGAGAATCAAATGTGGAGCAGTAAACATGTAATCATAGAAACTAATATGAAAACTGATACGAAAATGGAGTTCCAACCAAAGCAAAAATGAAATTGCCCTGCAGAGAAGCCTCCACTACTAAAAACATAATACAGGACACATATACACACACACATGCATGTGCACAAAACACATATAAACATGTATATAAGATAATTTCCTTTAAAAAACTCATAGAAATTATAAAATATAGAATATAGAATATTCATGTTGTTATAAAATTCAGGTGCCAAAAAACACATAATAGATTAGGCAGTCATAATATATAATTGCTATATGATTTGATAGAATAGCTTGTGGAAGAACAATTATTCCTCCAAGAATAACTAGAAAAATTGAATATAAAACCTATTTGAAGGCTCAGAGCCACCAAGGCAATTCAGGCTTGAGAAGCCAAGATGTCAAAAAGGTAACCCAAGTAAGCCACTTTTACCTTCATAGAATTTGAAAATACTTTGCATGGCATCAGAATTTGATAAAGGAACTATAAAAGTAGAGCTTCTGGGAGGCTCAGATGCTTAAAAGTCTGCCTTCACCTCAATTCATAATCTCCAGGTCCTAGGATTCAGCCCCACATTGGGCTCCCAGCTCAAAGGGAATTTGCTTCTCCCTCTACCTCTGTCTCTACCAGGTGCCCTCAGTAGAGTAATTTTGAATATAAAGACACAGAAAAGTAGATTTCAGAACAAGCAATATGATCAGAGATGAAGATGAGCAGCATATAATGATAAAGGGATCAACACATCAAAAAGACATAAAAATGTTAGAAGAATATGCACTTGGGACACCTGGGTGGCTCAGTGGTTGAGCATCTGCCTTAGGCTCAGGGTGTGATCCCAGGATCCTGGGACTGAGTCCCTTATGGGGCTCCCCAAAGGGAGCCTGCTTCTCCCTCTGCCTATGTCTCTGCCTCTCTCTGTGTGTCTCTCATGAATAAATAAATTCTAAAAATCTTAAACAGAAAAGAAGTATATGCACTTAACAAAATTTCAAATGCAAAAAGCAAAATTAATAACTGAAGGAAGAATAAATCCACAATTATATTGGAGACTTTGGCACTACTTTCCCAGTAATTATAGAATAGATTTTTTTTTAATTTTTATTTATTTATGATAGTCACACAGAGAGAGAGAGAGAGAGAGAGAGGCAGAGACATAGGCAGAGGGAGAAGCAGGCTCCATGCACCAGGAGCCCGAGTGGGATTCGATCCCCGGTCTCCAGGATCGTGCCCTGGGCCGAAGGCAGGCGCTAAACCGCTGCGCCACCCAGGGATCCCTAGAATAGATTTTAAAAATAGTAAATTTTTAGAAAATCTTGAAGAATATTACCAACCAACTTGACGTAATTAACATTTATAAAACATTCCACTCAATGAAAGATAATTAGTTTTCTTTTCAAGTGCACATAGAGCATTCTCCCAGACAGATCATATTCTGGGCCATAAAACAAATAAAATTATACAAAATATTTGACCACAATAAAACTGAACTAGAAATAAATCACTAAAAGATATCTGAAAAATCCCCAAATATTTGGAAATTGAACACATGCCTAACAAACTCATGCATCAAAGAAGTCTCAATGGAAATTAGAATACACAATAAGTCAGAGAAAGACAAATACCACATGATTTCACTCACATGTGGAATTTAAGAAACAAAATAAAGAACAAAGAGAAAAAGGAAAAAAGAGAGAGAAAAGCAAACCAAGAAACAGACTCTTAACTCTAGAGCACAAATTGATAGTTACTAGAGGGGAAGTGGGTGAGGGGATGGGTGAAATAGGTGATGGGGATTAAGCAATGCACTTGTGATGAGCAAGGGTGATGTTTGAAGTATCGGATGACTATATTGTATACCTGAAACTAAAATAGCACTGTATATTAACTAACTGGGATTATAATAAAAACTTAAAACAAAAACAAAAACAAAATAAATTAGAATATATTTTATTTATTTTATTTTATTTTTTTAGAATATATTTTAATTGAATAAAAATGAGAATACAATATATCAAAATTTGTAGGATGCAGCTAAAACAGAGCTTAGATAGATATTTATACCATTAAATACTTATACTAAAAAGGAAGAAAGGTCTAAAACCAATGATCAAACTTGAGGAATAAAAAGAAAGAAAATTACATCTAAATCAAATCAACTAAAAAAAAATAAAATAAAATAAAAATAAATCAACTATAAGGAAAGAAATGATAAAGATAAAATCCAAAAATCAATGAAGTTGAAAACATAAAGTAAAAAAGAGAAAATCAATGAAACCAAAATCTGGTTCTTTGCAAAACCCCAAATATTAATAAAGCTCTAGCCAGATTGATCAAGAAAGAGAGGAGACATAAAATCAATAGCAGGAATTATATGGAAGTCTATCAAAACAGATACTACTAATATCAAAAGTTTACTAAAGAAAATATATGGATAAATTATTTGCCAGTAAATTCAAATTCTTAGATACAATGGACAAAGTCCTTGAATGACATAATTTATCTTCCAGCTTTTAAGCCATCCCAGCTAATACCACATAAACCAAAACAAACTGTCTCCACTGTGTTCTGCCAAAATTCCAGATTTTAGTGCAAAATAAATGATAATGTTCTAAGTCACTAGTGTTTGTGATGGCTTGTGATAGAGAAACAAGAAACAGGAGAAATGCTGTACTCAAACATGAGAGAAATATTTAAGTGAAATAAAATATTCATTCAAATGAACAAAAAGCTAGTTCAAAAGCAAGTCAACAAATTTCAGTCAACATCATTCAGAGCATATCTATAAAAATTAATCTGTAAATCAATAACAAAAAATAATTAGAAAATTTCAAAATATTTGTAAATTTAGCATTACTCTTCTAAATAATACATAGCAGAAAAATTATACTGGAAATTATAAAATATATTTAACAGAATGATAATGAGAATACAACATATTAAAACATATGAAATGGGGCAGGCTTGGTGGCGCAGCAGGTTAGTGCCGCCTGCAGCCCAGGGCGTGATCCTAGAGACCCTGGATCGAGTCCCATGTCAGGCTCTCTGTATGATGCCTGCTTCTCCCTCTGCCTGTGTCTAGGCCTCTCTCTCTCCCTCTGTCTCTATGAATAAATAAATAAAATCTTTAAAAAAATAAAATAAAACATATGAAATGCAGCTAATGCTGTGCTGGGTAAAATCTATAATTTCAAATGCATCCCTTAGAAAAAGACAAAAGTTAAAAATCAATTAATTAAATGTCTTCATGAAATTAAAAGGGGGGTTAGAAAATCAAGCTGAGAATAGAAGATGAATGATGAATTTAAGAGCATACTTAAGGATGTCAGAGACATAATACAACAGAGAAAATAAGCCAAATGTTGGTTTTTTGAAAAGATTAATAAAACTGATTAATCTCTAAGAAGATTAACCAAGAAAAAAAAGGAAAAGTTACAAATTACTATTGTCAGGAATGAAAAATAGGACTTTAAAAATTGAACAGACTCTTATAAACAAATTTAAGCAAATAAATTTCAAATTTAAATGAAATAATCAAATTTCTAGAAAACACAACTTACCAAAATTAACATAGGAAGAAAGAGAATATTTTAATAGTCTATATCTATCCCAATTTGGATGCCTTTTATTTCTGTCTGTTGTCTGATGGTAAAGGTTAGGCTTTGAACAACATGTTGAACATGTTGAACAACAGTGGTGACAGTGGACATCTCTGTCATGTTCCTGACCTTAGGAGAAAAGCTCTCAGGTTTTCCCTGGTGAAGATGATATTCACTGTGGGTTTTTCACATATAGCTTTTATTATGATATTGAGGTATGATCCTTCTATCCCTACACTGCAGACAGTTTTTATCAAGAAAGGATGCTGTATTTTGTCAAATGCTTTTTTCTGCATCTATTGAGAGGATCATATGGTTCTTGTCCTTTCTTTTTTATTAATGTGGTGTATCACATCGATTGACTTGTGGATGTTGAATCCCCTTTGCAGAAGGCAAAATCCCACTCTTCACAGATGACATGATACTCTATGTAGAAAACCCAAAAGACTCCACCCAAAAATTGTTATAACTGGTTTAGGAATTCAGCAAAATCACAGGATATAAAATCAATGCACAGAAGTCAGTTGCATTTCTGTACACTAACAATGAAGCAGAAGAAAGAGAAAACAAGGAATTGATCCCATTTACAGCCACACCAAAAACCATGAGATACCTAGGAATAAACCTAACCAAAGGGGTAAAGGATCTGTACTCTGAAAATTATAAAACACTTATGAAAGGAATTAAGGATAACTCAAAGAAATGGAATAACATTCCATGCTCATGAATTGGAAAAACAAATATTGTTAAAATATCTATGCATTTTACAAAGCAATATACACATTTAATCCAATCCCTATCAAACTACCATCAACATTTTTCATAGAGCTGGAAAAAACAATCCTAACATTTGTATGGAGCCACAAAAGACTCTGACTAGCCAAAGGAATGTTGAAAAAAAAAAAATCTGGAGGCATCACAATTCCAGACTTCACCTGTATTATAAAACTGTAATCATCAAAACAGTATGGTACTGGCATAAAATAGACATAGACCAATGGAACTGAAGAGAGAATCCAGAAATGGACCTTCAACTCTATGGTCAACTAATTTTGACAAAGCAGGAAAAAATATCCAACGGAAAAAAGTCTCTTTAACAAATGGTGTTGGGAAAATTGGACAGCAACATGCAGAAGAATGAAACTGGATCACTTTCTTACATTATACACAAAAATAAACTCAAAATGGATGAAAGACTTAAATATAAGACAGGAATTCATCAAAATCCTGGAGAGAAAACATGTAGAAACCTCTTTGACCTTGGCCACAGCAACTTCTTGCTAGACGTGTCCTCAAAGGCAAGAGAAACAAAAGCAAAAATGAACTAATGGGACCTTGTCAAAATAAAAAGCTTTTGCACAGCAAAGAAAGCAGTCAACAAAACTAAAAGGCAACCTATGGAATGGGGGAAGATATTTGCAAATGTCTTATCAGATAAAGGGCTAGTATCCAAAATCCCTAAAGAACTTATCAAACTCAACACCTAAACAAACAAACAAGAAATCCAATTAAGAAATGGGCAGAAGATATCAACAGACATTTCTCCGAGACATACAGATGGCCACCAGACACATAAAAAAATGCTCAACATCACTAAGCATCAGAGAAATACAAATCAAAAACACAATGAGATACCACCTCAAAAGGGTCAGAATGACTAAAATTAACAACTCAGGAAACAACAGATGTTGGCAAGGATGTAGAGAAAGGGGAACCCTCTTGTGCTGTTAGTGGGAATCCCAACTGGTACAACCACTCTGGCAAATAGTATGGAGGTTCCTTAAAAAGTTAAAAATAGAGCTACCCTATGACCCAGCAATTGCACTACATATTTACCCAAAGGATACAAACATAGTGATTTAAAGGGGCACATGCACCCCAGTGTTTAAGGGTGGGTTTTTGTTTTGTTTTGTTTTGTTTTAATTCATGAGAGACAGAGACAGAGACAGAGAGAGAGAGAGAGAGAGAGAGAGGCAGAGATATAGGCAGAAGGAGAAGCAGGTTCCATGCAGGAAGCCTGACGTGGGACTCTATCCTGGGTCTCCAGGATCACGCCCTGGGCTGAAGGTGGCGCTAAACCACTGAGCCACCAGGGCTGCCCCACCCCAGTGTTTATAGTAGCAATGTCCACAATAGCCAAACTATGGAAAGAGCCCAGATGTCCATCAACAGATTTCAACAGAATGAAATCTTGCCATTTGCAGCGATGTAGATGGAACTAGAGGGTATTACGCTGAGTGAAATAAGTCAGTAGAGAAAGACAAATACCGTATGATTTCATTCATACGTGGAATTTTAGAAACAAAACAAATGAACATAGGGGAAGGGAAGGAAAAATAAAATAAGATGAAAATTGAGAGGGAGGCAAACCATAAGTAACACTGAACTCTAGGAAACAAATTGAGAGTGGCTGGAGGGGTGGTGGGTGGAAGAAGGAGATAATTGGATGATAGGCATTAAGTAGGGCACTTGATATAATGAGCACTTGGTGTTACATGAAACTAATGAATCACTAAATTCTACTCTGAATCTAATTTTAAAAGTTTTTAAAAATAGACCATATCTATAAAAAATTAAATTTATTTTTTAAGATTTTATTTATTTATGTGAGAGAGAGAGAGAGAATGAGCACAGGCCAGGGAAGGCAGAGGGAGAAGCAGACTCCCCACGCTGCGCAGGGAGCCCAATGTGGGGCTCAATCCCAGGATCTTAGGATTGTGACCTGAGTCGAAATCAAACACTTAAACAACTGGGCCACTGAGGCACGCCAAAAAATCAATTTTATTAATAAATACATTCTCACAAAGAAAATCTCCAGGCCCAAATATCTTTCCTGGTGATTTTAGCCAATATTTAAGAGAGAAATAGTAACAATTTTACAAAAACTCACCTATATCCTAAGAAAAGAGAGATCCTTTTTTTTTTTTTTTCAGGTCTGCATAAGCTTAATACCAAAACCTGGCAGACTTCTAACCTAAAGAATTATAAAATAATATATTTAAGTCATTTAAGGCCACTAAGTTTAGGACACCTAAATAGCTCAGTTGGCTAAATGCCCAACTCTTGATTTCAGGTCAGGTCTTGATCTCAGGGTTTATGAGTTCAGGTTCTGTGTTGGGTGTTGAGTCTACTTTAAATAAATAAATAAATAATAAAGAAAAAAGAAAACAAGCCTGGCGGTTATAAAAGACAAATTAAGGAAATTCCAAACGACATAATGTGATAGCAATGACAGAAATCAAATACAACTCATTAATGATAAAACTCTTACCAAACCGGGCATAGAAATGAAATTCTTAATCTGAGAGTGAGTATCCACCAAAACCTTATAACAATTCACATATTTAATGAAGATTTCTCTCTTAGATAGAGAATGAGATAAGTATGCCTTCTAGCATTATTTCTAGTCAACACTGTACAGGAGTCCTTACTCATAAGACAAGGTAAGGAAAATTATTCAAACTGAAAAGCAAAAAATAAAACTACAATTATTCACACATAAAATGATTGTGTGCACAAAAAAATGCAAAACAATCTCGAGGCAACTATTAGAATTAATAATTCAAGATAAAAACACATTAGTAATTTGCAAACAAGATTCTAAGGTGCTGGACATACATTGTTCTTTGATCTGGGTGTGAGTGCATTCATTTTGTGGAAATTCACCAAGCCATCTCATTATAATTTTTAATAATTTTATAGATGTATGTTCATTCATACCTCAGTGGAAATATTATTGGGGTGGAAAAAGACACATAAGAGGCTGCATTGAATAATGATTGAGTGTCAACTCCGAATCTAGACTTCTTCCTGGCTCTGCCTCTCTTACCTATGTGTTTTACACAAGTTACTTAATTTTTTAACCCTTCAGTATCCCTATCTATCATGTGGGATGATAGTATCTACCTAATAGTTTACTGGGAAGATTAAGATAACACAAAGTTCTCGAGACTCCCCAGTGAACATTCAGTAATTATTAACTATTATACCCCATAGCCAAGAGATAAACCACAAACCTAACAAACAGAAGAATTCATACTAGGGATGCCTGGGTGGCTCAGCAGCTGAGCGTCTGCCTTTGGCTCAGGGTGTGATCCCATCCGGGGATGAGTTCCACATCGGGCTCCCTGCAAGGATCCTGCTTCTCCCTCTATCTATGTCTCTGCCTCTCTCCATGTCTCTCATGAATAATAAATAAAATCTTAAAAAATAAAGAAGAAATCACACTGAAGGAACAGAAATAATCAAACAATCCAAAAATGACTTCAAATTAAGTGTAATAAAAGCTTCAAAGTATATCAGAACATAAAAACAGAAATTTATGAAAAATATTTGTAAAAAATTATCAATGGACTATTTTTTTAAAATTTTATGATTTTATTTATTCATGAGAGACACAGAGAAGCAGAGACACAGGAAGAGGGAGAAGCAGGCTCCTTGCAGGGAGCCCGAGGTGGGACTCGATCCCGGGATCCTGGGATCATGACCCAAGCCAAAGGCAGAGGCTCAACCACTGAGCCACCCAGGCACCCCCATTTTTAACATTTTTAAAGAAAAGTATAATTACTGAAAAAAAATTTAATACACAAATTAATTACATGTAAATTAATTACAGGTGAAAAGATTAATAAACAGAAGAATAAACTAAAAACCCTAAATGAAACAGGAAGAATAATAAATTTTTAAAAATGAACAAAAACCATGGAAACCATATTTAGATGCTCCATATTACATCTTATCAGAATTCCAGAGAGAAACTAGAGAGAATAGGGAAGAGGTAATGGATATTCCTATTATACTCAGATTTTTGAGGAGTAGAAAAAAGATTTGATTCCTTAGATGAAAACATATACTGGGTCCCAGGTAGTACAAATAAAGGTAAATTCACACCAAAATATCATTTAAGGGGGCGGGGGCACCTGAGTGGGTCAGTCGGTTAAGTGTTTGAGTCTTGATCTCTGCTCGGGTCATGATCTCAGGGTCATGAGAACAGGCCCTGCAGTGTTCTGTGCCGAGCATAGAGTCTGCTTGAGATTTTCTCTCTCCCTTTCACTCTGCCTCTCCTCACTGCTCGCATGAGTTCACATGCATGCACACACACTCTCTCTCAAATATATATAATCTATTTTATATATATGTATATAATTTATATATATAATTTAAAATCGCAGACCATCAATAGTAAAAGAAAATCTTAAGAGCTCCCAGGGAGAAAGATTACCTAGGATAGAAAAGATAATCATACTGACACAAATTCTATTCAGCAACAATAGATGCTATGGCATGCTAGATAGAGCTGGTCTGTACCAACTCAAAAAGCTGGTTGTCGAATTTCCAGAAATCTTGTGAGCCACTCATTAAAATATCAGTAGCTTGAAATCACCATATTGGGGATATTCATACCACAGAAACTGACAAATGCTACAAATCAAGATTCTTTTCTCAACCTCCAGAAATCATTTACCAAAACATTACTGAATAAATAAATGCCAGAGATAATAAAAATCTCCAAAATACTGATGGAATACAGATCCTAATATCCTATACTACATGAAACCATCATTTGAGACAGAGGGGGGAAAAGAAAGCATTTTCAACCTAAGTGAGACTAAAAAACTCTTTTATCCACAGAACCGTACCAAAAGAAATACTAAAAGCTATACTTGGGTAGGAAAAAAATAAACCCACAGGCAAAGAATAAAGAAATCAGCAAATTGTATTTTTTTTTTAGCAAACTGTTTTCTTAAATGCAAACAAGTTGAATGATAAAAGAGTATAGATAATTAAATTTATATTTTAAAACAATGTGGAATCAAAATAGTATGCATCTACAACATGAAAGAAAACAGTAACAGTAATTGAGGTGATGTTGGAGGGATGTTCAATAGGCTAAAACTTTCGTGTTGTTAAAGAAGAAGATAAAATCAATTGATTTTTAAAGTTCATTAAAACATAGTTTAGTACCTTTGAGAATATGTTGGAGATAGCCTAACACATAACACATGCCTAATACATATTTGCTGCATCTACCACCAAAGGAATTAAATCTTTCTTGTTTTTCTTGAGTTTAGAAAACAACACTGAAAAAATAAGGATTGAACACACCATATTCTGTACAAGTATAAAACAACATTAAAATCTGCTATTGTGACGCAGCGGTTTAGCGCCTGCCTTTGGCCCAGGGCGCGATCCTGGAGACTCGGGATCGAATCCCACGTCGGGCTCCTGCCTGCTTCTCCCTCTGCCTATGTCTCTGCCTCTCTCTCTCTCTCTCTCTCTGTGACTATCATAAATAAAAATAAAAATAAATAAAAAAATAAAATCTGCTATTGATCTGGGACACCTGGGTGGCTCAGTAGTTGGGCACCTGCCTTCAACCCACAGCGTAATCCTGGAGACCTTGGATCGAGTCTCATATCGGGCTCCCTGCATGGAGCCTGCTTCTCCCTCTGCCTGTGTCTCTGCCTCTCTCTGTGTGTCTCTCATGAATAAATAAATAAATTAATTTTAAAAAAAGATTTGCTATTGATGATAGCCAAAAGAGATATGACCTAACATTTAACATCGTAACCATCGGACATGAAATTATAACATGCAATCTTGGTCATTTGTATTCAGTTTCAACTTGTTCTCTTCCTCTGCCGTGTCTACACTCCTGATATGGACTACAAGAGCCTACTAATCTCTCAAAAAAAAGTTCTCAGAACATCATGGATCTGATTTTTTTCTTTACCAACCATATTTTTTTTTTTTTTTTTTTTTACCAACCATATTTTAAGTGGTTCTGTATGGGGTGAGAATTTCTGGCATTGCTGATCCGTTCTCATTCAAGATGTACAGAAATATAATTGTCTCTGTACCAGACTCTGATAACATGAATTCTCCTAGTCAGTTATTCTTTCTTGGAATTACACATTTAATAACGCTGAGATGGGATCTAGAGAAAAAAACAGTTGGGGAGTCGGATACAGAGGGAGAAAGTGCTTTCGAGTGGATTTGATTAATTCCCTTGTAACTTAGGGTTTTTTTTTAACTTTCCTACAAAAGATAAATTTGCCACAGGATATACCATCACCAACAAAGAAATGCAGGGTAATAGAAAATATTGTCCTGCAGTTATTCTGAATTCTGATTTCATCTAATTAGTTTTCTCATCTGCTTTATAATGTCTTTAATTTAAAGCATATTTAATAATATTTAATATGAATAGACTCTGCAAAGTTCTCATTGAAGTCATCAGCTATTTCCCTGTCCTTGCCCCATCCAGCAGCTCCTTACAACCAGGGTGACCCAGTTTGCCTGGGATATTCCTGGCATAGGACTCTTATCTAGCATAAGTATTAATAATGCATTGTTGCACACTCAGAAGTGTCCTCGTTTAGACAATAAATTTTATGGTCACCCCTCTTATGAGCACACAGTTATGCCTCTCCCAGATCAAGTGTAGATAGAAGCATATTAATATTACTGAGTTCTTGCTTTGATTAAGTAAAGTAGTCACTGGGTTAGACACTATGTAAGTTATTTCAGTTACATCTCAACACTTCCATAGGAGGTAAATAATATTTATTACTAACTCAGAGATGAGGAAAGTAATGTTCACAGAGTATGAAGTGGCCACAAAGCTATATATTGTATGAATGGCTATTCATATATCTTATGAATGGCTAAGTAAGGATCAGATTACAGGTCCAAAGTCAAACCTGGGCTCTTCCTCCTGCACCACATTCCCAATGAAAGGAAAATGGATCAGAATGTCAACATCTACCCCTGTAAAATTTGGAAAATCTGTTAGTGTTTCCTACCAGAAGGCAAAGGCATCAGGCATTCATTGGAATGCAATTTTGGGTGGCTATCTGTGGGGCATAATATGCAAAGAGTTCCATAATTTCTCTGGTCCCATGCCATACCTCTTATCCAGCAGTGGAGTCTATTGCCCCTCCTTTAAACCTGGGCTGGTCCCGTGACTGGCTTTAACCAATAGAATGTAGCAAACTTGACACTGCCAGTTCCATGCCTAGGTCCCTTTGCTTTCATGCTACTTTGAGCCAACATGTAAAGAACTCCAGGGTATCTTGATGGAAAAAGAGACCACATGAAGAGAAAGGCTGGTGGAAGAAAACCAAAGCAACCCAGATGACAGGCATAACCAAGGCTCCCAAAATGTAATTGAGGCTATCTTGGACTTATAGCCTCTCCCAGTTCCAGATAAACACAATTGCATAAGTGAGCTTGACCATCTATCTCTTCCCAGTCCTGCCAGGACTTCTTGATTCATAGAATTATAAGCAATTAATGGGTATTGCTTTAATACCCATTAATTTAATACTCAGATTAGGGGAGGTTTGTGATGCAGCAATAGGTACTTAATAAACAATCTCTTTCTCCACTTCCTTATCTTTATTACTCATCTGCAGACCAGATCTCATCTTTCTGGGTCTTTTAGGAAGCCAGGAAATGATGCCCAGGTACGAAAGTCTGTGCTCTGGAAGCAAAATGGACCAGTAGGTTTATCTCCTGTCAAAATTTCCCAAGCCAGCCTCACCACTTTCCTTTGCCTCAGATAAAATTCTAAGAATTTCCACATTTCTGCTTTATTTTGCTGCACCTCTACCTCATAATTCCAAGGCCACTATCATATCCAATTTGGTTCTTCTCTCAAGGACCCTAAAACTACAATCTTCATATGGCTATTTTTTAGCCTAAGGAAGATCTGCAAATGTTTGTGTATATATATCTGTGTGTATGTACAGTTTTCATTTATATTCCCTAGTTCTCAACTAAGTCAAAATACATTTAATTCCATATATGGTTGATTCATACAACATTAATGTCGAATCTCTTTATATGTCTCCCAGTGCCAACTAGTAATGTACCAATTTCCAATAAGAAGCCCCTTTTATTTCTCTATAAAAATTATTTAATCCAATTTGATTCATTCAGTAGTCACAATATGAATATGGTACATTGACCTGAGAGCTTATTCAGTATTTTTAAGAGATCTCAACTGTTACCAATGGCAACCAGAGAATCAGCTTGACATCTCAGACTATAAAAATCTTACAGCCCATCTCTATGATGAGCCCAGCAGAGAACTGGGAGGTTTATGACATTTTAATCATTGATAATTTTGGTTGTTGCTGATGAGAAGACTTTTTAATGTGAGGAACTTGGAAAGAGTTCCAAGGAGAGTTGCCAAGGTAATTAAAACAGCCTTGTAAATTGGTTTGAAGAATATGCCAGGCTATCAAAACGACCATCAGCCTATCTGACCCTCCCCTCCCTGGCCACTCCATCTATTCATCAGATGTTCTCAGCCTTAATTGAAATTGACAACACAGTGATGACAAAAATGTTCTATGGCACATGTAGCACATGCTATATATCCCACAGAAAATGTGACAATAAATAATGAGATAGATCATTTATGCCCTCCCAACTCCTTAAAGTTTTAGGTAGCTTATGTTAAAAGTGCAATGAAAATAATCCACAAAGTTAATATAAAGCAATAGCCAGGCTTGGACATTTTAAAATGCATAAGAGAGGATGTAAAAGAGTAGAAATTAAGCCCCCCAAAAATTATAAATAAATAAACATAGGCTATATGGATATAAGTATAGCCTTGGCTATATAGCATGGAGGAGAGCTGGCAGGAGAAGAAAGGAAAAATACACTCATGGTGAAATGTCATGGGAAGATGGGAGGAAGAGAAAGTGGAGGCAGAGTACCAAAATATACTGGGGTTCAGTCTCCATAAAGTGTCTGATTTAATCTTCCAGGAATTGATTAAAAAGTTGATTCGCAGAGTCCTAATGACTTACCCAAAATCTCACAACCAGAAAGTATTCAAACTATATGTCCAACCTAAAGCCATATGATTCCAAAGCCAATACTCCTTCCCAAACATTCTCAGTCAACAAGGAATTTATTCAAGGGCACTAAGCAATAGGATAAATACTTGTATGCAAAGCAATTCTTTTATCCATGCAAAGGTGTTCCTTGTGGGTCTATTTTCAGAGGACAAGTATGCTCCAGTGATAAGACATTTGTAAACAATGATTAGAGGAACAGCATACAGAGTAGGCAAAGAAAATTTGAATCCCAGTAGCATCACCTCCTAGCTGTGTGACCTTTAGCAATTTACTACAACTCTTGGGGTTTTAGTTTCCCTGTCAGAGAAGTGAGAACCTTTATGCCTAGTTGATTGAATTGTGAAAGGGTGACATAAAATAACATGATGCAAATTGCTTGGCATAGAGTTCTGAACACAGTAGAACATAATAAATGTAGACTATAATAATCTATTTTATTTTCACCCCAATATCTAGGATTATTAAATTAAGATGGCCAGTGATTTTACCGAGGTATATACAGGTAAAACGACATGTTCTCTGGGATTTTCTTCAAAATGCTTTAAGTAGGAGAGTGAAGGGAATATTATGTGAGAATAGAGAAAACAAAATCAACAAATGGTAATGACTATTGAAATTAGGTGAAACTGGTACAGTGGGTTCATTATACTATCTCTATTTTTGTGTATATTAAAATTTTCCCACAATAAAAGTTTTGAAAAATGTTCATGGTTAGTACCCAGAGGACATATATGTTGGTTGAAAATTGCCAGGACTAAAGACTAAGAAAAAGATAATATTAAATTCTAGGGAAGTCTAGCCTCTTCTCGGAAGGCCTTGCAGATCTGTTCCAGATTTGGAATGAGTACACTCTTAAACCCAAGCTGTGCAGCATGAAATTGAAGGGGTGCCCTTGTCCTTCAAAAGTTTGAAGATAGAAGTTACCAATCTCCAGAGCTAAAACTAATTATTTTCCAAACACCTACTTTCTCCCCATTTGTATCCATTGGCATCATCCGACATTTTTATCCTTTCTATTCCTACTACAGACCCCTCCCCACAACAGACACAACTTTCCTGTCCCTGTAAATACCGTTCTACCTGCCTGGGATTACAGCCAAAGTTTCTAAGGTTGGTCTTCCCCAAAACTCCTGCAAATGATCTTTTCTCCATGCCTTTGAATATTTGAAATGCATTTCTTGAATTAAACGAAATAGCATTTTTTAAAGGCATATGTGTTCTTAAGAAGGAAAACACATTGTTACCCATTTGTATAAGTTAATTGATTGTAAGTTGAGCAGCATGAGAGTTTGGGGTGTGGAAATTGTGGAAAGGAGAATGTGTTCAGAAAGAGGAGGTCATACTGAGAGGCAAATTTCACAGTTTAGTTCTACTATGCTTCCCCAAAAACTGTCTTATGTCTATATCCTGCCTTCCTGTTTCTTACCAAGATTTACCTGTGCATTGTCTCATGATAGCCCACTTTGTTTTTTAAGCTAGATAATAATGACCAACCTATGCCTGGTAAGGTAAAAATGGCTAACACAATATACATGCCAAGATGGGAATCTCCTATGGAGACACTGGGTCCACGGATTAAAAACATAGACCTTAGCATCATAGTACCTAAGAAAAAAATAGAGAGCAAAGAGTTGTATATTTCATTTATCGGTGCCATAAGATAAAATGCTAGACTTTTATTTATGCTATTAAAAATCATCTGTGTATTTGTTTTCTGAAATTAGATTGGACTATAAAGGTACACCCTTCACCAGCTAATTTTACTTCTTCATTTCACCATGTCAATGTGTCACTCTACAGCCACATGTGAACCCACCTTAACAAAGTAGAATTTAATGAATCCAGTTCCCTTTAACATTTTCTCATAAGCATAAGTAGTGACAGGACCAGTATTTCTAAAACCTTGGTAATGAGTTGCAGCCCAGATAGAATATGTCATTATTTCGGTTTCATCCAAATTCTACAATTTATTCAATCATTGTCTTTGGCTCTTTGCATAAGTAGACTGAAGATATTTGTTTCCAATTAAGTTTTTTTATGCAACTTGAAATTACTTTCAGTGTTAGTGATATTTTTCTTTGAGAAATCAACAGCTATATGAGAAAGAAAAAATTTAGATAAACATCATCTTAGATTTCAGCCACACACACACAAAAAAAAAAAACCCGTTTATTACCAACCCAACCCACTCATTCGTTATCCCTCTTTTAGATAGAAGCCATAAAAGATCAAGTCAAAGCATTGTATTAAGAAACACTGTAGCTCAGGGATGCCTGGATGGCTCAGTGATTGAATCTGCCTTCGAAGGGCCCAGGGCGTGTCCCAGGGTCCCAGGATCGAGTCCCACATTTGGCTCCCCTAGAGGAGCCTACTTCCTCCCCTGCCTATGTCTCTACCTCTCTCCCTGTGTCTCTCATGAACAAATAAATAAAATCTTAAAAAAAAAAAAGAAAGAAACATTGGAGCTCGGACTTAGAGCATACATGGCCAGAGACACTACCAACCAGACTTGGAGCAAATCAGAGGCAGTTAATAATACAGCTCTTCAAGTCTACAATAAAAAATGGCATCCAACAAATCAAAAAGCAGACTCTTAACTATAGAGAACAAACTGATGATTAAAGATCACACTTACCTTGATGAGCACTGAGTAATATATGGAATGTTGAATCACTATACTGTACACCTAAAACAGATATAGCACTGTATATTAACTATACTGGAATTAAAGTAATCTTTAAATGGCACCCAATAAAACTACATTGCAAAAAGTGAGAGAGAAACAGAATGGAAAGAGTAAAAACTGGAAGAGACAGAACCTGAAGAATCTTGGTAGAAAAAGCACCGACAGACACTGGTGAATGGGAAGTATTCAGTATTTCCTGAAGCGGAAGGGGACTTACTGACAATGCTGACAATACTTGGGAACCTCAAGAAAATTTAGATTGTCCAGAGTTAATTGATTCACTTATTAATTTATTAATCCTCAAAACCTGATACAAAAGAAGACCTTCATCTGACAGCGAATGCAATGACAGCAAATCAAAGAAAAGAAATGCAGCTGAGAAACTGAAAGGCTTTGCCATAGGTCTTGATCCTGAACAATTAGTGCCACAGACAGCAGTGGTGAATTAATGTTTGCCATTCATGGAAAGATTCAGATGAGGCAGAGCTGATGCTGGCAAAAGAGACAAATATGAAGTGTACTCAAATTGTAATTGCTTTCTATGAAGAGAGATGAACCTGGCATTCTTGTGTGGAAGACAAAGCTCAGTAATTATTTTCATTTATATATATATATATATATATATACAACTTAATATATATATAGTCTGGGTTTTTATGTCTATTAGCATAAGTACATAACGACATTCTAATGAAAATCAAGTTTGATATGTTTTGAAGTATTATTGGGGGAGTAATAGCAGAGTTTTTTGCAATACAGCACTGATTATTTTGTGGATTTTGAGGGGGTTTCTTGTAACCTGCTTTTTTTTTCAAGTTTTTATTTAAATTCCGGGTAGTTAATATACACTATAATATTAGTTTCAGGTGTAGAATTCAGTGACTCATCACTACATACAACACCCAGTGCTCATCACAAGTGCCCTCATTAATACCCATCCCCTATTTCACTTATTCCCCCACCCACCTCCCCTCTGGTAACCCTCGGTTTGTTCTCTATAGTTAACACTCTGTTTCTTGGCTTTCCTCTTTTTCCCCTCATGTTCATTTGCTTCATTTCTTAAATTCCACATATAAGTGAAATTATATGGTATTTGTCTTTCTCTGACTGACTGACTTCTCTTAGCATAATACCCTTTAGTTCTATCCACATTGTTGCAAATGGCAAGATTTCATTCTTTTGATAGCTGAGTAATATTCCATTGGATACATGTACATCTTTAACCATTCATCAGTCAATGGATGTTTGGCCTCTTTCCATGATTTGGCTATTGTTGATAATGATGCTATAAACATCAGGGTGCATGTGCCTTAAATCTGTATTTTTGTATCCTTTGGGTAAATACCTAGTAGTGCAATTGCTGGATCATAGGAAATACTATTTTTAACTTTTTGAAGAAACTACATACTGTTTTCCAGAGTGGTTGTACCAATTTGCATTCCCACCAACAGTGTTAAGAGCTTCTCTTTCTCCACATCCTCCCCAGCTTCTGTTGTTTCCTGTGTTAATTTTAGCCATTCTGACTGGTGTGAGGTGGTATCTCATTGTGGTTTTTGATTTGCATTTCCCTGATGATGAGTGATGTTGAGCATTTTTTCATGTGTTTGTTAGCCATCTGGATGTCTTTTGCAAAAATATCTATTCATGTCTTCTGCCCATTTCTTACCTGGGTTAGTTGTTTTGTAGGTGTTGAGTTTGATAAGTTCTTTATAGATTTTGGAAACTAACCCTTAATCAGATATGTCATTTGCAGTATCTTCTCCCATTCTGAGCATTGCCTTATAGTTTTGTTGATTGTTTCCTTTACTGTGCAGAAGCTTTTATCTTAATGAAATCCCAATAGTTCATTTTTGCTTTTGTTTCCCTTGCCTCAGGAGACGCATCCAGTAAGAAGTTGCTATGGCCAATGTCAAAAAGGTTACTGACTGTGTTCTCCTCTAGGATTTTGACGGATTACTGTCTCACATTTAGGTCTTTCATCCATTTTGAGTTTATTTTTGTGTATGGTATAAGAAAGTGGTCTAGTTTCATTCTTTTGCATATTGCTGTCCAGTTTTCCCAACACTATTTGTTGAAGAGACTTTTCTTTTCTATTGGCTATTCTTTGCTAGATTAGTTGACCAAGGTTCATTTCTGGGTTTTCTGTTCTGTTCCATTGATCTACATGTCTGTTTTTACACCAGTACTATATTGTCTTGATCAATACAGCTTTGTAATATAATTTTAAGTCCAGAATTGTGATGCCTCTAGATTTGCATTCCTTTTTCCAGATGACTTTGGCTATTTGGGGTCTTTTGTGGTTCCATACAAATTTTAGGATCATTTGTTCTAGCTCTATGAAAACTGCTGGTATTTTGATAGGGATTACATGAAATGTGTACATTGCTTTGGGTGGGAATAGACATTTTAAAAATATTTATTCTTCCAATCCATGAGCATAGACTATTTTTCCATTTCTTTGTGTCATCTTCAATTTCTTTCATTAGTGTTTTATAGTTTTAAGAATATAGATCTTTTACCTCTTTCATTAGGTTATTCCTAGGTATCTCATGGTTTTTGATGCAATTGTAAATGGGATCAATTCTTTGATTCCCCTTTCTGCTGCTTCATTATTGGTGTATGGAAATGCAAAAGATTTCTGTATGTTGATTTTTTAACCAGCAATTTAATTGAATTTGTGTATCAGTTGTAGCAATTTTTTGTTGAGCCTTTAAGATTTTTTAAAAGATTTATTTTTCATGAGAGACACAGATAGAGAGTCAGAGACAAAGGCAGAAGGAGAAATAGGCTCACTGCAGAAATTCCGATGTGATCCCAGAACTCTAGGATCACACCCTGAGCCAGAGGCAAACATTCAACCACTGAGCCACCCAGATGTCCCCCTTTTGAATTTTCTACAGAGTATCATGTCATCTGCAAATAGTGAAAGTTTGACTTCTTTGCTGATTTGAATGCCTTTTATTTCTTTCATTGTCTGATTGCTGAGGCTAGGACTTCTAGTAGTATGTTAAATAACAGTGGTGAAAAAAAAATAAATAAAAAAAAAAAAATAACAGTGGTGAGAGTGGACATCCTGTCTTGTTCCTGACCATATAGGAAAAGCTCTCAGTTTTTCCCCATTGAGGAGAATAATAGCTGTGGATTTTTCATATATGGCCTTTGTGATGCTGAGGTATGTTCCCTCTATTCCTACTTTGTTAAGGGTTTTTATCATGAATGGATATTGTACTTTGTCATATGCTTTTTCTGTATCTATTGAAAGGATCAGATGGTTCTTATCCTTTCTTTTATTAATGTGGTATATCCTGTTGATAGATTTGTGAATACTGAACCACCCTTACAGACCAGGAATAAATCCCATTTGATTGTGGTGAATGAGTCTTTTAATGTGCTGTTGGATTCAATTTGTTAGAATTTTTCTGAGAATTTTTGCTTTGATGTTCATCAGGGATATTGGCCTTTAGTTCTCTTTTTTAGTGGAGTATTTGTCCAGTTTTGGGATTAGGGTAATGCTGGCCTCATAGAATGAGTTTGAAAGTTTTCTTTCCATTTCTATTTTTTTAATAGTTTGAGAAAATAGTATTAATTATTCTTTAAATGTTTAGTAGAATTCCCCTGGACTTTTGTCTATTGGGAGATTTTTGAATACTGATTCTATTTCCTTGATGGTTATCGGTGTGTTCAAGCTTTCTATTTCTTCCTGTTTCAGTTTTGGTAATGTATATGTTTCTAGGAACTTAACAATTTCTTCCAGATTGTCCAACTTGTTGCCATACAATCTTTCATAATGTTCTCTCATAATTGTTTGTATTTCTGTGGTGTTTGTTATTTCTCCTCTTTCATTTGTGATTGTATTTACTTCTGCCCTTTCTTTTTTCATTTTGATAAGTCTGGCTAGGGGTTTGTAAATTTTATCAAATTTTTCAAAGAAGAACCAGCTCCTGGTTTCAGTGATCTGTTCTACTGTTTTCTTTGTTTCTATATCATTTATTTCTGCTCTCATCTTTATTGTTTCCCTTCTTCTGTTGACTTTAGGCTTTGTTTGTTGTTCTTTCTCTAGCTCCTTTAGCTGTAAGGTTAGGTTGTGTATTTGAGAATTTTCTTGCTTCTTCAGGTAGGCCTATATTGCTAAATACTTCCCTTTTATGACCACTTTTGCTGCATCCCAAAGCTTTTGGATCATCATGTTTTCCTTTTTTATTGTTTCCATGTGTTGTTCTTTTTTTTATTTCCTCTTTGATTTCCTGGTTGACCCGTTCATTCTTTAGTAGCATCTTGTTTAACCTCCATGTATTTGTGGTCTTTCCAAATTTTTTCCTGTAGTTGACTTCAAGTTTCCTAGCGGTGTGGCCAGAAAATATGCATGATATGATCTCAATCTTTTTGTACTTTTTGAGGCCTTATTTGTGACCTAATAGGTGATCTATTCTGGGGAATGTCCCATGTGCACATGAAGAGAATGTTTATTCTGCTGTTTTAGGATGAAATGTTCCAAATATATCTGTTAAGTTCATCTGGTCCAGTGTGTCATTTAAAGCCCTTGTTTCCTTATTGATTTTCTGCTTAAATGATCTGTCCATTGATGTGAGATGTTGAATTCCTCTCCTATGATTGTATTATTATCAATGATTTCCTTTACGTTTGTTAATATTTGTTTTACATAGTTGGGTGCTCCATGTTGGAGGCACAAATATTCATAATTGTTAGGTCTTCTTGGTGGATAAGTCCCTTTATATATATTATACATATATATATTATATATTATCATATTTATGATGATTCATCTCTTGTTATAGTCTTTGGTTTAAAATCTAGTTTGTCTGGTATGCATAATCTACTCCAGCTTTCTTTTGACTTCCATTTGCATGATAAATATTTCTCTATCCCCTCACTTTCAATCTGTATGTATCTTTACGTCTAAAATTAGTCTCTTATACATAGGAAACAAACTGAGCATTATTGGAGGGGAGGGAAGTGGGGGGACAGGGTAACTTGGTGATGAACATTAAGGAGGACATGTGATATAATGAACACAGGTTATTATATAAGACTGATGAATCACTGACCTCTACCTCTGAAATCAATAATACATTATATGTTAATTTATTGAATTTAAATATATAAAAATAAATAAATAAAATTTGTCTCTTATAAGCAGCATATAGATGGATCCTGTTTGTTTGTTTTTTTAAGATTTTATTTATTTATTCATGAGAGATGGGGGGGGGGGGCGCGAAGAGACAAAGGCAGAGGGAGAAGCAGGCCCCATACAGGGAGCCTGACATGGGACTCGATCCCGGGTCTCCAGGATCACGCCCTGAGCTGAAGGCAGTGCTAAACTGCTGAGCCACCTGGGCTACCCCTTTTTTCTTTTTTTCTTTCTTTTTTTTTTTAAGATTTTATGGGTCCTTTTTTTTATGCATTCTGACACCCTATATCTTTTGATTAGAGCATTTAGTAAATTTACATTCAGAGTAATTATTGATAGATATGTACTTAGTGTCATTATATTACTCGTTTTGTCATTGTTTCTGGAGATTTTTCTCTATTCCCTTCTCATCTTTGTCACCTTTGGTCTTTCTTTCCCCCTCTGAGTCCCCTTTAATATTTCTGCTTTAGTGGTCAAAAACTCCTTTAGTGTTTGTTTGGGAAACTCTTTATCTCTCCTTCTATCCTAAATGATAGCCTTGCTGGATAGATAGAGGATTCTTGGCTTCAGATTTTTCTCATTCAGCACATCGAATATATCATGTCACTTTTTTCTGGCCTGCCAAGGTTCTTTGGAGAAATCCGCAGCTAGCCTTATGGATCTTCCTTTGTAGGTTAAGAACTTCTTTTGTCTTGCTGCTTTTAGGATTTTTTTCTTTATCACTACATATTGCAAAGTTTACTACAATATGTTGTGCTGGTGTCCTGCTTTTGTTAATGTTGATAGGAGTTCTCTGTGTCTCCTGGATTTGTGTATCTGTTTCCTTCCCCAAATTAAAAAAGTTTTCACCAACTGCCTGCAGTGGGCAGTGTTTGCACCTTGGTCAGAGTGTATAGAGTTTTAACTAGGCATGCTCTGGTTGGCTTGTTAAATGAGACCTGATACTACTTACACTAGAACTGAAGCATTGCTGAACTCTATGGTCAATAGACATGGTGCATACAGATGTTCTGCTGGTCTTCTGGGGAGGGGGCCTGCTGCACTGGTCCTCAGGAACATTTGCCCAAGAAAAGCAGTACCAGCAGAGCACAGGGATATGGGACTTGGTGTAAGCAGGTTAGGCAGCCAGTTTTGGCACTGTGCTGTTTACTGAAATTGGTCTGTGCTGAGGGAAGCACAGGGGAGGGAAATGGTGGCAGCCATCTACTTTGTCCCCAGAGAGGGGCTTCCATGCTTGCTGCTTTTAGGGAAGTACTCCCAGAAGAGTAAGTACTTTTCTCCTCTTGCATCTCAGGCATTTTTCAGATGGCTGTTTTCATCTTCTCTGCCCTAGGTTGCTTGTCTGTCTGGAGCACTGCAGTGCACTTTGGGCTCTATCCCAGCTGAGACTGCTGACTTTTAAAATTCCAAACTTTAGAGACGCCCTGTAGCAAGGGTCTCGCTGTGCTGATGCAGGTTTGACCAAGAAGGGCAATTGTACTAAAATGCAGGGACATGGGATTTGGAGTAAAACAGGCTAAACAGTCAGTGTCTGGGTTAGCTGCCTGCCCTCAGCAGGTGTCTCTTGGCTTGTGCTGAGGTGTTGGAGAGGGAATTAAAGACCCCCATCCAGTTCTTTTATCCCTGAAGAAGTGTCTCTGCAAACACCACCTCTCACAGATGTGCTCCAAGAAGAATGAACAGTTTTTCCCCATGTGCCTTAGGCGATCATCACATCACACTGACTGCCCTGGGAATTGCTTGCATGCCTTCTCTCCAGGAGCAGGGCAGCACCCTCAGGGCTCTATCCCAGCCAAGTCCATTGATCTCTAAAACTCCAGTCTTTGAGCACCTCTAGTTGCAAAAACTCATGAAAATCAGCCCCTTTCTTTCTCCCAGCCAATGGCTTTGGGGAAGTGTTCTCCTTGTGCATATCCTGTGTGCTCCACTCTTTTTCACCTTTCTCTGCAACCAAGGCTCCCTCTCCTCTGCAGCACCTGTGTACATTTCTTCCCCAAACCATGTCCCCACACTTCCTACCTTCCTCTGTGTGGACTTTTCTCTTCCTCTAGTTGTGCAGATCACTCTGTCAGTCCTCAGGTTGATTTCTTGGTTATTCGTATTTAACTTCTATATGCCTAAGGACCATTCTGGTTTTTTGGCTATTTGGAGTCGGTTTTTTTTTTTGTTTTTGTTTTTGTTTTTTTTTTTTTTTGTATATATATATATCACATATATAAGTGCATTTATTTTCCTTCATTCCTTTTTCTTTCTTTTCCTTTCTTTTTCTTCCTTTTTAAGCATTCACCAAAACAAAACATTTCATAACCATGGATAGCCCATGTTTCTGGGATGCCATCATTTGGAGCAACCTAAGAAATAAATCACTACAAGTTAGGTTGACATTTTTCCTCAAGCTCTAACCTTTCAAATCAAATAGATGATTCTGTAATTCTCACTGTAATGAGTTGGACAATTTAAATATAATATAAATATAATGTAAATGATTTAAATTGGACAACTTAAAAGCAGTCATGTCAGAATCCATATCCATATCTACATTTAAATAAATGCAAGTTTATTTGAAAAACCCCTTAAAGGAAAATTTTATCACTACCAACAATTTCTCCACCCAAATGAGAAAACTAGAGAAGTTCTAGTGTGTTTTAATTAAGTAAGCAAAATTAATTACATAGACATTTATAAGGTCCTTCCAGTGAACTACTCCTTTACAAGTTGAAATCCCTAGAAGAGACTGACTAAATGGGGCAAAATGGGACTAAAAGGTCATGATTCATGGTATGCCTAAGACTTCATTCATGAAAACCTAATCATAATCAGATGGCCGGAGATGTTGGCAATTGAGGACCTATTGGAATAAATGGGTGAACAGACTTTTGGAATTCAAATTCTTGACCTGCACGTGTTTTCTTTATCCCAACTCATTTCTTACACGTAGGCTCAATCTTCTCAGAATTTGGGTTAATGGTTCAGCAGAAGCCAGGAAAAAACAGTAACTTTGTAGTAATCAGAGTGTTATCCAGCTATATTTTGCTCACTTTATTATAAACAGTAATCAATAAACAGTTTTATATTCAGAAAGAAAAAGAAACAATGTATTCTTTCCTAAAAAATTCTAGAAAAATTATTTGACCTTTCTCTTTTTTCTCACAGATATAACTGAATCCCAGAGGTATTTAGACCTAGTCCCTTAGTCTGCAATTACCTTCATGGCTTGCTTGTGGTTGAAAGCTTTCCACAAATCATTTGGGTCTCTATGCATTGCTCCAGTTACCACGTTAACCTTAGTAACTTGACTGCAGCTAACAGAACTCACATATGTATCTTTCTTGCTGCCAGTCTTTCATGCCCACACCTTATTACTAAAGCAATTCAAAGAACTGTATTCTGAAAAGAAAAAACAAAATTATTTGCATGTTATTGTCCCCTTCTAGATTTCTCACTTCAATTGAATGGGACATGCTTACAGCCCTAACCAGACTGATTATTCCCTTGGGCTACTCCATCTGTATATTGTAGATTCTATTTTTCCATTGATCACCTTTTGATTACAGTTCTTCACTAAACTGTCTATCGCCCTTCCCAGACAAGGCATTTCTTTAAAGCAAGAATCATCTTTCATATGCCTCTAAAACTCTGGTACAATCCCTGGCACACAGGAAACACTCAAAAGTTAGCACTGAGTGAACATATGGCTCATACAATATAGTGTCCTGTGAAGTAAAATTATGTCTGACACAGGAATTTTCATGTCAAATTTGATATTCTTTTTTTCCCTCTTCAAGTAGGCTCCATGCCCAACAGGGGGCTTGAACTAATGACTCCAAGATTAAGAGTCACATGCTCTACCAACTGAGCCAGCCTGGCACCAATGCTCTTAACTTTAACTGCTATGTATCTAAATATGGATTTAAAGTACATATTTAGGGGCGCCTGAGTGTCTCAGTGGTTGAGCATCAACCTTCCACTCAGGGTGTGGTCCTAGAGTCCCTGGATTGAATCCCACTTTGGGCTCTCCTGGAGGAGACTGCTTCTTCCTCTGTCTATGTCTCTGCCTCTCTCTCTCTGTGTCTCTCATGAATAAATAAAATATTTTTTAAAAAATAAAGTACAGGGCAACCCCCGTGGCTCAGTGGTTTAGCACCGCCTTCAGCCCAGGGTGTGATCCTGGAGACCCGGGATTGAGTCCCACGTCCGGCTCCCTGCGTGGAGCCTGCTTCTTCCTCTGCCCGTGTCTCTGCCTCATTCTCTCTCTCTCTGTATCTGTCATGAATAAATAAAATCTTTTTTTTTTTTTTTTAAAGTACATATGTATATAGCTCTGTTGGCCCTTTCTATCTGCCTTCCATTCTAGGAAATTTCCTTCATTTCTCTGGGCATATCTTTCACTCCACTTCTCATTCCAAGAGATTGGATTTTCTCCTAAAACCCTGCTAATCAAATGTTACAATTTCTGTATCTGTTCTTCTTAACTCCATATTCATACATTTGTCCATTTTCTCCATTTATTTATCTCTTCATCTCTTTGTGCTATGTTCTAAGAAATTTGTTTAGCTTGAATCCTCAGCTGTATCCATTGGTTCATCCATTAAATTTTTCCCAAAATTATTTTCTATTGAATTAATTTATATATTGTAATATGTACAGGTTTTAAGTATAGAATTTTGGCAAATGTATAAAGTCACCTTTCATGAAAGAACTCAATTTATTGTTACCCATAAATCCATGCTGGAAAAATGAATAATTGAACTTCAGTAAAAAGAAAATGAAGCTCAGTGGAATAAGTAGGTATATGAAATATTACAAAAATGTATTCTTCAGTCTAAATAATTGTCGGTTAAAATACTCAAATAACCTGAAACTAAATTCCAGTTGAAATCAATACAGGAAATGAGGAAATAGGAGGAAGCAGAAGACATAAAAGCATACTACATTTTTCATATTGTTTTAATGGAAGGCTATGTAGATACTAATTAACTCTACACATTAGAATATATTCAATGGCTTGTGTTAAAATTTAAGAGTAATCACAACAGAGTAACAAAGAAGTAGGTGATCCAATAGACTATTTTGGTAAGGCCATTGTGAAAAGGTAATATTTGAATTGAGACCCAAAGGGCGAGAGGATCTTACTATGCAAAGTAGGGAAAAAATATTTCAGACAGAGGAAACAAGCATGCACAAGGGTCCAGAGGCAGTAATGGGATTGGCATGTTTGAGGAACAGGGAGGAAGCCAGTATAGCTGGGCTCTGGGAAGAGTGAGAAAGAAGCAGTTAGATCTGACAGATAGCAAAGAGCCACCATGAAAGGCCTTTAGACAATGTCAAAGTTTTGGATTTTATTCTAAGTTCTGAGGGAAGCCTTTGAAGTGTTTTAAGCAAGGACTGGGTTTGTCTGATTTATGTTTTTATGAAATAACTATAGAGAACAAGTTACAGAGGAAGAAAAATGGAATTCAAGAGACTAGGTCAGAGGTGATGGGAACTGGGTTAGGAGACAGCATTGGAGACAGAGTGACGTAGAAGGATTGGGCAAATATTTTAGAGGGTACACCAGCAGTCCCTGCCAATGGACTGGATATGAGGGGTGACAGAGAGAAGAAAACTAAAGATATCTCCCAGGTTTCTGGTTTTCACAATTGGTGAATGTGTCCTATAAGCAGGTGAATGGTTTGCATAACTGGGTGGTCCTCACTGATCTGGGAAAGGGCTCCATCTGAGAAGAGAACAGGGAGTGGGGTGGAAAGCCACAGACCTATTCCAAACTGTAAATAGGAAGATGCCCTGGTAGATGTCCAACTGCAAATGTCTGTGCACAAAAGACATACAAACATGGCATTCCTGAACAGTTCAGTGGTCCTCACACATAGGTGACTGGTGAGATGACCTACAGGAAAGCATGGACAAACAAGGCCCAGGGTGGAGTGCCCATGCTCTCCAACTGTTAATAATTGAAAGAGAAAAGGACAGGTACAAAGCAGACTGAGAAGCAGCTGCCATATGAAAGAAGGTAAACCTCTGTACATCAAACGATCATTTAATATATAAGGTATTTCGTCCAGCTCCAATTAATATTTAAGAATTCCACCCAAAGGAAAAAATCCTAATACATGCTGAGATTTTAGTTATGTGACTCAGTTCTTTCCATAATCCTGGCTCCTAACTAAAAATTGCCCTGTGGGAACTTTATCCTCCTTTTCCAAAATATACCTCTTAGAGAATGTTCCCATCCAACTTCTAGGGTTGTTAAAAGTTCTAGAAATAATACACATAAATACTTGGCACAAAGTAGCATCAATGAATAGTAGCCACATAATAACATTTTTAATTCTTCTCTGAGAAAACCTAAAAATCTTACTTTCATTGTAATTGAAGAACCCCTCTGCAGATCCATTAAAATATATACTGGTAATATAGGACTAGAGACTGGCATCAGAGCTTTGAAAAATAGAAAGAGAAATAAAGGGAAATACAAATCAAAAATACAAATCAATACAAATACAAATCAAAACCACAATGAGATACCACCTCACACCGGTGAGAATGGGGCAAATTAACAAGGCAGGAAACAACAAATGTTGGAGGGGATGCGGAGAAAAGGGCATTGTAAGGGCAACCCTCTTACACTGTTGGTGGGAATGTGAACTGGTGCAGCCACTCTGGAAAACTGTGTGGAGGTTCCTCAAAGAGTTAAAAATAGACCTGCCCTACGACCCAGCAATTGCACTGTTGGGGATTTACCCCAAAGATACAGATGCAGTGAAACGCCGGGACACCTGCACCCCGATGTTTATAGCAGCAATGGCCACGATAGCCAAACTGAGGAAGGAGTCTCGGTGTCCAACGAAAGATGAATGGATAAAGAAGATGTGGTTTATGTATACAATGGAATATTACTCAGCTATTAGAAATGACAAATACCCACCATTTGCTTCAACGTGGATGGAACTGGAGGGTATTATGCTGAGTGAAGTAAGTCAGTCGGAGAAGGACAAATATTGTATGTTCTCATTCATTTGGGGAATATAAATAATAGTGAAAGGGAATATAAGGGAAGGGAGAAGAAATGCGTGGGAAATATCAGAAAGGGAGACAGAACGTAGAGACTCCTAACTCTGGGAAACGAACTAGGGGTGGTGGAAGGGGAGGAGGGCGAGGGGTGGGAGTGAATGGGTGACGGGCACTGGGGGTTATTCTGTATGTTAGTAAATTGAACACCAGTAAAAAATAAATTAAAAAAAAAGAAAGAGAAATAAAATATGCTCTACGGCTTCACATATTTTTACCATCTGCTACAATGATTCTCAAACCTAGAGACACAAAACAATCATTTGGTAAACCTTGAGGAAAAAATACAGATTCTATGCACTACACCAGTAAACTTTGATTCAGTAAATGTGAAGTCCAAGAATCCAATTATACTATTCCTACTTATGCACAATGACTCTGATTGACAAAGATGTAAGACCCACTAGTTGAGTAAATGAGAACTCTTAGCAGGATTCCAAGTCCATGGTCCAGCATCACAGCGTGGCAGGGAAGGGAAATAAAATGTAGGACCGCTGACCAAGAAGGTACTTTTCAACATTCATTTCCCTCCACATGGATTATAATTCAAGAATTGTATTTTACACAGAAGTACAGCCCAGGGGAAAATGAGGCATGCTGAAGGGGAAGTGTGGCAAGAAATAAGCCACCATAACTTTGCAAGAAAATACAGAACCTTCACTATGGCTCTTAAGTCATAAACTAAAAGAGATCACTGAAATTTCTGGAATGATGTCACCAAACAGTAAACTAGCCCAAGCCCAGGTACCTGACAAAGATTGACAATTAGACAGCTATCCACAAACAAAAGAAGACCTGAGAGAGGTCAGGAGTCCACTCAAGAAACTTCAGCAACACAATGGAACAAAAACCCTGAGAATAACCACACAAAAACGGAAGGGAAAAACAGCTTCATTTTGGCTGCATCATCCCATTCCCCAGGCTAGTGCTGCTCAGTACAAGAGAGAACTCTCCAGCTAGAAAGAGTTTTCCTCCCCAGAAAACAGAGAGCAGAATTCTGCCTTTCAGGAGTGCTTTGGTTTTACTCCATCCAGAGACTGACAAAGCTGAGGTATATAGAACTGGCTAGGAACAAGGATGAAGGCAGGAGCTACCATTATTGGCCATGGGCAGGAGTGACATGGTTCCTGGTACCCTGCTCTGCAGAGGACCCAGCTACTTTCACCACTGAAGAAACCAGTGGCCACTATAGCTGTGGACTCCTGTAGATTTCAATGATTTTTACCCTACAGGTATTTGCATACCCAGATGCCAGACATCTGAATTCCTTCTGGTCCCTAATGGAGCCTGGGATCCACGCCAGTAGCCAGCCCAGTCCTCTGAGGCTGCATGAGTGCAAGATACCGGCCTAGACACGCACAGCTGACCCATAGCACTGTGTGCACACTTGGAGCTAGCCCATCCAGCTGTGTACTTGCATGCCACAAGTCTAACTCTTGTCACCGGTATCTACTACTGTGTGCATACCCATGGTGAGATCTTGCAGTCGGGAAGAACATACATATAACCAAGGCCCCACAGCTGCTTGTGGACATATATTTAGCCCTACCTCCAGTTGCTGGCCTACACCAATGCAAACACTAATAGCAAGCCCCCCAGCAGTGCACCTGCATGCCTCCTGCCCAACCCTCGTCACCAGCCTCCACTTCTTTGTGCATGCTGTTGGGAGACCCTGTAGCTGTAGGAATACATACCAACATCTAGTGCCACACAACTACCAGTGCACCCCCAGTTGACCCAAGCCTTTGCTACTGGCCCTAGCCCCCACCATTATAGGTATACTTGCAACCAGCCCTTCTCATTATACAAGCAGTTGCAGCTGGCCCCTACAGTTGAATGTGCACATAGCCAGCTCTGGCCACCACCACTACCCATGCTGGCCCCTAACTGCTGGACCTGGAGGCATTGCTGAAGACACCAAAGCCTTTGCAGCCACTGTGAAGCTCCACACTCTTGACAAGGTCTATGCACTTATTGATGTTGTGGACCTAAGCAGCCTAACATCACACTCTCCTGGACCAAGAGTCCCCACACATCCCTATACTGATCTACATGACTAGACCCAGGGTCACAGTGCATTCCAGCATGTCTCCATCTGCAGATGAAGACCTTTCTTCATGGAAGCTAGTCTATAAAGTCTTGAAGAGGTGACTACTTCTCCAAATAAAATGAAAGACAAAAATCATATGATCATCTCAGTAAATGCAGAAAAAGCATTTTACAAAACATAACATCCTTTCATTATAAAAATGTTCAAAAATGTGGGTATAGAAGGAATACACAGCAACATAACATAGGCAATTTATGACAAGCCCACAGCTAACATCATACTAATGGTGAAAGGTTGAAAGCTTTTCTTCTAAAATCAGTAACAAGACAAGGATTCCCACACTCACCACTCCTATTAAACAAAGTACTGGAACAATTAGGCAAGAAAAAGAAATAAAAGACATTCAAATAAGAAAGGAAAGAATAAAATTGTCTTTCATTACAAATGATATGATCTTATATAGAGAAAATCCTAAAGACTCCAGCAAACAACTGGTAAAACTAGTCAACAATTCGTGAAAATTTTAGGACACAAAATCAACATATAGAAATCAGTTGTGAAAAAAAAAATCAGTTGTGTTTTTACACACTAACAAATGATACCTGAAAAAGAAATTTAAAAAACAATATCATTTACATCACAAGCAGTAAAATACTTAGGAATAAGTATAATCAAGGAGATAAAAGATCTGTACACCAAAAACTAGAAAACTTTAATGAAAGAAATTGAGGATGACACCAAAAAAATGAAAAGAAATCTCATGTTCCTGGATCAGAAAAATTAATACTTTAAGATGTCCAAAGCTATCTAAACTCAAGGGAATCCCTATCAAATTTCCAATGGTATTTTTCACAGAAATAGAAAAAACAATCCTAAAATGTGTATGAAATCACAAAAGTCTCTAAATATCCAAAACAATCTTGAAATAGAACAAAGTTGGAAGTGTCATACTTCCTGATTTCAGACTGCATTGTAAAGCTATAGTAGCCAAAATAGAATGGTACTGGCATAAAGATAGATATTAGAGACCAATGGAACAGAAATGAGAGTCCAAAAGTAAAACCTTAGCATAAAGTCAGGTAATATTTGACAAGGAAATCAAGAGTACTCCGTGAGGCATGGATTGTCTTTTCAACAAATAGTGTTGGGAAGACTAGATAACCACAGACAGAAAAGTGAAATTAGATCTCTATTTTACATCATTCAAAAATGAATTTGAAATGGATTAAAAACTTAAACTTAAGACCTAAAATCACAAAATTTCTTGAAAAAAAGCTTTGGGAAATAGCTCCTTGGTATTAGTCTCAGCCATTATTTTTTGGACGTGACATCAAAAACACAAGCAACAAAACTGAAAACCAAGTGAGGTTACATCAAACTATAAATCTTCTGCACAGCAAAGAAAACCACCAACAAAACAAAAGGGTAACCTACAGAACAGAGGAAATATTTGCAAACCACATATATAATAAGGGACTGGGATCTGAAATATAAAAGAATTTCTACAACTCAGTAGCAAGAAAACAATCTGATTAAAATTGGGCAGAGGAGTAGAACAGACATCTCTCTTAAAAAAAAGACATACAAATGGCCAATGCACATGAAAAGATGCTCAACATCACTAATCATCATGGAAATGCAAACCAAAAAACCACAATGAGGTATCACCTTACACCTGTTAGAATGACCATTATCAAAATCAGAAGAAATAACAAATGAGTATGTAGAGAAAAAGGAATCCTGATGCACTTTGGTAGGAGTGTAAATTGGTGCCGCCACTATGGAAAACAGTATGAGAGTTCCTCAGAAAATAAAAAAAATAGAGTTACCATATGATCCAGAAATCTCATTTCTAGGTGTATATCCAAAGGAAATGAAATTGCTGTCTTCATGTACCTGCAATCCCACATTCATTGTAGTATTATTCATAATAGCCAAAATATGGAAACAACCTAAGTGTCCACCTAGGGATGGACTGTGTGTATATATTCAGCTATGGGAAAGAAAAAAATGCTGCCATTTGTGACAACATGGATGGTTCCTTGAGGGCATAATGTGAAGTGAAATAAGACAGACAGAGAAAAATAAATACCATATGATCTCATATACGTGAAATCTGAAAACATCAAACTCACAGAAACAGAGAGCAGAATGGTATTTGGCAAGGCCTAAGGAGAGGGAGAAATGGGGAGATGTTGCACAAAGGATATAAACTTTCAGCTATGAGATGTTCTGGAGTATGTTCTAGAGATCTAGGATACAACATGGTAACTATAGTCAGCAATACCATATTGTATACTTGAAAGTTGCTGTGACATTGGAGCTTTAATATTCTCACCATTACAACAACAAAATGGTAATTATGTGAAGTGAAGGGTATGTTAACAACATTATTGTGGTAAACATCGCTTAATACATACATGTATCAAATCATCACATTGTACACTTTAAACTTATACAATGTCATATGTCAATTATATCTCAATAAAGCTGGAGAAAAAAAAGGAATCATTCTGTCCAGTGTATCTTTAATCATGGTCTATGCCCCCTACAGATCTTCCTAGAGCCACACTCTGATGTTATATTTCAAGGAAATAATGTGGAATTATATATACTTTCTTTTTATATGGCTTAATAACATACTAGTTATTATGAATTTATAAAAATTGGCATTCACAAATTAAAATTATGACACTACTAGGATGTACTGAGGTCTCCAAATTCAGTGAGAATTCCTGAAACAAGTCTGCCATGCACCATTTGGCAGAGGTGCAGAGCTCCTCTCTAGCATGTGGGCATGCAGTCAGCACTCCCCTGATTTTCAAAAAGATGCTGCTTCAGTGCCTCAACAATGTTGTCCTGAGCCAACTGTGGAATGCTGCCTTTGCTATGTTAGTTAATATATATTTAAAATTAATGTAATGTCTTACTTTTACGAATTATTTTGTTTTCCTATGTGCTTGTCATTCTCATTGTAACTTTGTTGTTTTTTTCAGGTTTTGATACATTCTTCTTTTTTAATACCCATATTAGTTTCCTATTGCCCTTGTAACAAATAAAAAATTCAATGACTTAAAACAGCACAAGGTTATCTTTTACAGTTCTGGAGGCCAGAAGTCCAGAGTTAGGGCCACAATGAATGTGTCATAAGGGCTGGCTCCTTCTGGAGGCTCTGAGAGAAGAATCTATTTCATTGATTTTTTTCTAACTTCTAGTGGCCACCTGTATTCATTCTTTGGCTTGCGTCCCCATCCTCCATTTCCAAAGCAGATAACTCAATCTACTGTCCCATGATTATATCACTTTCTTCTCTCCTGTGGTCAAATTTCTACCTCCTTTCTTTAAGAATGCTTGTGATTACATTTAGGGCCCACTCAGATCATCTCCCCATCTCAAAGTGCTTAATTTAATCATATCTGCAGAATGCCTTTGCCATATATAATAATACAAATTCCAGAGATTAAGGGCAGGGGAAGGAGCATAACTTAGTCTCCCATAAAAGCTACTGCTTTTTATTTTTGCTTTCTTGCCCTTTTTCAAGCTTGCCCAATTCCATAGCACATGTGATTGTGCACATTTTTAACAATTTAGGATTATTGACTACTAAGTAATAGTCATGGTGGTAAAAGCCAGGTATCAAAGTAAACCAAACTTATAGTATTTACAGTGTAGCAAGAAAGCAAACTTTGAAGAAGTTGTTATATGTATTATAATGAATGTTGCAGAAGATCAAGTAGAGGGTGCTGTATGACTGATCAGACAAGTACCCTAAGCTGTGATGTCAGGGAAGACTTCCCTGAGATTGATATTTGAGCTGGGACATGAAAGATGAATAGGATTAGCTGGGTGGAGGGGTTGGGTGGTTTTGGAAAGTTCTTTTTTAATTTCTTACTAGCAAAGGGAATGAGTAAGAATAAGAGGCTTTGAGGTGTCTGTCCTACCTACCTGTATAGGTAAATAAACTAAGGCCCATAAAATTCAAGTTACTTCCTAAAGGTCCCTTATTTTGACTAAACCTTAAAAGTCCTTTAGGAATTGGAAAGAGTAGTAAGAAGACAGTGTTAAACCAAGAAACTTGGGAACACTCAAACCCTGTCTCAGACCAGCTACTTCCCCCCATCATAGTATCTTATACTCACAGAGGGCAACCATGGTTATAATTAGGTTTTGGTCCAATACCCAGTGCAGAACTCTTTTGGCTTAGGCTGGAAGGAAGAACCTAAAATCAAAGCTGGACAAACCCATAGTCTCCAAATGTCTTCCCAAAAGACACTAATTGCAAAAGAGAAAATAGTAGCCTTTCAGTGTAGATATCTGTAAGACACTACTTTAACCAAGTGATCAAAGTTAACATCACCAATAATAAAACATCAATATCATATATCTCCCAACATGATGCACTAAGAAAGACACATCATTTCTGTAGTTTCCTTGCCAGCAATGCATAATCTCAATCAAATCATGAGAAAATATCAGACAAACACCGTGTGAGGGATGACATAATTGACTAGAAACCCTTGAAAGTGTCAAGTTTACAAACACACATACACACACACACACACACACACACACACACATTGTCACAGGGTGGAGACAAGGGAAACAAAACAACTAAATGCAATGTGGGATCCTGGATGATATCCTGGACTAGAAAAATGATACTAAATAAAGTCTGTAAGTTAATTAGTAGTATTATACCTACATTAATTTCCTGGTTTAGATAATGGCTTTGATATTATTATTACACAATACATTATCATTAGGAAAACCTAGGTGAAGGGTAGAGGGAGCTCTTTGAACTATATTTTAACTTTTTTGATGTCTCAAATTATTTGAAAACAAAAAGTTATAAAAATAAAACTTCTAAGCAAATTAGAGCCTCAAATTTAGATTTTATAAATGTTTACAAATAATATAAACAGGTTAAGTCACCTCCATGACAAAGAAAGAACAGGAGAACCAGATTTTCTAACAGACTTTCCAAGGTTAGAACTTGCCTCATCCAACAGTCTTATGCAAACTGACCCCTATACTGATCCCTATTACTTAGACTTCTGTTACCTAAATATCTCCAACCAGAACCACAAGGGTCCACAGTATGTCCTGAACCTTGTAGCCTTAAAGTAGAAATGTCAGGTGGGAATGCGCAGGGATGGGTGTATTGGTAAGAAGTATTCAAATGCTTCATTCAGCCATTATGCAATTTCATGTTTCCTCTCACTCTAGATATTTTTTTCAAAACTTAAAATATCACCCAGGAACTTTTGACCCTATGTTGATTTTCCAACATGAAACAGGCTAGACCTTAGTTGCTTTGGAAACTGGTAAAGTTATGCATGAATGTCAGCATCAAGTAGGAAGAAATGAGTTTTGGGATAAAGACAACCAGGATTCAGACCCTAACTCAGCTTAAATTATATTCTAGCTCTGTGACAATGAACAGAAACTCTTTCTATAAAATCTTTCTTCTGTAAATTGGCAATGAGAAAAAAAATAAATACCTGGCAGAGTTATTATGCAGGTCAGCTATGATGTGTTTAAGAAGCTAACAGAAGGGATCCCTGGGTGGCTCAGTGGTTTAGCACCTGCTTTTGGCCCAGTGCATGATCCTGGAGTTCCAGGATCAAATCCCACATTGAGCTCCCTGTGTGGAGCCTGCTTCTCCTTCTGCCTGTGTCTCTGCCTCTCTCTGTGTGTATGTGTGTGTGTGTGTGTGTGTATGTGTGTCTCATGAATAAATAAATAAATAAAATCTTAAGAAGAAGAAGAAGAAGAAGAAGAAGAAGAAGAAGAAGAAGAAGAAGAAGAAGAAGAAGAAGAAGAAGAAAGAAGCTAACAGAGTTGATGAGTTCACAGGGAGCAGTCAAAAAAGGACTGCCCAGTTACATGAAAGAGTTTTTAAGAAGAATTGGTATTCTAGAGTTTGGAAAAAGGTTATTCTTCCATTTTTTACCATTCACTTTCATCCTCAGCTACCACTTAATTCTATCTAAGGTAGTAATGTTTAACCTCCAGGAAATCTAGACTGTGCTGAGTTCCATGCTGGGCATATTCTCCCTGTAGGGCCTGCAATGAAGGTTTGGATCACTCAAAGTCTGGCAAGTAATTTCCTGTCTACTCAATGACCTTTTTTTAGAACAAAGAGAAAAATCAGTATGGATGGAAAAAGCTAATACATTTGAAGTTTAAGAATGACTTTAGCAGGTTTTCAAGTGCTGGTTTATATTCACTGATAAAGTATCTTTACATACATACTTCAATTAAGCTGATAAACTTAGATTACTGAAATAATCATGACTAAGGGCAGTGATATAGAGATGCTTGTATATACTGGGACTATTTGTGGAAGGCTGCATAAGAAACCAGTCACCATGGTTGTCCTAAAAAAGAAAAGACAGGCACAAAGGTCAAGAGCAGGAAAGAGAGTAACTTTTCATCGGACAAACTCATTCTATGTGATTTTTTAAGACCATATTCTTCTATTACTTGTTAAAAACATTATTAAATATATAATTTGCAAGTAAGAAAAGTGTTTCCATAAATATTAATGATTCCATTAAGTAGCTAGGCAGGTAGATAACAGGAAGGGGGTCATTGCCTATGGTCTTCCTATGACCTATGAGGGAAGAATTCCAGTTCCTACATAAATAAATGAAGCTACTGTCTTGTCCCTTCCCAGTAACACACTTGATAAACAAAACACCTGGACCAATACTCAGGATATATTTCTGCGACAAGCTTTCTGTTGTGTGCACATGAGAAGATGCTGCCTTACAAACCAGCCAGTTCAAACTTCTGTGCAGAGACAGTCACATTTCATCCAAATGACCATTTGTAAGTACCAATAAGTGAAAACCCCCACAATAATGTCACTAGAGGTGAGAATAGCAGAATAAAAATAGTGGGTTGAGCACTGAAATTGGCTTCCAGGGTGGTAAAAAAGTGTTTGCCTTTGGGAGGCCATTAAGCAGGCAATGACTGTCTGCAGTTCTGCCTGCAGCCTCTGCAGTTGTGGCTCTTGTGAAGGTGGCTATTAAAGTCTAGATGAGATGTCACAGAGGGCCATCATGAAAGACTTTGCAAATGAATAGAAATGGCAGGACTTTCAATGGAGAACTAGTTCTGTTACATCAATGTCCTGTTTCCGCCTGAGCCACACCTGTAAGTCCCACCTCTCTGACTTACTGAGGGGAAGATTCAGGTGAGATAAAGAAGATCAGGATGTAAACTGACTAGTTGCTCTGGAGAACTTGGAGCATAAGGCCTTATCTTCAGAGACTGACAATAACATTAATTGCCAGCTACAACCCTGACAATAGAAACATTAAAAAAAAAAACTTACATTCTAAGATACATATAGAGTTTTAAGTTTACAAACATGATTTTTTACATGTGTCCATCTGTATAACCACATCCCAGGTAAAGTTCTGACTTCCGTGATCAAAGAATACACTCTGCATGAATGCAAATTGGTGTAGCCACTCTGAAAAACAGTATGGAGGTTTCTTAAAAAGTGAAAAATAGAGCTATCCAATGATCCAGCTGTTGCACAACTAGATATTTACCCAAAGGATAAAAACATACTTGGTTGAAGGGGCACATGCACCCTAATGTTCATAGAAGCACTATCAACAATAACCAAATTATGGAAAGAACCCAAATGTCCATCAACTGATGAATGGATAAAGAAGGTGTGGTATACATATACAATAGAATATTACTCAACCATCAAAAAGAATGAAATATGCAACAATGTGGAAGGAGCTAGAGTCTATGATGCTAAGTGAAATAAGTCAGTCAGAGAGAGACAAATGCCATATGATTTCACTCATGTGGAATTTAAGAAACAAAACAAATGACCATAGGGGAAGGGGGAAGGGAAAAAAAGGTGGCAAACCATAAGAGACTCTTAATAGAGAACAAGGGCACCTGGGTGGCTTAGTTGGTTAAGCATGACCTTTGGCTCAGGTCATGATCCTGGGGTCCTAGAACTGAGACCTACATCAGGCTCCCTCTCAGCCTGCTTCTCCCTCTCCTTCTGCCACTGTCCCTGCTTGTGTGCTCGCTCTCGCTCTCTCTCTCTTTCTCAAATAAATAAATAAAATCTTGAAAAAGAAAAAACAATTGAGAACAAACTGAGGGTTGCTAGAGAGGAGATTGGTAGGGAATATGGGATAAATGGGTGATGGGCTTTAAAGAGAATACTCATAATTATGAACAACTGGGTATTATATGTAAGTGATGAATCATTAAATACTATCCCTGAAGCCAATATTACACTATATGTTAACTAAATAAAATGTAAATTTAAAAATTGATATAAAAAAGAAATATTGGGGGGATATACCCTAGATGATTCTACTTAAATTATGTGGAAGAATAGGCAAAATTAATGTATTTGTATATCCACCACCAGATCAAAATAGAGAACATTTCAACACCTGAGATGACTCCCTCTTACCCCTTTCTCAGTCAATACCATCTCTACCAGAATGAATTGTGAATCTAACACTACAGATGACTTTTGCCTATTATTGAAACTCACCTAAATGGAATCTCCATAGTATACACTTTGTGTTGGTGATTAATCCAGATTGCATCATGCATCAGTATTTCTTTTTATAAGGAACAGAATTCCACTGCTTGAATATACTGTATTTTGTTTATCCATTTTCCTATTGACAGACATTTGGGCTGATGCAAGTACTTAGGATGCTGAATAAAACTTCTGTGAACATCCTTGTATATCTTTTTGTAGATATGTGCCCTAATTTTTCTGCTAGATAAAATTGGAATTACTGGGTCATTGTGTGGGCATTCGTTTAGCTTTAACAGATGTGACCAAATGGCATAAACTCTTTCATGAAAGTTCAGAAAATTTAGAGAACTCTTCACTAATAAGGAGAAAGTCTTTTTCCTCCACATTGTCTTCCCAGGTGCCAACAGCCCACACTGGGCTCTATCTTCCTAATTCCTACCTTCTCTACTTTCCTGACTCCTCTGTATCTGCTCAGGGTGATCCAATCTTTATTCCCAGAGTTTGGCCTGAAAAGCATAAGTGATCTGTACTTTTAAATTCTGCACATTTTCATAAGAGAAGACACCTCTCCAGAATGACTCTTTAGCATTTTCTAATTAAGAAGAAATAATCCAACACATAAGAAAAGGTCCAGAGGACTGTAAATTCTCAGAAGCTAAGGGAAGAGTCCATTTGAAGGAAAAAGGCTGTTTAGTTAAATTAAGCACTTCAAAGAAGTCAAGAGAATGTGAATTAAGAAAAAAAGTCATGGGAATAGGGAGGACGAAGAAACCAAGCATGGCAATATGTTGATGACTATTGTAGCTGGCTAATGAACAAGTTCATTATACTAATCTCATTACTCTTGTATATTTCTGAAATTTTCCATAATCAAAAATAAATTTAGTCATTTTAAAGTTTTGATAACTTTTGAAAGAATAGTTTCATTTGTTAGAGTAACTGTCTAAGAAGCATGCTTGCAAGGGCATGGGCCATGAGAAAGAAGCAATGTAGGAAGGTTTGCCAAGGGGACACCTGGGTGGCTCAGTCAGGTAAGCCTCTGACTCTTGATTTTAGCTCAGGACATGATCTCAGGTTCGTGGGTTTGAGCCCCAAGTCAAGCCACACACTCAGTGCAGAGTCTGCTTGTCCCTCTTCCTCTGCTCCTCCCCCGCCCCCACTTGTACTGTCTCTCTCCCTCTCTAAAATAAATAAAGGAGGAAAATCTAAAAAAACAAAAGAGAAAAAGATTTGCCATGAACATCTAGGAGATTCTGATAAATTGGGTAAAATAAAGGAATGAGGGATCCCTGGGTGGCGCAGCGGTTTGACGCCTGCCTTTGGCCCAGGGCGCGATCCTGGAGACCCGAGATCGAATCCCACATCGGGCTCCCGGTGCATGGAGCCTGCTTCTCCCTCTGCCTATGTCTCTGCCTCTCTCTCTCCCTCTGTGACTATCATAAATAAATTTTAAAAAATTTTAAAAATCCATTAAAAAAATAAAATAATAAAATAAAGGAATGAAGGAAAGATTCAGTGGGCATTTTAAAAATCTACCTAAATATTAAATAAGCATGAATATATTTTTAGACAGACAGATAGAAGCCAAACGATGCTGTTCAGCTACAGAGACCAGACTGTTAGGAGTAACACATTATAAAAAAGTGTTCCTAACCCACAAACTTGAAAACTCATCCTTCACAGACCTCAAAATGTCCCATCTGCCCACAAGTCCCTGATGCTCCCCCTTTCTCCATTCCCTAATATGGAGGGTTGCCATATCAACAGAATAGTGTCTTTGGGGAGTCACCTGATACAATAAAAAAGAAGATAGTACGGATGTCTGGGTGGCTCTGTGGTTGAGCATCTGCCTTTGGCTCAGGGCCTGATCCTGGATTCCCAGGATCAAGTCCCACATTGGGCTCCCTGCATGGACCCCATTTCTCCCTCTGCCTCTCTTTCTGTGTCTCTCATGAATAAATAAATAAAATATTTTTTTAAAAAAAGATAGTAAAACAATTTTGTTACAATCTTTTAGTACTTAGGCTAGTTTCCCTAACAGAACATTTCCTACCCACAAAGGAAGAGAGAAAATAGTCACAGAAAAGTTAACAGCAAGAAGGGTCAAGTGAGATCTCCAATGTGCTATCAAAACTGGAGTTCCTGTGAGCTAAAGTCCAGGCATCCCCCATCAACTTCCTTCATGTTGCCTTTGCTGTGCTATTATCCAACAAGCACAACCTTGCCAGAAATTAAAAAGTGTCCTGAGTTGTTCCTCAGCTTTCCAAGGCTACCAGTACTGCTGTAGCAGGGAAGAACTGTCAAGGAATGCAGCCACAATTACACGGGCAGCAGTTGCACAGGATCATGTGGCACAGGTAAGGAGGCCTCCTGAGAAAGGTGGAGAGGTTGGTGATGTTGCTAAAAGAAGGGATGCCTGAAGGAGCACAGGTCCTGACCGGCTTTGAGGGTACAGGCCAACATGTCAGGCCTCAGACATGCAAGGAAAAGATCAGAGTCACATTTTATTATTTTTACTTCTATATTACTGAAGAAACTCAGTAATTATAGTCTCAGATAGTGGCCTTCAATTCTTGACTGAAATCAACAGAAAAAAGTTGTGTGTATGAATGTATTTGTGTGTATGTACATATACACATTTATATGTATATAATATGTATGAAATATATTTATACATGTATATGTGTCTCTGTTTTTAATTTTTATTAATATCCCAACCCTTGATATGAAAATCACTGCTCCAAAAAGGTCTCTAGAAAAAATTCATCTAGCAAATAGCCCCTTAAATGCCTGTACATTTCACAGGAGCTGTGATTTTATTTATTTTTTTAATATTTTATTTATTTATTCATGAGATACACACAGAGAGGCAGAGACACAGGCAGAGAGAGAAGTAGGGTCCATGCAGGGAGCCCGATGTGGGACTTGATCCCGGGACTCTAGGATCATGCCCCAGGCCAAAGGCAGATGACGCTCAACCACTGAGCCACCCAAGCATCCCAGAACTGTTATTTTAAATGCCTTTTGGAAACAAGTAGGAACTTTAACTCTATGAAGTATCTGGCATAAATAGAAAAAAAGTAATAAAATAAAATGAGCTGAAACAGAAAATAAATATCTGCTCATTCCACATGGTAAAAGTCAGTGTTGTTTCATGAAGTCTGCATCATTTATGTGAGTGTATGGATACTGGCTCTCAAGATAAACTGTATTTTTTTATTGGGTACTGTAGTCACAAAAGTTTGAAAGCCATTGTTTAGAGCATAGTTGTAGGGCTTCTCCAGTGACTAGACAAAATCTATGTCTAAAACATCAAGTGGGTGATTTGAGGCTAAGTCTTCTTTACAATAGAATCAAAGGATGTGAAGGGTCCATTTCTCAGATAGAAATGAAGTGGAGTTGCCCTACCTAGAAGAGGATTACATTGCTCTCTCTACCACTATCATCAGCTTTTCGCCTGACAGAACAAACCTACCTCCTGCATCAAGGCTGAAATCTGAACCTCCCACAGTGGCATTTTTTTTTTCAGTCTTTTGAACAATTTTATTTTCTCCCTCCAACCATAATAATATCCACATTTCATCCTAACTGGAGGGTCTGTAAACACAGGCTTATCCAGCCCACTTACAGGCAAGGCCAATGCTGCTTCTTGAAATGGTCCCATCATAGAACCTCTGGTCATCCAACCCAAGTGCCCTGGCTTTATCTTCACTATATCTTCACTTCATTGAATCTCATTCTAGACTTTAACTTATCCATGGCTTCCATGATTTTCACACATTTTTCCCCACAGAATGTGTCTGACCTTTACTGCATTGCCACAACCTTTGGGTCTTGAGTCTTCTTGTCAGAACTATCACCCCTGGAACTTATTCCCTCTTTCCTGGAACTGCTTTTTCCTTTGCGTGGCATCTTTGAAACTTGTGTCTGACCTCTCAACTCCAGAGTGGCATTTTTTTTTTAAATGTGTGATATAAAGGCACTGACATCTTCAGATTTGTTTGAAGTATATGAAAAATATTTCCAGTCTGTGAGAATTCAATATGCTTATATTTTGTACTTGAAATTAATCCTACCAATATTTTTCAGGATTTTTTTCTTCCTTTATTTCACAATATTTTTTTCAAATCTATTCTTTTTTTTTTTTTTAAGTAAACTCTACCCCCAACATAGGGCTCAAATTCACGACCCTGAGATCAAGAGTCATATGTTCTACCAACTGAGCCAGCCAAGTGCTCTGTATTTCATATTATTTTAAACCAATCTTGCTACCCAGAGTCAAGTTAGCACCATGTGGAGGTTCCACTATATCCCATTACAGGATGTTCTTTGTGGGAGCATACATGCTCCCTATACCCTTTGCAATTCCTATTTGTTCCTGTACCAATAGGGTAAACATAAACCATGGTTTCCCTGAAGACTGAACTATATTCTAATGAGCTTTGAACATACAGAATTCAATACTCTTTGTTCACTTAGCAGACATGGAATTCCTCCACCAAAAAGTGTTATCTTAACCTAGTGTTTGATGCACAAACTTGGTAGAAAAAAAATTATACCTTTATTTTCACATCAAACTAAAGCTTAGCACTTCAATTATAAATGTAGGCAACAAACCTCAATGTTATTTGCAGTACATATGATTGTATTATAGATATTTTCATGTCACATCAGAGATATTACAAATATCTCAAAACATCATTTATATTGATTACTTTGAAATATGACAACTGACCTAACGCTAGGTCTATTTAATGTATTAAGTATCATATGTATGGTGATATTTTTAAGATTTGATAACTTAATTTTAATACAATTGATTACTTTATAATCCTATATATTTTATGTTATGCATTTTTTAATTGTTTTGTGAGAAAAATCAATGGGATTCACCAAATTTCTAAAGTGTGTCAAGTGCTTAGAACATGCCCAGCTCATATTAGCACAATGTAAGTTTTATTTAAACAGGAAAAATAAATTTAATGGGTTACTGGCAGGGAGTGGTACAGAGTTATGGTCTGGGAAGGCTAGGTAATGGAGGGAAGGAAGCAACTTAAAAAGAAAATGGGAAAAAAATAATTTCACTAAGTAAATCTCCACTATGTACTACATGATACTGTTAATGTATATTTAAAAATAATTTTATGCTTATTTATAAAGCAACTCTTAAAAACAAAAGGCACATTTTAAATCTCTTATAGGTGTTTGAAGTCACTCTTTTCTAACATTACATTTAGAGCTTACAGATAAAATACTCTTCAGAAAAATCCAGAGACGGAGCGTCTGCAAAAAGACCAATTGCACATGCAAGCACTGAGACCACACCCTGCTTTTTCTTAGTGTAGAACAAGTCCTACTTATTGAACAGCAGCAGATTATTACTAAAAAATAAGACAGATGAGATTTAAGAAAAGCATTATCACCTGCACTGTTAAAATCTCTTTAAATAGGTAGCTTTAGGGCAGCTCATTTAGGAACCAAAAAAAAAAAAAAAAAAAAGGCAAGTAATGTGTTAAAAGCTATATTATGAGAAAGCCAAACTACCACCTTTAGACTCTAGAATACCCCCATCAACCTGCAGACCTTCTGGCAGGGTGACAGTCTCTGAACTGCCATGTCTAAGGATTATCTTTCAGACAGTAAAGTCCAAAGTGGGTCTCAGTCTTTCTGAGCTATCTTTTCCGCAAAGTAAAGTGTCGTGTCTCAAGGTTAGACTATGAGCACCACTCACCAGGCTTCTATCTACCCTCAACATATTTTCCCTACTGCAACCAAAAAACCATTGTTTCTAAACTCATATATGATCCTATCAACCTTCCTTCCAAAAAACCTTTTATTTTTTTAAGATTTTATTTATTTATTCATGAGAGACACAGAGAGAGAGAGGCAGAGACATAGGCAGAGGAAGAAACAGGCTGCCCGCAGGGAGCCCGATACGGGACTCGACCCCAGGACCCTGGGATCAGAACCTGAGCCAAGGCAGATACAACCACTGAGCCACCCAGGCATCCCCCAAAAACCTTTTAGGCTCCTCATTTCTCTTAAAATCTGGACAAAGTCCTCCATGTAGCTTATACAGTCCTGCACACCCTCACCTGAGCCCTGCCTTCTAGCCTTGCCCAGCACCAAACTCCCTCCTTTACTGCTCCAACATTCCAGACCTCTCTGTACCTCCCCCTCTGCAGACTCTTAGCATGTACTTATGCCTCCAACTAGAATGTTCTCCCCATCCTCCTACCCAAGGTAAAGCTTTTGCATCCTTCAGATCTCAACGTCAGTCCAAGCATCAGTGTATCAGGAAAGCCACCCATACTTCCCTGATGACCAAGTTTCATCAAGTCAATGAAGCATGAAAGTATGTCCTATAAGTAAATGGAGTCCCCCAGTCACTGCTGGCTCAGCTAAAGTCAAATTCTTCCAGAAAGATTTTGCACTTGCTTCTACCAGTCATCTCAGGGAACTACCAACCTGAAATTCCTTTAAACTCTCTGCTTGAGTTTTTTGGACATAGTACTAACATGAATTCAGATTGAAAACCCTGAAGTACTGACTTGGCATCAGAATTCTTAGGGGAGTTTTATTTTCCCCCTACCACCCTGTGCCAAGGTTGAGACCAGCAAGTTTCCTTGTTGTCCCTTACTGTGAGATCATTTTTTCCTTATTTTCCCTTTTATTGAGCAGAACAGCCTTTGGTACCCCAGCTTAATGTGGCATTCCCTTCTAGGGTTTCCATTGTGGATGATTTTTTTCTTAGTGGTACGTAGAATAACCATGCATCGTATAAAGATTGCCTCTAAATTTTGAATAAATACAGAGGTTTAAATTCTTGTTTTCTAACTTGCCACAATTGTAGTTTCAGTTTTGTTCCTGTTATGTGACTAAATCTACCTCCCTTACTACACTATACTACTATAAGCTCATGAGGACTGGGGCATGAGACCTCATTATTTTCATCACTGCAAGCCTAGAGGCTTGCACAGAGCTTGATTTAAATATTAGGTGCCCATTTAATATTAACTGAATGAATTAATGAATAAATAAATGAATGGGTTTGTAGAGGAAAGGATAATGAATGTGATAACTCCTCTGAAGCATAATATACAGACTGTCAAGATCAGGGGCCCATTTGACTTACCACCTTTCCAAATCAACCAGACCTGTGATCCTTTATATTTAGTGCCACAAAAACTAGAACCTGAGGAGCAACACACACCTCCCAGCCCATCCAGATCCTTCAGACCTCCACTCTATTCCTATTTTACCTCTCAGACTACTCCCTGCCTTTCCCCTCACCCTGATTTTCCACTCCTGACGCTTTGGCTGTAGAGCCCTGCCATGAACAAGAGATGTGCATCAGTGCTGATCTGACTGGATTCGTTTCACCAGCCACATCCTCTGTTTTTTCCTATCAAAATACCATTATTTATTGGGGGCAGAGGACAGCCAAGAGTCTTGTACTGGATACTCAAGTGAACAGTAGCCTTTGACTCTTCAAAGTCAAGTGAGATTCAGGTTTCTTAGTCTCCAGGGTCTCTAGTTCTATCATCCTTCAGCAATCAATCCCACTATAGTTTTCTTAGATATAAGCATATTTTTCTCCAGATTCTAAGATCTTTGTGTCCAGGAACCATAATACAAGCAATTATGATTTAAGTGTCCTAGATTTGAAGTCAAACTGCATTTGAATCCTTTGTCTGCCATTCTGTGGTCTTGGATAATTCTCAACTTCTCGGTGGCTGTTTCCACATTAATAAAATGAGGAAAATGGCCTCCTCATGGTGCATAAAGTGTGTAGGAAAGCAGATTCCCAATAATACTGCCTTTGAGGCCATCATTCTTTAGCTATGAGCCCCTTGGTTTTTTACTATTTCTGATTTATTCTGTCTATCTTAAACTCTGGGATTGGGGACCACCTGAAGACTATACTACCTGCTGCTGGTTGCTTTTGACATCTGTTGTCTATCTGCCTTCCTGGTGTCCAAGTATCACCAGTTCTCAGACACCTCCATTATCTTCCCTACCCACACACACCAGCGTCCTCACAGCTCATGAAATCTTCATGCCTGAACACAGTTTTCACTTGAAGCCTGCTTCCTCTCCTCTGATATCCTACCTATCTGGCTGGCAGGGCAATTACGCATTAGCATCACACTCTCCCTGTTTTACTATTTAGTTTCCAGGATTCAGTCTTACCCTATCTGGCCAGTACTACAACCTTCAAACTCAAGTTTTATCACCAGGAAAGTCACTTCTGATTTAGAAGCCATAAATAAAATACAATAAATGGTCTCCACCAAAGCTGACCACAGACCAAGTTTCCAAAGTCGGGAAGGACTGTCATGTCCCACAACATTTTAGCCTCTATCTTACATGGGTCCTCATGCTGTCGTGTTGCCTCCTTCCATCCATGGACCACTTTGTTTGTCTCAAAGTCTTACTACTTACTTCTCTTCTCACACTGACCATCAAGACTTATAAAGTCAATGTTCTATTATTTCCTCATCCATTTGTCAATAACAAATAAGGGCATTTGTATCCACTCTTATAAGAATAAAACCATTGAGTAAAAGATTGAAGATGAACAAGGTATCTTAGTCTCAGAGTATCATTCTATAGATCACTGGTTGACTACATTGCAGAAGAGTGACCTTTACAAGGAAGAAATCAAGGAGAAAACATCTAACCAAACTTAGGCTGTAATCAAATTTAACATCTTCAATAATGGGACAAACTGATGTATGCTTCTTGTTGACATGCACCAAGAAGACCTCAAAGCTTTGAATTACTCTTGCCAAAAACATTTAACACGGATATAATCCTAAGGAAAAAATGAGATGAATCCAAATTCAGGGACATTAGCCTGGACTCTGAAAACATTATTTTAAAAAGGGAGGAGTGGGAGGGAGATCATTAAGGAGCAAAATTAATAAGTTCACTGCATGAGTGCATGATCCTTGGTTTAAAACACAAAAACAGGGATCCCTGGGTGGCGCAGCGGTTTAGCGCCTGCCTTTGGCCCAGGGCACAATCCTGGAGACCCGGGACCGAATCCCATGTCGGGCTCCCGGTGCATGGAGCCTGCTTCTCCCTCTGCCTGTGTCTCTGCCTCTCTCTCTCTCTGTGTGTGTGACTATCATAAATAAAAAAATAAAAAAATAAAAAATAAATAAAACACAAAAACAGCCATAAAGTACATATTGGGATAAATATACAAATTTGATTATGGGCCATACATTATTTAATGATATCTAATTAATTTATCTAAATTACTTTTCTTGAGTGTGATAATCATACGGTGTTTATACAGGGATGTTACACTGAAATATTTAGAGGTGAAATATTATGCTGTGTGAAACTTATTCTTATACATAAATATTGATACACACACATACTCAGAGATGGACAGAAGAGAGTATGAAAATGTGGCAAATGATTAACTGGTGATCTAGATTAAAGGTATAAGGTATTTACTACAATGTTTTTTCAACTTTTCTGTAAGTTTGATATCTTTCAATATAAAATGCCAAGGGAAAAAGTACAAAAGAATGATGCTGTTTCTTTTGATATTTAGGGAAGAAGGAGGTTGAGAAAGGATTTGTAAAAGCAAAAAACATAGCATGGAGCATGGTATTTAAAATGGAAAGCATTCTACCTTCCAAGAGCTTCTCAAAGAAAAGTGATGCTGTTCTCTTATTTGTACTGAAAGTCTCTCCCTTTCTTGCAGCGAGCAAAGCAGGCACTGAACAATGAAATGTGTACAGTGCTTCACAGCATTTCACTTACATTATGCCATTTGACGCTGATGACCAACGTGCAAAGGAGGCAGGACAGGCACTGTTACATTCACCTTACAAATGAGGAATCAGAACCAAGAGAGAGTGGTTGTATTTGGCTCCAGTAACGACAGCTTAGTACATGGCAGAAATAGGTCGTAATCCCCATGTCCCTTCCATCCTAATCAATGTGTTTTCCCCACAATTGCTGTTCACAACACTACGACTATTGATTTCATTAGTCATAGTATTTCATTGACTAGGGGGCGCCTACATGGCTGGGTCAATAGAGCATGTGACTCTTGATCTCGCGGTCATGAATTCATGCCCCACATCGGGCATAGAGATTACTTTAAAAATAAATAAATAAATAAATAAATAAATAAATAAATAAATAAATAAATAAAACCACATTATAAAAAGAGAGGACTATCATTTCATTGGCCAATATTTATCATGTACCAACCATAAGTCAGGACTACAGATATAAAAAAAATGAATAAAATATTTGTTCAACAATATTCATAGAGCACTTATTCATTCAAAAAATTCTTATTAGGCTCCAAATGCCAGGCATTGGGCTGGGTATGGCGATATCAAGCTAAATGAGACCTTCTAGGGAAGCATAGTCCAGAAAGGCAGACAGAAGCTTTAGACACACTGTGAAGAATGCCATCAGGGTGGAAAACACAAATGCTCTGGCCAAATGAAAAACAGTACTTCTCCTTCCCTTGCCATAATGATAATCCCATTTTATTGGAATTACTGGTTTTAATATTCACCTTCCTCTGCTAGAGCTTGTTCCCACTACAACAGTCACTGTATATCCATAGAGGAATAACTTCCAAGACCCCCAGTGGATATCAAAAACCTGCAAATAGTACCTGAACCCTATACATACTGTATTTTTTTTCTTTCACTTATAAATGAGGCACAGTAAGAGAATAAACACAAAAACTAATAATAAGACAGAAGACTTATGGGGCACCTGGGTGGCTCAGTGGCAGAGTGGTGGCCTTTAGCTCAGGTACTGATCCTGGGGTCCTGGGATCAGTCCCAAATAGGGCTCCCACCAGGGAGCCTGCTTCTCCCTCTGCCTATGTCTCTGCCTCTCTCTCTGTGCCTCTCATGAATAAATAAATAAAATCTTTAAAAGTTGGGCAGCCCGGGTGGCTCAGTGGTTTAACACGGCCTTCAATCCGGGGTGTGGTCCTGGAGACCCGGGATCGAGTCTCACGTCAGGCTCCCTGCATGGAATGGAGCCTGCTTCTCCCTCTGCCTGTGTCTGTGCTTCTCTCTCTCTCTCTCTCAAATAAATAAATAAAATCTTTAAAAAAAACTTTAAAAATAAATAAAATAGAACACTTACAGAACTATACCATGACAAAGATATGAATATGGTCTCCCTCTCTCTCAAAATTACTTACTGTACTGCACTCACCCTTCTTGTGATAAAATGTCTATGTGATGCGATGACGCGAGAGGAATGTTGCAAGCATTGTGACGTCAAAAGGAGGCTGACCGGCTTTCCCACCATGGTTAGCGTGGGAACAAAACCGCAGAAAGCCAGACTGCTAATAAAGGAAAACTACTTTATAACTGAAGCCCTGAGCAACAGTGTCAGAAACAGAGGAAGTGTGAGTAAATATGTAGAAAATAAAGGAGGTAAGAAGTGGGGGAAGGGACAAAGAGGGAGGGAGAAAGGAAATAAGGGAAGGAGGAGAGAGGGAGGGGGGGAGGGAAGGAATATCTTCTTCTGAAATCCAAACTACCCAGTTCCATTATACGAGGTATTGATAGCACCTCCTCTTCTCACTTGCCGACCAGCAGTGACCCGTGTCACACTGTCTTCAATGCTACATTTTCAGGGAAGTGAAGAAAGAGGCCATGTGGGTGAGGCATATCCACAATATCAGCAAACCCACCCACAAACCCACAAGTACTCCTGAGGGCAAAGCTTCATGAACTGCTTTAGGTATATGCAGGGATGTTTTAAGGTTAGTTAACAGAAGAACCCTCTCAATCAATCCCCCTGGCTTTATGCTCTGCTAAGAGCTAGACTTTTTGTCAGTGCTGCTATGAACAGAATTAAAGAGTTGTAAGGAAGGAATTAAGTCATCACAGCCATAATGTGTGTGCGTATGTGTGTATGTGTTCATCATTACCAATATCTTCAAGTAGAGACCCTGCAGAAAACCTAGCATGAGATCCCAAATTCAAAGCTTCTGAGGCCTCCCACAGATACCTGACCTGTGCCAATTTTTCAGTATTCCAGCAGTTGAGGAAGAATATAATATGATGCTAAAGAGTCACAAATATTTTTCCAGCTCATACCTACCTTGAGCTACTTTATGCAGTTCTATAATTAGAATTATCATTGTCATTCTAAAGAGTAAGAATATAATTCAAATGCACACGGTATCACAGGATAGTACATACCATATCCTCAAGTGCTCAAACATGAGGATATGAATTGGCCAGATCAGGAGGTTAAAGCAAAGCAGAGCTGTGGCAAAATCCAAATCTAAACTTGGCCATGATTTCCATGTTCTTGGTACATAGAGGCTTTCTACTTTGTGCAAATTTGAACCTCCCAAAGCTTCCCAGCTTGGCTAGAATTTACTATTCACTCCTCAAACCTGAATCCCTTGAAAGCAAAGCTCCCTCCTCTGTCAATTATACCTTTATGTGTTACTCCAAAATGAAAAAAGATGAGCCCAGTTCTTTTTCCCTGCTTCCCCATTCCATTATAAAACTAAGCATATTCAGATATTTCACCGACTCCTTCAAATATCCTATAATAAGGTAATGGGTACAAAAACCATTTAATACATTGATATATTTTCTCAAGTTTAACCTTTTACTAAAATCTTTAATTTCCCAAAGCATGGAGTGAAAAGGAGGGATGAAGTTAGTTAATACTAAGAAGGCATACTGGTTTTTGCCTCTTAGGAAGCAACGATGAGCACTGTTTTCTTTGAAATAAAAGAAAAGCAAATGAATTTCCTAAGATAAGAGTTGGTGATCCAGAAATCATCTAGGATTATAAAAATAATATTTTGTCTAGGGCTTACTATATAAGGTATATAGTATTATGCCTTTTAATAAATGGAGAAATCAGAGCTTAGAATGGTTAATACTGCCCCAAGGTCATAAACCTACCAAGTGATGGAACTAAAAGTGAGATCCAAGTAATCAGATGCCCCCAGTGAAGGAATAAATTTCAAAGCAGAAAATAATAACTAGTTACTCACTGCAAGGAAAGCATATTTCCATTAAACCTTGAAGTAACTCATCTATCCATAAATATAGGTAATTATAATATACCATGGGAGGATGTGGCCTTAAAACATATCTCCAAGCTCCATTTCTATGCTGGAAAATTTGGTTCTCAATAATGATTAGTCAGAAATTATTTCCCTCACAGACCAAAACCATTTTAAATCTTCTGAAAAAAAAATCAAATTCTGAAGTAAAATCCTTTATTTACCTAGTGTGATTGTGCACATTTTCTTTCTGTTTGTAGGTTTTTTTTCCTGGTCTCTACATTTTTTATTGACCAGTACATAGTAGACATTCATTAAATACTACAATGAGTGAATGAATGAATGAATGAATGAATGAATATCTCTGGCACTCTGTCTTGGGCAACTGTTTAAGACCTACTGACTGGGTGTTCCGTCCTTGGCTATTTCAGTTGTTTTGTTGCCTAATAAGTTACCCCAGAACTTAGTTGGTTAAAACGATAACGATCTTTATTTCTCATGATTCTACATGTTGACTGTATTCAGCTGGGCAGTTTTTCTGTTCCTCATGGTATTGGCTGTTTCACTCATGTGGCTACATTCAGAGAGGACTTTGGCTGGGGTGCCTCAGTGTTTTTCTACACGGGGTATCTCTGTATGTCTCATCTTCTAAGAATTCTATACATGGCCTCTCTGTACAGCAGAGTATCCTGAACTTCCATGCAAAATACAGACTAGCCCCAAAATGCAAGCACTTATCAGGTACGCATATGGTTGAACCCAGACTCATTGTGGGAGGTGACAATAGAGAGCGTGAATCCAGGAGGTGTGGTTCATAAGCCACTGTCATAATAGTCTACCTCACAGGACAACTTGTTTCTACTTCTTATCTCTTAGGTACAAACTGATCTAGAATAGTAGAGTTATAACTGTCAGGATCCTTTTCATTAGAAGTAACAAAAACTTAATTCAGACAAACTAAAGCAAAACCCAAAATATGGGAACTCATGTAATTATAAATTCAGGCATAGTTGCATCCAGGTACTCAAATATTGTGTTTGGGACTCCTTTTCCCTCCAGTCTTGGCTCTTTTTAAGTCCATGTTAGCTTTATTTTCTGAAAGATGATTACCATGTGATGAAAAAAAATCAATAGTCCATATTTAAATGGTCTTCATAGCTCACAGTCTCAGGAGAGAGCCCTCAAGATTTTTGATTTCTCAAAAGAAACTATTTCCAATGAGTCAGTGGAAAGGATGCTTTTAGTCACTTTTTTTACTAAAGAATAGTGGTACCAGTTGCTATTGCTGTATAACCAATTGTTATAAAACATAAGTGGCTTAAAATGAACATAAAAGTAAAATAAAGTCATTTTATCATCTCATGGTCTCTCTGGGTCAGAAATTTGATACTGGTTCTGTTGGGCAGTTCTGGCTCAATATCCTTCAAGTGGTGATAGTCATAGAGTGACCAGAGCTAGAAGTGAAGTAGGAGTATGGAGTCAGCAGGAGCAGATGGGAGTAGGCTAGGAATTTCTCTCTATGTATAGTTTTGGGGCTTCTCCATGTGGTCTCTCCACATGGGATAATTTGAGCTTCCTCATAGCTTGATGGCCTGAGTACAGTTGGACAGCTCTCATGGCAGTGCAGACCTCCAGCATGAGTGTTCCAACAAGTAAAGTGAAAGATAAACCATCTTTTGTGACCTAGACCCAGAAATCACACAACATCACTTCTGGATTCTGTTAGTTGTAAGTGAGACACAAGAGATTCAAGAGAAGAGGAATTAGACTCCACCTTTTGATGGTGGGCAAGTATCTATAAGAACACGTGGAGTGAGAAATATTCTTTTGGCCATCTTTGGAAAATACAACCTGCCACAGCAGCCCTTATAGGGCTCTGGCTTGATGCAGGAGCCTCAGTGCTAATATATACTTTACATAGGCCCAAGTTATCATGATGTCATGCTGCAAACATGTTTCTCTGATTTTAAACTACATCTCTGTTTCAAGCATCCAAGGATTTCCATTTCTTTTTTTAGAGATATGATTTATTTGTGTTTCTGATCTTGTATTTTATTCATCAGGTGCTTGTGTTAGTAGTGGGAAGATAAACAGTGTTAGCCAAGTCCATATACCAAAACTGGATTTCAACTCTGTTCCTTGTCTCCGGAAACTTTAGTCCCATTTGGTAAAGATTGCCACCAAATTTAAATAAAGTTTATTCTCAAGTTTTAACTTGAGAGAATAAAGCACATGAAACTCTTTAGTTCTCTTGCCAAAGGTGAACCCAGATGTAAGAAGTACAATGAGTCTTGAGCAAAATAGAGTCATACCTTTATGTCAGTGAACTACAGAGCATAGAAATGTGAGAAAGTCTTGAAAAGAAGAAGAGGGAGAAGATATATGACCTACAAGGAAACAACAATTATTCAGAAATCAGTTATTTCAAAAGGAACAAGGTGAACTAAAATACAGTGAATATTGCCAACATGTTAACCAACAATAATTGTCAATAAAATTCTATACTGAGCTAAAACATTATGCAATTGAAAATGAAAATGAAAACAGACAGACTGAATTAACAATCATAAGCCATTGCAGAAAGAACTACTGAAAAGGAAAGGATGGAAATTAAATCCAGAAGGAGGAAGTGAGTTGTAAGAAGCAACAATAAGCATAAAAATTGTAAACATATGGGGTATAAATCAGTTCATTCAGAAGTTCTTTCAGGTCATTAAAGTACAAACTAAAGAGATTGGCCCAGATACATTTTTGATATATTCCTTTCATCATTTATCTGATATATTAGGTGGTGGTCCACGTAAGTGCCAACCTTTGCAGAGGTAACCACAAGATCCTTTAACTGTATGTTAGACATCTCTATTAATTATGACAATAATAATTATGACAAAAAGTGTACAAATTATTACATGCAAACTGAACTCTCAAACAGGTAATTTAAAATATCTATGTTAAAAAAATAAATAAATAAAAATAAAATATCTATGTTTAGGGGTATCTGGGTGGCTCAGTCAGTTAAGTGTGCGACTCTTGATTTTGGCTCAGGTCATGATCTCAGGGTCCTGGGATTCAGCACACACATACACCCCACCATCACTGCCATGCTCAGCAAGGAGTATGCTTGAGATTCTCTCTCTCCCTCTTCCTTTTCCCCTTCCCCTGCTCCCCCATGAGCCCTCTCTTTCTCTCAAATAAACATTTTAAAATAAAGTATCCATGATTTAATATGTTAAGGGCTATGAAGAATAGACAACATGCAAGAACAGCTGGATAATATAAACAGAGAGATGAAAAAAAAAGAATCAAAAGGAAATGATAGAAATCAAAAACACTGAAACAGAAATGAAGACTGCCTTGGATGGTCTCATCAGTAGATTTGACATGACTGAGAAAAGAATCAGTTTGAAGCTTGAAGATAGGTCAATTGAAATTTCCCAAACTAAAAGGCAAAGAGGAAAGAAAAAGAACAAAACATCCAAGAGCTGAAGGACAATTTTATTTTCAAAAGGCCTAATATTTGCGTAAGTTGAATACAGAAAGAAAAGAGAGAGAAAGGGAGGGAGGAAGAACATCAATATAAGCTCATTTTTAGTTTAATGTAGATATAGATGTTTACACATAGAAACATTTGTAAATATATGTATATACACAGGATACTATACACATCTGTATTCACTTGCTGTATTAGCTGAGAACGCGTGGAAGCACTAGCACACTTAGTGCTCAGAACTTGGTTTCCAATGCCATTCTCTCCTAAAAGGGCTGGTTAGGATTCTTTGGAGTAATGGCTAATTCTACAACTAGAGCAGAAAATACACAAAAAGAGCCTAGAACATTTCTGTAGTGCCAGAAAGTTAAAAAGCACTAAAACACAAACAAAACCACTGGAAAAATTTGAGCAACCAAAAAATTTGAGCAACCACATAAAGCAATGTTGAGTTATAACTCAACGTATAAAATAAATATCTATGCTATAAATAAACATAAATGGGGAGGAGTAGACAAATCTCCTACACAGAGGTATCGAAAATAAATTGCATTGCTACTCTGCTGTTAAAAAGATGGAACATAACTTCTCACTTCTTAAGTGTGGGCTGTGCACAGTGACTTCCTCCCATAAAGTATAGTACAGAAAAGGGGGTAAAGAGTAACTTGATAGCAGAAAAACTTGACAAGCTTTACCTCAGCTAGCTGGTCGATGTTAACATCAATAGTGATAAATGATGGTGATAGTGTGTTCCTTAGATATGATGTGATGAGAAGAGTACTTTACCTCTATGGTCTTCCCCCAAAACACAAAACCACAGTCTAATCACGAGAAAAAAAATCAAACAATCTCAATTGAAGAGCATTCTACAAAATACTTGACCAGCAATCCTCAAAACTGCAGAGATTATCAGAAACAAGTAATGTCTGGGGAATCTGTCGGAGCCAAGAGGAACCTAAGGAGACATCACAACTAAATGTAATGTGGTATCCTGGATGAGATCCTGGACAGAAAGGGACATCAGGTAAAAGCTAAGGAAATCTGAATAAAACATGGACTTCAGTTAATAATAGTTTATCAGTATTGGTTCATTAATCATAACCAGTGCAGCGTTCACAGTAGAGGAAACTGGTGTTTCATAAATTTTCTATAAACCTAAAACTTAAAATTAAAAGTTTGTTTTTAAAATTAAAGTGAATGCTACCAAAAGAGAATGAACATGTGCACACATCAGCAGAGAATGGAAGGAATGTAAATAGTAAAACGTCCACATAAACCTGGGGGGTGAATTTTTGAGAATTGATCTACGTAAAACATAGTCACAGAATTGCCTGAAGACTTAGATTTGTCAACCCAAGTACTTTCCCTAACCCTCAGCACTGTATCAACTAGAAACCTTAAAAATGCGGAGTCCCAGGCTGCAACCGGGCGTGGGGGGACCTACCGAATAAGAACCTGCATTTTTTTTTTGTAAGAACCTGCATTTTAACAAGATCTACAGATGATTTATATGCACATTAAACTTTAAAAGGCACTAGCTTAGTGGCTATCAAATATAAGTGGCCTATCCTCACCTCCCCCAGGAAAATTCTGCTACTAGGAAATCTCAAGAATTCAGTTTTTCTAATAAACACATTTGCTTACAAAAGTTGATGAACATGCCAAGGACACTAATTCTAAAAATGTTTCTAATAGGACAAACTATAGCCTGAATCCCTGGACAAAGAAATTCTTAATCTTACTCTAAATTCTGTCCTCATTAACCATCCCTCTAACAACTCCGAAAGTTGAGATGGGGAGTGCCTTTTTAAAAGACAAAGTTTGTATTGATTAAGGTATTGATTGATATACATGAGCTCACTCCAAAAGAGAAAGAAAAAGGCTTTTTCCTCTACCCGAGTAAAGGTGTATTCACCTCGATCTACAGAGTGGAAAATCAGGCTGAGTAATTACATGTGGAATAAGGACTATAAGCTCCAGATTACTCTCAGGAAACATTTCTGAGTCTAAATGCACTTTTTAATTAGCTCTTCCAATAGCATCATGCTAATTGGCTAATTTGGAAATGATATGAGACCCTGTGTGCTTTAAAGAAAATCTGTTTGTTGATATATTTATTTGCACCTGAGACTGTCTTATTGCTGGCAGGACAGATATTATTAAAACAGAATCACCTGCTTATTTTAACCAGATTTTTTTTAACGAACACACATGAATTGGATTATCCCTAGGGTTTCAGGAGGAAGTATTAGCATTTTGAGTGATGGGAAATTGCCACTTAGCTGGGAAATAAATGAGCTTTAAATAGATCCCATTATTTTTTACAAGGTTATTATTGTAAATGTTTCATAATAGAAGAAATGCCCTTCAAGTCTATCCTCATTGTTGGTTTATGATTGGGGTGTTAACCTCTAACTAGCCTGGCTCTTCACATCAAGCCACAGTGAGTTTTCATAGTTTTACTATATAAAATAAAACTACCTTTTATTGGTCCACATAATACTTCCAACAAGTTTCTCTATTTGCTAGCTATGTTGTGAAGAAAATGTACTAAGTTTATTTGTCTGGGCTGGAACAGTGGCTTTTTAAAATTGTTATGGGTTTAATATATTTTACCATTAACAAGACTATCTTGAACACTATAGAAACATGGATTTAGGTGAGGATATGGTGATATATTTGGATATTTATTTTTATCATACTTGAATATTTCACACCGCCTTACTTGTGTCACTGAGAGAGGACACTTTATAATCCAAATGAGCCTCCCCTGTAGCTAACTATTTTAAATGTTCCTTTCCAGTCTAATTACTGCAACAAAATAACAAAAGAAACCACATGGATCACCCTGAATTTTGGAAAATGCAGTCTTCCCCCTCCAGTTTAACATTCTTCCTTTTACTCAGAGTATTACTGAACCTCTGCAGCTATTGCACTGAGCTAAAGCTCTTCACTAAGTTTGGAAATGCTAGGGTGCCCCCTACCGTTGAAAGTGAGGAAGCACATTTCTTTGCAGCTCCATTCAGAGAATGGGATTTTTTGGGATTTGGGGAAAAGGATATTTAACCAAAGTTCAGATAAGGAATGGTTAGTCACATTGTGGGTGGGAGGGAAGGAAGGAAGGAAGGAAGGAAGGAAGGAAGGAAGGAAGGAAGGAAGGAAGGGAGGGAGGGAGGGAGGGAGGGAGGGAGGAAGGAAATAGGGACATAGGAAACCCACCTAAGGATAATTTTTTTCAATATTTGTCAATTAATTTTTTGTTTGATTTAAGTTAGTTAACACATTGAATTATTAATTTCAGGGTAGAATTTAATGATTCATTAGTTGCATATAACACCCAGTGCTCATTACATCCTGTGCTCTCCTTAATGTCCATCACCCAGTTACCCCATCCCCCTACTCTCCCCTCCTGGGAGAAGAGAGCGGTTTGTTTCCTATGATTAAGAGTCTTTGATAGTTTGTCTCCTTCTCTGTATTTATACTATTTTACTTTTCCTTCCTTTCCTTTTTTAAATTTTTTTCTATTTTTTTAATTTTTGAGGAACCGCCATACTGTTTTCTATAGTGGCTACACCAATTTGCATTCCCACCAACAGTGCACCCAAAAAGGTTCCTTTTTCTCCACATCCCCATCAACACTTGTTTTTGTGTGTGTGTGTGTGTTTTTTAATTTCAGCCATGTTCACTTGTGTATGATATCTCATTGTGGTTTTATTTGCATTTCCCTGATGATAGTGATGTTGACTATCTTTTCATGTGTCCGTGGACCATTAATGTCTTTAGGAAAATGTCTATTCAGGTCCTCCGCTCATGTTTTAATTGGATTAATTTTTATTGTATTTTTAAATTTATTAATTTTTTGATGTTAGGTTGTATAAGATCTTTATATATTTTGGATATTAGCCTATCTGATATATCATTTGCAAATATCTTCTCTCATTCAATAGGTTGCCTTTTTTGTTTTTATTGATGGTTTCCTTTGCTGTGCAAAAGCTTTTTACTTTGGTGTAATCCCAATAGTTTAATTTTCCTTTTGTTTCCCTTGCCAAAGGAGACATATCTAGAAAAAAACCTATGGCTAAAAACAAAGAAACTACTGCCTATGTTCTCTTCTTGGAATTACGTGGTTTCAGGAGTCATATTTAGGTCTTTGATCCATTTTGAGTTTGTTTTTGTGTATGATATAAGAAAGTGGTCCAGTTTCATTCTTTTCCACTATAGCTTTTCAGTGTTTTCAATATGATTTGTATTCTTCCCACTGTATATTGTTGCCTCCTTTGTCATAGAGTAACTGGCCATGAAAACATGGGTTTATTTCTGGACTCTTTATTCTTTTCTATTATCTATGTGTCCATTTTTATACCAATACCATAGTGTTTTGATTACGACAGCTTTGTTGTAAATCTTGAAATCTGGGATTGTGATACCTCCAGCTTCGTCCTTTTTTTTCCAGATTACTTTGGCTATCCAGGGTCTTTTCTGTTTCCTTGTACATTTTAGGATTATTTGTTCTAGTTCTGTGAAAAATGTTGGTATTTTGATAGGGACTGCTTTAAATATGTAGATTGGACTGGGTAGTACAGACGTTTTAACAATACTTATTCTTCAAATCTATGAGCAAAGAATATCTTTCCATTTGTCACTTCTTAAATTTCTTTCAGCAATCTTTTATAGTTTTCAAAGTACAGATATTTCACCTCTTTGGTTAAGTTTATTTTTTTTAATTTTTTTGTTTTTATTTATTTATGATAGTCACAGAGAGAGAGAGAGAGGCAGAGACATAGGCAGAGGGAGAAGCAGGCTCCATGCACCGGGAGCCCGACATGGGATTCGATCCCGGGTCTCCAGGATCACGCCCTGGGCCAAAGGCAGGCGCTAAACCGCTGCGCCACCCAGGGATCCCTTTGGTTAAGTTTATTCCTGGGTATTTTATTATTTTTGGTATAAGCAGGACTGTTTTCTTAAATTCTCTTTCCACTAATTCATTATTAGTGTATACAAGTGCAACAGATTTCTGTATAATTTTCTATCCTGTGACTTCATTGAATTCGTTTATCAGTTCTAGTAGTTTTTTGGTGGACTCTTCAGGGTTTTCTATATATAATATTATGTCCATCTGCAAATAGTGAAAGTTCTACTTCTTCCTCACCAATTTAGATATCTTTTATTTTATTTTCTTATCAGATTGCTATGGCTAGGACTTCTAGTACTATATTGAATAAAAATGGTTTGAGTGGATATCCTTGTCTTGTTCCTGATCTTAGAGGAAAAGTTCTCAATTTTTCACTAATAAGTATGATATTAGCTCTGGGTTTTTTATATATGGCCTTTATTACATTGATGTATACCTAACCTATTCTGTTGAGAGTTTTTATCATGAATTGATGTTGTACTTTGTCAAATGCTTTTTCTACATCTATTGAGATGATTTATATATTTCTCCTAGCTTGTCCAATTTGTTGACATATAATTTTTTATAATATTCTCTTATAATCCTCCGTATTTCTCTGGTGTCATTTGTTATTTCTCCTCTTTCTTTTCTGTTTTATTTGAGTCCTCTCTCCTCTATTTTGGTAAGTCGGGGTGAAAGTTAATCAATTTTATTGATCTTTTCAAAGAACTAGCTCCTGACTTCATTGACTTTTCTATGATTTAGTCTCCATTTCATTATTTCTGCTCTAATCTTTATTTCCTTCCCTCTACTAGCTTTAGGTTTTATTTGTTCTTTTTCTAGCTCCTTTTGGTGTAGGATTAGGTTGTCTATTTGAGATTTTTCTTGCTGCTTAAGATAGGCCTATCTTGCTATATACTTCCCTCTTAGAACTGCTTTTGCTGCATCCCAAAGATTTTGGAGTGTTGTGTTTTCATTTTCATTTGTCTCCATATATTTTTTTATTTCCTCTTTGATTTCTTGGTTGACTCATTCATTGTTCAGAAGCATGCTATTTAGCCTCTATGTATTTGTGTTCTTTCCAGGTTTTTTATTGTGATCAATTTCTGTTTTCATACCATTGTGTTTGGAAAAGATGTATGACACAATTTTAACATTTTTGCATTTGTTGAGATTTGTTTTGTGGCCTAACATGTGATCTATTCTAGAGAATGTTTCATATGCATTTGAAAAGCCTATGTATTCTGTTCTTTTGGGATGGAATGTTCTATATATACATCTGTTAGGTCCATCTGGCCCAGTGTGTCATTCAAAGCCAATATTTCCTTGTTGACTTTCTGTCTGGATTATCTGTCCATTGATGTAAGTGAGGTATTAAAGAGCCCTACTATTACTGTATTATTATCAATTTCTTCCTTTGTGTCTGCTAATAGTTGCCTATGTACTTAGGTACTCCCATGTTGGGTATATACATTTTTACGATTGTTATATCCTTTCCTTGAATTGTTCCCTTTGTCATTATACAGTGTCCTCCTTTGTTTCTTCCTACAGGCTTTGGGTTTTTATTGTTGCTTTAAATTTTTATTTAAATTTCAGTTAGTTTACAGTGTGATTAGTTTCAGGTGTACAATTTAGTGATTCAGCACTTACAACATCCAGTGCTCATCACAAATGCACTCCTCAATCTTCATCACCCATTTAACCCATCCCTTTATCCACCTCCCCTCTGGGTAACCATCAGTTTGTTCTCTGTAGTTAAGAGTCTATTTCTTGGTTTGCCTCTCTTTTTTCCCTATGATCATTTGTTTTGCTTCTTAAACTCCATGTATGAGTGAAATCATATGGTTTTGCCTTTTTCTGACCTATTTCACCAAGCATAATACTCACTAGCTCCATCCATGTCACTGAAAATGAAAAGATTTCACTTTTTGTGGTTGAGTAATATTCCATCCATATATATATATATATATATTATATATATATAACTTTTTCTTTATCCCATTCATCAGTAAGTGGACATATTGGCTCTTTCCATAATTTATCTATTGTTGATAATGCTGCTATAAACATTGGGGTGCATGTATCCCTTCAAATTAGTATTTTTGTATTCTTTGGATAAATACCTAGTAGTACAATAGCTGAATTGTAGGGTAGTTCTATTTTTAACTTTTTGAGGAACCTTCTTACTGTTTGCCAGAGTGGCTGCACCAGTTTGCATTCCCACCAACAGTCTAAAAGGAACCCCTTTCTCCACATTCTCGCCAACACCTGTTTTCTTTAAATTTTCTGCCCCTTATTCTCTCTCTTCTCTTCTGATATCCTTATAATGTGAATGTTATTACATTTGATGGTGTTGCTGAGTTCCCTTGACCTATTCTCATTTTTTGTTATTACTTTTTCTTTTTGCTATTCAGTTTGATTGATTTCCATTATCCTGTCTTCCAGCTTGCTGGTCCATTCTCTACCTTCTCTAATCTGCTATGGATTCCCTCTAGTGTATTTTTAATTTCAGTTGTCGAGTTCTTCATCTCTGATTGATTCTTTTTTATATTTTCTCTTTGTCGAAGGTCTAAGATCCTCCACTCTTTTCTCAAGTCCGGTATCTCTATGACCATTGCTTTAAATCCTTTATGGGGTATATTGTTTATCTCCATCTCACTGAGTTTTTTTATTATGGCTTTCTTCTGTTCTTTCATTTGGGACATTTTCCTGTGTCTCATTTTGTCTAATTTTCTGTGTTTTTATATATTAGTAAAGTCAGTTATGTCCTCTGATCTTGAAAATAGTGGCTTTATGAGGAAGATGTCCTATGGTGCTCTGTAACACAGAAATGTTCCTGTTCACCAGAACCAGGTGCTTCAGGAGTGTGTCCTATATGGTTTGTATGTGCCCTACCATTTGGTTGAGCCACATTTGCCTTCAGTCCATCCAGCTTCAATAACCCGCTTTGACTGTTGGGGGCGAGATTCAGTCCCTGTGCTGTTAAGGGGCCAATGTGGGGCTGCCATGGGCTTATAGTTGGATGGTGTCAGCAGTCAAACCCAGATGTATTCCTTCAGCCTGTTTGCTGGGGCTATGGTCACAAAGAACTGCAGGACACTCATTTGGTTGTTCCCAGAGCAGCTTTCATTGGTGGACAGGGCATACAGATAAACCAGATGCCTGGCCCAAGTCCATCTTGGGCTGCAGTAGCACCAACCTGCAGCATGCTATTCCTGCCTGTCCTCTGAGAAGCCTTTGTTGGTGGGCAGTGTCAGCAGTCAGACTATATGCCTGCTCCCAGTCCATCTGCCTGGGCAGCAGTGAACCCAAACTGGAGCACAATGTCCCTGTGCTACCCCCTGAGATGTTTTTATAGATGCCTGAGGTTACAGTTAGATCATATGCCTGCCCCTAGACCATCTACCAGGGCTGCAGACATACTGATCAGCATAGGACTCTCTCTGCACTTATAGTTGTAAGGTTCTCTCTGCACTGCTGTGGTTAGAGTTGAACTGGTGTGTATGGTTATCTTCCCCTTTCCCCAGGGCAGGAGTCACTTTGCAGTAGTGATGTGCTGGGGCTGCTTGCAGGATGAGATATGGCAGGAGACACTCTGGGGGGACTCCTGATAAGTAGGGCAGGTTGGATGGGGGTAGATCCACAGGAGAACACAGGGGTGCACAGTGTTACCAAGGTAGCTAGTGTTTGAGTTGGTTCTCACAGATATCCAACTATATAGGCTGGGGACTAGGAAGAAAAATAGCACTCACTAGCCATTTTCTTCTTGGAGAGGTCTCCTAAAGATCCCTGCCCCTCTAGCACAGATTCTGAGACTAGTATATAAGTCCTCCTCAAAACAATAACAACAACACAACAACAAAACACTCTTTACCTATACTCCAGGTATTCTTCAAACTGCTGCTTCTATTCTTATCTCATTGGGGTGAAGAGGTGTTTGTTTTGCCATCTCTTAAGAATGAGGACTGTTTCTTACTGCCCTCTGGCTCTCCCAGAGGCAAGCCTGATTTTTTTTAAGATTTTATTTATTTATTCACGAGATACACACAGAGAGAGGCAGAGACATAGGCAGAGGGAGAAGCAGGCTCCTCACAGGTAGCCTGATGCAGGACTGGATCCCTGATCCCAGGATCACGCCCTGAGCCAAAGGCAGATGCTCAACCACTGAGCCACCCGGGTGCCCCAAGCCTGCTGATTTTTAAAACACCTGGAGGCAAGACCCACTGGTTTTCAAAGCCAAATATTATGGGGATTAGTCTTCCCAGTGAAGGTCTCCCATGTCTGGGTTGCCTGTTGTACCTGCTGAGGGGTTGGCTTCTATCTCTTCTCTGTGCTTATTGTGCCCCTCATATTTGTGGTTAGTCTCCCAGGGAGTTTGGTTCCCAACTGTCTCTGCCCCTCCTACCCTGTTCAATATGGCCTCCTCTCTATGATTAACTGTGGAAGGTTTGTTCTGCCGCTCTTTGGGTCATTTTCTGAGTTGGTTGTACTGATGTGATTGTTACTAGGTGTTTCTGTGGGACTGAGATAAGGTAAGCCTGGGATCCTCCTACTCTGCCATCTTTCCAGAAGTCTTTAAAGGCTGCTTCTTGGGGCACCAGGGTGGCTTAATTGGTTAAGTGTCCTACTCTTCATTTCAGCTCAGGTTATGATCTCAGGGTTGGGAAATGGAGTCTCACATTGTACTCTAACCATGAAGCCTGCTTAAGATTGTCTCTCTCTCTCTCTCTCTCTCCCTCTGCCCCTCCTCATGTGCAATCAATCAATCAATCAATAAGGGCTGCTGCTTTAGTGACAATACTGTGTAGAGAGTAAGCAGAGGAAATGTTAGCCTTCACAAAAGATTAACTGGAAAGTTTCTAACTACTCAGACATTAGGAAAAACAGCCTTTATAAAGCTACAAGAGGATCTTAGTGATAACACAAGCCATGGAGGTGTTCTCAGCCAGACATCTGGCAAGTTAACCCCAGCCAACAGGCCTATATAATAGGCAGAGGTGTCTCAGGGTACAGCCTGCTGCATCCTAACTACATTTCAGTTACAACACTAGGTGAACTTGTGAGTTGCTGTGGCCTCGGCTGATAACATTGCCAAGACCCAGTAAAAAAGCAAGGCAATCCTTGGCAAGGATTCAGTTCTAGAAAAGAGAGTCTTTCCATGTACATAAACCCTTTTGGACATTAGGTAATGAAACTTTTAATCTGTAAGTCAATTCAGATGCCTTTATGCCACAGAGCTTGATAGTGAGGCCCTAGCTTTTTTTTTTTTTTTTAAGTAGGCTCCACACACAATGCAAAGCCCAACCCAGGGCTTGAACTCATGACCCTGAAATCAGGACCTGAACTGAGATCAAGAGCCAGACACTTAGGTGCCTGGGTGGCTCTCAGTTGGTTAAGCATCTGCCTTCAACTCAGGTCATCAAGCTTCAGCCTGCATCGGGCTCCCTGCTCAATGGGAGTCTGCTTGTCCCTCTCCCCCATCCCCTCACCCCACCTGTGCTTGCTCTTTCTCTCTCCCTCTCTCTCTCTCTCTCAAATAAGTAAATAAAATCTTTAAAAAAAAAAAAAATAGGCACTTCACTGACTGAGCAACCCAGGCACTTTATGAGGCTCTAGCTTTTAAATAAGGCTTACCCAGATAGGCATTGATAGGTCCATCACTCCAAAGTTATCTTGTATTCAAAGCAGGGAGCAAATTATCAATCAGCTTAACTTGGTTTCATGAGGCTCGAGGATCACTCCCACTACATGCCCCACTTTGACTCTGATGATTTAATTCAAGGGAAAAATAAATCTTCACAGAAAGTGGGTTTCTGAATCGTAAGCAACTCCAACCCAAGAAGCAATGGAAACAGCCTTGGGCACAAGATTGCAGGAGCCCACTCTACAAGAGAATATTGACAATAGGCTGTGTTGTAGCACCAACATCACCTCTAGTCCCTAGAGGCTTGGATTACGTCAAGAGTCATGAAGCTTAAAGAAAGAAGAATTATTTCAGATTAGTAGAAACTAAAGAGACATGACAACTAAATGCAGCATGTGATTATTGATTGGATCCAAGCTAGACCAAGAAAAAAAAAATTTCACTGTAAAAAAACATTAGCATTATAAAGAATATTGGGAGAAATTTGAATAAGTTCTGTATATTACATAATAATGCCATAGCAATGATAATTTCCTGATTTTGAAAATTACACTATAGCTGGGTAGTAGAATACCTTTATTTTCAGGAAATACATACTGAAGTATTTAGAAGTACAGTGTACATGTGCAGATGGGTGAGTAGGTGGATGGATGGATGAACAGAGTTGAAAATAGAGCTGGACAGTAGTTAAAGCAGGTAAAAGACAGGTTTTCTTTGGGAACTATCCCAACAGGAGAGACCTCAGTAGAGACCTGGGCTCAATACTGAATACAACAAGGAAAAGTGGGGATTTACAGCCAAGAAACAGGTTGGGGGAGGTCAGTGCAGAGAAAATTATGGAGAACACATCAAGGGTGGGAGTAATTTTTGCTAAACTGACTTAAGAATTTTTGCTCAAGGCAAGCCAATGTTTTATGCATCAAAGATGGGGGATGAGGAATTTGATCAGATATCAAGGATGGGAAGATTCCCTCTAGACTTAGCAGGATTCTTACTAAAACTGAGCAATGCAGGCTCAATAAGGACAGACACAGAAGGATGGATAGATAGATAAAGATAGATGTGTTTGTAAGTATTTAATAACTGGCTCTTCATAGGAGAAAAATCCATGTTTGATAGCATTTGTTTGTTTCCTTAGTGTAAATAAATACTCCCACTGTAGCTGGTTCCACACTATCAATGTGGAGTCACTGGATGCAGCAGTGGAAAGAAATGCTCATGATTGACTTAAGTGAACCATTAACATCAGATTCTAGCCCACAACTGTATAATGTTTTTGAACTATATTTTGCAAATCTTCTGTAAGTCTGAAATTACTTCAAAAGAAAAAGTTAAAATTTTTAACAAATATAAATTAGCTATATAACAAATGAACTATAAAATTACTTTTTCTAGAGATTGGGTAAAGCATTTCTTAAACTTCAGGTCTCTCTCTCTCTTTTAAAAGTAATGGTAGACTACATTATAACCACAATATCTAAGTTAAACAGTAATTTTTCAGACTAATAGACAACGAACAACAAAATTCAAGGTCTATCAGAGAAACATTGATAGAATACATGTTATTAATCATTCAATTCATCAAGTAGTGGCTTCACCCCATGCTAGTATTTCTGATGCAGTAGAAAGAACACACTCTGTTGAGGTCACACCCTCCTACCATCCCTACCTCCTCCAGGCCAGGGCATCAGAGGGCCAAGGCATAAGGGAGGGAATGATTCAGCACATTTGCTGCAAATCTCTAAAGCTACATGTAATGGTGGGTCAGCTATGTACTCTTCAGGTATTTAAAGGATAATGTGTTGGGGTGCCTGGGTTGAGCATCTGTCTTTGCCTCAGGGCATGATCCTGGGTTTGGGGATCCAGTCCTGCATCAGGCTCCCTGTGAGAAGCTTGCTTCTCCCTCTGCCTATGTCTCTGCCTCTCTCTCTCTCTCTGTGTCTCTCATGAATAAATAAATCTTTTATTTTTTTTTTATTTTTTTTAATCTTTTAAAAAAATAAAAGATAATATGCTTTTTTGGCCATAGGAAATATATTTTTTAAGTTTTATTTAAATTCCAGTTGGTTAACATACAGTGCATTCCTTGATGTCAGGTGTACAATTTAGTGATTCAACACTTCCATACAATACCTGGTGCTTACCACCACAAGTGCACTTCTTAATCCCCATCCCCTATTTAACCCATTCCCCCACTACCCATTTATCCTCTGGTAACCATCAGTTTGTTCTCAAAAGTTAAGTGTCTGTTTCTTGGTTTGCCTCTCTTTTTCTCCCTATGCTTGTTTTGTTTCTTAAATTCTACATATGAGTAAAATTCTATGGTATTTGTCTTTCACTGACTTATTTCACTTAGCATACTACTTTCTAGCTCTGTCACATTGTTGCAAATGGGAAGATTTTACTCTTTCCTAAAATGGCTGAGTGATATCCCATTGTATATATACACCACTTCTTTTTTATCCATTCATCAGTCGATGAACACTTGGGCTATTTCCATAGTTTAACTATTGTTGATAAATGGCCAGAAGGTATTAAACCTAATGGCTGTTACATCATTATTGGAACTCTAGCTTTTGTTCTCTAAATCCTGTTCCCTGTGTTTGTTTTCCTCAGATGCGAACAGAGACCAAAGCCTCGCTAAACTTATGTTCTGCTATTGTGACACCTAAAGATGAAAATAACAAAAGGTTGAAGGCAAAATATTGTCAACCTGATATCACAAACTAGACTTGAATTTCAGTCAACCGACTAAAAGGCATAGACTTCCTAAGCATACTAAACATTACAAACATCTCCTAGGTAAAACGTTAACTCTAAGTGCTTGTCAAGTTCTTTGGTGTTTTACAGAAAACAATAAAATAAACCTTAAAATCCCAAATCAAATTTATTAGCAACACATAAGCATAGGAGTCCTACTACAGCGGTTGCTGAATTCTAACATAAGATCTAAAACCAGAATGGACTAAACATTTTTCATGAACACATATTTAGTAATTCTTTTGTTTAAATGAATGAACTCCAAAATATCACATGCTTGTTTTACACTTGATTCTGTCTGCATGTTGTAGCTCATCCAGAACATTTCTGATGGTTTCAACACAAACTTCTCCTCTGTGGTGTTTTTTTGATGCAAGATTCCATACATTTTCAAATTCTTCATCAGAAAGCTTAACACCAATGTTACATAATATCTCTGCAATCTAGGGGGAAAAATATTGAAAATCAGACAAAAATTTGTGTTTTTAAATTTGCATTTTAAAAATATCTTTGGGGTGCCTCAGTGGCTCAGTTCGTTAAGCATCTGCCTTTGGCTCAGGTCACAATACAGGGTCCCTGGGACTGAGTATAATCAAATACACTTGAAATTCAGAAGAGCAGAGCTTCCAGCAACTGTGGTTGTACAGCAAAAACACTTCAGTGCCCCAGTGCAGAGTTGTGATTCTCCTCCAACCAGTGGCTGGTGAAGGCTGTCCCCACAGAGTGAATTCTGAAAGTGGCCCGAATCAGTCTTGAGCATCCAAGACCTGCTCCTCCATTTCCTTTCCCATTCCTCAAGAGGCATCCCTCCCCTAGTTCTCCATTCCATCACAATACACTGATTAGTTAATATCATCCAGAAACCCATCCATTCTCACATTAGCATTATTTCTCCAACCACTCATTTGGGTTCTTTCTTTTTTTTTTTTCTAGATGTGTGAAATAAAAGATGACTTTCCTCCTTAAAAGAACTTTAGCCATCATGCAACAAGCAGGCAATTTTTGTTTCTTTTGGCAACTCTGCACTTCTATTTCATAAGGCCTTTAGAGTAATTAAGAGAAGTGAAACAATCTGGGGGCGTCCCTTCTCTGATCCCCTGGGGTGGACCCTGAGTTCCTTCTTTGGGAGCAGCCAGCAGGGCATCTCCTCTGAGTTTCTTCTCCCTTCCTCTGTCCCCTACTTCAGTGGGAATTAATTGTTGGAATGAATTTATCATCATTAATTTATCATCATTACCATTAGTAGTTGGTAAGTTATCAAGTCATCACCCCTTCATCTGAGGTCCCAAAAGGTATCATATGTAGGTATCATATGTCTATTTACATCTGCTCATATCATTCCTAGTTCTGGATATGAAAGTTCTGAAGAAGCAGTTGCACCCTAGATTATACTCTGCTTTCTAGAGTGCAGATTAAGACAGACTGACCAAGCTTGCTATTAATCCTTGGCCCTTAGAATCCTAGTGGCTATTTGGACCTAGCTAGTTGCTCCTGTTTATAACCCACCTAGGAAGAAAACCACCTAGAATATGAGGACCATGTTTTCTAACAAACAAACAAAAACAAGATACATGGGCTGACAAATGGTATGGCAACAGGACAGAATATTTTAAATAAGTGCTCTCACCGATAATCTAAACCATAAAATAGTAGCAGTACCTAAGAAGGGTAGCAGAGTGGCCCTTCTCGTACTTACTCTTTGGTTTTGAAGCTACAAAACCATGAGATACTTACACAAGGAAGGGATTGGTCCCTTTTGCTTTTTCTCAACTAAGAATAGTGTTGAGTACCTTAGGGAAATATTTTTCTTTTTATACATAGGTCATAGTGGATATATGATGTGAATATAATGTTTCCTGTCATAGAAGAACATCTGCTCGAAGAATAGTACCAAAACATCACAATCAAACTGAACGTTATCCTCGAGAATCCTATTTGGGGATCTTGATGACTTCTATAATATCAAAGCTCAAGTTTTAAACAGTCTAAATAGTTGTTGATAAATAGACATTTTCATCTTTGTGTGTTTATGTGAAGTTGACATTTCTTTCAAGTCTTTTTTGAATAATATGCTGTACCTCTTTTTTTGATCTGGTCTTGAAGAAGTCTCTTTCAAACACTCCTTTCTGGCCAAAGACAGTAGGATGTAGTAGTGAATAGGCATTGCCCTCTTCACCATAATTAGTTCTATCACTGATGCGACGAATTCGGGGGGCAGGAATATCAGACCGAATGGTTGGAACACCATAGATGGGATAACCTAGGAACCGATGAGAAAGGAAAACAGACATTCTAAAACTGAGCTCTACAATACAGCAGCCACTAGCCACACATGACAATTGAGTACATAACTTGAAATGGGGCTAGTCCAAACTGAGATGTGATATAAGTATAAAATACATGCTAAATTTCAAAGGTTTAGTACCCAAAAAAAGTGGAATATCTTATCATTTTATATTGATTAATTGTTGAAAAATATTTGGGAGATCTATATATTATATATAAAGCATATATACTATTAAAATTAGTTTCACTTTTTTTCTTAATGTGTCTACTAAAAATTTTTGAATACATATAACTCCAGTTCTATTTCTATTGGATAGCACTATTCTAAAGGAAGTAGCAAGATCTCATTAAACCAGAATATACAGCATGTCTGTAAAATCTAGTTAAGAAAAATACATGCATCCTTAGTCATGTCCTTAGTCTAAGGAAGTGATCTTGACCAACATAAAATAGTCTCTTGGGATTGTAAATTAAAGCCCCATGTTGGATGTAGAGATTACTTAAAAATAAAAAACCTTAAGAGAGCTATTACATTTGTAATTAATTAAATTAAGATAAAATCACTGGAATAAGATGGGCCACTAATCCAATGTGACTGGAGTCCTTATAAAACAGGACATTTGGACACAGACTCTCACATAGGAGGAAGCCATGTGAATGTGAAGGCAGAAATCAGGGTGATGCAGCAAGAGCAAAGGGACACCAAGGATTGCCAGCAACACACCAGAATCTAGGAGAGGGGCCTGGAAGAGATCCTCTCTCACAGTCCCAGAAAGAACCAACCCTGCCAATACCTTGGCCTCAGACTTTCAGCCTCCAGAACCGTAAGACGATAAATTTCTTTTGTTTAAGCCATCCAATGTGTTATACTTGTTATGGCAGCCCTAGCAAACTAACAGATGGAGAATGAAGATATACAGAATAGTTTTGCAAAAGCTCTTCAAATATTTGAAGGCAAATCTGTTTGTAGCTAAGAATCACATGGCTTATGCGTCTTCTAACACTGTGTAACGTTCAATGTTACATTGTGTAACATTCAAGGTTCTAATCATCATAAATCAATTTCATTAATATTGAGGGAATCCTTTGACTTGCGTCATCACTAACAATAGTTCAGTTCAGCCTACATTTATTGAGACCCTTAGATGCTTCAAATACAGAGCTGAATGAAAGTCCTAGCTTGGAGAAACAACTAAATGAAGACAGAAGCTGGGGACAATAAAAGGACAAAGGACACTTCTTTGCTGACCCTTTTAAAACTCAGCAAATAATGTGACATACTCACAAGTAGAAGGAATAGCTCCTACAACCGCACTGATCTCAGAAGAAGTTGTCTTATAGTAATTAGAAACTTTATCACTTGGCCTCAGAAGCGTCCGGAGAGTCTTTTCTGAGCTCCCTGGTTCTTTTAAGACTATATCTTCTGGTTTTATTAGGAGAGTTGGTTCAGATTCTTCCACATTAGCCTCAGTACGGTTTGTACAATCTGGTTTTCTACCTTTAAGCAAAAAGGGAGCGGGAAGGGTAGGAAGTATAGGAAAGAATCACTACTTTGTGCTTGCTGTTCTGCAACGAAATCAGTTTTCCTGGTTAGTCTCTCTCCTTGCTGGTATAGACTGAGACTGGGCTGGTGAAAGCCCTCCACCGATGCCAGCACCCCACTGTGGAAGAGCAAAGGCAAGCCAATGTCATGTACCAGGAAATCTGAACATGGCCTGTTCTCGCCACTCTATCCACTTTAGAATAAAGCTTTTAAATCTGAGAAACCAATGAAAATTGGTTTTTTTCCCTTAAAAAAAAATTAGAGTTTATTTTTACATTTAACTTAAACTACAGGATTACCAGTTATTTCCAAAGTTGTGCCCCAAAGAGGGACAGGAGAAAACACATTTGGAGTTGTAATTCCACACATACCTGATGGTGGTGCATGGCAGGAACCGATTATATAAATGACTCTCTTCATATCAGTGTATAAAAGAAAGCCCTGAGGTAAAACTCAAATTTCAAGACTATGCTTTTGAAGATTTGCTTTGCTGAGTCATTCTGAAATTTAGGAGTAAATTCCTGTCACCTTGTCCACACCGCTGGTGGCTACACAGCTAGCACTAGAGGGCGCTGTGGCCTTTCAGTCTCTGGAAGAACTCTCAGGGCTTCAAGCAAGGGTTGCAAAGGCAGACGGTGCCCCAGTATCAGGTTGGGGTGGGAACCGTAACAAACTAGAAAAGACATGCCTATCTAAAGCCTGCAGCCCCTATTCAGCTCCTGCCAATCACCGTCCTGAACACATTCAGGCCTTGTGTTCCAAAACCTCTAATCCCCTCGCTGTGCCCCTCAAAAAAGCAGAAATACAGACAAGTATGAGAAACAGTTTCTCAAAGAACTGTTTTAAAGCCACTGCCTTAGAATACTTCACCCTTTCCTCTAGAAGTCAACAGTAAGTAGAATTGGATATAAGAAAATTCCTGGCAAAACATTCCTGAGCCCTTTCTGACTGAACCACTGGCCAGTATCTCAGAAGATGGAAAACCTCAAGGACTTCATTGAAGGTAGCTGATGAAATCAGAACCTCAAAACCAGGAACAATTTGAAAAACTATCCGGTTTAAAAACAGGCTTCTGCTTTCCCCCACTACTTCATGAATTGTGCCAAGAAGAAAAAAACTATCACCTCTTTGTATTTTCTGAAAGGACTAGGGTAGAATTGTTTTCTAAAAAATCTTCTTTAGGTAAAGAAGAGCCTCCTGCTTTCCTAGCAGCTAGAATAGAAAGGCCATCTCAGAAACTTATTAAGGGCTCACATCATCAATAAGGCCCCAAATCTGGTTTGGCCTTGCAGAAAAGCATGACAGAATAAAAGTAAAAACAGTAATAATTTAACTTTTTGGAGGAAGAATATTCCAGAGGAGATAGAAGTGTAAACAACCTTTTTAAAAAGTAAATCCTCTCTAATAATCAAAATTTGAACATTAAAGTGAACAAAGTATCATGGTAACAACTAAATTACAAGAATGTTTGAAATGTTTGAAATAATACTCAATGGTAGCAAAGTTAGAGTATAACCTCACAGATTTGGCTGATAAAATTGCAAATTGGTACAATCATTTAGAAAAACAAAATGAAAATATAGTTAACTTCTGTGACAATAATAACATTCATAGGAAATGAAATATAATTAGAAAAAAAAGATTTTTGAGAGATGATAATCACTGTAGCATTACCGATATTACTTTTAAAATATCTGGAAATAACCTAAATTTCAAAGAGTGAGGAAATGGCTTAGTAACTCATCATACATCAACATGAGGGAACTGAAAATGAAATTTATAAAAAAGTTTACCATAAAGCTATTTCTTAATTCCATAGAAGTTTGAAAGCTAAATTTTAAAAAGCCAAATAAAAATGATACATTCACTGTGATTTTACATATACATAATTATGCATATTAGTGATGCAAGAAGTCAATGTGGAAACATGAAAGCATTTGAATAAAGGTAAAAATTGTTTTTCTTTCTCTTACAAAATGGAAAAGAATAAATTTTATGTCAAATTCTGTTTTACTATTGACTTTTCCTGGAGAAAGGGAGCTAATTACTCTAAGACAATGGTTTTCAAACAACCTTCTGAGGAACTGTCTTTCATATTTTGGACTTTAGTGTAAACTATTTTGCTTTTAATTTTTTTTCTTTTGAATGGACAATACATGGTTCCAAATTCAAAAGACATAAACACATAGATTAAAATGTGAGTCTTATTGCCACCCTGTCCCTTAGCTACCGGTTCCCCTTAAATGTCATCAAATTCTTTCCTGTCCCTCCACAGATATTCTATGCATAAACAAGCAAATAACATATATATGTGCATATTTTTAAATATATAATATTAAGGTTGACAAGTCAAGCTCCTAGAAAACTGAAAATTAAAAAGTCCATTTAAGAATTCAGCAAACCTTCAAAAATTAAATACCTTTAATTATGACCCTCTCTTCATACTCTTTAAGAGGCATTTTATCCTTCCAGTTAAGAAAATTTGCAAATTCTAGGTAGTTAATCAGCCCATCATTATCCACATCACAGTAGTCAAATAGCTGGTCCAGGAGCTTCTCATCTAAGTGCAAGCTGACCTGTTCACAAGCCTCCCGAAGCTCGGCTTTATCTATCACCCCATCTCCATTCTGTTAGACACAAAGTAGGAAAAGATGAAATGAGCATTGTCTTTAAGAGCAGAGTATGCAATATCTATTATTTCATTTAAGAAAAAGAAAGAGATCTATCATATAAATTCAAAGAATTTGTCTTATTTTTTATATAAGAGTAGTCAAATATTAAGCAAAATCTTCATTGTGCCAACTTGATATGTGCACAGTAATTTGAATCCTGGTTGGAGTGGGGTGTGGCTCAGGATTTTTTTTCATTCTACTTTAATATTTTTTTTCTTTAAATCATGCTGTTTACACTGTGGTAGGGCAGATATAACCATGATTTATGCATGACATTTAACCAACATTGTGTACTTTTGACAGCATTCTACAATTTCCCATGCTTTCAAAGTTTTTAACACCTCTGGTGTTCCAACTGAGCATTAAATGATCCTCCACTCCATTGTCTGGTAATGAGGAGAAATTGGGGAAGTAGTTGCAGGCCAAATACAGGGAGGCAGATTCAAAGACTGTTGCCTGCTTGTTAACACTCCTATGGGCAAGAGGGTCATGCTACTAATCTGGCCCCGTTGTAACAATTAACACTAAAATTCGTCCTGGTAGGCAGAGCAGAGGATGTTCCACCTTCTTCCAGACAACAGTTAAAGACAGGAGCATCTACACTGTGTGAGAAAGGAGGGAAATTTATGAAGGCTTTGGGCAGGAACTGCCCATTTGGGAGATAAAGGAGTTGTCTACAGCCGTACTACCCTGAATGCTCCCAATCTCTGTGATCTTGGAAACTAAGCAGGATGGGGCCTGGTTAGTACTTGGATGGGAGATAAAGGGACAGAACGCATAATGCTTGTTAAGGAAAAATGGCAAGAGCTGAGATGTCTTACCCCTAAGCCCCTCCTGGAGTCTATCAAACCATAAACCCATTTGGAGATGAAAGTAAAAGATTTGAATATTTTTGCAGTGGGTCCTGGCTGCTATTAAGGGAGCTTTGGCCCTCTCAGAGAAATTCCCCTGAGACAAACTCCCAAGAGAAAAGATAAATGATTCATGGACTAGTATTCAGGTCTCATGCTCCGGATGAGAAGGTGCAATGCTGATGAAGGTGATCCCTGGAGAATGAGAAACTGACCAAATGAACCCTAGATAAATTCCTGCAGACAGATCCATAGGCCTGACACTTATGTTGAGATAGAATAAAAATTTAAAACATATTATCTTGACAAGGGGGTTGCAAATGCCCTGGACTAAAGTAGACTCCTTTATAAAAATCTCTGCTACAAGCCCCAGTCAACCAAAAATGCAAATTCCATCGCCCTTGATGAAAAGCCACCTAGGATATGGCAGTTGAATCAAGAGGTCCTCAAAACTGAAATAGATGACACCAAGAATGATGACTTCATTGCCCAATATACAGATTTGTGTGGGCTGAAAACATTGGTGGTTTGTTTCATTGTGCTGCAAAACTCAAAACTCAAAGTAAATGTTTCTTACTCTCCAGGTACTAAGTCACACCATCTGCACCCTGGATCATCCCTTCCTCCATGCCCCAACCTCAGCTGCCATAAGGAGAAAGATAACTAGATGTGGAACTAAGGTCTCCCTGTCCCCAAGGGAGATCAAATGCTACATTCATTTGTTCAAGTATACTGTAGAACTTCAGAGGGGCAAAGTCTCAAACTTGTATGGCTTCTTTGCCAAAGTCATCATCCTACTCAGTCTCTAGGGGGAGGAGATGTCTGGATTCAGATAGTGGGGTGTGAACAGGGTTTGTTCAAAGTGAAGAAGGAAAGCCAGCAATATATTATTATATAATAATATATATTACATATTATATATTATTATTATTATTATTATTTCTGTAGCTTTCATGGCTGAATGTATAACTGGTACTGACACTTGACATGCTCGTATTACTCATGAGCCACATGTAGACGATGCCAGTACCCACAACCCTAATGACCCCTTTGAGGTTCAAGTCTCTGTGACTAATGATTTTGACACTCAGAACCTCTGGGTTGGGTTTACTAACTTGAAACCCAGTGGTCTTCACTGGGCTGCTGTGGCTTTTAATGACAGTTATGATAAAAAATGCACATAGTCAATCTACTCAGTGGGCAGAACTCAAGGCTAGTTTCATGGCTCTGCCCAATACTCCCCTTGATGAACCTGTTATATTTTTACTGATTCTTGGACTGTTACCAATGGCCTGCCTGTTTGGTTGAAAAGCCACTAGATGATTAAAGACACTTTTCTGTGTCTGAGAACTATGGTAACAAATAGATGTTGATTGAACCATGTGGGTAAGCCACATAGATGCCAATGATAAGGGTCCATTCTTTGCCCATTCTCAGACTGATATCAAGCTTCTGAATGTGCCTGAATCAATCCATATTGCCACCACCGCTGCCTGGACCTACTGTTGTACCAGACATGGGGACACCCCAATCACTACAAGGTAAAGCACCTCTATATTTCTAAGGCAGAGGTTACCACTCCTGACAAAAGTTGGCCAATTTGAGAGGTAAGGGAGGACACATCACAGAGGACACATTGCCTCTATGCTCCTGGCATACTGACTACATGGAACCTTCATCCCCTTTCAAGCTATTGCTGGTGCCTCATACAGTTGAAACATTTTCAAGCTATGGGATTGATATTCTAGTTCAATCAGCCAGCTCCAAGCACAGAATTATGGCCCATGAAATGAATATGAGTCATGTGTTTTGCTTTCTGGACCATTTTCTGCATGGCGATGGTGTGTCTTATAGCAAAAGTGTTATTCAATAATGAGCTGTTAGTCAAGGTATTCAATGAACCTTTCCTACACCAAGCATCCACAGCCATCTGGTAAGACTGAGCTTTGGAATAACCTTCTCAAAAATTGTCTATCTTCCTCACCAGCTTCTAGCTTACACGAGTTTTATAACTGAATGCAGCTATCCCCAAAGAGGAATAATCTCATCTCAGCTAATTCCTGGATAATGATGAGAATAAAAGGAATTGGAATAATATAGACCTATTTTGAAAATTTGGGATGTTGCTGTGACCACTTCTAGACATGATGAGTCTTTTTATTTCACCTCTAGACTTTAAATTTCCTAAGTGGAAAGTCTACACATTATCTGGAATAATGTTTAATGTACAGTGAGTGTTCAATAAATAGAAGAATTAATCCTCTAAGCCAAGAAGATTCATTTATGAATCATGGTTTATTTGTTCTGTTTTGTGTTTTTCATTAAGGTAAATCTGGGCATGCAATAATAGAAGATTCAGATAATCAAAAATTATCCTACAGCTGTACTAGAAGACCCACATCTTATTACCCTCTCAGATAAAAAAGCTCCTCAAGGACAGTGAGCACTGCATTGTGGTATTAAAAGTTAACTATTTAAAAGGTATATCAACATTAAATAATTCTCAGTAATTTCCTCCCTGCTTAATTTAATTTTATCATAAGGAATGTGCCTGGTGGTTCACTAAGATAATCAACAGCTATTAAGATGATCATCTTGCCTATAATTACATTTAAAATGAAGAATTTTTGAAAAGCAGAGCACTCTGTATTGTGGTAGTTTCTTATTCATATTACTGCTATCTAAATTTACACTGCTATCATCTTTGTAAGATACTTGTATTTGACTAAAGTTTAAAATGTACTTATTTTAGCTTACATATTTTAATTCTGAAGATTCATTTTTAAATTACCTGTAAATAGCAATTGGTCTCTATTAAAAACCAGAGAAACAGTTGAATACTTACATTTTCTTTAAACACAACTTTGTGAGAAATGCAGTGGGTGACTGATTGGTGTTTGTCCCTACATAATTGGTACAAACTTAAATGAGATATTTAACCCACTTTTTATTCATCAGTACAACACAGGCACACAGGCCTCTAATCTAAAAACAAATAAAATGAATGGTTTAAACTGAATAAGCCAATGAGTAATCAAGATTTTTTAAGATAAAAATCTGAAGCATAACTTTTCTAAAAATTGTGCTCAACATTGGAAGGAAGATACAAATATTATCTTTTCTCTTTGAGATAAAATTATTCTGCTTTTTTTCCTTCTCATATCAAGATTATGATGTACTACATCACCACAGGTTTATTTATGAGCTTTTATGGTTTCAATTAAACTCATTCTAAAATAGTTTGAGGCTGCCTAAAAAAATAAGTACTGTTAAACAGAGCCCAAAGAGTGAGGAAATCAGGGCAGAGAGAAAATAAAGATGAAATAAAATAAGAAGAGGGCAGCCCAGGTGGCTCAGACGTTTAGCACTGCCTTCAGCCCGGGGTGTGATCCTGGGGACCCAGGATTGAGTCCCATGTCTGGCTCCCTGCATGGAGACTGCTTCTCCCTCTGTCTGTGTCTTTGCCTCTCTCTGTGTTTCTCACGAATAAATAAATAAAATCTTAAAATAAATAAATAAAATAAGAAGAAATGTGGAACAAAAGAACACACAAAATGTATGCTGTAAGATCATGTTCACAAACTAGATGCATTTTGTTAAATTGGCTTTGAGCTTCCTGATGGCCAAGTCAAAAAGGTATTCACAATCAGTACAAAATTCATGCTCTTCATGAGGTAAAATCAAACCAGATACATAAATGAAGCACAATCATCTTTAGAAAGACTAGGTTTCTTTATAAAGAGGATGCATGTGACAAAAATAAATAACAGCCTCATGGGCATACCAACAAAATTGTGTGATTTTTCACAAAAGGTTTGTACAATAGAGCATCTTAGTGTAAGCTAAAGGCAGTGCAGCTTGGTGAAAGCAGTCCTGTGATGGCCTAAAATCACGTGAAGTAATTATCTAGCCCCAGACTGATCTGACTTTATGAAAGGACACAATTTAGAGTAGCTTGAAAATGGAATAATCTTACACTCTCAAAACTGAAACTCCCCATTGGGAGCCTGCTTCTCCTTCTGCCTATGTCTCTGCATCTCTCTGTATGTCTCTCATGAATAAATAAATTTTTAAAAGCTTAAAAAAGAGAGAGAGAGAGAGAAAACTGAAACCATACCTTGCTCCCCCGGGTAGAGGCATTCTAAGCTTGACTTGGACCTAGATTGACAGCACTATGTGTACATACTCAGCTTTAGGTATGATAGGTATGATGGCCTAGACCCAGGAATCTTCCCTGGGGATCTATGATGCCCCTTCCTACTCCACTCCTTCCTTCCAGCACACTACAGTTTAATCTGCCACAGTGGTTCTCAAGTTTTATCAGAATTACCTGCAGAGCTTGTTATAACAACTTGCTAGGCCCCAACCTGGAGTTCACACTTCAGTAGCAGGCCTTAGATTGCACATTTCTAACAGGTTCCCAAGTAACCTTGGTAGTGGTAAAAGGATCACACTTTGGCAAACACTGATCTACTCCAGGGGTCGGCAAACTTCTACTGTCAGGGGCCAAAATGTAAGTATTTTAGATTTTGCAGGTCATTCAGTCTCTTGACACACTATTCTGCATTTGTAGTGCAAAAGTGGCCATAGAAAATACTTAAAAACTATTTACAAAAACAGATGGTGGGCTGTATTTGACCCATGGGCCATCATCTGCTGACCCCTGATCTACAGCAACCCACCAGGATCTATAAGTCCGTGCATAGTCCAAAAACCTCCATCAAATACTGGCCTTATCATAATGCCTGAAGGCTGCCAGCAAAGTGTCAAAGTTTTGGTAGTTAACTTTCTTCAAGTGATGTCGCACTGCTGCAATCAGGGCTCTCTGTCTATCCTTGCCTTGAAGATATTCACTTGGAAGTCTGTTATGGATGAGATCACCAGCTCCTATTAAAGAGTGAAGGAAAGGGGTAAAGTCTTTTATCTGAATTTAAAGTCTGTTAATATTTTTCCTATCCTAAAAAAGAGAGATCTACCAAAGTCTGTGAACAACAACAACAAAAAACCTCATGCCTAACTCTGAAACTATTATGTAGCATGACAGAAAAAGTATTTAAAAAGTACATAAAGTAATTGATAAAAACTTAATATTGCTGTTTTATGTGACTTCTCTGTTCAATAAAAAAGTTCTGACAAAATGAATTTTAGGGGGCAAGTATAAGCCCTACTTGGCTGTCTTTCCTAAGACGATAGTCCTTGCCTCTCTGCTTCTTTGTAGACATTTGTCTACAATACTGAGGATCTGAAAGCTAGGGCAGAGTCTATGTGGGGACCACTTTACATGCCTTGAAGTTGACTAAACCTCTGGGATCCCTTGTAAAAATTGAATTCAAATACCCTACTCTCTCCAAATATGACTTTTCAGTCTGCATATCAAGTTCCCATTTCTCTCAGCCACCTGCACAGGAAACCAAGCCTCATCCACAATTCCACTAATTGAGTCCTAATCCACAACCCCCTCAGTTATCTAGAAGTAATAAACTCTCCAATTTCCCTGCTATATGCCCCCAGACCTGGCCCTTGCTTCCATTTATCCTTCATGACTTAAAGGAACTTCCCCAGACAATGACACAAAGAAAGTACAACATACACACTGCCTATAAGCCCCATTTCTTATAAGCCCCATTTCTTGCCACTCCCTTTTGGAAAACATTCCTTGGATGTTAATGGTGACAGATTAGACTAGAGTTGCCCATGTTGCATCACCAGATGTGATGGCTTGGTGGATGAAGAAGAAATCTTTTACCTCAGTTCATTTTCTCCTGGCCTACACCCCTCCCTTCTTGCTTTCTTGGGGCAGGATCATGTTGGCTGTTGGCTATAATAAGCTAGATGGAATAATTTAAATCACTACATTTCTTGTAGTTCACAGCAACTAATATTTATAAGTACTTTGAAAAGGCCCTATTTTAGGCTCTGTCAAGGGTCTCTCTTAATAGGTATTCATTGCACCTCTAAGATTCTTTCTTATTACAAAAACAGGAGCTAAACTGACATATTCTGATGAAAGTCATGTTTTTAAGGGTAGATATGGGTCAGAACCCCACAACAAATGCTGGTTGTAGGAACTGGGCAAGTGCCTGAGGCCAAAGTCATCTGAAATGGAATCAGCTACCATCAGATTATCCTAAAGTAGGGATCCCTGGGTGGCGCAGCAGTTTGGCGCCTGCCTTTGGCCCAGGGCGCGATCCTGGAGACCCGGGATCGAATCCCACATCGGGCTCCCGGTGCATGGAGCCTGCTTCTCCCTCTGCCTGTGTCTCTGTGCCTCTCTCTCTCTCTCTGTGACTATCATAAAAAAAAAAAAAAAAAAAAAAAAAGATTATCCTAAAGTGGTCAAAGCAGAAGTAAGGCTCTGTAAGAGGAAATCAAGAGAGTGAGAGTGATTTTTGACAAATGAGTATGGCTTCCTCTCCTCCTCCACATTCCTGCCCCTGATACAAATACTGTGGGTGGGTATTGTGTATAAGAGAGATCCTCCTTCTTCCACAAAATAGCTTTTGTTGAGTTTTTATCTTCAAAGGTCTTCCCTCTCTATTACTATCCAAAAATAAACATTTGAATGATTGGGTTTTTTTTCAACTACAAGTGTTTTCCCACCATAATCCCACTAGGTGTAACTCCTGTTGAGTAAGATGTATGCTGATATCTTCTGGCTTGCCCTGAAAAAATATTTATGAAGCTTATGTGAAATCACTTATAATTACACAAGAGTCATCTCTATAGAGTTGAAATCAGGAGCACAAGTACTGGCCCTGAGAAACCCATGACCTAGCTACCACACCATGGCTGTCAGAAAAATCCAGTAAGTGCTTTAATTGTACTCTCCCTGCACCAACTCTCATGATGCAGCACTGTCCACCAGTCTTGGATTTTCCTTTACCTTACCTATGCTCTGGTACATTCTAGGGGCTGCCCACAGCCCTTGCACTCTTCCTAGAGGTGTCTTAACATAACCAATAACTCTAGGCCTTCAGGATGAGACATTCTTTGTACTGCTGCCTTTATTTCCATAAGTAAGTATAAAGGAGAAATCCAGGCCCAGTAAAGAAATCAATTTCTTCTTAGAAGCAGAAGCTTTCTGAGAACAAGTGCTATTAGTTGACCCCAATAATGGTCACAAAAGGTGAAAACCTAGAGCTAATCTGTGTCCATCCATAAACTCCAGGAAAAGTTCAAAGATTCTCCTTTCACAGTTAAACTGAAGATATCAGTTACACTATGCAGCACCAATGCTGGTACAGATACTTACATATTTTTAAAGTTATTAATGTCGGTTTTCTTCCTTTTCATCTTGTAACAATATCTCATTCAATTTGTAGGGATAACTTCGATCAACTATTAGGAAATTTGTCAATGTTGTCAAATTGTCAAAATGATAAACTATGTGTTGGATTCACCAATTCGTGCTATAAATATTTGTGAAAAATGTACTGTTTGCTAGACCCCAAGGATCCAACAGACAGCAAGACAGAGCACCCATCATCATGAAGCCTGCCCTCAAGTAAGCAGAATTTACCATGATTATCTATTTATTTTTCAGGGCAATTGATGGATTCCCTAAATCATCTCTTAATCACTCTGATAGGAAGAGCCTCTGTGATGGATAGGCATACGTTAAACATGTAACAGTTCATCTAAAAACAGAACCAACATATAATCTCCTAATTAATGCAATTAATGTTGTCCTAAAATACTGTTTCATAAGCTCAATAAATATATATTTTATTTGTCAATGAATGGGATTTAGCTAAAACATTTTCAGTAGCAGTTCTTAAACTTTAGTGTACATAAGAGCGTACTGGATCAGAATATCTGGGCACAGGCCCCAGGAACCTGCATATTTAATAAATTCCCTATGTGATTTTAGTGCAGGTAGACTACAGATTATATTTTGAAAACCACTCACAGCCCAATCCTGATAAGCTTTAGCATAGTCTTCCCTTTGGACATCTACTGTATAGGTTGCTTAGAAATAAAGAGAAAATTCTGAAAAGTTTCTTCTGCTACTTTATGGATTAATTGATTGATTGGCTGGTGGAAAGAGAACGGTTCTTAATTATGTAATTAAAGAGTACAGTGGTGCCTCAACTTGAATGTGCTTACAGTTAATGTGGGAATATCGTAAAATGCAGTTTCAGTTTTAGTAGGTCTGGTGTGGAGCATGAGATTTTGCATTGCTAAGAGATTTGCAAGGGACACCAACCCTGCCAGTCTGCAGGCTACATTCTGAGTAACAAGGACCCAGTACAATGCTTGAATTCATTAAAAAAGCTGCCTCAAATTACCTTGGCTTATTTAATACAGGCCATATTTATTTTCTAAATAAAGTTCTGAGCCTTGACTATACTTAAGGTATTCATTCACAAAGGCTTTAAACTGTGCCTATTTCAAAAAAAAAAAAAAGAAAAACCTTTTTTTTCTTTCTTGTGCTACAAATTGTTCATTAATGTTAATGTAACATTGTAAGCCTTTAAAATTAGAAGCTTTGAAGGAAGGAGATGGTGCATTTAACCACATAACTTTGTGAGCATGTTGTTTGTTTTTTAAGGAGAAAGTTTGTATATTTACCATACTCTTCAGCATGGAGACAAGCTCCAAATGTGTGGTCTGGGGGAATATTCATTGTTTCTGCAATGCTATCAAAGAAAACAAATCCTTTAGTTAAAACACTCACCGCATGGCATCTCTGGAATTTAAAATATGCTTGTCATATGTTTTTAGTTGCCTATATTTCTCCTATAACCAAACAGTTCCCCCACCAGTCTTCTAATCTTTCACTTGCATAGGCAATGGATAAACTCTTTCCCTGGCTTTCAGTAGCCCAGATTTAAAAAGAAAATTAAGAACCTAACTCAAAGCAGAATATGGAAGTACAGATAGGCAGACAGAGACAGGAAGAGAGTGAAAAAATGTAACATGATAAATTAAGTTTCTAATATCCCAGAAATAAAGCTTTACACAAAATTTCCCCTCCCTTGTCTCTAAACGCCCTCTTCATCTCAGAGGACTCAGCACTTTCCTGGAACCTCAAGCAGTAGGGCAGCTAAGAGAGTTCCCTCATTCACACAAAAGGATGATTTTCTTACTTAATGGATAGAACCTAATAGAAAACAAATGAACAGAAAGAAAGAGAAAGAAAGAAAGAAAGAAAGAAAGAAAGAAAGAAAGAAAGAAAGAAAGAAAGAAAGAAGAAAGAAAGAAAAAGAAAGAAAGAAAGAAAGAAAAAGAAAGAAAGAAAGAAAGAAAAGAAAGAAGAAAGAAAGAAAGAAAGAAAGAAGAAAGAAAAGAAAACAAACCAACATTTACAAGAGTGCTTTTTAAATTCCATCCAAAGATACTATCAATTCAAAGTTAATTATTAACTTACGGATCTAAAACTCTTCCAAGTTCATGTTGAAACTTTTCTTTGAAATCATCAACTCTCTTGGATACAAACTTAGCTCCTCTTTTCCTATAAAATTAGAAAACTGTCAAGCTTCTCTATTACTTAAGTATCTTGGCTGCCAAATACACATACAATGAGGAATACTACACACAGTATCTTTTTTTTTTGAGAGACAGAGCGAATACCAGAAGGGAGGGAAGGAGAAGAGAGAGAGAGAGCAGGTTCCATGCCCAGCATAGAGTCTGACACAGGGCTTGATCTTAAGACCCTGAGATCATGATGTAAGCTGAAATCAAGAGTTGAACACTTAACCAACTGAGTCACCCAGGCACCCCTTGAAATACCAAGTATCATTTGGGCCATTAAAGCATACACACAATTTCAAAAAAGTTATATGCTAAAAAAAAAGCTGTATATATTCATTCTTCTATCATTTATATTCTATTATAAACTATATAAAGATGTGTTTATAATAGAATATAAAATTTTATCTAAAGAATAAAACAAAGAAGATTTAAAACTTTTTCAGTAAACAAAATCAAGGTGTTAACATCATTATCATAAACGTGACTCCTACAATTTCTAAAAGAAAATTACACACCAATAAATAAATAACCAAAGGGTATAAACAAATAATTCACATCTAGTAAGCAAATATATGGAGAAATTCTGATACTCTCCAGTAATAAATTTATAATAAACAAAAACAAAGTGACTTTTGGAATATAGTGCATAAGCAAATAGAGACAGAAAGAGAGAATACCTAACATTGGCACAAAGTATGTTAAAACACTTAGTAGATTGCTAGTACAAATTGCTATAATCCTTTTGCAAATAATTTGGTAACATGATTCAAAAAGCATAAAAGTGGTCATTCCCATTTATCTGTGTCTGGGAACCAATCTTAAGAAGATAATAACACAATAATTTTAAATGTAGGATATATATATAACTATCCTACATTTTAAATTATTATATATATAAATGTTTTATATATATATAAATGTTTGTAGCCTCACTGGCTACAAAGGATGGCTACAAAGGAAAAAAAGAAGATAAATGTTTGATCATGGAGCGTGATTAAATTATGTCACGTTAACAAGAATACGTTCTGCATGCATTTTAAGTGTTGGCTATTAAGAATACACTGCAATATAAAATTATTTTATGTTAAGTGAAAAAGCAGGATATAAAACAGGATTGCACTCTGATTAAAACTATGCAAACATTTACATAGGAATATACACTAGAAAGAAATACATTAAAAAGATAATAATGGTTGAATTTTGGTGACAGGATTATGGGGGATTTTAGTTTGCCAATTTTCTGGAACATAATTTCATTACTTCTATCACTGTGATTAAATGAACAAGATTTCTTCTGAGAACTGTAAAATTACAACACTACTATTTAATAACTAAAATTAATAAACTATTGTTTTGTTAGGACTAAAAACAATGAGCATTTAATTCTTAAACTCCATTTGCTTTTAAATCTATTTCCTGTGATATAGAAATACTGAGCTGAATAAATTTCTGGAGAAGAGTGACACTCTGTGGAGAAACAAAAGATGAAATATAAAGTAATCCATCTCTTCTGTCTTCATTTGCTTTACATTTGTTCAAAAAGGGGGAAAAGAATAATACAAGTAGAGTCAAAATAAATCAATGGCAGTATCAGGGCCATAATTTGAACAAATAAAGTTGACATTCTAGAAATAGTTCCAAAGAACATAATTAGGAACATGTCCGGGATGAAGGTGGTAAGGATTATGAATCACAGAGCCTACTCCTTTTACCCTAAAAATGCCTGGATTATGTTTCTGGGAGAACTAGGAAGTATCTATAAGCAGTCATATATGTCGAAATATCCATAACTGCATCACTGCAGGCTCACAGCATTTATTAAACAACTCAAAATAAAGGCCTTCATGTGAATTTTTTCATTCAGACACACACACTCACCTATTATATGAAGATTCTAACTGATTCTTCAGACAAAAGGTCATAAACAAAATATAGATAGAGTTAGCTTTACAGAGTTTCCTTAAAAGTCGAACATAAACCAAGTTCACATTAAAATATAAAATTGAGACACCTTAAAGTATAAACATGCTTAACTCCAAAATTATCATAGAAATCACACTGAAGAATGAAACAATGAGTTCTCTTTTTTTTTTAGATTTTATTTATTTATTTATTTATTTATTTATTTGAGAGACGGGTGTGGGGGCAGAAGGAGAGGGAGAGAAAGAGTCTCAAGCAGGCTTCACACTGAACATGGTGCTCAAACCCATTTCACGGTTTGATCCCATGACCCTGAGATCATGAGCTGATCCTACAACCCAGAGATTATGACCTGAGCTAAAACCAAGAGTTGGACACTGAATTCATTGAACCACTGAGGTGCCCCAGTGAGTTCTTTTTAAAATCCAACAAACGAAAATAATGAAGAATCTCTCCATTGCTTTAGCAATAATTTTTGAAATATAAGAAGTATGATCAAATAAAGCATTGTTCTATAAACAATGTTTCCTTGGGGGTATTAACAAGTTGGACAAAAACAAACCCTGAATATTACCTGCTTTTACAAATTCAGCATATTTTTTAATTGAGATATAATTGGCATATAACATTTTGCTAGTGTTGGGTCTACTCAGTGCATTTTTCTATGACCATCTCACCAAATAATTGATAAATATGTCTTTGTCAACCTAAAGTTTCCCCTCTTAGGATGTTCTTAAGGAACACATTGTTGTTAATGTGTTTATTTTAGATATTTCATAAATTGTATCATATTTCTGAGCTTTCAAAAATGGATAAACCATATTTTGTTATCTCCCTTTATTAACTTCTATATTATATTTAATTATATATATATCTATAATCCTTATATATTTAAATCATTTCTTCATGTTTTCCTTTATATGTGGTTTAATTGCTTTAATATTAATCAGTTATCAAATATTGATATATGGACTCTTCTGTACTCCAAAGGAAACTATCTCATATGAGTTTAGTATAATATTACAAAAACTTATTTGCTGTTTGTATTTTATCATTATATTTTTTAATAATTCAAGCATCAGAAACTCATATAATAAAAAAGTAGAAGAGGAATGGAAATCAATATTTCAGGCCTGTGATCATAGAATCCACAGCCTGTATACCTGATATAGGTTAGGGGCAGCCTCTGAAGCCACAGTGCCTGGGTTTTATTCCTACCCCTAGTACTTCTTAACTGCATAATATTGGGTAAATGATTTAACTTCTGGGTACCTCAGTTTCTACATCTGTAAAATGGAAAGGATAAAAATTATAGGGCAGCCCGGGTGGCTCAGCGGTTTAGCGTTGCCTTCACCCAGGCCGTGATCCTGCAGACCTGAGATCAAGTCCCATGTCGGGCTCCCTGCATGGAGCCTGCTTCTCCCTCTGCCTGTGTTTCTGCCTCTCTCTCTCTCCCCTCTGTTTCTCATGAATAAATAAAATATTTTAAAAAAAATTATAATGCACCTACCTCATGGAGTTATTGGTAGGAATAATTTAATAATATATAAAGTACTTAGCACTTTGCCTCTGTAACAGGGAGCTTCTATCATAGGGACCATACAGGAGAATGAGCAAGGCAGGTTGGGTATCTGTGGGATTGAAACCTTATGTGCACCCATGGAGACTGAGATGGCCAGTGTCTCCTGTAAAGAGGGCCCTCTGCCCTCTGCAAAACAAATCTACTCCTAGCAATGATGTATACAAGTGCAGACACAATGTATTAGGTGCCTGTGGTTGTTTGCAACAAATTCTCACACACTGGTGACTTTAAACAACAAAAACATTCTCCCACAGTTCTGGAGGCCTGATGTCAGAAGTCAAAGTGTCAGCAAGACTGTATTCTCTCCAAAGGCCCTAGGGGAAAATCTATTCATTGCCTCTTCCAACATTTGGAGGCTATTGGCATTCTTTGGCTTTTCTTGGCTTGAGGCCAAATCACCCCAATCTCCTCTGAGTTCATATCACCTCTTTTCTATGTGTCTTCTCTTCTGTCTCAAATTTCCCTCTGTTTTCCCTTACGACACTTATCATTGGATTTAGGGCCCATGCACATAATCCAAAATGACATCTTCATTTTAAGATTGTTAACTTAATTACACTTACAAAGACCCTTTTCTCACATAAGTTAACATTCATAGGTTCTAGAAATTACAACAAGGACATATCTTTTTAGGGGCCACCATTCAAGCCACTATATCAGGATTTCCAATCTTCTGATTTTTTAAGCATAGTAGGAAATATGAATTTTTATTGCTAATCTCCCAATGCTTAAGTGTTGGCTTATGTATAAAGTATAACACAGAAAATAAAAATTAAGGAGCTTTATTTTAATTTCTAGGCAAGTAGTCATATATAGAATTAAGGCATAAAAAGGTCACAGTTTGCAAAAGTTAAGCCAAATACTCAGGTGCCCAAATAACTCTTTAAAAAACTGAATAATAAATCACAGTTCAGTTATGCATGATAAGATTGTCTTATAGAGATCTGAAAGCCCATAGCTTCAGAAACATGAATAAGACTGGGTGGGTTATGCCCTGACTTTTGGTTTCAGCTCAGGTGGTGATCTCGGGGGTCGTGATCTTTGAGTTGTGAAATCTAGCTCCACATCAAGCCCTGTGTGGAGCCCCATGTAGGGTTCTGTGCTCAGCGCAGTCTGCTTGGGTATTTTTCTATTAATTTTATATTTGAACCACATCAATGTATTACACCTCTTCAAAAAATGTATTAAACCAACCACTCTTCTTTAAGTTCACGTGCCATATATCTAATATCTGTTTCAGGACCCAATATAATTAAACTTACATTTGTAGGTCATGGAGCCAATATAAAGTTTTTGCCATGGCTCTTCCATCATTAAAATGTGGTGTTGGGACACCATACAAGTTAAACCTATGGAAACTTGATGGGTTATACTTTCGGTTCTTTGCTTCTCCTGTGAAAAAAAGAGGAAGCAACACAAATAACCTTATCTTGTCAGAAGCACATTATGCTCTCATTGACAATGAAAATGAGAGTGGAACTGAATGGAATTGTAACGGTGCCAGAATTGCACAGATTTGGCTACAGAGGACATTCTCCCATGTGAGCTGGGAGACTGGTGGGAAAAGAGTTCTTGTATTAATATTTAGTAAGTAAGTAGGGAAATGGTGTAGGAGAAAGACAAAATGATGAAAAATGCAGGCTCCATTAATGCTACAGAAATCTGGAAGATTAGGGGAAATACTGCAATGCTTTGGGAACCCAGCTGTCCTTCCCACTGTGCTAAGATTTGAGAGACTGGTATTTTGTACTTGCTCTCACTGAGATTTGGTGAGATCATCAGAACATTGCAACCTTCCCATCTCATTATAATCATTTATCTCATCTTAGAAACTGAAGCCTGAAAACCCAAGGGAGGTCTTTATATTTAAGATCTAATACTGTACTTTTTTCAAGTTATGATGTGGTGTTAGTTTTCTATTTCTAGATAAGAAAAGTAAGACTAAAACTAGAAATCAACTAAAAGGTTAAGAAATGAGATTCAGCCTTACTAGTAACCCAAACAATGTAAATAAAAACAATACTGTGAAATCATAATTTGTCTCTAAGTAAAAATAAAGATTGGCAAAGCTCACTATTAAGGAGAATATGGAGAAATTGAAATTCTAATATACTGTGGGTGTGAGGGCAAATTGGGGCAGCTATTCAGGTGGATGATTTTTGGCTCTAAGAGTAAATATTTGGGACATCTGGGTGGCTCAGCCATTGAGTGCATCTGCTTTTGGCTCAGGGTGTGATCCTGGAGTCCCAGGTTCGAGTCCCACATTGGGTTCCCTGCATGGAACCTGCTTCTCCTTCTGCCTGTGTCTCTCATGAATAAATAAATAAATAAAATATTAATAATAATAGTAAATAATTTGAATGCTCATAAATCTAGGAATGTATCCTTAAAAATATATCACATTCACAAAGATATATAGGCAATATATTTTGTAATATTGAAAAATACAATTTAGATACTGACATGAAAAGACAACTAAGTTATTTCATTAGTGGGGAAAAAAGCAAATAGAAAAAAGCATTTACAGTGGGGAACAAAACACACGTATATACTCATATATGAAAACACAGAGGGAAAACATCTATGAAAGTATCATCTGTGAAAGACAGGGAATTATGGGAGATTTTCTTTATATTTTATAAAATAAATATGTATTACTTGAGTAATGACTAAAATTAAGTATATTTAAAAGATGTTATAGATACATATTTACTGTTACTGAATGGTGCCCTTGACATATCATTTTATTTTATTTTTTTTGACATATCACTTTAAATAAAAAACATTTAATGTATATAGCAGTTACCCCTAAAGCATGGAGAATGTTATTCCATTTAACTAAAGATATATGACTTAGTGCATGCAGGTTAGAAAGATGTTCACTATATCAACTATAGTTACCTCTGGCTAATGGGATTTCAACATTATATTTACTTTTCTTCAGTTTTTTGAGATATTTATATATATATATATGTATGTATGTGTATATTTGTTTCAATATTTATTTAAGTAACCTCTACCCCCAATGTAGGGCTCAAAATTACGACTCCAAAGTCAAGAGTCACATGCTCTTCCAACTGAACCAGCCAAGCACCCCCAAAGATTTTATTTTTTTTACCCACATTGGGTGTAGAAACTACTTAAACTTACATCCCTGAGATCAAGGGTTGCATGCTCTAACAACTGAGCCAGTCAGACACTCCTCATTTTACTGAGATATTTAAATTCTCTATAATTATTACATATTTTTATAAAAAAATAAAGCTACTTTCATTATGAAAAAGATAAGGACAATATTAAAAAGATTGGATGATTGGATTCAGTGCCTTTTCAAGGGGCCAGTGAGACTTCCATAAAAATCAGCAAGTGAAGGTAATGTCAGTCATTTTTTAGTCCATTAGAGCTCTTCTAAAAGAAAAAAAAAACTACACTCATTTTCCTCCAACTGCTAAATGCAAATAAGATATCTAATTATAGGTTGTCTCTATATATTTATATATATGTTTGAAAACAAAAGGCATTGGATTTTATTGTGCAGTACATGCTAAACTTTTTCAAAAAATGAATAAAATATTTTCACAAGAGAGGGAGAGAGGGAAGGAGGAATAAAGGAAGGAAGGACTGGAGGGAGGAGAGGAAGAAAGGGAGGGAGAGAGCCAGAGAGGTAGGCAGGGTACTGTGAGGGAGTAAGGGGAAGCAGTGGCAGTGTGAATGGGAGGACAGAGAGAATCTCAAGACTGGATGTGTTCAAGTGCAGGGGAACAGAAGAGATCAGCCATGGAAGAAGAGAATGACAGATTCCAGACACTGGAGCAATGACATAGGAAACAGGCCCAGCTATGAGCAGAATTAGGAGGAAGAGCACAGAGAAGAAGTATGGTATGAGAGGATGGAGAGGGAAGAGAAAAAGTAAAGAAATAAGAGAAAGCAAGGATGAGAAGGGCCTTCTGCTGCACAGTAAAGGGCAAGTCTTGCCTCTAGCTAATGAGGAGTGATTCCTTGAATCAATCATATACAATTCATTAGCTTTCTCAGGACATGTATGAGAATCTAATTCCCAGTCTTTTATTACATCAAGATTCCACTTAGCATCAACATGTCAACAATTAAGTTGTATTTCACAGCACTGTAAGCATCTAAAACCTTTTAGCTGTGTTCTAGAGTAGTTCTAGTAATACGCTACGTTAGACAAGATCACATAATCATCATCATCATCGTCATCATCATCATCATCATCATCATAGTAATTGAGCCCCTTCCATGTACCAAGCACTATGAGAGCATTTTACAGGCACTCACCTAATCCTCACAATATTATTGTCCCCTATAAGAGATTAGAATAGATGATGGTAAGATAAATGAAATATCCAAAGTTTAAAGACAGTAAATGGACAAGCAAGGATTTGAACATATTCTATCTGATTCAGAAAAATTGTTTACTGACCATTACCCAATCTAAGTACTTAGAATAATCCTGACATTTGAAAAATAACAGCATTTTTTAATAAATTTATTTTTTATTGTTGTTCAATTTGCCAACATATAGAATAACACCCAGTACTCATCCCGTCAAGTGCCAACCTCAGTGCCCGTCACCCAGTCACCCCCACCCCCCGCCCACCTCCCCTTCCACCACCCCTAGTTCGTTTCCCAGAGTTAGGAGTCTTTCATGAATATATATATAACAGCATTTTTTAAGCCTAAAACTAACATGTAACCTTTCTAAGATGTTTTTCCTTTCAATAATACATATATCTGTCATTTTACATACAAAAGGCCTTAGTATATGTGTTCCTAGCTATTATGACCTTATGAATACTAAGTTACTATTTAATGATCACTTATTATATGCCAAGCATTTAATGTACATAATCTCCTTTATTCCTATTCATAAATCTGAGGGTCTTATATCCCAGGCCTATTTTACATAGGAAGACACTTACCTGCATAATAATCATTGTGAGAAACAATATACAGATCATGTCCTTCTTTTCCTTCTTTAACTACTTCTTCATAGGGTTTTGGTGGATTCACTACATCTCTAGCAGATAATTCTAAAAGAAGAATTAATGAAATCAGTTTTAAGATAATTTTCATCTTTTTATAACATATTTAAATTGACTAGAACAAATGACAAATGAGGTATGCCAATGACATAAACTACATGAGCACTCTGAGAGAACACAAATAAAGATTTAGCAATTTCACCACCTAAGTGGTACTGTCCTGGGGACTCCCACTTGAACTGGCTCACTCCCAAGAATTCTGAAGAATATCAGAGCTCTGTATTGGTTAACTATTTAGGTTGTCCCAAGATGTATTCCAAGCCTGGTTAAATTTCTTATTCTGAGATGCTCAGGACAATTTTTCATTTTAGTTTGCTCCAGACTTCCCAAGATGTTCTAAGCAAATTTGAATCACAAATTAATTTCAGAGAACCTGATGCCCTATGAGGGTGGACTTGGTGACAGCTGTAGACTGAAGCATATACCCTAAGTCTGTTTTGATATGAATATCTATCTTCAAAGTAGCCAAAAGTGCCAGGGAAATCACTGCAATCAAGAAGAAATTCTTCCTACTGATCCCAAACCGAGAGCTAGAAGATGTTTGTTTAATGGCTGCTTTCCCATGATTGGTGGGCCCAGTTTTATATACAGTGAGTTATTTTGTTTTTATTATTTTATGTTGTGATTTTTAAATACAATGCTATTCAATAATTTCCTTCTTCTCTTTCAACCTGATGACATAGATTCAAATATTTTCTTTCTTTTGAACTTCTGCCAAGAATTGGGGTCTGTAAACAAATAGTTATTAAGAATACCAGAAAGAGGGTCAACTCAAAGTAATCCTTAAAGCAGTACGTTTTTTCTAATATATTAACTACTGTGCCTATGAGTAGACAAATACGTGTTTTGGAACATTCTATTTTATATTTAAATGAAGTACACTTTGACACTATTTTCATATTAAATAGTCTAATCCTAGATAGCAGTTATGATATAATTACTATACTGCTATAATGCCGTATCTACATAAATATAATTTTAAAATCCTATAAAGTAAAAATATATTTAAATCTGCTCTAAAATACATTTTTCGAGACACCTGGGTGGCTCAGCAGTTGAGCACCTGCTTTTGGCCTAGGGCATGATCCTGGAGACCCAGGATTGAGTCCTACATCGGGCTCCCTTGCATGAAGCCTGCTTCTCTCCCTGCCTATGTCTCTGCCTCTCTCTCTGTGTGTGTGTCTCTCATGAATAAATAAATGGAATCTTTAAAAATAAATAAAATATATTTTTCAAGTTTCACATAACTAATTATAACTTTAGATCTGATATGACCAAGTTGTAGACTTTGCAGATTTTGCATCCCAAGAGAGAGCCATAACTTATCTCCAGAGTGGGTATTACTACATTAAGGAAAATAATCTAATAGCCCTTTTGGTGAAAAAAAAAAAAAAATGTTTCCTGATGCAGAGTTTTAATGGGTGCAGAAAAAGAAAGAGAACCAAATTTCTTTGCAAGATAAAGAAAAATGGAATTTGAGGTCTCCTGTGGTAAGACCCCAGTAGAGACAGGGTAAGAGACATGAAAAAATGAAGAGGAGGGATCCCTGGGTGGCGCAGCGGTTTGGCGCCTGCCTTTGGCCCAGGACGCAATCCTGGAGACCCGGGATCGAATCCCACATCGGGCTCCCGGTGCATGGAGCCTGCTTCTCCCTCTGCCTGTGTCTCTGCCTCTCTTTCTCTCTCTCTGTGACTATCATAAATAAATAAAAAATTTAAAAAATAATAAAACAGACAACTTAAAAAAAAAAAAAAGAAAAAATGAAGAGGAGATAAATGTGAACAGGTGTAAGGAAAAGTGCCCAGCAGCAAGGCAGGAGGCTGGGGCTTCAGAAGAAGCAATGGCTTGTGGCCAATTCCATTATAAGTTGCTGTTTGTTGAAAGATGCACTCCACTCCCTATCAAAATGTGAGTGAAGTTCTGATCTACACAGTCTGTATTTGGTAATATGCAGGTAGATATTGTGGGTCTGCACGGATGGAGTGCAGTACGTAGCATTTGCCAAACTTATTTGTTCTGTGGTCTGTTTCATAAAGAGTTAAGAGTTATGAACACATCAGAAGCATTGGTGGTAATAACACATACAAATGCATGTCCACAGAGAAGGGATTGAAGGCTTTCTATTCAACTTTGACACTCTCTCTCTCTCCTGTCTTTATAACATCTCTACTATACTCATTGAATCTGCCATCAAAACTTGAATTTTTACTGTCTTGGTACAGAAACTCTATGGATTCTGGGTCTGAGAGTCATTTTCTTGCTATGATCCCATCTTTCATTCTGAATCATCATTTACACCACCACCAAATGCCATGTCAACAAGATATTTAATCCCATTTTCTAAGAACACATTTCTTTTTCTTTTTAGAAGACATTTCACCACCCAACTCCCCATCATTTTGCTTACTACCTCTGATGACTGCTGTCCCAAATGTCGTATTGAGGACATCCAGACCTTTAGGTAATCCTGGCGTTTGATCATGAGATTTCCCTAGTGGTGCTCGTTGATTACTAAAATATATTGATTCCTTTTTATCTTTAATTTTCTGTTGAAATGTCGTTACAGGCTGTGGGTTTATCAGTACCTTTGCCTAAAGAAATCATATAAAGCACAGATGAAACAACAACAAAATAAAAAAATCTGAAAACTTAAACTGATCTGAAAACTGAAACTGAGAATATGATTGTGGAAAAAACATTTCATTATCCTTGCCTTTGCTCATCTTCAAATGAACTGTCAGCACTGGAGCTATGAAGTTGAAACATGCCTACACCAGAACCTTCACGGAGGCTCTAAGGTTTATAAGAAGAGCTCCATAGTTACTTGACACAGATTCTAGAAAAGTGGGAATGACAAGTACAAGAACCCCGCAATTGCTACAAGCTCTCTCCAGATGTACAGATCAGGTTTTTGGAATCTAGACTGCCCAATCAATACAGGTAACCTTCAGCCTGCTCCCTCAGAATCTATGCAAGCACTCTGCCCTGCCTCCAGGTGATACCACCCAGCCTTCATCCTCTCTGTTCTCTAACAAAGCCTGACAGCATTTCTCTTTACTCTGAGAAAATGGAGTGGAACTTGGCTTTTATTATCTGAGGTGAGACTAAGTAGTTTGTGGCTCAGACCACTAATTTCTCTACTGCTTCTTGGCTGTTGCTGCTTGGATTTTTTTTCACTACTCAAGAATAAAAGTGGGAAGGAAATTGGAACTGACGATTTCATTAATACCTCATTTGTGCATTTTCACCTTAGTAAGTTAACAATGTACAGGGGCAAAAGGAAGAGTTGTTACCGGTATTGAAATTCTAGATCTTATTCCATGTGTCAAATAAGGAGCAATCTGAGGATCATTTGCTCTGCCATAAAATACTCTTTCGGCTCCAGCTGGTGGGTTTCTATAGTTGAAAAATTTTTTTGCCTCAGGTGGAGTAATTAGCTACAGTGAGACAAGAAAATAGAATTATTAAGTACAGTTTTTAAAATATTATCAGGATTAATCTACACCAATCGGTGAGCACCATTACATGAATGCAGTAAGTACATGGGGAACTACAGACCCAAATAATGAAACTCCCTAAAATGTGTTTTATAGAAATAAATGTCATATTTTAAAAGTTATATTTAGAAAACAACCAGGAAGTACCTAAGTTAAAAAGCTTACCATAAAAGCCTATTTTCTATAGAAATAAATGGTATCTCCAATAGTTTTTGTAGAGCTAGAAATTGTAAGCTTGGAGTGTTCACTTCCTTGGACAAAATCAATAGAAGGCCTCAAAATACAGTAAAGAATCAAAATTTACCACAATAAATTTATACAACTTTCTTAAGAAATGTCAAGAGTTGTCTATTTTATGTTCACAAAAATGCATATTGAAAATGCTCACCCTGGGAAGTTTTTCAGTCAAACAGGTTGCAACTCTGTATCCAATAGGAATAACTTTCCCTGCCTAAAGGGGGAAAAAACAACAACAAATAGTTGGTCATTGTCAGGATAGAGTTGGAGCATTTTGAAGAATGGCATTTATTTCAAAGTTGACGTATGCTTCTAATAGTTACTTTCAACTATTTAATACAATTAGAAAAATAAGTGGGATCCCTTGGTGGCGCAGCGGTTTGGCGCCTGCCTTTGGCCCAGGGCGCGATCCTGGAGACCCGGGATCAAATCCCACATCGGGCTCCCGGTGCATGGAGCCTGCTTCTCCCTCTGCCTATGTCTCTGCCTCTCTCTCTCTCTCTGTGACTAATAAATAAAAAAAAAAAAAAAAAAGAAAAATAAGTAAGAAATACAGCAAATCTAAAGTAATCCTGATTTATAATACAAACATTATATGCTAAATATATGCTAAGTATACCTTTTTCACAGTGCTAGCATTGTCAGTAATTGTATCCAGTTATGCTATCTCTGTGACATGCCGAGGGAGTCAACTTTCAGAAATAATGTTTTTTTTTTTTTTTTTTTTTAATTTATGATAGTCACACACAGAGAGAGAGAAAGAGAGGCAGAGACACAGGCAGCTTAATTAATTCTAACTTGGGTCTTATCTGTCCTTCCCTTGCCCAAGGCAAAGATTACAATTATTCCCAGTGATACACTTTTTATCTATTCTTCCTCCTTTGTCATTTCAAGGCAGCTGATAACTATTTCTGCAAAACATAAGTTTCCTTAAAAAAAAAAATCTTACACTGTTGGTAAGAATGCAAACTGGTGCAGCTACTGTAGAAAACAGTATGGAGGTTCTTCAGTGAGTTAAAAATAGGACTGCATTATAACCCAGTGATGAGAGATAATTGGAAAAAAGGTAGGCAAGGACAAGGGGACCTCACCCTAAGAGAAAACTTCCCTTTAAAAGGATTTTACAAGGAGCCCTCCGCCCTTTCCCGTGTGATAAACAGAAGACAAAAAACTGATTGGATAACAGCCTCATGAAGGATTAATCAGATTAAAAGAGCCCACCAACACCCCATAAAAACCCCTAGACTTACAAACTCCAGTGCAACCCTCTCAGGTCCTCTCCCTTTTTGGGAACTTTGTACTATCACTCAATAAACTTTGCTATGCTGCCCACCACTCTTTCTCTGGTCTGCCTCATCATTCTTTGAAACAGAGTAACCAAGAACCAAGAACATCATTCTTTGAAACAGAGTAACCAAGAACAGATTTTCACTGAAGAAGAAAATCCTTCAATATCAGCAGTTGCACTACTAGGTAATTATCCAAAGGATACAAACAAAACATACTGATTCAAAAGGGCACCTGCACCCCAATATTTATAGCAGCAATGTCCACAATAGCCAAACTATGGAAAGAGCCCTGATGTCTGTCCATTGACACATGAATGGATAAAGAAGATATAAACACACGAACACAATGGAATATTACTCAGCCATCAAAAGGAATGAAATCTTGCCATTTGCAATGACTTGGATGGAACTAGAGGGTTTTACACTAAGTGATATGAGACAGAGAAGGACAAATACAGTATGATTCCACTCATGTGAAATTTAAGAAACAAATGAACATAGGGGAAGGGAAGGAAAAATAAGATGAAACTTGAGAGAAGTTAGTAGGGGGGAAGGGATAATTGGGTGAGGGGCATCAAGGAAGGCATTTGATACAATGAGCACTAAGTGTTATACGCAACTGATGAATCATTAAATTCTACCCTTGAAACCAATAATACAGTATATGTTAATGAAATTGATTTTAAATAAAGAATTAAAGGGGCACCTAGGTGATTCAGGTGGTTAAGTGTCTGCCTTCAGCTCAGGTCATGATCCCAGGATCCTGGGATCAAGCCCTGCATTGGGCTCATTGTTCAGCAGGGAATCTGCTTGTCTCACCATGTACCTTGCCACTCCTTGTGTTCTTTCGCTCTCTCTGACAAATAAAAAAATAAAATCTTTTTTTTTTTTTAAGAAAATTTTAAAATCTCTGAGAGACAGCTAAATAAAAAAATAAAAAATTGGGGATCTCTGGGTGGCTCAGGGGATCCCTGGGTGGCTCAGCTGTTTGGCGCCTGCCTTTGTTTGGCCCAGGGCATGATCCTGGGGTTCCAGGATCAAGTCCAGCATCAGGCTTCCCAGAGGGAGCCTGCTTCTCCCTCTGCCTGTGTCTCTGCCTCTCTCTGTGTCTCTCATGAATAAATAAATAAAATCTTTTTAAAAATAAAATGATATATATAAATAATTTTGAATAATATAAAAATGTTCATGACATAATGTGAATTATAATAAAGATGTAAATTTGCATCATACAAATAGACAGAATCCTATCTCTATACAAACATATAGACAAAAAGTTGCCAGTTGTGATTCTATTTGAGAAGTGAGATTACAAGTGACTTATTTTCTTCTTTGTACTATTCTCAATATTTTATAACTAAGTCTTGCTTTATAAAGCAAAAGAAAGCAATAAAAGCTTACCAAAAAGTCTATAAACAACATCAACTAGAATAAAAACATCAGCAAGAGCACTAGAAACTAAGAATGATAATCAAGTCTATCCAGACCCAAGACAGAATTGAGGAGCAGCTTTAATGGCCACTTTGAGTTCTACTTCCTGAACTCCTCTAAAAGGTAGCCTAGGGTGATCCTAATGACCTCCCTAACCTGAAAAGGAAAACAATGATCTTCCTGAAGACTTTCTGTTGCCTCAGCAGAGTATGATGATCTACCCCAAGAAATGTAAACAAACATTAAGTGTAACCGTAGCCCTCAACAAGCCATAAAACACACTCTCTAGTACTATAAACTCCTAGCAGGGACCCCATCTTGCACCACCAGGGATGGGTAGAACTTAGCAGTATATCCCAAACTTTAGTCCCACGAACACTTATAGTTAATGCATTTTTTTTTTAATTCTGCTGGTGGGGCACCTGGGCGGCTCAGTTGGTTAAGCAACTGCGTTTGACTTGGGTCATGATCCCGGGTCCTGGGACTGAGCCCCACATTAGGCTCCCTGCTGAGCAGGGAGTCTGCCTCTCCCTCTGTCTCTCCCCCAGCCCGTGCTCTCTCTAGGTCTCTCTTCCTGTCTCTCAAATAAAGAATAAAACCTTTAAAAATAATAATAATAAAATAAATTCTGCTGACAAAAACTTGGTAAATGTAGATAGATCTTGAATATACTAATGTACATTTTAAATCTCAAAGGGAAGTGAGTGATTTCCCATTAATCTGATCTTGGAGGTTTTATTTATTTTTGACACTGAACTAATCTTGCATGAAAACCCATATAGGAAACCAGCTCGAGTTTCATTTCTGTGTTCCTACTACTAACCTCATTTATCAAAATAAAAGTAAAAAAAAAAAAAAAAAAAAAAAAAAGTCATGTTTTCCAAGGTTGGCAATCAAAGAAAAGTCTCCATATAGGTAAGACAATGGGTTATCTTTTATAACATATATCTTGTCCTTTTTCTCTTAAAGATTTCTTTCCAATTATCTCTCAACCACAGATTGGTTTTAAAACAGGTGCTGCCCTCTTAATTCTTGGGTTCAAACTTACATTAGTTACCCACAACATGACTAAGGCCAGCCTGGAATAAACACTTTAAGAATTCCTAGTAGATTTTTCTGAGGAAAGTGGAAAAGAAGACAAAGTCTCAAACCTGGAAAGAAAAATGAAAATAATCTATTTTGCAAGATATATTTATCTACATCTTTGTGGTTTCTGCAGCAAAGACTCCCCCTACCTGATTTACCACTCACCTTCACATAGTATTATTTTAGCACCTATCACCCAGAAGAACAAGCCATGTACCCCTAAGTTCAACATTTATACATGATACAGATGCAGCAAGGACGCCATTTTATCTGGTTCAAAAGTGTTAGAAGAATGAACACCTGTTATTTTCTTTTTACAAAATTAACTTTTGTCTAAGTAATACACGTTCTTTGTTCAAAAATCAAATTGTCGTAAGAAAAAAACAGCATTTCTCTGCCCCATTTGTACCCAGTCCTATTTTCTGGAGCCACCTGTCTTCTAAAGTTTAAGTCATTTCTTCTGATATTTATCTTCACATTCTTAACCCTTATACTGTTATATATTGATTAGTTTTAGACAATACTGGTACCCTTTCATGGTAGAGAAGGTTGTAGCTTTCTTACACCATCATGACTTCCCCTCTCTCATCCTCTCAATATGGTTACATCATACTTTTTGAAAAGCCAATGGTGTGTATATTATCATAATTGTTCACTGTTGAACCAAGTAGGTATTATATTATATATATCATGTTATATTATTTTTTCCTAATCATTGCCATTGCAATGATTTTTTGTTGTTTGTTTTTTAATGTGCCTATTTCTAAATCCTTCCAAGTGCTCCAACTGATCTGTCAAATTTCTAGGATGTTTTTGTTTTCTTTGTTGTTGTTTTGTCGTTTTTTGTTTTTTTTTTAAATAAACTCTCTCCTATAACTCTTCTTCCTCCTGCTTTATTTATTCATTTTTTAAAATTTATGATAAATTAAAACAGAGAGAGAGAGAGAGAGAGAGAGGCAGAGGGAGAAGCAGGCTCCATGCACCAGGAGCCCGATGTGGGATTCAATCCCGGGTCTCCAGGATCGCGCCCTGGGCCAAAGGCAGGAGCCAAACCGCTGCGCCACCCAGGGATCCCTTCCTCCTGCTTTAATCTCATCTGGTTGCTCTTAGGTCTGGTGCAGAGTTCTTGTCCTGGATATTTTTCCTTTGCCATTCTTCAGACTTAGATTACCCATTCCATAAATCCCATCTATGCCACCTTTTGGATTTATACTCCTATTTCACCAAGTAAATTCTTTAGTCATTTCCTAAGAAAGAAGACATATCTCATCTGGTTGCCCTTAGGTCTGGTGCAGAGCTCTTGTCCTGGATATTTTTCCTTTGCCATTCTTCAGACTTAGATTACCCATTCCATAAATCCCATCTATGCCACCTTTTGGATTTATACTCCCATTTCACCAAGTAAATTCTTTAGTCATTTCCTAAGAAAGAAGACATAAAAAGTCAACTTTTGATACCTTGCATCTCTTAAAAAACAACAACAAAAACAGGCTCAAAATGGAACCACTTGTGCTAAGCCCCATGTTAATGGACTAAGACTTGATCCATAACCTAATTGTAGTCTCAGCCTTTCCCAGGAGTGGAATTTTAAATCAATCAGTCTGGAATTTCCTGATCAACACTAGTGAGTCGTCTGCTCAATAGACTGCATCCTTTCCCAAAGAAAGGTGGCCTTGTCTGAAATAATCCTTTCTTTTTAATAATGACTTCATTGTCCCCACCCCCTTCTGCTTATAAAAGCCTTCCATTTTGTACAGCTCCTCAAAGCTCTTTTCCACTCACTAAAGGGAATGCTGCCTGATTCATGGATTATTGAAAAAAAAATCTCATTTAGATCTTCAAGTTTACTCAGTTGATTTTTTCTTTTTTTAACAGATTCATTTTTTGGTTAATAGTCTGGCTAGGTATAAAATACAAGGTAGCAAATAATTTTCTCTCAATTTTGAAGGCATTATGCCAACGTCTAAGAGGTGGTCTTGGGCACCTTGTTGGTTTAGTAGAGTATGTAACTCATGGTCTTGGGGTTGTGAGTTCAAGTCCCATGGTGAGTGAAGAGATTACTTTAAAAGTGGTGTTGCTGTTTAGAATTCTAATGCAGCTCTGTTTTTTGTTCCATCGTATGTGGCTTTTTTCCCCTATGGAAGTATTTAGAATCATCTCTATATCCCTAGTTTTCAGAAATTTTGCAACAATGATCCATGATATGGGTCTTTTTTCCTTCATTTGGAATTAACTCCTTGCAATCTTGACTTGTACCCTAAATTCAAAGGTTTGCTGTATGTCTTTGATAATTTTCTCCACTTTATCCTCTCTTTCTGCACCATTAGTCAAGTGAATCTGAATATTTTAATCTTTGTTTTAATGTCTGGGAAATCTATTTGATGAAGACTTCCTGATTTCGTTGAATTTTTATTTAGACTGATTTCATTCTCAGAAGTTATTTTCTGTTCTTTTAGAAGTTGCAAACTTGTTTTATGGATTAAACATCTTTTATCTCTCAGGCAATCATTTTTTATTTACATTTTCCTGTTCCCTCTGTGTTTGTATGTTTCTTTTTAATTTGTTTTGGCTTTCACTTTTTTTTTTTTAAGATTTTCTTTATTTATTCATGAGAGACACAGAGAGAGAGAGAGAGAGAGAGGCAGAGACAAAGGCAGAGGGAGAAGCAGGGAGCCCAATGTGGAACTCAATCCTGGAACTCCAGGATCAGGCTCTGAGCAGAAGGCAGACACCCAACCACTGAGCCACCCAGGTGTCCCATGGCCTTCACTTTCAAGCTGGAGTCTGATCATTATGTTAAAAAGGCACTAAAAAGATGATTAGTAGCTCTGTGTGTTTGCAGGACTCGTTGACTTGGTTTTCCAAAAAGAAACCTTTATTTTTTCCTATGAAGTGATCAGATGATGAGGCAGTTTTTATTTTGGTGGGATTCCCAGTATCATTTTCTTTTCTCTAGACTATTCAGAATTTCCAGAGAATAGTAATCATGGAAATAAGAGTTGACAATTATAAAGCACTTAGCAATGTGCTGGACACTGTTCTAAGTGTTTTATATGTATTAATTTATTTAGCACTCAATGACTTCCACAAAGTAGGTGCTTTTAACACCACCTCTATTATGAGCAAAATGAGGCAGAGAGGTTGAGTGGCAGAATTACACTGCTTAATAAACTGGCAGAGCCCTGACCCCAGGTAGGCTGCTTTTCAAATCTCTGCTCTTACTCATGATCCTCCACTGCATCTCTATGCACGGCCTACAGGAGAGAGGGCTGGCTTTCACCCTCACTGCTGGCCCTTCAGAGGGCCACTGGGAGAGGAAACTAGGCAAATTACATTACAGAAAGTACATTTTACTTATGTATGTCTCGTTTTCAGCATGGACCTACGTCCCTGCCTTATGTTGGCCTTTTATTGACTATAAAAACTGCTTTGGGAAAAATAAATCCACAGATTTGGTGGAAAGGAGTAGGAGCTAGTGCAGAGAGGTAGGGAGTCAGGGTAGCATAGGATAGAGAAGTGGAACTAGAATCCAACTGTGCTGAATATGAACTTACAACTGATCTTTTGATTTTCAGATCCAAGTTTTACTACCCTTTTTTCCAAGGGTTGAGCTTTTCAGGGATTATTCCAGGAAAACCAGATCATATCTGGTGGAAAAAACCACCTGATTTCCCTCAATTTCCTTTTCTCCTGTGTTGCAAAGTCAGTTGCTATATCTCCATTTCCTGTTTTCTAAAGTTTATTGAAATTTCTTAACTGTTCTCTCTTCTCTATTTTACTTTTCCTTATGGTCTATTATCTTAAAAAAAACTATTATAGGCATCAAAAATCAGAAATTCAGCTTTGATATTAGCATCTAAGTACAAAATTCAAATATCACCAATTGCTGCAATATTGTCCTTTATAACAAAAGGAACAAACCCAAAATCACAGTGTCATTGGTCCCTCTGAACAGCAGATAACATGCTTAGACACATAAGAGATTTATTAGGGAAAACACCTGAGAAAAATAAGTGGGGGGAGTGGGACAGCTCAGGGTGAGATGGAGAATAGTGAGTAGGGAGAACTTTCAAGCCGTAACACTTCTAAAAAGAGAGAGAGAAGGAAATATTAAGAAGGAAGAGCTTGAAGGGTGCGTGGGTGGCTCAGGTGGTTGAGCAAAGGACTCTTGATTTTAGCTCAGGTCATGGTCTCTGGGTCATAGGATTAAGTCCCAAGTCTGGCTCAGCAGAGTCAGCTTGGGATTCTCTCTCTGCCTCTGCCACTCCTCCAGCTCACACCCTCGTATGCGTGCACTCTCTCTCTCAAATAAATAAAATTAGAAAGAAAGAAAAAGAAAGAAAGAGAAAGAAGAAAGAAAGAAAGAAAGAAAGAGAAAGGAAGAAAGAGAGAGAGAGAGAGAGAAAGAAAGAAAGAAAGAAAGAAAGAAAGAAAGAAAGAAAGAGAAAGAAAGAAAGAAAGAAAGAAAGAAAAAGAAGAAAGAAAGAAAGAAAGAAAGAAAGAAAGAAAGAAAGAAAGAAAGAAAAAAGAAAGAAAGAAAGAAAGAAAGAGAAAAAGAAAGAAAGAAAGAAAGAAAAAGAAAGAAAGAAAGAAAGAAAGAAAGAAAGAAAGAAAGAAAGAAAGAAAGAAAGAAAAGTTGAGTTTCAGACTAACTTAAAGTGCTGAGAAAATTTTGGCCAGGCGAATGAGTGGTCTCTGAGACTTAGTTTCCCATTAAAGAAATCCCACTGGGTAAAAAGAGTCCAATCCTAGGAACCCTGCCATGTTCAATCACTGGGAGCATGGATGCTGCAACAGCTTCATGGGGGCAGCAGGAAGAGGCAGTCAGTTGGCTATGCTCCCCACAGCAGGTACTCTTGAAGGGACATATGAACCAGGCACCTCCAGAACCACCACTCATGCAGAGCATTTAGTTGTTCTGTCTCTTTGGTCCTGTCAGTTAGGAACAGTTCCTGATACTTCCTTGTCTTTCATGACCCTGCCATTTTCTGAGGACATGCCAGTTATTTTATAAAATGTCCCCCAGTTTAGGTTTGATTACTGTTTTCTTATGATTAAAGTCATACATTTTTGTTAGGGGTATCACAGAAACAGTGCTGTGTTCTGTCAGGGAGGACACATTGTTAATCTGTCCTATTACTGATAGTGTTAGATTTAGTCATTAAATGAAGGTATTATCTGCTAGGTTTCTCTTCTGTAAAGTTATTTTTCCTTTGTAATTAATAATTATTCTATGTAAATATCCAGTTCCTCACCAAACTTTCACCTACTGTTTAATATCCATTGGTGATTCATGCCTAAATCATCATTACTCTGATGACTGCCAAATGGTGACTTTCCAATTCCATCATTCCATCTACATTTATTAATTGGCAATAGACTACAAGGAAGCTTTCCTTTCTTTCTATTTATTCAATCATTCATGTACTTACATCAGTCTGGGCTCATGGATGTCTATTTTACTCAATGGCAATTTTATTCAGTGTCCCAAATATAACAGTTTGGTTCACTAAGAGTTTTGTCAAGCTTATTTCTGTGCCCCTTTGATATATCTGCATTATTCTTTGAGAATTTTCTTACTTTTTGGCCCTTAAAGGTATTCCAAGTTCATATTATAGTGTACCAACCCTAGAGTCAGCCATTCTTCCAGAATCCTGATTTCTTTTAATACAGATTAATACTCAAAAATCAAGATCTCGTTTTTGGTGTGCTCACTGCTACTAAACATTGCTGCTAGGTTCTCTTAGAGGATACGGTTAGAAATGTATGTATGTATACACTCCCCCACATACTAGTATCTATATCAGTTTTATAATATTCCATTTTATTAAATATGTAGATATGGGTTTGGACACGGTATCTCATGAGTTTCCAACAATTACCTCCAATTACAATCCAGTACAACAGGATTCCTTCTATCATTCTCCTTCCCTTTTTCATATTGGTAACTTTTATCTCTATCAATGAGAAACCTGGCTCCTATTGTCCTCAATATATTCACTTACCTTCTCAAGCCCTCTGGATGTAACCAAATTCCCAACAGCACTGACCACCTCCTCACTCAGCCACCCCCTTTCTCAGCTTCTAATCACATCAGTCTGGCCCCATTTGGCCACCTCCTCAGCCAGTCCCCACTATCACAGCTTTCAGTGACCATCTCATGTAATTGGTTCTCAAGATTCAAGTCAACTCAGAAAGGTTGGTAACAAGACACTTTTAACTACCAAAGACCCACTGACCCATAATCATCACACCACCTTCCTCTCTCCAAACTCAGTATGGGGTAGCATAATGGTCCCATCTCTCTCATTGGGCCTTGGTCAAGAACATCCTGTTTTGCCCATAGATATCCTTATTTCTGAACATCTTGGAAAAAAAGTTAGGAGTGATAACATCAATTGCTTTCTGTTCAGAAAGCCCTGAACTCAATATGCAAATTAAATCACCCACTTCTCAGAATTCTGCAGACATTGGTTCTTTGCAAATTCTGACAAAATGAATCTTTTCCCCAAAAAGCTATGAGGTACTCTTAGTGATTGGGGAAAAAAATAAGGCACCCTCATTACATGACATTTATTGTATTATAAAAACAGTTGTCTATTGGTCTCAGGTCTATAAACTCTAAGTTCTTTAAAAGTAGGCATTTTGTAGCCTGATGCCTAATATACAATCTAGTCATTGTAGACTCTATAATTTTTTTAACCTTTATTTGGACCTCTTCTTCCTTCCCCTTTGTGCCTCAGGGCTCAATATTATTTACTAATGCACTTTGTAAGATTTAGTTGGCTTGTCTAAGAACTCAATGTTTCTGCCATAGTTGGTGTACTAGTGGTGATTAAGGGACAGTCTCAGGATGTCTTGGAGAAATAACCACTATGGAGATTTTGATCTCTACCAGAGTTTTAAGAGCCAAAAGCCCTCTTGTGGGTTACACGGAGAGGACCTCTTTTTTACCAGAATCTTTGTAATTCTTGAAGGACAGTCTAAAAATCTCTCGCCAGCCACTATTTCTTGGAAACTTTTCCTGAATACAGGTCCTTATGCTATACATCAATAACTGTTTTACTTGAAGGACTAGAAGGCTTAAGGGTGCCTCATAAATCCATCAGAGCAGACTCTCACATACAGCTCAACACCAACTTTGGACAGCAACTTCAAGCAACAAAAGGATAAGTGCCCTTACATTGAGATATATCTGCTCTCCTTCCCTCAACACCAGAAAGGCCTCTGATTGAGATAAGCTCCCCAATTCCCTAAGTACACCATAATGCAAAGCAATTGTCTTCAAGGGTTGATTTTAGCGGGCTCTTCACAATAGGAATTTCCAACTGAACACTCCTCATAGTCATATGCTTGAAACTGGGTTTTGAACTCCCCTAAATGCACTTCCTTCCTTTTCTTTCCTTTTTAAAAGATTTTATTTATTCATGAAAGACACAGAGGAGAGAGAGAGAGAGGCAGAGACACAGGCAGAGGAAGAAGCAGGCTCCATGCAGGGAACCCGACGTGGGACTTGATCCCCGGACTCCAGGATCACACCCTGGGCCAAATGCAGGAGCTAAACTGCTGAGCCACCCAGGAATTCCCCTTCCTTCCTTTTCTGAGACTGTATGGACTCAGGAGCATCGAATATACCTTGGTGAGGATGTTGAGGGATCACCCATCCTTCCCCTTTCAGCTGTGTGAATTCTACCAAGCCTACCAAAAAATAGGTAACATACATAACAGAAAAACAGTTATAAGCATAAAGACAATTGGAAACAGGGAAGGCTTCCCAATTCCTTTTATATCAGCATTACTCTCATACCAAACTAAAAGAAATATGGCACAAGAAGGAAAACTACTGTTCAATCTTACATGGGATCATAGATGCAAAAATGCTAGTAAAATACTAGCAAATCAAATCCCAGAATATGTCATAATAATAGTATATCAAAACCATGTAGGGCTTAGCTCAAAAATATGATTTTTGAAAATTAACAATTCTAATTTGGAAAATATGTATTTCAGCAAATGTGAGGGAAAGCCTTTTAAGTTTCAAACTCTATTCCTAATTTTTTAAAAAGATTTTATTTATTTATTCATGAGAGACATACACACACACAGAGGCAGAGACATAGGCAGGGGAGAAGCAGGCTCCATGCAGGGAGACCCATGTGGGACTCGATCCTGGGACTTCAGGATCATGCCCTGAGCTGAAGACAGACGCTTAATTGCTGAGCCACCCAGGCATCCCTATTCCTAATTTTTAAACATTTTTAGCAAACTGAGAATGAAGACTGGCATCCTTAATTTGATATATCAGAAATCTCCGGCAAAAATACTTGATAGTGAAACATAAGAATCATTCGCATTAAAATTTGAAAAGAGACTTTACTTTCAACATTGTATTATTGATCATAAGCAATATAATGAGATGGGAAATAGAGATAGGAGATATATAAGCTGAAGAAGGAAAGACAAAGTATCAATATGGTTGCCTACCTAGAAAATACAAATAATTGTTAGCTAGGATACAATGGAAAGTTACCCAAATAAGAGGCCTGGAAACTATGAGCAGAAGGGAGAAGGGGAAGAAACAAAAGGAGGGAAGAAATGTGTTTTGTTTTGCAGAACCAATAGTTCCAGCCAAGGAGATGCCCAGCTAGGTGTTTCACCTGATACCACCTTGCTAGGTGTGTTTTGCCTGGTAACCCCTTACTTGAGTCCGTTTGAGTTGAATTGGAGCTGAGGACCTGCAAAGAACCCCCCCTGAATTGTCCTGTAGATACCTATGATTCATTATAATACTAAGTTCTCCTCCTATAAGCAGAGTCTTCTGTCATTTTTTTAACATACAATGTATGCACTAACATGTTAACACACTAGGCATGTACAATTAAACCAAAAGTGCATATGCAAGCTCCCTGCCCCCGCCCCCAATACACGGAATAAAAGTTTCCTATACTAACCTAATAGGGAGATGATGCTTTGAGAGATATTTCCTTGTCTTGTAACAATTAAAAATTCTTTGCTTTCAACATTTCCTTGGGTTGCTCAATATGAAGCACCCCAAGCAGCAAATCCCTTGAGTTCACTTACATAATGATAAGCAATTAAACCTAATAGGAGTCGACCAAGATGAACAGATATAAGAATAAGAACAATGGAAACAAACATATGGAACAATCTTCAATCCTTAATTTGATATATCGGAAATAAATGTGAATGTCAATCTCCAATAAATGTGAATTAAAACAATGCCTTACAAATCATCATTAATTTTTAAAATTTAGTGGTACAATCTTTTAGGAAGGGATTTGGCAACAGTAACTAGAGAAAGATGCATCCTTTGGCTTCTGCTGAAACTCTATCCTAAGGAAATATTCCAAGACATATAAAAAGATGCATACATAAAGATATTCACAGACTATTTTTATAGAAAAATCTGGGAAGAAATCTAATGTCCAACAAGAAAGAGGGTAAATTACCTAAAAAAAATCTTAGATTGGCTTAAAGAAATATTGTTTTTTTATCATAAAAACTTCTTTTAAGATTTCTGTAATAACACTGAAATTGTATTAAATCATAATTAGTGAAAAATCAAGAAAAACAATTTGTATGTTTGGTATAACAACTACATAAAAATGCATTTGGAGAAAAGTGTCACAAGAAATGTAGTATAGTCAAGAATTCACTCTTGGGTCTGAAGTTGTGACTTCAAATCCTGGAGCTACCAATTCCTAGCTATATGACCTTGGCCAAATTATCTAATTTGCCTCAGTTTCTCCCCTGTAATATGGAATTCAATAATAGTAGCTGTCTCATAGGGTGGTTATGACAGTAAATGAGTTTATACTTCAAAGCACCAGGTGTAGTGATGTTGATATAAACTGCTAATAAACATTCATCTGAATGCAGCAGAGTATGGGAAGGCATTGCGTTAGGGTGATAAGATTCTGCGTGTTTTTGTTCCTGTTGTCTAAGTTTTCTATAATATTATTATTTTTGCTTTATAGTAAAAATGGATATTTTAATATTTAAAACATTATTCCTAGTCCACACTAATCTCTCCTCTCACCTATATCCTAATTCCACTCCCTCCTGTTTATCTAGGATCTGGTTCCACCCACTATCTCCTTTGTGTTATCTCAAACTCTTCTACTGATTCACTAAATAAATAAATAGACTCCTAAGTGAACCTTTACTCCCTTCTCTTCACTGTTGCACTTCTTAAGGAAAAACAAAATTCACAATAACTTTCTCCAATTTGAATTTCCCATTCACTCTTCAGCATATTAGAATCTGAATTCTCTTTCCATTATGCCATTCTAACAATGCTGCTAATTTCCTTAATGTCCAAAACTAATTAATCTGCATCCTCTTTACCCTATTACAGGTGTTTTAACACTGCCAGTCACTTTCTCTGTGAAACTCTCCTCCCTGTCCTATCACAATAAGAAAGGAGGATGTGACGGGAGGAAGAAGTACGGGTTTTTAATATTGCCTCTCTTGGAAACTAAAAGCTGGTATCTGTCTGTGTGTGAGATCAGGTCTGGAGCGGTAGACTACAGAACCAATCCAGAAAGAAGAAGTGGGAGTGGTCAAGGGAAAGAGTGTAGCTGGGGAAATCCAATAAGGGAACCAGAAAGCAAAGTGGGTCAAAGACAAAAGAACACCCTGAGTCCCAAGGGGGAACAAAAAGTCTGCAGACACAGAAAAAAATTCTGCAGAATCCCTGTGACCACTTTCAATAGAATTGTATTGTCAAATCTCAGTGTGTGGACTCTTTTATTCTCAGAATATCTCAAGGATTTTTCTTTTATGTTCCTCAATACCACTCTCTCAGACTCACATCTTTCTTCTCTGACTGTTCTCCCATTTAATCATCCAGGCTTCCTTCATCATATATTTAAATGACCACTATATGCCAGGCATTGTGATATGCCACCCAGCTACACAGTAAATAAGGTAAAGGCCCTATCTTCAAAAGCTCACCTAATTGACATTTCACAAATGTGTTTCCCAAGGTTCTTGCCTAAACTTCTATTCTACCCATGGCTCCAACTGTTTCACATTACCAACCATCTCTCTGGCTTCTTCGTCTGATATCTTGTAGATATTTCAAACTCAGGATAGCCAACACCAGATATTCATTTGCCATCAAACTAGAAGAGATCATCATCAACCTAGAAACTCCTAAGTCATCCATCAGCTTTCCTTTCACCACATAGAAGAACAACTGGATGGCAATTCCTTTTTTTCTTTTTAAAGATTGTATTTGGGATCCCTGGGTGGCGCAGCAGTTTGGCGCCTGCCTTTGGCCCAGGGTGCGATCCTGGAGACCCGGGATCGAATCCCACATCGGGCTCCCAGTGCATGGAGCCTGCTTCTCCCTCTGCCTGTGTCTCTGCCTCTCTCTCTCTCTCTCTCTCTGTGACTATCATAAATAAATAAAAATTAAAAAAAAAGAATCTCTGCCTCGCCCTCCCCTTTAAAAAAAATAAATAAAGATTGTATTTATTTATTCATGAGAGACAGAGAGAGAGAGAGAGAGGCGGAAGGTGAAGCAGGCTCCATGCAGGGAGCCTGATGCAGAACTCGATCCCAGGATCAGGGGATCATGACCTGAGCTGAAGGCAGATGCTCAACTGCTGAGCCACCCAGGCATCCCGGCAATTCCTTTTTTTTTAAAAAAAACAACTCCCTTCCCTTCCCTTCCCTTCCCTTCCCTTTCTTTCCTTTCTTTCCTTTCTTTCCTTCTTTTCTTCTTTCCTTCTTTTTCTTCTTTTTTTTTGTAGGCTCCACACCCAGCATGGAAGCCAACATGGGTGTTGAACTCACAACCCTGAGATCAAGACTTGAGCTGAGAACAAGAGTTGGATGCTTAGCCAACTGAGCCACCCAGATGTCCCTGGATGGCAATTTTTAACAATATCATCTCCTAAAAAGCTTACAAAATTGTACTCTCCTCTCTTTCTAACTCTACATTAAGTTCCATCCATAATTGCTTTGATTAAGCCTTCTAACTTTTTCCTGTCATTAAATATCTCCCCTTCTAATCCATTGTTACTACTGATATCAGAATTATCTTTCCGAAAGGCAAATTTTATCCATCATTACTTCTGTTTCCATATGTTTTACTCTTATATTTTGGATGTTTAGATTTCTTCCGTGTATTTTTCATTTGTATCAACACCATGCTGAATAAAAAGAATTGCTTATATTTCTTCTTAATTTTGGTTATGTTCTCTGCCTTTCTTTGCCAAAAACGCTCCAAACTTTTTTTTCATCTGACATATTAGTTCAAATGAGCCCAAATATTTCTAAATTAGCTCAAATATTTCTTCCTCTGCAAAGCCTTTTCCAATTCCTTCAAACAGAGCTGCCCAATCTTTCCACTGAGTTCTGTGCTTAGAGTACATTTCTATTAAGAAATTATCACATTTGTTTTCTATTCATTTGAACACCTATATAACAGTTTTTAGTTATCTGTCTCTAACATTGGAATGAGTGCCTCAACCTAGAGTATATGGATAATATATATATTTTTTTGTTTTATATTGTATCTAGCAAAACGGGCAACAGCACCACCACCACAAGTCTTTGCTGAAAGGAGTAATTCACAGAATAAATAATGAATGGGGAATTTTTTTTCCTTTTTTTCTTCATTATATGACAATTAGGATGCAATATGTATCTTGGTGAGAGGGTTGAGAAAATGCAGATTAAGAAATAAAATGAAGGTCAAAGGAGAAAGGCAGGAGAAATCAAGAGGAACCACTGGTGTGCATAGAACACAAAGCTGAAATCTAGGAAGGGAGGCAAAGAATGAGATGAAATCAGACAAAGTGAAAGCTGGAAAGAATCCAATGGGACAAGGAATATCAGAAGCTCAGGGAAACTTTTGACTCCATGAATCCAAACTCATCAGTTTATCATTTTGATTAAGACATGGATATACATAGATCCTGGGAAAGTACTAGGAAAAAAAAAAAAAAAACACTTACACTTGGCCAGCAAGGCATCCGATCAAAAAATTTCCCAGAGTATACCGGTCTGATGCGATCTGGAGGCTCCACTCCTGGTTCAGTGTTTTCAGCCTCCTTTCTCTCCTCAGGTTGTTGGGCAAACTGGCTCTCAGTAGGTTCTATCACCAAACCTATTTGGGGCCCTGTTTCATCTGGCTCTTCTAGTTTGGGTAGACCAGTGTCCACCTCCACATCCACAGGAGGCTTCATCTCTGCACTGGGCTTCACCACCACACAAGTCTCTTTTTCCAGTTCCTGTCTAGGTTCCATATCCAAAGTAGGCTGCATCTCCAGTGAAGCCCTTAACCCTTCAGAGGAACCAGCCACAGAACCTTTCCTGCTCCTTAGAGTCTGTGGATTTTCACATACCATGCCCAAGTGAGGCTGTATTATCCTTCCAGAACATCCTGCCATAAGATACTCATTCTCTACACCCTTTCTTCCTGGCAACATACCTGGAGAAGATTTTGTTTCCTGGGAGGCTGAGACCCCATAGACTCCTAAATTACTCCTCTCCGGGAGGGTTCCAGAAAGATTCTGTCTTTTTAATTTCATTTCAAGCTCCATCCCCAATGGAAATTTTGTTTCTGGTGATGTTATCCTTTCTTCAAATTTGTTACCAACCAGGAGGCTCTCCCTGCATGAGGAATCTTCTTTTCCTAATCCCACTCTGAACCCTAACTCCCTTATGGGAGATCTTGCTCCCATAAGGACCCCCGTCTCTCCTAAGTTATCCTTTCCTTCGTGGGTGAGCCCAACCTCCATGCTCCGAGGAGATTTCCTCTCTGACACCCTCATTCCTTTAACGTCACTCATCTCTAAAGGAAAAGCTGTAACTGGCTCAAGGGAAGTTCCTAATATCTTGTGGTGCTTCAACCCTTTAGGGGACCCCAGTCTCACAAAAGAACACATCTCCACTCGGACTCCCTGCCCACAGCTTCCTGCCTACTAATTTACACCTAGCGGAGTTCACCGAGGAAAGCCGATGAAAGTCTGTTTACCCGGTTACCTAGGAAACGGGGGCGTGTCTTGGCGCGCAATTGTTTCTCCAGGCAGGTCCCCGCCCATTTCTCCCACTGGGGCTCGCTCCGTTTCTTTCCCTCTCCCTCTCCTTTCTCTCCCGCTCCTACTTTCTCTCCTTCCTTCCCTCTCTTGTGTTTTCTGCCAGCTTCCTTACTAGATCTGGAGGGCAAGAAAACTTAAAGGACGTGGTCTTGGGCACTATGCTCACCATCTTCTCTTTGGTTTAGCAAGCAACTCAATTCCCCTGGGATGAATTTAGCCATGGGCTTCCTCGGGGCCGTTGGCCTATTAATTGTACTGGCGATCAGGGAATAAGTAGTCATTTTTCTGGTGGTGACCATCAATTTTAGGTCCTTCTTTGTGCAAGTACATGCATACTGCATGTAGTTCTTTTAGCCTAAAGAACTACTTTAAATTCCGTGATTATATTTGGTACCTGTGGAACAGAAACAAAGTCTTTGAGAATATTTACATTTTAATAACTAGCCTTTAAAAAGTATTTAAATATATTAAAATTTGAATGTGTTACACAACACATACTGACTTTTTAAAATATTGTGGCAAACTCATTTTAAGCATGGGATTTTCTTTAAATTGGGGTTACACCTTTGTTAGGTTTTAAGTTTATTTATTTAAGTATTCTCTTCACCCAGTGTAGGGCTTGAACTCACGACCCTGAAGTCAAGAGTTGCACGCTCTTCAGTCTGAGCCGGCCAAGCACCCTCTTTTTATAAGGTTTTAATGAAAGTGTATTTGGAGAGTACTTGCCATGTTCCACACATATAGGGGATACAAAACACTTAGCTTAGAATCTGAATAGAATTTACAGGATTCTAGTCTTTTAGAAACTCTATGAAAAACTTTTAAAAAAATGTTTAGGACATATTATTCACATTTGAAAAAAATTGTATATTGTCACTCTCAGATACTTAATATAAATATTCTTCTCCCCCTAAGCATTTTAAGTGACTGGATAGCATGTAAATGAAGGTATGTCTGTATGTATAAGCATTCAATTCTTTCATTTTACAAATAACTATTGAGTACCTACTTTGTGTCAGTGCTAGGAATATAATGAAATATAAGGTAATCCCTATTTCTTGGAACTTATACTCTAGTGGGGATAACCATCCACTAAACCAATAAATAAGATCGTTTCACAGTGACAAGTGTAATGGAGAAAGCAATACTTTGATATGAAGGGGCACTACTTTAGAATTGGTAGGCTTAGAAGTCCCTTAAGTAGGTAACTTTGGACTGAGGCTTGTATTAAGCTCTGCAAAGACACAAACTTTTTAAACATGACTAGCTCAAGGTCCTGTTGTCTTCTCATTGCCTTGCCACCATGCCTACAAATCCTTACATTAGAATTACCTTAGGTTTGTCTCAGATGGTCCCAGTTAAAAGAACACGTTACCAGTCATTACCATCTTTGATTCACTCTTCAACTATTTCCTGGAAGAGAAGGTAGAAGATATAGGGTAAGAGTCCTGGGGATGATAGATGCAAGGTGCTAGGGATTTCTGAGTGGTATTTAGAGATTTGAGAACAAGGGAAGCACTAAGGGCTTTGTACAAGTCTGTAACTTTATGTAAGGCCTGTCCACTTTGTAGTTGCCTTAACAAATTCTGTCAATAGGATTCTGCATTTGACACTAAAATACATGCAATTATCAGTCCTCCTTAGTTACTTAGAGTTAGGGAAAAAAGCACAGCCATATTATGAGTGTCAGCACCAAGAGCAAAGCTTTACTGTGGCATATCAGTCTCTCCCAAATCGCCAGTGAAGCTTAGAGGTGCTAGCCACTAGAGCAGCATTCTTCAAGGCAACCATTATAACTAAACTATAAAATACTGTGGAATGTATTCATGAAGGAGGTGAATTAAAAGACTCAATTGGTAGAAAAAATAAATGAGGAAGCAATATCCTAGAACAATGAAATGGGGAATTCCTAATAATTTATAAATTTCACCATCCATGTGTTATTTGTAAAGTCTTAAGTCAAAAGTTTGTCATTCTAAATGTAATTAAGTTCACAAATTTTTTTAAGTGCCTATTATAGCAAAGATCCTTTACAAGGAATTGAAATGATGAATAAATTATTGTCTTGGTCCCTAAGAACTTTAAAATCCTTACAAGATTTTATTTATTTTATTATTTTATTTATGGGGCGGGGGGAGCAGAGAAAGAAGGAGAGAGAGAATCTTAAGCAGGCTCCATGCCCAGTGTGTCAGGAGTCCAATGCAGGGCCTGATTTCATGATCCTGAGGTCATGACCCGAACCAAAATCAAGAATTGGATACTTAACTGACTGAGGCACCCAGGTATCCTCCTCCCCCAAGAGATTTTAGATTTCCTAATGGGAATGAAAGCCTGAGAAAAAAAGTCTAGGCACTATAAAATAAGGCAGATAGATATTAGAACAATTATAGAGAGTAAAACAAAGTATTGTGAAACTACCGGAAAAAGATAACCAAATCCAGTAGGTTTGAACTCTGTGAGTTCATTTATATGTGGATTTTTTTCAATATACCGGAAAATTTTTTGGAGATTTGCAGAGTTTAGAAAAAAACTTGCAAATGATATAACCTAGAAATAGGAAAAAAATTAAGAGAAAGTTAGGCATTAATTTAAGAATAGAACATGTAATACATTTAACATACAAAATACATTATTGGTAAAGTTTCTAGTCAACAGTAAGCTATTAGTACTTAAGATTTGGGGGAGTCAAACATTATATGCAGATGTTCAATTGCATGGAGGGTTGGTGCCCCTAACCCCTGCATGGTTCAAGGGTCAACTATATCCTCAGATGTGATCAAGAACATCTTGGCCAAAGTGAATCCTGCAGTGATGGGCAGCAACAGCGTTCTGGAAGTGAGAGAACAAAGTGATCAAATATGTCAACAGATGGGAACACATAAGCAACATTCTGGGAACACAGAGTAGACTGTTATGATTAGGGTGTAAAGCAAGAGTTTGGGCAAAGGGAGAAATAGGATGAACGAAATGTGGGTTGGGACTAGATAACTTTGGACTCTATTTTGCAAGTAAGATTATCATTGAACGTTTTTGAATGTAAAAATGATTGAAAAGATAGCAGGGGTGTGCATTAATTTCTGTTTATATGATATCACCATAGCCCAAATTTTGAGATTAGATCACAGATTTGGGGATTATAGAATTTTTGATATTAGAATGGACAATGGCTTATGAAGAAAAGTGGAAAGAGTGAGGATGATTTTGCCGTCAAGTCCAGGTGACTGGAAGCCAACGAAGCAGAAGCAGGTTTGGACTGGAATAGGGTTTGGTTTGGGACATACTGTTGACATGCCAAGACTGATGTGCCATATCCTATTTCCTGATTCTTCCTTGGATTGTCCAAGAGGTCTTAACATGACTAACATATTGTATTGGAACAACCTCTTAGGGATAAAGTGCCACAGATACCATTTAGGTATGACACATTGTGCTCTTCTGGTTAGTAACTGGGGAGTTGATTTCCAAGACTGGCTGTCCAGGGGTTCAAATCATCTTCGTTGACAGAGAATCCATGGGCTACTTTGCCCCAAGTGCACATCCTAGACAATCAATGTTTATAGTCTCAAACAGGGCTACACACGGTAAACTGCAAACTGAAAAAGTAGCCCTTATCCTGAAGAAAAGTGAATTTAACATTCTACCAAACTACAAAATGAATTCTTTTGTTTTGTTTCAGATGCCTGGCCAGAAACTCTTGTATGGAATTTAACCAAAGAAGGGTGTGTTATGTAGTTCTGCAGTAGAGGGTGACGAATGTTTTGAGTTGCCTTTTACTGGAATCCTGCTTAAGAACTCAGGTTCTAGAGCCAGCATGCAGGTTTCAATACAATTTCATTACCAGCTCAGCGGTGTTTCTGGGTAAGTTCCCCCATCTTTGCTTCAAATTCTTTACCTTTAAAACAGGCACGCCTCATTCATTAATTCCACAGCCAGGAACTGTGATAGATAGACAGCGTTGAGGACCACTTGGGGGAGTTAGTATTTCTAAAATAGGAAGGCAATTAGTTTCAGATATTCGTTCGAGTGAATCCTTGGTAGTGTTAAGAGTGAAATGGAACAGCTCCTGTAAAGCACTTACAACAATAACTCGGAAAGGAAAACCCTGAGTAAAAGTGGGCTATTAAGATTCGCTCCCCCCCCCACACACACACCAAAAATAGGTAACATGTGAATAAAAAGCAAGTTATTAGTTTTAAGATTTCCTCTGTTACGCAGAGAGTCTAATCCTCTTCCCAGGAGTAAATACCACACATGCACTACCCAAGCTTCCCCTTAGGGCATGTTGGGGGGGAAGGGGGCTCTCGTACTAAAAATGCCTTCCCCAAAAAGCCCCTGAGCCGAATTGCCAGGGTTGGGGTGTTGCAGAGTAGGGTAACTGGCACGGTGAGCTAATATCCACAGAGGGAACCTCGCCGCCCCACAAGGGCGGGGAGCAACAAAGCCGAGCTCTTTCGCGCTTCTCCAAAAGCAAGGCAGTAAGAGTTGCACCGCTCGCGGCCGCGGGGAGCCCAAGACCGCCACCCAGACAACAATGGCGCCGGCAAGGGCGGGGCCGCGCTCGCCGGGGAGGTGGGAGGAAGAAGCAGGCTGACTCCGACCCCTGGAGGAGCCAGGGGTCACGTGACAACCCCCCCTCCGGCCCTCCCGGCCCCCCGGCCCGGCACACCAGCCCCAGCCGAGAGCTTGGCGAAGGGGCGGGGGAGTGGGTGGGGAGGTGGGACGGGCCACGGCGGAAGTGACGAAGGGGCGCAGTTCGCTACGTGCAGCGACGTGGCGGCGAGGCCGGCGCCGGGCGGCGGAAGTGGCTCCCGCGCTGGGACTAGAGTGTTTGTGTTTTGGTTCGCGACGGAGCCCGCGGCTGGCCTGAGGGGAGGAGGCAGAGGAGGGAGGAGGAGGAGGAAGAATTAGTCGGAACTCGAGCGCCGGCGGCGGCGAAGGAGGAGAAAGGAAAGAGGAAGGCGGAGCGGAGAGAGGCGGAGACGGAGTCGGACGGGGGCGGCACCACGGCGCGATCCCCGCACGGTCCAGTCTGAGGGGAGCGGCCTGAGGAGGAGACGCGCCGCCGCCGCCGCCGTCGCCGTCTAAGCCACCGCCACGGCCTCAGCCCCTTCTCGGGCTGCGCCTGGGACCTGCTGCTGGGAGGCTTGCTTCAGCCCCGCGGCTCCTCGTGCTGCGGCCTCAGGTAACCAAACCGTCTCTTCCCTGCCTAGAGCCAGTCGGGACCCCAGGTTATACGCTGCCCTCAGTCTGCCTGCGGCCCTGCCGTCACGGAGTCCCCCGCCCATTCTTCCTTATCCGGCGCCAGGGCCCTGGACCAGAGCTGTCGAGCCCGGCGTCTCGTCCTGCGGGCCCTGGTGATTCATTCCTCAAAGAGCTCTGGCGACCGGGATTTGCGGAGTGGCTGAGGGAGCGACGGGTGTCACCCTCTTCCCTTCTCAAGATGGCGGCCTGAAAGAGTGCCGGAGGCCGCGGTTCCGTCTGGCCCCTGTCCTGGCAGTCCTGGAGGGGGTTGTCCCGGCCGAAGCCAGGCTAGGTTCAGGGAAGCAGCATGGGAAAGATGGCCAAGGGGCCTGCATGGGTCTTGCTTGTTCAGGCCATCCGGAGTTTGGTATCAGTTACTCAGGTAGTCTCCAAGGAGGAACTGGGGCCTATGGCAGGTGTGAATTTGGGGAGCTCCGCCTACCTTCGACTTCCAAACAGCGGTAATGGAGGGAGGAGGAGGCTCGTCAACATGGTCTGTTTAGGGACTGTCTCATCTGTGAGAAGGTGATGAACCGCAGCTTTAAGAAACTCAAGACAGCTAGGCCGCTGAACACGCACCGTGGGTAGAGAGAGAGACACCTTATTAAACCTGTTCTGCCGTTCTCTTCCCTTGGAAGCTGATTACCCCCCCACCCCCACCCCACCCCAGACTTTCAGAGTGTAAGCTCCGAATGTCATAATTCACATATTTTGGTTTTTGTTAGTGTCAAATCAGTTCCCTGGTTTGGGGGGGGGGGGACGTATACAACACTATGGTAATTCAGGAGAGCTCAGGAACTATTTTTAACGTAAAATTGGGATAATATGAATTCATAGGTGTGCTGTAAGCAAAATTCATCAAATAGTGGTTGGCACGTACTATCTGGTTAGCTGCTGTTATTAATACTATTTTCAGTAAAGAGCACCAAGAGACTTTTAGACTGCCACTTAATTCTCAAAAAAAAATCAAAAGATTTAAAAAGCATCTTATGCAAAATTTTCGTCTTGCCAAACAAAAGTTTCAGTAGTGAATACAAATGAATGCACATGATTTTTAATCTTACTCTCATGATAACTGTATCTTTATAACGAGATTTATTTTCTGCTAGAGAGCGTTGGAGGGGGTCATATTCCAACAGTTTTAACCCTCTAAAGGCAAAGCTAAAATCGTAATTTTTTATTGAGAATCTCATGTTTTCCCTGAAATTTTGGACTATGGAAATTCAGAGTATGTTGTCCTTGACAAGTATTTTAGTTTGCTGTTTTGTAGGTAATGAGACAATTGAGAAGCGTTTCAGTTGGTATTGAAATATCTGAAGGTGTGTTGGTACACGTTCAGTGTGCATCTGTTGATACTTGGTCATTTCATCAAAGGGCCACTTTAATTTCCAATTTTCAATCCCTATTATGTATTGGTCCCTGTATTAGAGATTTCTTTCTTAACATATATTCTCTCATCTAATTCTCCAGCAGGTATTTGAGTTAGGTACTTTGGAAATGGAGACTTTGGTATAGCCCATCAGGATTAGATCCCCAAATCTCATATGTTTTTTTAGCTTTGGGGGTGGGGAGGTGGTCAGTGTAGGGATTGGAGCACTTTTTTTTGTTACAGAAAATAATTTAAATATATAGAGTAGGGAGAATAGTAAAATGAATCCATCACCTGCTTTAAATTATCTATGGCCAGTCGTGTTTTATTTACATCCTTACTGTTTGGAAGCAATTCAGACAGATCATTTCATGTGTAAGTAGTTCAGTATGTATTACTCAGGATTCTGCAAAGCTGCTGTTTAGATAAGTCAGCGGTGATTTTATTGTCTCGAATGTAAGGTCTCATGGATATTAATTCATTGTCCAAAGAGACTCTTATATAAACTAATTTTATAAGGAAGGCAAATTTCTTATGAGGTACCTAAGTGAGATATAACAGGGAACCATCAGGTTTAATGAGCACATAATCAGATTTTAGCTAAAGATGGGAGAAAACTGTGATTTGTGAGTAGATTGGAAAAGAGTCCTTTAATGTTCCCTTATTCCTTTGAGATTGAAAATTAGTATTAGATAATAGAAAAATATAGAAGTTGCCATTTAGGCTAGGTTTTTCTAGATGTGTTAAACGGACAGTAGTGACATATTTAATAAGTAGGCCCAAAACTATGGGAAAGTTTAAGTAAATAAGACACTACTAAGCTCACCACATTAAAGAACCACTGTTAACACTTTCATGAGTAATGTACTTGAGCACATAAGGAAACAATTTTAAGTCTTTGAGCCACTAGACACACAAACCTGAGAGCTTTAAAATACTTGTTGCTTTAGAATTAACATTAGTTAAGCAAAAAGTGTACAATTTAACAGAGACCTTCACATAATAATAGCCAACATTTATTGAGCTTTAATGTGTTCTAGGATCTGTTGTAAGAACTTTCTATTTATGAACTTCGTTTTCCCTGAAACTCTTTTAATCCAACTAGTCTGGCTCCAGAACCTGAACTCGAGTCACCTCTCAGGTTGAGTGGGTTTAAAACTCAGCTCTTTTGTGGCTCTGTCACAGCTCTGTCACAGTAACTGCGTGACCTCAATCAAGTTACTTAACCTCTCTGTGCCTGTTTCCTCATTTTTAAGGATTGTAGTAGTCTTACAAGATTGTTAATGACTGTGTTAGTTAACTACCTGGCACAGTTAAGTCTTTAATAAAGATTAGCTTTAAATTTTTAAAAAGCTTTGAAAATTACAACAGGATTTTAGGCTTAGTTAAATCTCATATATATTATTTCATTACAAAGATAGTGAATTTAACTAAATTGTGTTAAATGTCCTGTGGATGTTAAAATTATGTGATAATATGTTATAGACAAAATTTACTGAAGTGATTGTTGGATTTGTTTACTGATTTGTGTATTTAATTACTTAATATTTGTTTTTGTGCAGGTTTCTGTATATCCAGAAAGAAAAAATTTGACACCTTGCATCCTGGAAGTTCATTTAAGAGACTGAAATTAGGGACTTCTTTCAAATTTGGACATGGCTAATCGAGGAGCAACAAGACCCAACGGGCCAAATACTGGAAATAAAATATGCCAGTTCAAACTAGTACTTCTGGGAGAGTCTGCTGTTGGCAAATCAAGCCTAGTGCTTCGTTTTGTGAAGGGCCAATTTCATGAATTTCAAGAGAGTACCATAGGGGGTGAGATTTTCTTTTTCCCTTCATTTAATTGAATTATACATTGGCAAAAATTTTGCATTTCCAGTTGCATGATGATGAATACCTAAAATAGGTCACACAGTGAAGAAAACTGTTCAGCAGACTTCAAGATTTAAAAATTATCTGGATTTTTGTGTAGGTAGCATCTTCCTACATTTTGATTTCCTGGTTACCCCCAAGATGGTTGTGTAAAAGCTGGAATACATATGCAAGCATGAACAGAGTCAATGTCCCAAGTAATTGAATTTGATCTGATACCTGTTCCTTGATAATGATTAGAGACTTCTTCAAATTAATATGCATTTGTGCTAAATTATATTGGCTTTAGAATGAGTAATGAAAATAGTAAAAGTTAACCTTAAAATTCTAATTCTATATAGTTGGACTATTTATGAATTATACTGATTAGTAAAATTAATTAACTTGTATTAAACTTGCATAAGAATGCTCCTAGATTGAAGGAAGAGAAAAAGTCAATGATCAATGAAGAGGGACATGAAAGGGAAATGGGACCTGTCGGGAAAGATGAAGGAGGGGATAAGAGTGTAGAGTAAGCACTGAATACAATAATTGTGTTAGAGCTGAGATGAGGGGAAGGTAAGAGGCAGGACAGAGACAACTAATAGTGCAGTGTTGTGGGTAGAAGACAGGAAATTTGATAATTGAATTTAATCAAATTCACAACTATATAGCAGTGGGGCAGAAGAGCCTTTTCAGGGCCTTGGTTTCATCTATCATATGAAGCTTTTGAATTGGGTAGTATCAGGAAGCACAGCTTTAAGATCAGTATTTTGCAAGGGGCGTGTAATTAAACAGTACTATATTTTTAAAGGAATACATAAGTGTATTTTAATCTCATACATATAAAAAACTCAAACTTTTGACATGCATGAGACTAATGACATGTAACAACTTCAGATCTTTTAGAAGTATAACTCTATGTTGTGCATTTGGTGTTTGTCCTCAAGTACACTTGGGAATTTTATACATAGTTCAAATCCTTCCAGTAAAATAGTTTGTAAAACTATACTATCTCTTGGCTTTGCCTGCATACGAGAAATATACTACTTACGTGGTATTTCCACGTAAATAGACTAATTTCCACTTTAATAGACTTAGAATGAGTGAGGATTATCAACCTCTTTTGTTTTTGTGTCTATCAAGTTACACAGTGTTGTGTTTTAGTGTTTTATAAGATTTATTTATTGAGAAAGAAAGCACCGGGTGGTAGGTGTGGGTAGGGGCAGTGGGAAGAGAGAATCCTCAAGCAGACTCCCCACTGTTGTGTGGAGCCCCTCAGGGGGGCATGATCCCAGGATCCTGAGATCAAGACCTGAGCTGAAATCAAGGGTCAGCTCTAGCTGACTGAGCCACCCAGGCACCTGTAGTGTTTTATGTTTTTATAATGGGTGAGCATCAAAAATGTGGTCCATGATAAGGGGCTTTTGAGTTAGAAATCTAATGAACAATATATTATACATTCTTTGTGGTATCTTTGTTAATATATATGTATGTATACATAACCACAAACATATATTTGGTTTAGTAATGAAATATTACCTCTCACGGTAATAACACTTCTCAAGTGGTTTTCAGGGGCAGCAATTCCCAAAGTACATATGCATTTGAGGCTATAATACCTGGGCCAGACAGGATTGGGCCTTGATATATGCCACCCTCCCTCTTTTCACAGTACATACTAAAATAACAAAAACACTGAAGTACTATGGTAAAGAATTGAATTTCTGGGAAACTACAGGAGCCTCAGCAGCCTAAGACTAGAATCTTCGTTTTTGTTTTGGATATTATGGTCATCCAAATTTATTTTTTCCTACTGACATTTCAAGGGAGGACATTTACAAGAAAAATTTAACCCTGTATCAATGAGTCATACATATCTTCTGATAAGTGTATATATGCATATATAAAAATCTCCATTTCCATTTAATACAAATTAGCTTGTTTACATTTCATCAGTTTTTCAAGTTTTTTGTTCCTACGTGTAAAGCTTCCTTAATATTCTACTTGTACAGATCAAATCTAGCTTTTAAAATCAACTTTAAAAGGAATTTATATACAAATTTCTGTGTCAGTGGATGTTGACCACATATTAATATCTTTAGGAGGTATGGTGCCATTATGATTACATCCATTATGATTACAGCTGTGATTACTAGTTTTTGGTTTTGTTTGGAGACATAATTGACATAAAACATTGTGTAAAGTTAAGATGTGAGGCATTGATTTGATGTTTTTACAGTGAGTGCTGTTCTTTTATGTTCTTTGCTTACAGCTCTTCCCTCTTAGGAACTTTGATAGTATTCTGTTTAAGCATTCAAGGATTTCAAGGTTTAAGCAATTTAATGATGACCACAACGGGTCCGTAACTTGTAATATGTATTTTTGTTTTGGCTGATGTGTGGTAAGATTTATCTAAATGAACTTGACCAAATGTTTTGCATTTTATCTGTGCTTGATTTTTTTGATTGTTTGTATCTAGTAATATTCGTTATGGTGTGAAGACTCACCTAAAATTTTCATCTGTGTTTTAATGTGGGAATCCTATGCTATACTCTCGAATTTGTGTATTCTAGAACCTTACATTCATCAAGAATATCAGGGTAGTTTATGTGTTTCTTCTTAGACATGATAGCTTAATTTCAGAATCCATGTTGTCTCGCAGTGTCCTATACAATTTGCCCCTTGACCCTGTAGCACTCACAATGAGGTTAGGTAGTTAGGTTGTGGGTTAAGCATTTTGAGGAGTTCTAGCTTATCTGTAGGGCTTTAAAGTCTGCTTTGAAGTCTTAGTGTTTAAGACAAGCCCAGAAGGTTAGCAAGGAATATTAATGCTCAGGTGGTTGTCTCCTTCCTACTATCTCATCTGGAGGCTTAGTATTGCTTCAATAAATATCGAATAAATATTGGTGGGCCATCTTTCACTTAACATCTTAAGTAGCTAAAGACTTTAAAGATTTCAAGTGAGGTACTTTTGTCAAAAAAACTACTTGTTTTTAAACATAGTTAAATGCTATTTTTAAACAAGTTTGTTTAAAACAAATTTGTTTAAAAACAAATTTTTAAACAAAATGCTCTTCAGTGTAAGAGCAGGATTAGAATATGCAATGAAATAAGATGCAGGCATTCAATTTTTTTCTTTTGAAAGATAAATGTCTTATACTACAGTTTAATTTTGTATGCACTGATCGTCAAAGAAAGGTCAGACGTATGGTTTAGGTTATAGAATTATATGTAAGAGCATTAACAGTGTTCCTCTTGCAGGTACTGTATTTTTTGAGCTTTGTTTTAGAGCAGTGGTTCTCAGAATTTTACCAGGAGCATCTATATTACCTGGAAATTTGTTAAAAATGCAAATTCCTGTATCCTATATTGAATCAAAACACTGAAGTGGAACTAGTAATCTTATATTTTAACAAGTCTTCCAGGTGATTCTGATGCATGCTGAAGTGTGAGAACCACTGCTTTTTGTATACTGAGTAATCAATATTACATTTACACTGAGGTGGTTCTTAGAATAATTGCTTTTCTTTTTTTAAAAAAATGTGTTATTTAAAATAGGGTAGGGTAGGGTTTTAAAAAATGTGTTATTCATCCCACTCCCCCAGTTTGAAGATTACAAGTATTTTGTCCTGTCAAATATTATTTGTATCTCTTTGTATGGAAACCCCTTTCCACAAATCTGTTAACCTATTTAGGCCCTTTAAAGAGAGTATGGCTCTTTCTGTCCCATCTGGGTTGCTCTGCCTTCTCTCTACTAAGGTACTTTAAAATATCTGTAGTTTTTCAGTTATCTGTACCAGTGCTGTTCCCCCTTAGTGTCACAAGTAATCCAGGACTGATTATACCCTAAATTAATTAGAGTAACAAGTGCCTTTTTAAATTGTAGTTCCAGCACTTAGTACATACCAGCTGCATGATATTAGGAAACTCATACTTGGCTTTATTTTCCTCTTACATGAATGAAAATAATGATACCTAACTTGAAAAGTTTTTGGTAAGGATTAAATGAAAGTACATATAAATTTCCTGGCTACAGTGCCTAGCACAGAGTAAAATGCTTATTTAAACTATTACCACTACCGTCACCACCAGTACTTTTTGCTGAGTCATTTTTGTCCCTGTTGTATTGTCACAACGTGGCATTATTTTGGAATCATGACTATTCCATCTAATGCATGGCATTTGATTTTAGGATTTGACAATGTTAAAAAAATTTTATGTTTAGATTTTCTTTTATTGGAAAATAAAGCTTCTCATTAAAAATTATAGGAACAAAGAGGATTTTAAAAACCTTATAAGCAAATACTTATTACTACATTTGAGCCTTCCTAAAAATGAAGTTTCTGCAGATTCATGTAAGTAGATAGTATGAGCATTCACAATTTCTTAAAATTCTGCATGGTAAATTCTTACTAATTTTCCCCTTCCATTTATTGGTTTTCATAAAGTGATTAGTCATGTACATTATGTTAAATGCATGCCACCCACGTGAACTAAGTTATTTGTGGAAGTTTTCTAAGAGAAATTATACTGTTAAATAGAATACTAAATGTATTCAGATATTAAATTTGCTTCCTAAACTGAAAAAGAAAAGCCAGCCAGAACATTTGAATCGGAATGTCATCTTCTTACTGTAGTAGTAAGCTTTCTGCTATTTGCCCTTCACTTGTTAGCCTTCAGAAACACTAGTCTGTATATAGATGACCTCCAGTTTCTGGTGGTTTTAGTTAAGCTTTTTCAACTTCATCATGGTGCAAAAGCAATACAGACAGTAAAAACTATACTTTGAATTTTGATTTTCTTCCAGGTTGGCAATATTCAGTACAGTACTCTTGTGATGCGTGGCTGTGGCAGCGTGTCCTAGCTCCCAGTCAGCCACATGATCACAAGGGTAAATGACCGATACACTCAGAGCCATTCTGTACCAGTAGCAACCATTCCATTTTTCATATTTAGTACAGTATTCAAAAAATTACATGATAAAAAAATAAAAATAATAAAATAAAAAATAAAAACAAAAAATTACATGAGATATTCAATACTTTATAAGATTGTGTTAGATGATTTTGTCCAACTGTAGGTTAACATAAGTGTTCTGAGCACATTTAAGCTAAGGTAGGTTAGGTGTATTTTTTACTTTGACTATTTTCAACTTGATGATAGGTTTATTGGGAGTAACCCCTTCATGAATCAAGGAAGATCTGTAATTGTAACCTGTACATATATTGCTTTTATCTTTTCATCTACACATTGCTCTCAAATACTTTTTATTTTTAAAGAGAGCACAGGCAAGCGGGTGCAGGATGGGGAGAGGGAGAGAATCTTAATCTTAAGCATGGAGCTCCACGTCGGGCTCCATCTCACAACCCTGAAATCATGACCTGAGCGGAAATCAAGAGTTGGACATTTAACTGAGCCTCCAAGGTGCCCTTCAGTTAAAAATACTGTTCAGAAAGGATGGAATACCTAGCGTATTGTTTTTAATTGGTGAGAAAAATAGTGCTTGAAATTTTCATTGTTCTTTCTAATACAGTGAGGATTAAAATTTGTGGAAGTTAATCATTGGTTTCAAGTGGGAAAATATCTTTATGCATATAATACTGTTTTCCTTCTAGAAGGTATATATTCAGTCAGTATTTGAGATAGGTTATATTACTCTGAGAAGTTGGTAGAGATTTGCTTTTTTTTTTTCTTTTCTTTTCTTTTCTTTTTTAAGATTTTATTTATTTATTCATGAGACAGAGAGAGAGAGAGGCAGAGGGAGAAGCAGGCTCTATGCAGGGAGCCAGATGTGGGACTCGATCCCGGGTCTCCAGGATCATGCCCTGGGCTGAAGGTGGCGCTAAACCGCTGAGCCACCTGGGCTGCCCGAGATTTGCTACTTTGTATTAGCTTGTACCAGTTATGCTCTAAAAAAATGATTTTTTAAACAGTCTAAACATCAATTCTCCAGTATCCTAACAGTTTTAACTGTTTAAACAGTTTAAATTAAAATGTTACCCGCAACTACTTAAACATTGCTATAGATTAGGAGTCTGTAAGCTTGTTTCTAATCCTGATACCCTTCTTTGAACACTTATGTGAGTCCTATTTGCACGTTTGTAAAATGAGAGGATTGAACTAAATAAGGATTCCTAAAGAGCAAAACTTTGTTTTTAGTGTGTACTCTCCTCCACATTATACAATCAATACAATTTAATCTTTTTCTCTTAAAGTTTATTTCATAATTTGGGATTTTGAACATTCATTCATTCATTGCCCTCTGGTGCTGAAGTGTCCAGAGCTGTTTGGTACAATGATTTTTGACAGTTAGCTCTAACTAGTGAATAGCCTCTGTTGATTTACTAATTTGCTACTTTATTCTGTCATGTACTGGGAAGTAAGACTGTGAAACTTCTTTTAAAATTAATTTTCTCAATAAATTTACCAAGTGCCTAACATTGTGCTAAGTACTAGAAATCAAAGATGATCTTATGGTTTAGGATGGGAGTACATATAAGGTATGAAAAATGATATTACATACCACTATCTTTTTAATTTATTTTTTTAAAGATTTTATTTATTTATTCATGAGAGACAGAGAGATGGAGAGAGGCAGAGACACAGGCAGAGGGAGAAGCAGGCTCCATGCAGGGAGCCTGACGTGGGACTCAATCCCAGGTCTCCAGGATCACGCCCTGGGCTGAAGGCGGCGCTAAACCGCTGAGCCACCGGGGCTGCCCTACATACCACTATTTAAATTAGGCCTAAACTTCCAGTTGATCTTCCTGTTTTATTTATTTTTATATATATCCCCAAAGAGGACATATATGTATATATAAAAGAAGTATATTCTCAATTACATACTGAAAAAATCTAAGTTTTCATAAGCTTTGTGGCTTGGACTTTATGACATCAGTTTTGGTTACATTCAGTCTATTTTGCTACCTTTTCTGTTGTTGACTCTGTTCTGAGCATTTACGGTTTGTGGATGATTGACCTTTTATAGACATCAGAGGCCCATAAAAGATACTTGTTTTGGATGATTGGGTGTGGTGAGGTGGGAAGCTTTTACAGTTTGCTTTTAATAGAATAAGAATTCTGATTTGATAAAAATACAGGAAAACTTTGGTTTTGAAAACTGTTTTTTTTTTTTTAAGATTTTATTTATTTATTCATGAGAGACAGAGAGGGGCAGTGACATATGCAGAAGGAGAAGCAGGCTACCTGCGGGGAGCCTGATGGAGAACTTGATCCTGGACCCCCCTCCCCCCCCACAGGATCACACCCTGAGCCAAAGGCAGACGCTCAACCACTGAGCCACCCAGGTGTCCCTTGAAAAATGTTTCTTTTCCCCTTTTGCATCTTACACCATAATCTGATATTACTTACATGCAATCTTATGGTATATACTGAATTTATCATAGGATAACATAATTTGGAGTCATCAATTGAGAACTGTTTATTACAGGTTTCTTGGTAGAGGAGAATAAGAATGTGTAAGAGTGAGAAAAGCAATAGGAGTAATTGCAGAGGTTTTGGGATTTTGATCATTGGCTATCTTGATGTAAGTATGAACTCCAAACAAATTATTAAATTCCTCAAGATAAGAGTGCTGTTGAAGTCAGACATTGGATTTTGGAAATAAGGAATGATCCTTCATATTTTACAAGTTTTGTAGAACAGAATTTTTGAAGTGTTGAACAGCATTTCACCCTCTTCAAGGTAATATAGATATGGAAGACTAAAAGCAGAGTAAAGAACCAATAATTCATGGTTTCCACTGTTGAAGATAGCAGGTACTTTTGGACTTACGAGGATAATCTGTTGATATTGGACTCAAGTCAATATATAATTATTGGCCACTGTTAGCATTTCTCAGCATTTTTACAAGTTTCATATGGACCTTACCATGGCTATAAGACATTACACTGAAAACTCTTCCTACTGTTTTCTATCCCATTCAGATATTTTCCCCAGAGACAATGTAACTTTGTTATCTATCCTTGGAAAGTTACTATTACTTTAAATCTATATACTCTCTACCCTGTGCAATTTGAAACATCAGGGCCACAATAATGTATCATATTTTTTACTTTATACTATTGCAGTTATTTATTGCTCAGAGACAGATGACCACAGATTTCATGATTTAGAGCAATACGATTTATCCTCTCATGGTTCTGGGAGTTGAGTGGGCTTTGTAGGTGGTTTTTTGATCTCATGGGTAGCTGTCAGTGCTGGGGCTAGAGAACCATCTCAACTGCTGCCTCAGCCACAACACCTACATGTGGTCTTTGCCACCTGACTTGGGTTTCCTCACAGCATGATGGCTAGGTTCAAGAATGAGTGTCCCAAAAAGTACCAGGTGAAGCTGGGCGACCTTTCATGACCTATCCCCAGAAGTCACAGAGATAGCATCAATTATGTACTAGTCACAGGCTCACACATTTAAAAGGAGTGTGCGGTATCATGTAAGAAGAATGTGGTGTAGGAAATGTTGAAGCCATCTTGGAAAACACAATCTGTCAAAGATCTATTCATATTACTTTAGGAAGAGCATCTTCATTTTTCTTGGCTGTAACAGTATTTCATTGCATGGATCATATTGATGTATATTTAAATTGGTTCTCTAGTTTTGAATTTGCACATTGTTTTATATTTTTGGCTGTTGACAGTAGTGCAGTAAATAATTCAGTCATTTCTCACATATTCCAAGTATTTCTATAGTGTAAATTTCTAGAAGTTGATTGCCTTTGTCACAGTTTACATATATTTGTAATTCTGATAAAATTTTCCAGACAGCCCTTCAACAACAGTGCACAGAATACTTGTTACTTTACTATCTCAAGGTACTTGGAGATTTTGCCATTTTGCTTTTTTTTTTTTTTTGCATTTTTTACTGTACATTTTTCCCATTTTTAAAAAAATATTTTATTTATTCATGAGAGAGAGACAGAGACACAGGCAGAGGGAGAGGGAGAAGCAGGCTCCATGCAGGGAGCCCGAAATGGGACTCAATCCCGGGATTCCAGGATCACACCCTGGGCCGAAGGCAGGCGCTAAACTGCTGAGCTACCCAGGGATCCCCCCATTTTTCCCATATTATGAGTGAGATCAAGAATCTTATTTTTTAGAGCCCATTGTGTTTCCTTTTTCTGTTAACTGTAATTTCATGCTACTCTTCCGTGAATTCATTTGTAATAGGCATGCTATTCTGTTTCATTTATTAATGACAATTTCTCAATATCTCCGTGTTGTGTTCATATTTATTTCAGTAACTGGTAATCTTACATTCTTTAATTGTACTCTTACTGTTGGATATTTAATGTTTGCATTTTTGTTTGCTGTTTTAGGTAATCTTATTAATAGTGGGTATTTTTTTGGAACTTTTTTCCACCTTGGACTTAATTCAGTAAGATAAATTTCTAGATGTGGTTAGTGAACCAAAAGTAATTTTATCAAATGATGATGGGATCAAAAGGATTCCAGTCTTCTCATCACTTTTTTACTCCCTTGGAGATACTTCCAATTTCTTCATGTGTTATTTGGCTTAAATAATTGTGTTTAGGATTGCAGGTTTCCTGTAACTTACTCTGGGCATTAAAGTCTTCCTTGTCTCTTCTCCCTTCTTTAACTTGTCCTTTTTCATTCCTATGTTGTAAAATTCTCAGATATTAGCACTTAAGTTGACTTACTGGATAGGTTCATTGCTAAACATTAAAGAATCATTTTCAAGGCAAGTAATGCTGGAAAGTTCTCTCTGGGAAGCATTAAATACTAGGTTCATGAAGCCGATGGAGAAGGGGTGTCACTAAAGAGAAGGGGGAAAGAAGCTTTCTCTTTCTTGAATAAGCATTTTCATTTTCTTTAGGTAAATACCCACAGGTAGGATTAATGGATTGTGTGTTACTGTTTTTGATATTTTAAAATGTTTTTTTTAATGCTTTCTGTAGTGTTTGTTCTAGTTTACATTCCCACCAACAGTGCACTAGAGTTGCCATTGCCCCACTTCCTCACCAACACTTCTTGTTTCTTGTTTTTTAATTAGCCATTCTGACTAGTGTGAGATGACAGTACATTGTGATTTTGAATTGCATTTCCCTGATGATTAATGATGTCAAGCATCTTTTCATATGTCTGTTAGCCATCTGAATGTCTTTTTTGGAAAAACCTTTAGGTCCTCTGTCCATTTTTTAATCAGATTGTTTTTTGGGGTGTTGAGTTGTATGAGTTCTTCATGTATTTTGGATATTAACCCCTCATTGGATATATCATTTGCAAATATTTTCTTCCATTCAGTAGGTTGCCTTTGCATTTTGTTGATGATTTCCTTTGCAGTACAAAAGCTTTCTAGTTTGATGTAGCCTGAATTGTTTATTTTTGCTGCCTCTGGAGGTTTTTTTTTTTTTTTTTTTTTTTAGATTTTATTTATTCATGAGATACAGAGAGAGGAAGAGACATATAGGCTGAGGGAGAAGCAGGCTCCCCAGAGGGAGCTCGACGTGGGGACTCAATCCCAGGACCAGGATCAGGGCTTGAGCCAAAGGCAGACAGACGCTCAACCACTGAGCCACCCAAGTGTCCCACCTCTGGAGTTTTTAACTGACTTGGCCACACCTAATTTCCAGCAATTTGTCAGTTACAACTCCAGTTTTTCTACCTGAGCTGGTTTCCCCAGCCTTCTGCTCTGAGATGTGTCCTTACTGTATCCACCTTTCTGTCCAATTTTGGGAGCAGCAGATTGCCCTACGACACTTTTCTTACAGATACAAGAGTTGTCGGTTCATCTTTTTACATATTAGAGTTGAGTGGCAACTTCTAAGCTCCATACCTGCAGTATCAGAAACCGGAAGTCCTCTTTTCCTTGCATATATTGGAAATTTAATAAAGTACTATTTAAACTATTTAATAAAGTACCTGTTGTCCACAGATTAAATGTCCTTCATAGATACTTATCTCTTAAAACTAACTTAATTTCATTAATTTTTTTCTCTATTGCTATTCCTTGGAGAGCATTTGTCTGATACAATTTAATAACTTCTAACAACCTCTCCCCTTTCTGCCATCTCTTCACCTTTCCTCTTTGTAATGTGTTCATTCTGCTTCCAGTTTTTTATTTGATGCATCCTTGCTATATAAACCTAGTCTATTGAGTAAAGACTTTAAAAGGTTAGGACCCTTGGTGGGGCAAGCACAGGTTCTTAGCCTTGAAGTTTCAGATACTGGTTCTTATCAATTCATCCTAGGGTGTTCAGGTTTGAGGCACAAACTTGATACTAACTAAAATGAAACTCTTAAGAGTAATTTTAAAAGAATGTGCATTAGTTTAGTATCAGAAATACTAGTATTCTGTTCAGCAGGTGACATGTGACTAGCTCCCTATGTCCTGGTTAGTGGATTCCATTAGGATAGTTGGATGTAATAGTTTCCAGGATTACAGTTCATTTGGCAACAGTTACCTTTAGATGTTGCTAAATTATTTCTGTTGTAAAATAGCAAAATATAAAATTTACAGTTTAAACATTTTAAGTGTACAGTTCTGTGGCAGTAAGTACATTAATGTTGCAGCCATCAGCACTCATCTTCCCCCAACTGAAACTCTGCTTATTAAACAATAACTTAACCATTCTCCCCCACCCCTGCCCATAGCAAATACTATTCTGCTTTCTTTCTATGAATTTCACTGTTCTAGAAATTTCATATAAGGGAAATTGTACAATATTTTTGTATTTTTGTGACCGGCTTATTTCACTTAGCCTGTCAGCAAGATTGATTCATCCATATTCTAATGTGTCACAATTTCCTTTCTAAAGCAGAGTAATGTTCCATCACGTTTAACACCACATTTTGCTTTATCTTTCATTGATCCTTCATTTTCCATTCTTAGGTTTTTTCCCACCTCCTGGCTATTGTGGGTAATGCTGCTCTGAACGTAGATAAGGCAATGTCTGTTCAAGTCCTTGTTTTCACATCTTTTGGATGTATACTCAGAAGTGGAATTGCTGGGTCGTCTGGTGATTCTGTTTAATATTTTTGCCATTGTCCATAGCAGTATACCATTTTATAGTCCCATCAGTGCACAAGGTTTCCAGTTTTTCCGTATCTTTGCCAACTCTTGATTTCTGTTGTTTTGTTACTAGCTCTCCTAATGAGTGTGAAGTGGCTTCTCATTGTGGTATTTTCTATTTTCCACTGAGTAGTGGATCCAGATATTAGTGGTGTTAAGCATCTTCTCACTCACTTGTATATCTTCTTTGGACAAATGTCTATTAAGTTTCTTTGCCCATTTTTTTAATTAGGTGGTTTGAGTTTTTCGTGTTGCTGAGTTCTAGGATATCTTTATTCTGGATATCAATCTCTTTAACAGATGCTCATTGATTTTTTTTTTTTTTTTTTTTTTTTTTTTAGAATGAATCCTATGCAATTAGTATTTATAGATCATCTCATAAGATGGATTTGCTTTTGGATTATTTTCTTTTTGTGCTTTGTCACTGTTTCCTCTCTGCCTAATCTTTTTTATCACCCTTCTTCCCACATTAATTGAAATGTAATTCTTTCATGAATACATGGTTTTTGCTGCCATAATCAACTGAGTATTCTTCACTATGCACATATGATGTTAATGGGGGAAAAATGGGCTCAGTTTTTTATTTTGCCTGCTGTCAGCTCTAGACTATCCATATTTTCTTCTATGTAAAATTTTATCAGAAGTCAGTGCTTATGTGAGAAAATTCACTATATTAGATTACTATTGTTGATACTCATTTCCTAGCAAGCCATTTTCTACCCTGATAATTTTGGTACCTGGTTCTTGCGGCTACTTGGTCAATCCCAGCCATCCTCCTCCCTGATTGGATATTCATCTTGAAGCTTGATCCAAACCCATTGAACTCAGTTATTAAATTCCTTGTCTCTTAAAACCTTTGCTTCTCCTTAAATCACTTCCAAACAGTCTCATTTGGATTTTTGATCTACTTCTGAGAACCTGAACCTTGCAAGGCCCTTCTCTTGTCTAGCAATTATATTCTTACCTTTCAGTAAGAGCCTTTTAAAAGGCCACAAATCCACTACTACTCAAAGTCATTGTTTCCAGGGAGAACTTTCAGTCATGATCCTACTATGAAGACACTATTGTTTTTTAGTTTCTTCTGTGCTTTTCTGGTCATGTTTTTACATAGATGTTACCATATCTACCAGGAAGAAAAAAAAATATATATATATATATATTTACTTTTTGGCATTTGAACAGGTCATTTTATAGCCGTTTATTTAATTGCTACTTGATACCTGCCAAGCCACCAGTACTTTTTCATTTATACATTTTAGGTTGTTTCTAACTGTTAAATACAAAAATTCTTCGAGCATCAAGGTTTGTTGTCCCTACTCTCCTGCTCCTCATACCATCTTTTGGAGATTCCATGAGATACTAGACTAATTAAGTATGAACATTTTCATGGCTTTGCTACATGTTGGCAAAATTATTTTCAAAACATTTACTTAGTGTCACCAGAGATGTGTGAGCTTGTGCCCTACTGTTTAAGTTTTTTCTTTTGGCTAAGTTAGGTAAAAGAGCCGTTTTTCTTTTCAACTTTTGCTGGAAGAATGATTTTGTTTTTTACTAGTGATGTTGACTTATTTTTTTAATGTTTATTCCTCTTGTGAATTTTCTTGACACATTTATCCTTAATGCTTTTGGAATTTTTCTCTAAAACTTAATCTCTTAATACTCTAGAAATTTTCTTAAAATGTCTTCACCCCTGTGTTTTGGGTGTATGATAACATGTTTGCAAATGAAATCTCAAATTTTTATGTAATCAAATTGATAATCTTTTTTTTTTAAGATTTTTAAAAATTTATTTATTCATGAGAGACACACAGAGAGAGGCAGAGGGAGAAGCAGGCTCCATGCAGGGAGCCCGATGTGGGACTCAATCCTGGGTCTCTAGGATCAAGCCCTGGGCTGAAGGCGGTCCTAAACCGCTGAGCCACCTGGGCTGCCCTCAAATTGATAATCTTATAGAATTTTTGGTTAATTCTAATAAGGTAATTCTTTTTCATCAAATTTGATAAGTTGAGGGTTGGGATGGTTCCTTGGTTTTTCGCTTTTAGTCCCTTCTGTTTTTAATTCATGTAGAATCATTTTATTTGTTAAACTTTTTTTTCTGAGTTGTTAACTTTTGGTTAATGCTATTGATTTGGATATTTTTTTTTCCCTTGCCCAGTATATTGCAGTGGCTCTTCCTTGCTTACTATTTATGAAGGTCTTACCCATTGTAGGCCTTTGGTATTTGCAGATTTAACATTTATAGTTTCAGCTATTCTCAGCTGGACTGCAAGGTCTGTGATTCACTAATTTGTAGTTTTGCTGAGATTGAAATGTTGCTTGCTGCCAGGCTTACCAATAGGAACTGATCATGTAGCTCAAAGAGGGAGCCTATTAGACAGGCCAGCACCCGCATCTCAACGCAGCTTTGTTTTTCTCTACTTGTCGTCGCGTACACAGTAACTCTCGAAGTGATAAAAGCTGTTTCTTTGTGAAATATGGGCCCGAAAAGAAAACCAACTGCTAGTGCTGGTGATGAAGAAAAAATGAAGAGGTCTAAGAAAGTGATGGTTCTTAGCCAGAAAATAGACGTTTTGGATAAATTAAAGTGGTTGTACAGATTCAGGTAAGTTTGTGGTGGTTAATGTTGCTACAGTATTATGTAGTAGTTTATATTTTGAGTGTCAGAATTTAATTTATAACCTTATAAATGACTAACAATGTAATTTTAGAAGCATTAAGGATTTGAAGATGTCAGCCGTACTTCACTGAGTTTTATGGGGGAAGTATTTGAAAACTTGAGAACTTTAAGGAATCATGATGGTCTTGCAGTATATAATGTTTATAATAATACTGAATTCTTCCATAACAAACAGTATTTCTGTCCTTGTGGCCCTACAGCACTTTTGTTTTCCCTGGCCTCGAAATACTGGTCCATTTCTCCTCCTCCAACATTATGCTCTGTGTATCATACTACATGAACAACAGTATGGTATTACCAAGTTAAAATTATCCTGATGATACTTTGTTTGAGATTGTGTTATATAATGACTTGAGTAGAGGCCTTTTGAAGTGTCCATTTTTTTCCCCATTTGGGAACTGTTTGTCTATTCAGATGTTATTTAAGATATCCCCAAAATAGTGCCACATATCTTTCATGAACTTCATGTAGCAAATGTTTCAAATATTTACATGACCGGAGATTTTTATTAGATGTTGGGTATGGAAAAGAATAGCTAACAGTAATTTCTCAAGAAAACTTCCAGTCTAAAGGAAAAAGATATAAATCAGTGATTATAAAAAGTGTGAAAATGTTCATTGCACAGAAGTGGGAGCTATAAAAAATGGGTGATGATGGATGGTTTCTAAGAGGAGTTGAGTGAATTGATTGTTCTTTTTTTTTTTTTTTTTTGAATTGATTGTTCTTGTTCTTTGTTAATATGATTGGGATCCTTTCTCCTCCCAGCATAGCATTGAAAACCTGGTTATTGGCAGTGTGTCGGAAGGCTGTTGACTTTAACATGTTTTAGCCAGTTTAAAGAATTCATTTTTGTCTGGACTTTTTTAGCCTTTGAATTTTTTTTTCAGTCTTGCCTGTTACAAATAATATCTTTTCTTAAAAACCTATTTTTTTATAAGGATATTTGAAATAATAATGGTGATAGTGGATATTTTTGTTTGGTTTCTAAATTTAGAGACTGATTAAGAGCTTTACTATTAAAATGTTAATTTCAGGCTTACAGATAGAATGGACACTTGATAAACTTTAAGGAAGAATCCTACATGTGTATTAGGAATGGATATTGCCTCAACTGCCCTTTTGTAATTTATTTAAATATATGATTTTTCTTTTTTAGCCTGTTGGTCAGTGATAGCTTTGTGTTTATAAATCTACTTGGTCATGGCTGTTATTTTAATGTATTTGTTGAAATTTCTTTGCCTGTATTTTGTCATTTTTGTACATACATTTATAGAAAAGAGTAGTATCATTTTGTGATATCTTTTGTGTTCAAGAATCAGATTATATTTCCTTTAAGGCAGCATAACTGATAGATATATTTCTGAGCCTAGGGTTGATTTATGTCAGTATAAATGAATGTTTTTCCTACCGGTATATTTTGTGGTCATAGAAAAGAGAAAACAAAGTCTGAATGCAAATTGTAATCCAGATTTTTCTTTTTTAAGTTGCATCAAACTGTACTTGAGAAATGGCTTATATTTTGTGATCCCATTTTTATCTCCTTTTCATTTTATGGAAAAATACAGTTTTAGAGACTTAAAGTGTTTTGAAATATTTTTTTGATTTTGCAGGAGAACCTTTCATGACTGAAAAAGAGATATAGTACTTTTTTGGAATCCTTTACCATATATACAGGATTTAAGAAAATGGATATTTTTGCTAATTTTATATGTTAAAAAGGGTTGATGAATTAGAATATATTTTAATTATGACTAGCCACTTCTGAGAATTCACAAAACTATTAATTAGAAATTGCTTAAAATAAATTTCCAATTATGATGTTTGCAAAACTGAGGTTATGGTTGCTAGTATGAAGCCAGCAACCAGTTGACCTAATAGAAATACTGTGAAAAATAAATGTTATATTTAATGTAAAAATAAATGTATATCTAATTAGATTTAGCTTATTCAGCTCATTTGACATTACTAGATAAACTGCAATTTACAGAAGTGGATCATAACTCTCTTGAATGATAGGACAGAGTTCTAGACAATTTTATGACTTTAATTTCACGCCAGTTTAGGAGAAAGAGTTCAGTATCACACCTAGAGCTGAAAATAAAAGGTAGGGGCATACTAACATGAATGATAGAGCAACAGGGCCTTAACTACTGAAGCTAATGAAGGAAAAGAACTAACGTGTCAGCATGCTACTAAGAACGGCTATATGTAGGTCTTGTTCCCAAGTATCTTTGTTTTAGTGCAGTGGGCAACACTTTTTTAAAGTTCAAATCACTTGATTATAACCTGTTTTTTGGTAAATTGATGGCGTTTCATTTTTTGTGAATATCTATCTCCGTGTTTTTCTTGATGTTTATTCCTAAAACTAAGAGGATCATAATGGGCATTCTGTAAGATTGGACAGCAACTTCTTAGCTTTAAAAACAATAATATCACTCTAAAATACTTTCTTGGGGTGCCTGGCTGGCTCAGTTGGTAGAGCTTGTGACTTGCTCTTGGGCTTGTGAGTTCAAGCGCCCCATGTTTGGCATAGAGATTACTTTAAAAAAGTATACTTTCTTGTTAAAAATCTGAGAAAAGAACTGATAAAAAAAAAAAAAAGCACATGCAAAATTTAAGGATTGAAACAGCTAGGAGTTAATATTGAGTATATAGTTAATAAATTAAGTCCAGGTTGAGATCATAGCAGTTCTAAAAATTAAAGTGCTATGTTTTGAAGGGAAAATATCGTAACAAAAAAATTTAGTGATATAGGTCTGGAACTAATAAATCCCCAGATTATGCCAAAAAATATCAGGAGAATGGAGGAGGGGGCATTGTGTTGACAGTGTAGATGGTAGTTACAGGTATGCCAGTCCTTTCTCTTCCACCTACCTCCATGCAGTTTTTCAAGAATATCAGTATTTTTCTTAAATTGTTTTAAAGTTTTAAAATTTCAAATTTACAGTGTGTAAAGCAATTTAAGAAATGTGTATTAAACTTACTATTACAATAAACTTATTAAGAGTGTAGAAAAATCTTTGAATCTGTGATTTTAATCTAAAGGTCTTACATAAGCATATATGTGTATCAAGCTCTAAAGCACAGATCTTTGAAGTATCACAAGCCACTATTAACTGTGTATATGCAATATGTCATGTCATGTTTCCAGGTGTTTTCTGTATTATGAAAATATTAGGGGAGAACTGATCAGCTTATTACAGATATTTTCTTCTTTCAGCTGCTTTTCTAACCCAAACTGTGTGTCTTGATGATACAACAGTAAAGTTTGAAATATGGGATACAGCTGGTCAAGAACGATACCATAGCTTAGCACCAATGTACTACAGAGGAGCACAAGCAGCCATAGTTGTATATGATATCACAAATGAGGTAAGTAGAAATGTATTCTACATTGTAACTAGTTTGAATATACATTTTTGATACTCAATTTTGATTAAAGATTTTTTAAGACCCTTTTTTTTTGGTAGCCAAGTATGACATTTCTGCCAAAGTTTTTATGAGTTTAGAAGAGCTGATTAAAAAAAGATTAAAGTGTCTCAAATAATACAATAGTCCTAAGATTTTCTTTCCAAGAGTCACATTGAAGAGTCTTTAAAGCCTTGTCTTACAAAGACACTTCCTAACCATTTTTTGAGCCTGTGCCAAATAGCTGTTTCTTTGTTTCCCAAGGAGTCCTTTGCCAGAGCCAAAAACTGGGTTAAAGAACTTCAGAGGCAAGCCAGTCCTAACATTGTAATAGCTTTATCAGGAAACAAGGCTGATCTTGCAAATAAAAGAGCTGTCGATTTCCAGGTATGTTTGAAGGCACATATGTATGGTAAATTTTTCTTCTGTATCTACACTTGAATTAGTTACAATTTTAAAGCCATGTGAAAGAATAGAAAACAAATTTTTGTGCAAATGTGGATCTACTATATGTAATATGTTTCTTATGATAAATCTGAATTTTTAAATGTCTTTACATAATTGTGTATATAAATTGATTCAAAGATTTTGTTGAGCGGGGTGCCTGGGCAGCTCAGTCAGTTAAGCATCTGACTCTTGGTTTTGGCTCAGGTCATGATCTCAGACGCAGAGACTGCTTGATACTCTTTCTCTCCCTCCCTCCTACCCACCTCTCTCAAAAAAAAAAAAAAAAAGATTTTGTTGACCTAAATAATTATAAAAGAAGTAATTGTTGACAAATAGTGCAGAAATATATAAAGCAAAAGGTGATTGCCTCCTACCCTAATCCCTCCACCCCATACATATTTTAGTATCCCTTTTTATTTATCTGCCAGTATTTATATCAGCACATATATACATAACCACATATACATATACAGCTTACACATATGTGGTTCTTAAATAGGCCTTCAAAAATAAAGGCTCAAAAAACCCACTTTATATGTTATTTAATATAGCTAACCAAGAATGTTCCCTGCTACAAAATAAAGTACAATTACTTAAAAACAAATGTCTCTAATTTAAACTTTCCCTTTTCTCTTCCTCTTCAACCTCTCAGAGAAGTTTGTTGTGGCATATATATATATATATATATATATATATATATACACACACACACACACACACACATACACACACACACACATACATATATATATACGTACACACACACACATATATAATGAATGATAGGGTAATTCTCTTTGATGATGGCTATGATGGAATACATAGACTGAGAAAGGGAACTAATATTTCTTGCACCTTTAGGTAGTAAGTTGAGCAAGTTGCACCTGTGATTTTATTTAATTCTAGTTATTGTCATGTGGGGTATAATATCTATTCTCTAAGATGGTTATCTCCCCAGCATAGAGTGGGAAGTAAGATTAAGTTATAAGTTACAGTCAAAAGTGGCCTTCTCACATAAGAGTTCAAAGGAACCTCATTTTTTTCATTAAATGGGAAAGATGATTGGTTGCTCTTCACACAACTGTGAGGATCAAAGGCAATAATACATGCAAACTGTAAATCATGACAAAAATGTAGACTAGTAATATAATTTTTAAAGGAATGATTTATGACATACTAAGAATTAAAATATAGCCATTAGATATTTGGATTCCCTTTGACTTCATTGAAAGTAATAAGCATAAATAAAATTTGCCATTGAGATCAAAGAGAATTTTATGTTTAGAATAGACAGTTTTCCAACCTCTGGCACTTACTATTTGAAATCAAATTTAGTGTGAGCCTAGGTGAATCAGAATGGGGATACTGCAGGAAGTTAAGGCAAAAGAACTGAAAAGGTATCCTACAAAAGATTTCTTACCTCTTTTACCTTAATTATTATATATTTGCTAATTCTAGGTAATCAAGTTGGAGTAGTAATGAGGAAGCCTCTTATTCTATAACAAAAATAAGTCAGCTATAGTATGTGCAAAGGATATATATCATATTTTTGTTTTATAAACAGGAAGCACAGTCCTATGCAGATGACAACAGTTTATTATTCATGGAGACATCAGCTAAAACATCGATGAATGTAAATGAAATATTCATGGCAATAGGTAAGTTTTTAAATTTTTTTCCAAGCAGTAGATATAGGCAATAATACTTACACTGTAGCATATTTGGTTTGACTGTCTTCTTTTTAAAAATTCTTACTCTGGGCAACCCCGGTGGCCCAGCAGCTTGGCGCCACCTTTGGCCCAGGCTGTGATCCTGGGGACCTGGGATCAAGACCCACGTCGGGCTCCCTGCATGGAGCCTGCTTCTCCCTCTGCCTGTATCTCTGCCTCTCTCTCTGTGTCTTTCATGAATAAATAAATAAAATCTTTAAAAAAAATTCTTACTTTTTTGGTAAATAATTTTGAGAAGTATTTTTAAAAGTAATCATTTTTTTTTAATGATTCTACTACTATTCTAGATCCTTTCCACCAAGAATTACTTTGTTAGTAATGTTAAATTTGAAAGACTGTTTATTATCTATTAAGTTGTAATACTTTTCAGTTTAAGTCCCTTCTAGGTAAATTGAAAGCCTGGACTTTGCGCTAATAGTTCAAGCAGATGGATTTTCTAAATATTTCAATGAGAAATTTGGATAAATAAGTTTTTGTATTAGATTATCTTTTTTACATGAAAGGAAGATAAGCTCAGAACAATATTTATCAGCATAACATAAAGACATAAAGAGATTACTTTCTCACTGATCAGTAACTATTTTCATCTCTATTTTGCCATGAATAAACACTATTTTTGTTTCTCACATTAGTTTTAAATCACTGATTATTGACAAATATAATGCAAATATTGTAACAAAATTTCAAATTATTGAGGCACAGAAAGACGGAAAATAAAATAACATGCTTCATATTACCTCTGATCATTTAACCTATGCAGTGCTCTTACCTTTTCCCTAAGGTAATTTTATGTGTTAAGATTGTGATTCCACGTTTGTTGATTGTAAGTAATGAAATTGGAACACTAATAAAGAAGCTTCCTATTTTCTGTAACAAAAATAAAAGTATTTCTCTTGATCCTAACCTCCTTTCAACAATCTTAAGGTGAGGATTCTGTGAGAATTGGCTACTTGGGTGGCTTTTGCATTTTACTGTGTCTGCACTATTTATGCACCAAGCACTCTTCTCATTCCAAAATATGTTTATTATATGGCAATGATTATTAACTAGGGTGCCCACAAACTTATCCCCAAATAAGAAATAGTCCTTTTATTGAAGTCATACAAATTAACCAATTAACAGCTGATTCAGAGGCTAAAGAAAATATAGTAAATGCTACAAGTACTGTTAAAATATCTTTCACTAGATGAGAGAGTTTTAATGGTAGCTCATTTAGGCTCATTAGGAAAAAAAATTGCCTGTTGTGTAAAATATTTTACTGAAAAACTCAGGCTTAAAGTTTATTAGGGAAATACTTGTGGAGGATTATATGACAATGTGCTCTTTTTATAAATAGAACACAAAATTACATTCAGAACCACATCTGAAAAGCCAGTAACAGAAATCAAGGGAATAATAGCCTCAAATCAGGCTGAATGAACTTTAAACTTTTCTGATAGTACTAAGATACCACCAGATGGGCATGCTTGCTTATTATTTTTTTAAGTAATCTGCATCTAATGTGGTGCTTGAATATATGACACGGAGATCAAGAGTCACACTGTACTGATTGAGCCAGCCAGGCACCCGCATATGGACTTTATCCTTTTATTTAGATGTGCTGGTAATATATTTTTCCAATCAGAAGATAGCCTACATATTAGAACTTTCAGTTATTTTTCTGAAATTACAATGTTTCTTTCCTTGAAAGAAATACCAAGCATTAAATTGAATTGTGGCCTTTCTAGTTGTTTACCAGATAGGTAACTTAGATCACACAGTACAGTACACTCATTATTTTTACTCTTGATGATTTCCTGTAGAGAATATAGTCATTTAGTAGGAGAAAGTCTACAATAATTTTATAATCTGCTTTCAATTTGATAAGATTTTGCTTACATGACTTCTTTCATTGCACATCTTCATTAACTTCATTTGGATTTTTAGCCTCTTAAGATCCTAATTCAGGGGCAAATGGTAAGCTCCAATTGCCCATATACCAAACAAGTAGTACTAGCTTTACTTTGGTAATATTAAATAAGATATGAGATAGAGATAGAGGGCTGCTTCTGAGACTTCTAAGCTGTATTTTAGTTTATTTTCACACAGTATAAGTTTACCAAATAGAAGCTTAAAAGTTCCTTATTCTAGTTTATTTCCTTCAACCTCGTAATTTCACTCAGATCTAATTACAGAAGACCCATTGAAAAGTAGGTAAAGGGAGAAATGATCTCTTAGTCCAAAATATAAATTATAATAAAGTTTATAAATGTTAGCCTATTCTTTGTCCCTACAAACCTTTGTTTGAAAATGTATTTGACTGGAAATTTGCTACTTCATTACCATTTACCCTTCCATCCTTAGTGCCATTTCCAGAGAAGTAGTCGAAGGTGAAGGCTTTTCTTCCCAAACTTCCATTGCCTAGCCCAGCATCTAGGATTCTAAAGATGATTAATGTTCGTGTGGAATATTACAAAAGATCCAAAGTGCAACTAGACATTTAGATATTGAAGGTGGAGCATGTCCAACTTTTGTGTAACCTGAGCCAATAGTAAGGTAAAGCTAGAATTCACCCATAATAGTCTTCTCCCCAAGGTTGATATAGTGTATCTAGTACACTTACAGTCAGTATTCTCAGAGATAGTTAATATTTAGTGAATCCAGCACATGAAGGATTTTTAAGATTCAAAGCAGACTGTATCTAACAGGTATGTTTTTAAATCAGTGGAATCCAGGCTCCAGCACTCTGTATTAGCTATATAAAGCTTAGTAGAACTAAAACCGTAACTGCTAGTTGAGGGCTTTGTCCAAATGTGACAAGCCAAGATCATCCAGCTCAGGACTGGAAATCATTTTTTGAAGTAGAGACTTCAGAATCAAGTCTTCCTTAGACGAGGCAGAGCTACTAGTGAATCGGATTAGGGTTTTTAATCATCCATAAATGAGGAGCATGGTAGATGTTTGAAGAGTTAAGTATGTGTAAGCCAGAAGAAAATAGATGTGATCTGTCAGAATTTGGGGTGATAATTAGGTAGCATGATAGAGGACCAGTACTGCTGGGGTGACAGTGATGGCATTTGTTGTTTATATCCTGACTTGTTCCAGAAAGTATATGTGGCAGTCCGGAGATCATTGATACAAGCTAAGATTCTTTATAAATAATTGGCTGGCCATCATCTTTATTAACTTAGATTTTCTTTTTCTTTTTTTTTTTTATTAACTTAGATTTTCTTTAAACAATAGAAGTATTAAAGATTATGAAATAAAGTACTACTATTCTGGTATTGCTAACTGAATATATATAAAAAATTAAATATAGTCAACTTAAGTTTTAATTATATATAACTGTTCCCTATCTTACCCTTCCCTTATCCCACTAACCTCACTGAGGACTGACGAATGAAGAGTATTTGGTATTATCTAGTAGATATTTAGTAAGAATATCTAAAAGAATGAACATACAGCTGTGTGATAGTTTGGGTCAACCTAGCTGGAAAAAAAAAGATTAAGCAGATGAAAGTAATTCTAATATGAATCCACTAATTGTGTTTATTTTGATAATTTATCTCTCAGCTAAAAAGTTGCCAAAGAACGAACCACAGAATCCAGGAGCAAATTCTGCCAGAGGAAGAGGAGTAGACCTTACTGAACCCACGCAGCCAACCAGGAGTCAGTGTTGTAGTAACTAAACCTCCAGTTTGAACTTCCTGGAATATTCTTCTGCTTCCTAAATGTTAATGACAGTGGAATTGGAGCATTTAACCAGCCCAGTATGACTTCCAAAAAGAAGAGACTTACGATAGAGTCAAGTTTCTAATACAGAATTATTTTAAGTGTTTTGAACTTAATTTTTAATAACATGCATGTGACCCTCTGACTAATATTTCAGAAGTAGAAGGGGGGAATGAGAGCTGTGTGTGTACGCTTGTTTCCTTGGACGGTTAGGGGAATCATTTCTCATCACCAGGGATAGAGACAAATGATGTAAACCCACAGTTAACCAGCCACTTCTATGTAAAAGATTTGGAACTTATTAATTTGGGCTTTTCAAAAGCATTCTTTTTTTAGAAGGAAGTTCTAAAGATATTTATGCTTAGCTACAGTATTCAGGAAACTGGTAATTTCTCTTAGTATGCATATTTAAAATGTACATTCCACATTTTAACAGATTAGCCACAAGAAAACAGTCCCACATCTTCAGGGAGAAAAACACAAACATTAGTGGCATCTAAATTATAGCCAGTCTTGGTATTTTTAGTGGGTTAAAAAAGGTCAAACGTAACCTCATCTTGTTTTAGGAATATGAAAATTGAATGCATCTTGATAGTGTTCCCTTCAAACACGTGAGCTCTTCAACAGAAATGAAACAAACCAGGTGTCTGTGATTTCTGTTTAATCACTGCTGGCCATTACATAGGTTTTGTTGTTTGGGGGCAGGGAGGGGGCCTTTGTTCCCTTTGGACATAATATAGTCAATGCACTAACAATTATGTACATTCAAACTTGATTATTTTAAATTCAATTTTCAGCTGTACTGTAAATAGAGTACTGCACTGTAGTCTCCATATATGTTTATTACTTTCCTGTAATATTTAAGAGTTGCTTAAAAGTATACAAAATGTACAGTTACTAAAACAGCTAATTTTTCCTTTTCTCTCCCTTTGAAAGGAAGGGGCTTCAGTTGTTCCTACATGGCTAGAACCATAATAAACAATGTACCAGTAATTTGTAACATAACTATTGCAGTATGTTAGTAACAGTCTTGCAGCCTTGTTTTCCAGAGTTCATTTTATTTTGATCAGTTCAGTATATTGCACTAATTGTTTTAGGTATTTTCATTATATGAAATCTACCATGTGTCAGAGATGATTTAATCTATTTAAGTGTTGAACTGCTAGCAGAACTTGTACATTTACAGTAATTCAGAATTAGTAAGGAAAACAGTTCACCAGTGTTTAGTTTTATATTGAGGTGCTCAGGTTGGAATAAAGTGGTATAAAAAGCAAGTACTGGTTTTTCTCTTTCTTGGCATGGAACAGTGAACATATATATATAAATAGTATCATGTAACCTAAAATAATGCTTTTATAGTTTCCTTAATATGTTCTTTAAAATTTGTGTGGTATTGATGTATTATCCTAATATCTGGTTCTTTGAAGAACTGTCTTTACATTTTTGTACTCTTAGATAATCAGAAATTTATCTTTTTATGTCAGAAACTGATACTCACTTCCCTTGAGAAGTATTACCATGACTGTAATGTTGTCTCTGGATCCAGCCACTAAAGCCGCACTTACAAGTTCATGGCTAATATACTTGGCTGCACCTTCATAGAAATTTTTAATGCATGATTCTTTTTCACTTGAATTTTTTGACACATCTACACTGGTTGGTCCATTTCTTTCTTTCTCACTGTATAGATGATGATTAGTCATTTCTGATGGAAATGTTTCTGCATTTTTAGGGTTAGAATATTTTGAATCAAACAAATTTTCTTTTGTATTTATAGTTGGCACACATTCTGTAGATTCAGATTTATACTGAAACAATATATGGATATTACTTTCTGATTTAGTATTGCTTAGTTCATTGATTAGGAAAGGCTCTTTGGATGGTAAAGATTGATTTTGTGTGATACAATAGTAGGTGTCTTTATATACTTGAAACATTGTCATTGCCAGTGCAGTGACTTCCTTTGTATCCAAAACTTCCCAGAGTCCGTTAGTAGCTAAGATAAGGAATTGGCATAAGTCATCGATAGGGACAGAGATAGTTTGAGGTGCTGGGATAATGGATTTTTTCAGTTTGAGATTTCCATGAAATCCAAGTCCTCGTGTGGTTTTTATTTGCCCTTCTAGGAGCCCATATGGTTCATTTGAACTAATTATTGCTCCATTCTTAAGTAATCTTCTTCTTTCAGTTATGTTTCTCGTAGTGTGTTCTTTGGTTATGCAAAAGCCTTTTCCATTTCTGCATAAGACTGCTTGTACATTACCTAGAAGATTATTAGAAAAAATTGATCTTAGAGATTTAGTGACCAATTGTATCAAAGTACGCTTTTAACTTTATTCTGTTTCAGTGCATAAATAGGCCATTTTAAAATATTTTTTACATATGTGAAATATTAATATTGGGTGATTTATGGTCATTAAGATTTGACTGAGAGGTGAGTTTGTCCCTCATTTTTAAGTAACTTAGTGTTCAAAATACTGCACTTAATATTAAAATAACTTAAAACTACAAATAATAAAAAATAACCATCAATTTTTTATGAAACAGCTGAATATTTATACATCCAAGAGTTGAACTTTTTTATGACCAACATATATTCCATAGGGCAGACATTTTTTAAATGTTTAAATAAATGCCTTTTTAATTAAAAACAAGCATTGATTTTTTTTTTTAAGTGGAGTTTGATAGTTTTGTAACTGGTAAAAGTTAAAACCTGAACATATATATAGGTGTGGGTGATGAAAAAAATTAGAATGCCACTGTTAATGTCAGTCTTAATAGTTTCATGTTGTGTGGTTAAAAAGAAATTAAATCGATTAGCCATGTAAAGAAAAATCCATATGTATTATTAATGTGTTAAATGGATAATAGCTAGCCAATATTAAATTAAACCCTTTGATTGAAAACTGAAATCTTAAAAGTTGATTGTAATTTGTTCATGGTTCATATGAACCTGTGATGTGTGCTTCGTTGAAATCTTAAGAAAATCTAAACAGTATTCTGAACAGATTGAGGGATAGTTGTAATACCAAAACTTTCTTTGGTTTATTAAAAAACGATTCACAGAATTTTTTAGTTTATAAGCAATAAGTTTTTCTTGATATGGAGTCATTTATCATTTATAAAAGGATATATAAATTATTCTGAGATGAGGTTAAAGATGTTTGAATATTACAGTGCCTTTGAGAATTAAAATTCCTTGGATCATGCAGAATTTACATTAGAATACTCTGGTTTCAATCATAATACCATACCTGGAATCTGAGTTTTGTTGCTACAGAGGTTCAATTCTATCCCCAGTTTTTGAGGTAAAGAAATTGAGATTTTAGAAGGCTATAGTCTATGCAATTAGTATGGTTGGACCGAAAGAGCTTAAATTAATGAAGAATTAGTTCAGGCATAGACTGAGCCTGTTGGCTCATTTATATAATGGGAATTATAAAAATAATGTGGAAAATGTTTTTAAAACCAGAGACTTGTGTGATAGTCCTGAAAACTACATGACCTCTTTCACTTCTCTGTGGTTTGGTTATTAATATTTTGTATTAGCTTGTCTTTTTTGCTGGTCTTTCTACTTAAACTCTACAGAAAGAAAAAGTAAAATTCTTGACTTTTGCTGAGTTATAAATTATTACTATTCCAGCAAAGCAGCATGGATTGATACTGAACATGCCACCTGGGTAAATCGAATTGTTTTATTAGGAGGACATGTGATTCAATATCTCTTTTAAATTATAAATTTCCTATTAATGTATGTACATACACAAAAAAATAATGTAACCATTGCTTTGAAAACGCAGGAGACATTTGGCTCAGAAGAGTCGAATCCACTGACTTCATAAATGTTTTATTTGCATGTGGCAAGTCAAAGTCCATTCAGCAAAAAGAAAAAGTATTATTCCTCTATTGTGTGATTTGAAAATAATTGTTGTTACAGTGGAATGGTGGTAAACTGGTATTTTTTAGTTGCGTCTACAGAGATTGGTAAGTATATTCTTATGCACTAGGTGCCCTTCCCCGCCCGTCTCCCCCCCCACCCCCCCAATTGCTGTGCTGGACAGGAAATGCCATTTTGGCTTATTTTACTATTGTGAACATCCCTTGGGCTTAGTACAGAACTTTCTTGAAGGGATATTATATCCTTGTTGCACTTTTCACTCTACCATTTACTTGCTGTAAATACTTCTGGTTGACAAAGTTTATCCTGATGAAAAGGGAAATAGTGCTTCCTGAATAATTCACATTCTTTCCTACGAGAATGGTGCATGAAGGAAAAAGTAAAGAAGTACCCGCTATAATCTCAACTATTCATGCATAGCCCAGGAAGTGTAGAGGATACGTAAGATTCAGGCCTTGGAGAGTACTGTTGGAACAAATGAAGAAAGATTGTGCAGAGTTAATAATTGTATTTCCTGGGCCTCAGTGGCATATGCTGTCAGCTGCAAATTGGGTTGTTGAAAGCAGTTGACTACATTAAGCTGAGAGCTAGGAAAGAATAATGAAAAGTCCCAAGGAAAATGGGAAATTGGAGGAAGATTTAAATAACACTGTAAGTTCAAGTGTTTGGAGAATTGAAAGGGGAGAGTAACCTGTCATGACAATTTAAAGATTGTCTTGGGATCCCTGAGTGGCACAGCGGTTTGGCGCCTGCCTTTGGCCCAGGGCACGATCCTGGAGACCCGGGATCGAGTCCCACGTTGGGTTCCCGGTGCATGGAGCCTGCTTCTCCCACTGCCTGTGTCTCTGCCTCTCTCTCTCTCTCTCTCTCTCTCTCTCTGTGTGACTATCATAAATAAATAAAAATTAAAAAAAATAAAATAAAAAAAATAAAGATTGTCTTTAAAGAAAGGTTCCTGTAACATCTGTGAAGGGAATGAGAATAGGCAGTGAGCTGAAGACCCTTAAAAAAGTTTATGTGAATGTGGGCATAAATATTTCAAATTTCTAGACTAAGGTACCAGCTTCAGTTCGGAGAGATTGTGCTCTTCAGCAAACACTATCAGAACAAAGGTGGAACAGGGTTACTGCAAGAGGGTTACAGGGGGATTAGAGAAACTGCTTTGAGATGATACTCAAGCCTTTTCAAGATGGCATGTGTAGTCAGGCAAAAGTGTTCCTTAGGCAGAGAGCAATTATGCAACTGCCTCCTTGCAATTGCTGGGTTACCTTCAATTTAGGAAAATGAAGGGTACTCCTATAAACTTCAAAGTGACCTTAGAATCACAAACAGAATTCTAGATCTGAATGGGCGAAATCATGATTTTTTTCCAGCTATAGCCACTCACTATTGAAAATAATAGGAAATTTTTAAAAAAGAACTGAAGGAAAAGAAGAAAAATTATATGTGGTAGAAGGAAAAGGAAACATACCTAGGATGTAGGAGTGTCCAGAAGTAAAAATGTAGCGCCCAGGAATAAAAAATTACTTTGGAAGAAATAACTTGGGGAAGTGGAAACACTTGGGCTTTAATTCCAATTTTATGTGACCTTCATTTAGTCACTTTATTTCCCTCAATTACAGTTTTCCACCTGCAATGTTATTTTTTGTCAAGGTTATTGTGAAGATTTAAGAAGGTAATTTAATAAGTAGAAATTTGATGAAGGGTTTTTTTTTTACCCCCCTTTGGGTTCCATGAAGGGGAAACCAGAAGAGGCAATCCAAAAAAGAGATGAAGCTATAAATGTTTGATTTCAGACACACTAAAAAAAAAAAAAAAAAAAAAAAAAAAAAAAAAAAAAAAAAAAAAAAAAACTTAATTTTTTAAAAAAGATTTTATTTATTTATTCATGAGAGACATAGAAAAGCAGAGACATTGGCAGAGGGAGAAGCAGGCTCCACGCAGGGAGCCTGATGTGGGACTTGATCCCGGATCCAGGGATCACACCCTGAGTCAAAGGCAGGTGCTCAACTGCTGAGCTACCCAGGCATCCCAAAACTTGTAATTCTTATGTGGTAGATTTATAGGCTTAAAGAAGTAAGGAGCAATAACTTAGATTTTGGGAAATGAAATCGTTATTGGGGAAGGAAAAAGCAACTGAAAAGGAGCATGAACAAATAGGAAATTCAAACATGAATGAGATCTACCTAAATTGGAAGCATACAGACCTGTATATAAATTAGGTCAGGGAAACAACCTATATCCAGTTTGTCTGCAGGACTCATTTTGGCAGAAAAGGCTGAATTTGTTTGTATGCATGGACACCAGGTTTATGACTTCCTACTGATGATCGGCATGAGAGCCTTGCTGATGGGAGCTAGTTTTCATTGAGTATTCAAAAGATACCTTTGTTCGTTTTGTAGGCTATATGAGCATGAAACTCAAATTCACCGTTGTACATCTGGAGCCTAACAATACTTTACATATCAGTAACAACTGTCTATCAAGTATTTGTTGAATGTGTTTTCAGAATCAGATTTGTATATATGAGTTCACCAACATACCCCAAAGAAAGGAGAAAGGGAAGGTAAAGCATGTAAAAGGTAAGTGTTATTTAAGAATATGTTTTTTGTTATTTTTTTACATAAAATAAGGTGATTCTGGAATTGAATTAGGTTTTAAAGAAAAAGGATGGGGCTGGAAGTAATTATCAGAAACTTGTTTTAGTGACCTAGTTTTGTGTCCCATGAGCTCCTTCTACATCCGGAGACCAGTGATAGCTTTACCCAATGCTTTTCTACTATTCACAGTTCCTCAGTTGTTGCCCACATCAAGCCCCTGTCCTCTTCTCATGGTTACCAGGTGATTCCTTTATCTAATCCTTACAACCTCGAGGTAAGGATACCCACATTTTAATACACAAGAAGAATGAAGCTCACCAATTTTATAAGGTATCACTAGTACAAAAGTAGTTTCTGGGGCCTCATTAAAAGGAATTATTAAGAACAAATATGTACTGGAGCACCTGGGTGGCTCAGACTCTTGGTTTCGGCTCAGGTCATGATCTCAGGGTCTAGAGATCAAGCCCCACATCAATCTGCACTCAGCACAGTCTGCTTGAGATTCTCCCTTGATCTTGTCCTCTTTTGTCCTTTCCCCCTACTCCCTACTCTTTCGTGTGTTCTCTCTCATTCTCTAAAACCTAAAAAAAAAAAAAAAAAAAAAAAATTATCTAGACCTAAAGATAGTGGGATAGATACACTAAATTGCTCACTTAAAAATGCCTGTTTACCATTCCAGAAATCCTAGGGGCCTTGAGAATGATCTTAAGAAATCTACTCTGTCTTTGCTCTATGAATGGAGCAAGAAAGCCTGGATGACAGTGCATCTCTTTACAGTTTATTGAATATTTTAAGCCCACTATTGAGACCTACTGCTCAGGGGAAAGATTGAAAATATTACTGGTCATTGACAATGCAATGGTCACCCAAGAGCTCTGATGATGCACAGCAATATTGATGTTTTCATGCCAGCTAACACAGCATCCATCCTGCAGCCCAATGGATCAAGGAGTCATTTTGACTTTCAAGTCATTACTAAGAAATACTTTTATGAGGTTATAGCTACTATAGATAATTTTTCCTCTGATGGGTCTGGGCAGAGTAAGTTGAAACCTCCTGGAAAGGATTCACCATTCTAGATGCCATTAAGAACATTCATGATTCATGGGCAGAGGTCAAAATAACAACATTAACATGAGTTTGGAAGTTGATTCCAACCTTCATGGAGGGTTTCAAGACCAGTGTAGGAAGTAACTGCAAATGTGGAAATTCAAGAGAACTAGTGGAGACAAGCTATGACTGAATTGCTGCAATCATGATAAAACTAATGGGTGACAAGTTGCTTCTTACAGATGAGCAAAGAAAGTGGTCTCTTGAGATGGAATCTAGTCTTGGTGCAGATGCTGTCAAGATCATTGAAATGACGACAAAGGATTTAGATTATCATATAAACTCAGTTGATAAAGCAGTGTCAGGGTTTGAGAGGAATTACTCCCAATTTTGAAAGAAGTCCTACTGTGGGTAAAATATGATCATCACATGCTACAGAGAAATCATTCATGAAAGAAAAACCAAACGATGTAGCAAACTTTGTTGTCTTATTTTAAGAAATTACTATCGCTACCCCAAACCTCAGCAATTGTCACCCTGATGGGCCAGCAGCCATCAATGTCAAGGCAAGACCCTCCACCAGGATCCCTGGGTGGCGCAGCGGTTTAGCGCCTGCCTTTGGCCCAGGGCCCTGGAGACCAGAGATCAAATCCCACATCGGGCTCCCGGTGCATGGAGCCTGCTTCTCCCTCTGCCTATGTCTCTGCCTCAATCTCTCTCTCTCTCTCTCTCTCTGATGACTATCATAAATAAATAAACAATTAATTAAAAAAAAAAGACCCTCCACCAGCAAAAAGGTAACAACTCACTATTGAGACCTCAGATGATTAGCATTTTTTAGCAGTAAAATATTTTTCATTAAGGCATGCTCATTGGCTTTTTAGATAATGTATTCTATACTTAGTAAACTATAGTGTGATCATAACTTACAGGCACTGGGAAACAAAAAAAATTCATTTGACTTGCTTTATCACAATATTTGCTTTATTGTGGTGGTCTGGAACCAAACCCACAATGTCTCCTAGATATGACTATATATAAAGAGACAAGTTTTAAAAAGTCTTGTATAATAAACATATATATACACATATATATAAATACCACATATATAATATGAACCGAATAGTATAAAGTCTGGGAGAGAAGAAATAAAAGTGCTGTTGTAAGGATTTTATTCTGTATACAATATGGTATATCATTTGAAGATAAGCTGAGAAGTTAAAGATGTTTACTATAAACTTCTAAAATAATATAACAAAAAAAATAATATAACAGTTATAGCTAACAACCTAACAAATGAAATAGGAATAAAATCAATTCAAAAGAAGGTAGTAAAAGAGATGATAATATACAATTGTGTATCCACATAGAAAAGAATGAAGTTGGGCCCCTACCCCATGACACATACAAAATTAATTCAAAATGGATCATAGAGGGATCCCTGGGTGGCGCAGCGGTTTGGTGCCTGCCTTTGGCCCAGGGCACGATCCTGGAGACCCTGGATCGAATCCCACGTCGGGCTCCCAGTGCATGGAGCCTGCTTCTCCCTCTGCCTGTGTCTCTGCCTCTCTCTCTCTCTGTGACTATCATAAATAAATAAAAAAATTAAAAAAAAAAATGGATCATAGACCTGAATGTAAGAGAGATAACTAAATCTCTTAGAGCAAAACACTGGTGTAAGTTTTTGTGGCCTTGGATTAGGCAATGGTCTCATCAATTGATACGAAAAGTGCAAGCATCACAACAACAGTTGCTAAATTGGATTTCATTAAAATTAAAGTATTTTTTGCTTCAAAAGATAACGAGAAAAAAAAAAACCATGGAATTAAAATGTTTCCTAATCATCTGATAAGGGACTTGTATCCGGAATATAAAAAGAAATTTGCAACTCAATAGACAAGTAACTTAATGACAAAAGATTTGAGTAGACATTTCTCAAAGGAAGATATTCAAATGACTAATAAGCACTTGAGGTATTCAACATCATGAGTCAACAGAAAAATGCAAGTCAATACCACTTAATAGTGGCTATGAAGGTGGCTAAAGTCAGAAAGACAGCATCGGGAAAATGTGTAAAAATTAAAACCCTCATATATTACTGGCAGGATAGTGAAATGGTGAAGCCATTTTGGAAAATGGGGCAGTGCTTCTAATGGTTAAGTACAGAATTACCTTATGATCCAGCAATTCCACTCCTCGGTATATACCCAAGGTAGTGAAACATGTCCACACAAAAACTTATGCACCATGTCCATGCCTGCATTATTCATAATAGCCAAAAACTAGAAACAACTCAAATGTTTTTCAACGGAATAAATGGAAAAACAACATGTGGCATAACTATACAGTGAAATATTCAGCAATCGAAAGAAGTACTAATGCACGTTAAAATATGGATGAACCTTCAAAAACATATGAAGTGAAAGAAGACAGGCACAAAAGAACACAAGTATATTTATAGGAAGTGCCCAGAATAGGGAAATGTATAGAGACAAAATGTAGATTAGTGATTGCTTAGACCTGAAGAAATGGCAGGTTAGCGACCTGATTGCCAAAGGGTACTGGGTTTCCTTTTAAGAGGACAAAAATGTTCTAGAATTGACTGGTGATGCTTGCACATATCTGTGAATGTACTAAAAACCATGTACACTTTATGTGAGTGAATTGTGTGCTTTTGAATTATATCTCAATAAAGCTATTAAAAATAAAAGCAATGGGGAAAACAAAGGGATCAAATAAGAATCCCTTATATCTATGAAGAACTAGTGTGGTTGATTAGAAATGTAAAATTTGTGGTTTATTTGATGCTAGGGAAAAAGTATAATTACATATTCTGTATGAATACATTTGTTAATGTTTTAATTCTATGAGGATCAATTGAAGTAAAATAGGAGAGCACCAAGAGAAATTATAAAATGCAATATAAATGGGAAGCACTAAGAATAAAAAATCAAGAATGTCACTTTGGAAGTATTTTTTTCTACATGCACAGATTCAACATTTATTCAATGGCTTCATTATTGCACTCATGTTTCATTATAAAGTGAGGTTTTTGTTTTGTTTAATTCCCAAGTTGTGATGACACTGGTATTTCACAGATTTAAATATATTTGTACTGGAAATACAGGAAAAATATAGGTCTTGCTTTATAAAATACAACATGTGCTCTTGAAAAATTTCTGCAAAAAATTTACTCTTTGTAACCCATTTAAATCACTTTTTTTCAGGAGCACTAGTATCATCAATCATGATCTCCTTTTCACAAGTTGGAACTTTTCCCTACATATTTGTTTTTATTAAAATGAAGGATGCCTAAATGAAAACAATTTAACAGAATTATGTAAGCGTGGAAATTAGATCCAACAAATGTTTGACCTGGAGATTAGAACCAGCCAAACAGCAGTGATCCTGGAAGTAGTGAATCATGTAAATTAGACATTTAATGATAGCATCTAGTTATTCACTGTCTCATAATTTTTCCTTTAGTTCTACAGGAACCCTGATGTGTAATGACATTTTCTAGTGGAGGTCCCACGTCCAAGAATATGGGTTGGTTCCCAGAGTGGTATGAAATCTGAAACCTGTGCATGAAGTAGACCTGCTCTAGCCATCTGGAACCTCATTACAAAAAGAATTACAAAAATTCTGAGGAAAGTGGCATTGCACTTGGCTTCTTTATATTGCTTAATCTGGAGTACTCATCTTGAGCTCAGAACCAGAGCTAGATCAGAAACCCGCTGGCTTCAAGGGACCCTGACGTTATAGTGGTCTTTGTGGTTATCTGGTTTTCTCAAATACATGGTCCCACTTGCTGAGGGCCAGCCTCCTTAGGTTTTGGAAGCAATTCCCTTCAGATGCAGCATGATATAGTGGGCTTGAGTTCCAGCTCCAATTCCTATTATCTCTGAGACCTTGAACAAATTATCTCACCTCTCCCAGCTTCCATTTTCTCATCGGGAAAAGTGGGGTAACGACACTTAGATATAGGGGTGAGGGAATAGAACAAATGTGTAAAGAGCCAAACTTGGAGCAAGTAGTAAGTCCTAGAGATCTAATGCACAATATAGAGAATATAGAGAACAATACTGTATTATAATCATCAAGCTTGCCAAGACTAGAATTTAATTGTTTAAACCACTAAAAAAGAAATGATGAGGACACCTGGGTGGCTCAGCGGTTGAGCATCTGACTTCAGCTCAGGTGGTGAATAGAGTCCCACCTTGGGCTCCCTGCATGGAGCCTGCTTCTCCCTCTGCCTGTGTCTCTCTGTCTCTCTGTGTCTCTCATGAATAAATAAATTACAATCTTAAAAAAAAAAAAGAAATGATAATTATGTAACATTGATAGAGGTGCTAGTTATCACCTGAATGGCAATCATATTACAATATATAAATGTATCATAGACATATTTTATACTTTTTAAGATTTTAATATTAAATAAGTGAACACTATTATTAATAACTACACAGGGGCACCCTACTGGTTCAGTCAGTAGACCATGCAATTCTTGATCTCAGGATTGTGAGTTTGAGCCCCACATTAGGGGTAGACTTTACTTAATAATAACTATTCATGAAAGGGATAGTGGAAACCCAATTAAGCATCCCATGGAGCTCAGCTTAACTTTGCTAAGAATGTTTTACGTGTGGGCTTTCCATTTTGTCAAGCTCCTAGGCTAGAACTTTTGCACTAACTGAAAAAATTGCTTCTTGAAATACAATTTTAAAAATACAGCTATAGGGCAGCCCCAGTGGCTCAGTGGTTTAGCGCCGCCTTCAGCCCAGGTGGAAACCCGGGATCGAGTCCATGTTGGGCTCCCTGCATGGAGCCTGCTTCTCCCTCTGCCTGATGATGTCTCTGCCTCTCTGTGTGCCTCTCATGAATAAATAAATAAATACCTTTTTTAAAATACAGCTATATTTTTGGAGAATAGAATATATGCTTATAAACTTGCACAAACTATTTTCTCTAAAAGTAAATGGATGCTACTTGGCCTGTGAGCCCAAGTGATCTATTGAAAATATGTTATTAGAATAGCTGACCAGCTTAAACAACCAGACTTGTAACAATCCTCAAAGAACTTTCCATTTTCCTGAAAAAGGGAAGTATGGGAAATGTTTTTTGTTTCATTAGATCTAAGCAATAAATGCTTTGCCTTTCTCCACAGCTGAACTGCTACCCCATTTAGAAAATAATGTTTTGGTCAAATTATATGTTCCTCCTTGTGAAAAAAAATTACAATTATTTTTGTGGTCTGCAATCTGCATTTAAACTGTGGTTGTTGATCATTTCTTAAATTAGTCAATGGAATTTTGAGGCATTACTAAGTCACTAAATCATAGGTCACTAAATAGTTCTGGAAGCAAGAGAAATTTTGCTGCAAGGAATAAAAAATAAATGTAAGGTGTAATGAGCACCACTCAATGTACATACCAGTGTTTGCAACATGAAGTACTCCAGAAATTATCTGTGGCATCACCTGGGAAGGGGAATTCTTTGGCAAGCCATCATCATTACTGATTCTCCAATTCTTCTTAGTATAGGGTGTTTTAATATTGCCTTCCAATATACAAGTAACTGCAGAACAGCCACTCCATCGAACCCTGGACACTTCATTTCTTCCAAGAAGTAAAAGCCTGTCCATTCTCCAAAATGCTTTTGCAAAGGCTTTGTGTATGTTCTCATACTCACATTTCCCTGTTTTTCTCCTTTTCTTTATGGAGGAAAAAAGTTCTTCTTTGGCTATGTATTCTTCCCTAAATACTGTGAGAAAGGAATTGATTACATTTTGCTCTTCAGAAGTCATATGGTAGGAAGGATCAAATCTGGAAAGCTGATGGAGAAATAAAATTGGGAGTTCCACTGATGTCAGGTTTGCCGCTGAGGCACCATGATGTCCATCAAATAAACCAAAAAAACACACATCAGGTTTTTTGCCAAAATTATCCACCACAGTGAATTTATCATTCATGTCAGCTTTCCATGCAGAATTTCCATCTTCACAAATGGCTACACCTTTAATCAATACATGAGAGATTGTTTGAGAATATATGGAACTCCTGTGAACGTTATCAATCATCTTATAGTATGCTGGTATTTGTTTCTGCCAAAGTAGCTCAAAAGCATAATTAATGCTCTCTAGGATTTTTTCAGTGAATAAAGAAGATGACAATAGTTTAGTGATTATAAACTGTCTCTGAATGGTAATTACTGGGAGCGCTGGTTTCTTTTCACCCATCCATTGAAACTCCAGGGTGGCCAGAGCCATATGTTGCTTTTTATGGAGGAAAGTTTCACGTAGGTCAATTTCATGCTTACATATGGAACAGGGAAATGTAATCATTTGATCACAGGACTGCGGCTTCTCATGGTCTTCAGAGTATTTTGAGTATCTTGATAATCTCGTTTTCTTCCTTCTAAAGTACCTCCTTCTCAGGGAAAGTGGGGTCTCCTGATCTGAATCATGTGTTGATTTTCTCACATTCCATTCCCTTGATTTCCAAAACACTCTGCAAACAGGATAAACGATATTTACATGCCAGGGGTGACACATTGAAAGTCTTTTTTTTTTTTTAATAGATAAATTATTATAGAAAGGAAGAGTGAACATCTGGAGGGAGGGGCAGAAGGAGGGAATCTTCAGGCAGACTCCCCACTGAATGCAGAGCCCAACTCAGGGCTTGATCTCAAGAACCGTGAGATCCTGACTTGAGCTGAAACAAGAGTCTGGTGCCTAACTGACTGAGCCTCCCATGTGCCCCAATACATTGAAAGTCTTTTCAAGCAGGTCTTTACCTTTACAATTTGCTTTAGTTCCTCACAATTTAATGTGGGCCTACCATTGAATATTCTGATGCTGTCATTCCCCAAAAAAACACACAGGAAGTACTAAAAAAAAATGGTGATTGAATTGTGTATCCCTGAATAAAATTAGGCAGACTCTACAAAGTCAACCAGAAATCTAAGAATAAATACTCAAAGAAATCAGCACAAGATCGTATCCCAGGCATGTGAAAGTACATACATGCTTGAGACCTAGGTATTTGATTTAAAATTTGAGCATAATTATTTGTGTACTCCATTTTATCTTGGTGAAGGTACTTTTTTTTTCTACTTAAAAGGTTCACAGGAAAATGAATAGGGCACCTGGGTGGCTCAGTGAGTTAAGCATCCAACTCTTGGTTTTGGCTCCTGTCACAATCTCAGGCTGGTGGGATTGAGCCCTGCATGAGGCTCTGCACTCAGCGCAGAGTCTGGTTGAGATTCTCTCCCACTTCCTCCCCCTCAGCCCCTTCCCCTGCTCATGTGCCCTCTCTAAAATAAACTAATAAAATCTTTAAAAACTACTTTAAAACCTAAAAAATCAATTTAGTAGCTTTAAATGTTTATGACATGTGACAATGTTAACTTCAACTCAGCTTCATGTAAGTTCTATTTAACTTCAACTTAACTCATAGAAGTTGTATTTGATGTGAGTACATTTAATGTGTTAGATGGGCCTACAACAATAAGAATGCCTGAAGCCCATAGGGACTTAAACATTCCAAGCATAAAACAGGTATTCAGAATGCTGATACTTGTTAAAATAAGAAATGAGTCTATTTAGTACTAATGACAAAATAATAGTGATATCTCTGAGCATAAAAGTAATGCATTTCATTTTTAAGTTCAAGACAAAAAGATACAAGCTAGAAAATGTGTTCTTGTTTCCAAAGCCCCACCCTAACTCCCAAATTCCAGCCTTAGTTAATGGCTGTTATCTGTCTTTCCAAATATGTATATATAAGATATATTAGAATATATTAATAATATATTTATTATATGTCAATATATTATAATTATATACATTAAATATAAATATATTATAACCATACGATGACTATTATATTACCTACAGTAATATAATAATATATTAATAATATTAACATTGGTTACATAAACATATTTACATACATAATATATATGTCATCTTTTCTGAGATGTAAATGAGTCATATTTGCATACCATCCTAGAATCTGCCAGTTTTATTCAATACTAAGTCATGGCCTCATACTGAAAGTTTGTATATGGAGACAAAAAACAATATACTATGAACAATGTAGAGTTTGGATTTAAAAAAACTGTCTTCAAAAAAAAAGTCTGTCTTCACTTACAAATTAAGCTTCTCTGAGCATCTGCTTTCTTATCTGTAAGTAAGTAGGATTATTTATAGCATCAAATGAAGATAAATGGTGAAGCAATTGGCAACAGGGGCCACTTAAAAAGTGCCTGCTCTGGGATCCCTGGGTGGCGCAGCGGTTTAGCGCCTGCCTTTGGCCCAGGGCGCAATCCTGGAGACCCGGGATGGAATCCCACGTCAGGCTCCTGGTGCATGGAGCCTGCTTCTCCCTCTGCCTGTGTCTCTGCCTCTCTCTCTCTCTCTCTCTCTGTGTGACTATCATAAATAAATAAAAATTTAAAAAAAAAAGTGCCTGCTCCTTTTACCCTAAGCAAAAAGGATGCTGAGAACTGTACCAAATGGAAACATATCACATGTAGACATGAAATTATAACACTTATGGGAAAATATATTCTATATAAAACTAATTAAAGAAAAAAATCAGTAAATCAATGGGAAAGGTTTTTTTTTTTAGGTAATCTTTACACCCAATATGGGACTTGAATTTATAATCCTGAGATCAAGAATTGCATGCCAGCCAGGAGCTGGGAGAGGATTTTTTCCATAGCAGTATCTGAATCAGTGTTTCAGAATTGAGATATGTGTATTTATTAATATGTTGTGGTAAATTGTATATATCATTGCATCCCTACAATTGTTAGTATAACAAATAATAAAGTGGATATATAAAATCAGACACAATTTAGGAGTGCCTAGCTAAGTTGGAGGAGCATGGGACTCTTGATCTTGAAGTAATGAGTTCAAGCCCCATGCTGGATGTAGAGATTACTTAAATAAATAAGTAAGGACTTAAAAAAATGGAACACAATTATGAGTAACGCATGTAAATTAAAAATGAATGCATAAGTAAAGTAATACAATGGCTATAAAAATAGGCAAATATCTTTAAGATTTTTCCCAGTAGAATTTTCATCCTATATGCTATACTATTTCTAGGGAGGAAAATTTTCTGTGGTAAATGATGAATAAGATGGTGTACCATGTGATTGGCAAAAGGCTTTAGCAACCTTCGTATATGGTTTACACGTGGCAATACGATTAAAAATTAAGCAAAGCTCTGAAAAGTTTGACATGTTTGCTGCTTTCCTCATTTGTATTTAATTCCTTAAAGGGCATAACTGTAGTGAATATAGCTACCCATTCCTATTGTAAAATTTTATTTACAAATTTCCACTTCATAAATGCTTCTAAAACTATTAGCATATTGGTAGGCCTTCTTGGCTTTGCCTCAACAACAAATTTTTGTGTTTTTTTTAACAGAAAAACTTAAAAGTACACAAAAATAGAAGAGTATAATGAGCCCTCATATGCCCATCATCAGCTTCAACCATTATCAACATTTTTCCATTCTTGTTTCATCTTTGTCTTCAGCCATTTTATTTTTTTATTACATTCTATTTATTTTTACTGGAATATTTAAAATGAAATACCAAAATTATATCAATTTCACTGATAAATACTTCAGTCTCATCAACAAATTTAATCAGCATCCATTCACTTCTTCAATATCTACAAAAGGCTAACTACTGTGCATAATGCTGAAGCAGCACACACAGAGAAGGCTGGAGGCTTTGAGGGGAGGAGTTTGCAGAGCCTCATATGCTCATACAAAGAATTAAACAGGTCAGATGAGGCCCAGGACAGTGCCCACACAGGGACTTAACCCCTTATCTAGATAGGAGTGGCATCATGACACCTGAGAAGCCTACTTCAAAAACTCACAGTTGAAAGATCAAAAAGAGGGTCCCAGGCAAATCCAAGGGAATGACTGGTTAGCAGGAAGAAAGAGGAAGAAGACCAGCAAAGGAAATGGAGGGGCAAGCAGAGAAGTAGGGGGAGAAATGAGTACTGGCAAAGCTATTAAGCTCTTCTTGCCAAAATGTTTAACAAATATTTTTATTTGCTATTATTTGATCATGTTCATGTAAAGGTTGCAGTTTTCCTGAGGCTTGATGAACTGCTGGGACAATATTTAAGGCACCCTGCTACTGTGATTCAACTTACAGTCGATCCTTTATACCAGAAGTTTATGTTTCTCTATATAGAGAACAGCCATAATACAGTTCTCTCTCACAGGGAGCCATTCTTAGAATGTAATGTGTTATTCATTCATTCAACAAATACTTGAGTCTCTGTAATATGCTAGGTACTGTTTAATTTGCTGGGAATACAGCAGTGACCAAAACAGGCATGGTCTGTGATGAAGTTTATATTCTGAAATGAAGGCAATAAATAAAAGAAACATGTAAACATATAATACCAGATGGAGTAAGTACTAAAATGAAAAATATAATGGAATAAGAGTATAGACAGGTGCCTGGGTGGCTCAGTCAGTTAAGTGTTCACCTTCAGCTCAGGTCATGATCCTGGAGTCCTGGGATCAAGCCCTGCATCAGGCTCCCTTCTCAGCAGGGAGCCTGCTTCTCCCTCTCTCTCCTCCTGCTGCTCCTGATGCTTGTGTGCATACACTCACTCTGTCAAATAAATAAATAAATACAATCTTAAAAAAAAATAAGAGTATAGAGAAGGATTGAAGCCCTCCTTTGTACAGGGTAGTCAGAAGAATATATCATTTCCCCATGTACATAGTCTAACAGGAAGCCAAGATTTCATCTGATAACTAAGAAAGTGGAGGAAAAAGAATACTGCAGATAAAATTGTTCATTGACTTACAGATGGCAACAGACACATGAAAAAATGCTCATCAGGGAAATGCAAATCAAAACCACAATGAGATAGATATCACCTCACACCTGTCAGAATGGCTAAAAATCAAAAACACAAGAAACAAGCGTTGGCAAGGATGTGAAGAAATAGGAACACTTGTGCACTGTTGGTGGGAATGTGAACTGGTATAGCCTCTGTGGAAAACAGTATGGAGATTCCTCAAAAATTAAAAATATGGGGATCCCTGGGTGGCTCAGCAGTTTAGCACCTGCCTTTGTCCCGGGGCATGATCCTGGACCAGGGCATGAGTCCTGCGTTGGGCTCCTTGCATGGAGCCTGCTTCTTCCTCTGCTTGTGTCTCTGCCTCTCTCTCTCTCTCTCTCTCTCTCTCTTTCTCTGTGACTATCATAAATAAATAAAAATTTAAAAAAAAGAAGAGGTGGTATATATACACATAGTGGAATATTATCCAGCCATAGAAAAGAATGAAATCTTGCTATTTGTATCAACATAGATGGATCTGGAGAGTATAATGGTAAGTGAAGTAAGTCAGAGAGAGCTGACATTTCACTTATATGTGGAATTTAAGATACAAAGCAAATGAAGAAAGGGGAAAGAAAGAGACAAACCAAAAAAACAGACTCTTAACTATAGAGAACAAATTGACGGTTACCAGAGGGGTGGTGGGTGGGAGGATGGGGGAAACAGGTGAAGCAGATTAAGAGCACATTTATCATGATGAGCTCTGAGTAATGCATAGAATTGTTTAATCACTGGGGCACCTGGGTGCAGTTGGTTAAGCATCTGACTCTTGATTTCAGCTTAGGTCACCATCTCGGGGTCATGAGATCAAGCCCTGTTTCAGGCTCTGTGCTCATTGCATTGTCTGCTGGAGATTCTCTCTCCCTCTCCCTCCCCCTCTCCTTCTGCCCCTCCCCCCATTCACTTTCTCTTTCTCTCTCAAATACATAAGTCTTTACCAAAAAAAAAAAAAAAAGATTTGTTGAATCACTATATTGTACACCTGAAACGAATGTAACACTGTATGTTAATTACACTGGAATTTTAAAAAAATGTTCTTTGTCATGCAATAGAAATAAGGAAAATTTACCTGAAAGCACTATTAATTTCTGTGCTCATTTGGAATCTTTACGTTCCTTTTTCCTCTCTTTACCACCTTTCCCCAGCCTCTGTTCCTCCAAGTTTGGATATTGATGGTGATGGATGTAACGGAGGTGGTTACGATGGTGGTGGTAGTGGTGGCGGCAGTGGTGGTGGTCCCACCGATGTAATGGTACACCCCTTTGTGTGGAATGTTTACTACATCACCTGGAACCTCAGTCAGAACTCTCTCTAGGATTCTGAAGGACTATGAAGCAGTAAGGGCACAAACTGTGGTAACAAATTGTGCTTGAAATTTCTGAAAGAAGAATCATTCGTTAAATATACAGTCTTGTGCCTGCATGATAGGATTACAAAATAAGAGGAGTGACTATCAAGTAAGGTTTTTTAATTATAAATCATGGTACTTTCAAAATACTGATTCCAGAAGGCTGGCCTTAATATACAGACCATACACTCAGAGGTAAAGTATCTCAGGCCATCTCTCGAGGATGCTTTCTCCCACCTGCCCCGTAGGGTCTGTCCATTCCATCTCACTGCCCCGGGTCACTGCCTGAGTTATAGATCTTGGTTGAACTGTCTGTTGTCTCTTGAGACTGGTTTGACTCCTGCCAATACTTTTTGTTCCTAGGTTCGTAATCCAAAGTTGCATTCCTCCCTCTCACCCCAGGATGGATTAGAACTAGAGTTCCAGAGCAATTTATTTGCACAGGACAACTGCTTACTGAACATTTCCACGGGGATGTATTATAGTCAACTCAAAGTTAACATGACCAAAATGGAACCCACTACATTTCCTCTAGAATCTCCCACCATTAACTTGGTTAATGGAAATTGTTTTGCAGAATCCCTTTCCTTGTGTGGTTCCAGGTTAGACTTGGCCAAGAAAGGAATTTTGTGGTACCATATCTGAATGCCGTCATGGTTCGGCATGACCTGTAGATGCAGAGGTGCCTGGCAGGTTCCAGCTTGTCATTGTTTTATTTTGCCTCCAGCTCTTCCTCTGGACTGTAGGCTCTGTTGACCAACAGCAGCCCCAGACCCATCAACAAATGCCTGCCCTTACACCCATAAAGGCAAATGCTTCTTCTAGACTTCATCAGTCTCTGAGTTCCTACTTCCATAGCTGGACATCCTTGGCTTTTCAGACCGACTGGTGGGAGATTTAACTCCCTTACCCAGATGTTCAGTTGCTTCCACACACAGTTGCAAGGCCTAATTTCAACAACAATAAGTATATTCCATGTCTGAGGGTTCAGGGTCTACTGTTTGAACTCTAGATGATATAGATGCCTCACTACCACCACCTGTTCTCCTTTTCTGGATGTCCAAGATCTGTTAGACATCTCTCTTTAATATCCCTCAGCTCATCTACTTGATTCCGTTTCCACTGCTTTCACTGTTTTAGGGTGCAAAAATATTTTGCCTGGATTACTACACTGGCCACCTAGCTGCTCTCCCCATGTCTGGGCTAGTTGCTTCTCAATGCATTCTCCTTGGAGTAGCCAGAGGTGATCCAGCTTCCTAAGGCTTGATACGGGCTTGCCCTGGTTCCTGGGATAAACTCCCTTATGTATTTGACAAAGCTCTGCCTCCTTCAGTCTCTGTTAATTTGCCTAGCTTCACCTCTCATCATTGCCCCCTCACCCCATGCCAATATTGTGCAGAGCCATTAAAGAAACCTTCCCTAGTTTGGTAGGACATGACAGTTAATTGTTTAATTTGAATTTCTTATTATTCAGCTGCTTTGTAATTCATACCACATATGCCAGTACTGCATATTCATTTCCATCGGCTGCATCATTCCCCTTGCCACAAATTGGGAAGGAGTGAAGCATGTTCTTTAAGCAAGTACTGAGTCTCCTTTAGGCTCTCACTTCCTGGGATGGGGTCCGGCAACTTGCAGGGTGGCTGTGGTATTCATATCTCACCTCCACATGCAGCCATCAAGCCCCGCAGGGATTAGAGTAGTAGGAAACGCTGCCTTACTGGTGACTTAATGGTATCTTTTTAGAGGGGTAAAAAGGGAGAAAATATACTCCTCAAATACTTCCCAAGGGAGAAGATGGGTCTATCCCTACATAGGTTCTCAGCAGATTGTTTCCTTCCAAAGTTCATTTGTGGTCTGTTAATTTTGTCTATCAGTTGATTATGTTACCTATTTCACTGACTCAAAAACATGTTGTATTTATATTTATTGATTGATAGATACCCAATTAATGCCTTCTCCTTTTTAAAATAGGCAAGCAATACAGAAGTATGTAAAGGAAGAGCAGAGGTCTCCCTTTCTAAAGGTAACCACTGCCAAAAAATCAGGTGTATATTGTGGTTCTTATGTATTTACATATATATACACGAATATATAGAAGCAACCTATTTTTTTTTAAAGTAAACTTTGCCCACAATGTGAGGTAGATATAGCCTATTTTTAAACTTAGGCTTAATTTGCATACTGTCAATGGCACAAATTCTAAATGTATAACATGATGAACTATGGGAATACACTTGTTGATTCTATTAAATCACTTTCCTATATTTTAAAAAATAGCTTGGTAACACAACCACAATATTATTCTGTAAATGCTTTCTGTCACTTAGTAGTCAGGGGTGAGGATTTTTCAAGTCAGGACCTATCAACTTACCCTATTCTCAGCCCCCACCTCCGAAATTTTATTTATTTATTAGAGTGAGAGAGAGAGAGAGAGAGAGAGAGCATGAGCTGGGGGAGCGGCAGGCAGAGGGAGAGGGAGAAACAGACCCCGCTGAGCAGGGAGCCCGACTCAGGACTCAATCTCAGGACCTGAGGTGAAGGCAGATGCTTAACTGACTGAACCACTCGGGCACCCTCACTTTATTCTTTTTAACTGTTGTGTTATATTCTATAAAAAATATAAAGATATAGATTACCTATAATGATGGAATTTTTTTTTGCTATAATAATCAAAGTCACAATGAATATGAACACACATATGCAGGCCGGGTGCACAAGCTGGTGCTTTTTGGATATCCAAACCACAGAAAATCTGGATGAATGAATAGGTAATGAATGCTAGGTAATGAATCCATTACTCTTCATAGAGTTGTTATCACTATTATATTTTATAAAGCGATCTAAAATGTGACTTTGTGGGATGCCTTGAGTGGCTCAGCAGTTGAGCATTTGCCTTAGGCTCAGGGTGTGATCCTGAAGTTCCCGGATTGAGTCCCTGGATCGAGTCCCACATCAGGCTCCCTGTGTGGAGCCTGCTTCTCCCTCTGCTTATGTCTCTGCCTCTCTCTCTCTCATGAAAAAATAAATAAAATCTTTAAAAAAATTTTAAAAAGTGACTTTGTATCTATTCATTATTTTAAAGATAAATGAGGCAGCTTTATTTATAGTGCTTAAAAATAAGTAACTAGTTTACTGAGTTGTAAATATATTGGCATACTAGAAGGCCTATAAAAACAAACTGACTTATTTAGAAAAAAATCCACTGAATATCTTTTGATAAAAAGCAGACTACAGGGATCCCTGGGTAGTGCAGCGGTTTAGCGCCTGCCTTTGGCCCAGGGCGCGATCCTGGAGACCCGGGATCGAATCCCACGTCGGGCTCCCAGTGCATGGAGCCTGCTTCTCCCTCTGCCTATGTCTCTGCCTCTCTCTCTCTCTCTCTGTGTGTGTGATATTTATCATAAATAAATAAAAATTAAAAAAAAAAAAAAGCAGACTAAACGGGATCCCTGGGTGGCGCAGTGGTTTGGCGCTTGCCCTTGGCCCAGGGCGCAATCCTGGAGACCCAGGATCGAATCCCACATCGGGCTCCCGGTGCATGGAGCCTGCTTCTCCTTCTGCCTGTGTCTCTGCCTCTCTCTCTCTGTGTGACTATCATAAATAAATAAATAAATAATTTTAAAAAAAGTTAAAAAAAAAAAAGCAGACTACAGAGTAGCATAAATATTTTTGTAAATTGTACACATGCGTAAAGAAATATCTGGAAAAATATTTACCAAACTAATATTAGTTTTATCATTGTATAAGATTTTTACTCTTTCATATTTGCTTCTTTATTTAGATTTTTAATGAAATGTATTATTTCCCCTGAATAATTATGGTATTTTCAAATAAATCAATCTATATACCCTTTTTATATTTTTACATAAAAACTTCCATACATTTTTTTTTTTTTAAATAAATGAGGGTGCCTGTGTGCTCAGTTGGTTGCACAAATGGTTGCACAAATCCAACTCTTGATTTTGGCTTGGGTGGTGATCTTGGGGTCATGAGATGGAGCCCCACATTGGGCTCTGAGCTTGGCAGGGAGTCTGCTTGAGATTCTCTCTCTCCTTCTCCTTCTGCCCCTTGCCCTACTTGTGCCCTCTCTCTCATTCTCTCTCTTCCCCCTCTCAAATAAATAGATGAATCTTAAAAAAAATTATACTTAAACAATGCATAAATAAACAAAAAGATAAATAAATTTGGGGCTCTTGGCTGATTCAGTTGGTGAAACATGTGACTCTTGATCTCAAGGTTGTGAGTTTGAACCCCACATTGAGTGTAGAGATAAACTTAAATACAAAATTTTAAAAAAATTTAAAAGAAAAGAGCATAAAACTTGTACTTGCTTCTTATTACAGTAGAAAATATAAGTGAGTAAGTGGTTTCTCAGGTGAAAGTGTTCTTTCTTTCCTTCCTCAACCTATCATCCAAGGAGAGACTCCCCGGACAACAGGAATCCTTCCAACACAGGTCAGGAAACAAATTGATTGTATGTTATATATTCTCATGTTATGCATATACTGTTCTAGAATTTGCTTTTTTTTTTTTTTACTTAGCAGTAATATTATTGACACTGTTCCATATTAGTTCACTTAGATCTACCTCATTCTTCTTTAATAGCTACATAATATTCTATTGTATGATTGTACAAAAAGTTATTTAATGTTTCCTCTATAGATGGACATTTAGTCTGGTAATAGCATTTGCCTTCGCAAACAATGCTGCAAGAAGGGGCACCTGGGTGGCTCAATTGCTTAAGCATCTGCCTTCAGCTTGGGTGGGGATCCCAGGGTCCTGGGATGGAGCCCTTCATCCAGCTTCCTGCTCAGCAGGGAGTCTGCTTGTTCCCCACCTCCCCCTCCTCCCTGCAGCTGTGCTCTCTCTCTCTCATTCTCATAAATAAATAAAATCTTTTAAAAACAGAATGAAACAAAATCCAATGTTACAACAATAAAAAATCCTGTACATATACCCATTTGATAAATTCCTGGTAGTAGAATTACTCTATCAATGACTAAATGCATTTTGGATTTTTCAAACTTATTTAACAACCCTTTATTGAAGATATACTATGTGTCAAGCTCTGTTTTTAGCCTAGGGATATCATGAAGAAAATAAATGTATCCATGCAAGGAACACACATTCCAAATTTGGCCAAATAGCCATTTATATATTTGATATCAATTTATACTATTTTGGAGTGTTTTATTTTTTCTCTATTGATTAATAAAGGGCATAAAAGAGAAAAATAGTTCACTGATATTTCTTTTCATTTTAAACTAAGAGAAAGGTTGACATTTTTGCAAATATTTGTAGGGTACTAAACTTTCTTTTTCTCTGAAACTGATGATTCAGATACTTTCCCCCCCTATTTTGTTGTTCACCTTTTTCTCATTGATTAGACACCTACCTTCCATAACATTTTCTTTCAAAGACTATTTATTGGGCAGCCCCGGTGGCTCAGTGGTTTAGCGCCGCCTTCAGCCCAGGGCGTGATCCTGGAGACCTGGGATCAAGTCCCACGTCAGGCTTCCTGCAGGGAGCCTGCTTCTCACTCTGCCTGTGTCTCTGCCTCTCTCTGTCTCTGTGTCCCAAATAAATAAATAAAATATTTTTTTAAAAAAGGACTATTTATTCATGAGAGACACAGGCAGAGGAGAAGCAGGCTCCCCGTGGGGAACCCGATGTGGGACCCAATCCCAGGACCCTGGATCACAACCTGAGCCAAAGACAGATGCTCAACCACTGAGCCACCCAGTCATCCCTATAATAGTAAACTTTTACTATATGTATCACTTTTCTGTATTGTTTATTTTTCCTTAATACATGCATAATTTTTTTCTGAAAAAAATAAATCTACTTTTAAATATATAAGTAGCCAACACAATATTGAAGGAGAACAAAGTTAGAAGATCGACACTGTCCAACATCAAGACATACTCTAAAGCTACAGTAATAGGAAAATGTGGTATTGGCGAAAGAACAAAGAGATCGATGGCACAGAACAGAGAGCCCAGACATAAACCTACACAAATATAATTGACTAATATTTAACAATGGAACAAAGGCAATTCAACGAAGAAAGGGACAATCTTCAACAAATGGTGCTGGAACAATAGACAGCCTCATGCAAAAAAAAAAAAAAAATCTAGACACAGATCTAACACTTTTCACAGAATTCACTCAAAATGGCTCAAATAACTAAATTTAAAACAGAAAACCATAAAACTCCTAAAAGATAACATAGGAGAAAATCTAGTAACCTTGGGTTAGGCAATGACTTTTTAGATATGAAAAGCTCGACCCATGGGAGAAAAATTGACAAGTTGAACTTCACTGAAATAAAAAACTACTCCGCAAAATACACTAATAGAATGGAAAGACAAACCACAATTTGGGAGAAAATATTTGTAAAACATATATTTGAGAAATGGCTGGTGTTCAAAAAAATGCAAAGAACTCTTAAAACCCCACAATAAGGGGCGCCTGGGTGGCTCAGTCAGTTAACTGCCCACCTTCAGCTCAGATCATGATCTGAGGGTGCTTTGGGCTCCCCACTCAGCGGGAGTCTGCTTCTTCCTTTCCTGCTCGCATTCCTGCTCCTGCTACTTGTGTCCTCTCTTTCTCTCTGTGTCAAATAAATAGATAAACAAATAAACATCTTAAAAAAAGAAAATCTATTAGAAAAAACACAAAAACCCCCATAAGAAAACCAAACAACTTGATTTAAAAATGAGCATAAGATCTGAACAGATACTTCACCAAAGAAAAGATGCAGATGGCAAACAAGCATAGGAAATGATGTTTAATATTGTATGTCATTAGAAAATTGCAAATGAAGACAATGAGCTATCACTACACACCTATTAGAATGGCTAAAGTCCAAAACACTGATGACACCAAATGAAGGAGAAGATGATGAGCAGCAGGAACTCTCGTTTCTTACCCGTGGGAATTTAAAATGGTACAGTTGCTTTGGAAGACAGTTTGGCAGTTTCTGGCAAAGCTAAACATATGTTTACTATACGATAGAGCAATCACACTCCTATCACACTCCTAGGTATTTACCCAAATGAGTTGAAAACTTATATTCACATAAAACCTGCACATGACTGTTTACAGCAGCTTTATTCCTAATTGCCAAAGCTTGAAAGCCACCAGGATGTCCTTCAGCAGGTGACGGATAAATAAACTGTGGTACATGCATACAATGGATTAGTACTCAGTAATGAAAAGAAATGAGCTATCAGTCAGGAAAAGACATGAATGAATCTTTAATGCATATCACTAAGGGAAAGAAATCAATCTGAAAAGGCTATATATCCTATGACTAGCTACATGACACTCTAGAATAAAGGCAAAACCATGGAGATAATAAAAGGATTGATGCTTGCCAGGAGTTGGGAGGGAAGAGATGAATTGGTGGAGCACAGGGGATTTTTAGAGCAGTAAAACTATTCTGAATGATACTGTAATGGTGGATTCAAGTTATTATACATTTGTCAAAACTTATGGAATGTACAATACAAAGAATTATTTAAAATGTAAATGATGGGTTATTTCATAATGATGTATCAATATTGGTTTACTAATTATAACAAATGCATCATGCTGGGACATCTGGGTGGCTCAGTGGTTGAGCATCTGCCTTTGGCTCAGGGCGTGATCCCAAGGTCCTGGGATTGGGTTCCACATTGGGCTCCCTGTGGGGAGCCTGCTTTTCACCCCCCCACGCCCCCATCCCTGCCTATATCTCTGCCTCTCTGTCTGTGTCTCAAATGAATGAATGAATAAATGAATGAGTGAATAAACAAATAAATAAATAAATAAAGCTTAGGGCACCAGGGTGGCTCAGTGGTTGAATGTCTGCCTTTGGCTTAGGTTGTAATCCTGGGGTCCTGGGGTCGAGTCCTATATCGGCTCCCTGCATGGATCTTGTTTCTCTTTTTGCCTATGTCTCTGCCTGTCTCTCTGCGTCTTGCATGAATACATAAACAAAATCTTTTAAAAATATTTAAAAAATATTTTTAGGGATCCCTGGGTGGCGCAGCGGTTTGGCGCCTGCCTTTGGCCCAGGGCGCGATCCTGGAGATCCGGGATCGAATCCCACATCGGGCTCCCGGTGCATGGGGCCTGCTTCTCTCTGCCTGTGTCTCTGCCTCTCTCTCTCTCTCTCTCTCTCTCTGTGACTATCATAAAAAATGAATAAAAAAAAATTAAATTAAAATAAAATAAAATATTTTTTAAAATTATCATGCTAATGCAAGATGTTAGCAATATGGAGGGAAGGGAGTGAGGGGGCATATGGGAAATCTGTGCTTTTTTTTTTCTTTTCATTTTCCTTTTATTTTAGTTGGAAATCTGTACTTTCTGCATAATTTTTCTGTAATTCTAAAAATGCTCAAGAATAGGCTTACTAATTAAATAATATGTGTGTGTAAGTAGAAACATTCTAGGAAAATATCTTTCTGGAAATGTATCCAATAATTTTATTTTCCTAATTCTTGTCTAAAGCAGACAAACAGTACAGGCTGTAGGAAATTAAAAGACAGCCTATCTTAGGAAGGCTGACCACATAAGAGGAGAACCCTTTCCTATAAGATGGCTATATCAATTATTCATTTTATGTACTAAATACCTACAGGAGTCAGCACTTGACATAAAGGCCAGAAGCAGGTGTCTTTGCTTGAGGACGTCAGTGTCATGAGGAAGATAGACACACAGATGCAGTACTGGATAACAATACTGTCAGCCCAGGGACTATTTCTAATCATTTCGTCCACATTGTATTGCATCCACACGATGCTGCAAACAAACTATTAACCCATTTTACAGGCAAAGACACTAAGCTCAGGAAGGTGAATTAACTTGCTTAGGGTAAGTGGCAGAGTTGACAATCAAGCTCAAGTGTGTTGACCAGCAAAATGGGTGACTTTTCAATCATGCCAGGGACAGAGGTAAAGTCGATTCATTTTAGAAGAAGACAATCAGTGGTTATGTTGCTTAAGAAAGTTGGATTCTGGTTTGAAACTTTTGAAGTTCAAATACCTTAACAGGTCTTTTGTCTTCTATTCGAGATTCTTGCCTTTTCTTGCCACTGGAGTCAATTCTTTGGTTTGTCATTCTCCCAACCGAAGGTCCATCAACTACTGCATGTGGCTCAACAGAAAGATGACCAGACTAGAAAATACTGAAAGCCAAGCTCTCCAGCAGGCTTCCTTTGTTCACCTTAAACCTGTCTGTCAAATTCAAGTTTCCTAGATGTTCCACAACTATGCTTGTAAAAGTCGAGGCAGCAGGCATCATCAATCAGCCTGTGTGGAAGAGAGTTATATTTAGTTGTCTTTTAGGAGCTGTCTCTTTGGATATCACAGAGATTCTGGTACAGCTTGTTACTGTTTGAGGGCTTCTGGGCCTACGGCAAGAGAAAATGGAGTGGGTGGTTTGCTGAAGTTTTTATAAATACCCCAGTATTTATTTAATGGTAGAAACACACAGAGAGAACACACAGAGTGTTAGAGGAAAGAACACAGCTTAGCTCCATTCATCCTCTGGGCCCACGACCAAGCACTTCCAGTCTGTTCTGAGGATCTGCCTCTGGAGCCAGCTGCAGCCCTGTGTCTGGGGAAGTCACCTGCCTGGCTGCTGGAAGAGGAAGGAAGGAAGGAACAGGGAACAATGAAGCCCTTGTTAAAAGCCAAGTTTTTTTTTGTTGTTGTTTGGTTTTGTTTTTTAAGTTTGTTTTCTAATCATGTCACTCCTCTGCTCAGAACCTTTCAGTAGCTTGCCACTGCTTCTAGGATAAAGGTCAAAAGCCCTGATATGGCAGATGAGGCTCTCTAGCCTGCTCTTCAGTTTCATCTCTTCCCACATTCTTTTTCTTTAAAGTCCCTTAAACATGTCCCTGCTCTGCCCACGTGAGGCCTATCCATGCTATTCCCTCCACCTGGAATGCTTTTCCCTCCACTGTCAAAAATTCTAGCTCATTATTCATTTCTCAGCTAAAACATCACTTCTACAAGCTGGACTTCAGCATCATCAAAAAAGTGTTTCCAGGGGCCTCAAATCAATCTTCCCTCCTCATCACCTTCCCAACTCCTTATACTTTTCCTTTATTCGAATTTCTAATGATGTATCTGTATGATTATTTAATTAATGTCTGTCTCTCCATTCCTGTCTTGCTTCCCATTTTAACTCCAGAGCCAATGCATAGACTTATAGTAGATATATCTGCCTTGTAAGGAGACTATAAAATAAGCGTTTGATCACTTTAATATTCAATTTTTAATAAAGGAAGTAAAAAAAGATCCTGATTAGTTTCCCCCTTTCTCAATTCTTAGCTGTGCCTTAGTCTGAAGATATATTTCCCTGAAGCTGGTCAATAATAGGACTAAGAAAAAGGACAATGTAGTATCAGAAGCTCTTAGACTCTGCTGCTGGGAACTTGGCCACCAAGCAGTCTTATACTTTACACCTGTGTTGTTTGGCATGGTAGCCACTAGCCATGTGTCCTGTTTAAATTTAATCTAGTTAAGGGACACTTGGCTAGCTCAGTCAGTAGGCCATGGGACTCTTAATCTCAGGGTCAAGAGGTCAAGCCCTATGTTGGGTGTGGTGCCTACTTAAAAGAAATAAACTAGTTTAAATTAAATAAAATTAAAATTTCATCAACTAATCAAGTTAAAAAATTATCAATCCAACTAGCCATGTTCCACATATCAATGATCACACATGGTCCATAATTACCATATTGGACTGTGTCAATGTAGAACATTTCCATTATCACAGCAAGTTCTATTGAATAGTAGTGCTGCTCTAGAATGAACAGAACAGGGAGCCTGGGTGGCTCAGTGGTTGAGCGTCTGCCTTTGGCTCAGGTCGTGATCCTGGGGTCCTGGGATCAAGTCCTAAATTGGGTTCCTCGCAGGGAGACTGCTTCTCCCTCTGCCTGTGTCTCTGCCTCTCTCTCTGTGTCTCTCATGAGTAAATAAATAAAATCTTAAAAAAACAAAACAAAACCAAAGTAATACATGTACATAGTCAAAATGTAATTGTATGTAAAATTTACCAATTTTGAATGTATTTTCTTCCAAAAATGTGAATGATGATAAATATAAAAAAAGAAATTAAAATTATTTTTCGCATTTTAAAAAATGCTATCTTTCTTCCAAAATATTCTGAATGACCTATCAAAACTAAAAGACAAAGTGAAGTTACAATCACTATCAAATTTCTAGTCAAAGGTATTAAACAAATTGCATGTTTTATTAGCTTCTTAGAAATTTCAGTTAAGTCTTCCATAATTTTTTAAAAAATATTTTATTTATTTATTCATGAGAGACACAGAGAAAGAGAGAGAAGCAGAGGCATAGGCAGAAGGAGAAGCAGGTTCCATGCAGGGAGCCTGATGTGGGACTCGATCCCGGGACTCCAGGATCACGCCCTGGGCCAAAGGCAGGCGCTAGACCACTGAGCCACCCAGGGATCCCCAGTCTTCCATAGTTTTATAGAACTGTTTACAGTTTTGCATTTACTACTCATCTATTTGTCAATGGAAAAATCTGTCATTCTTCCCATATGTAATGTTTAGATTTATATACACACACATTTAAGGGTAAAAAATTGACTAATACTACAAAATGTTCCTCTGACACTGCAATGTTAGTCAATACTTGTGCTAATTTAGGAAGATCTTCAGAAGCATGAATTGGAGCACAAAGAAGCAAGAAAACAGCTGCCTGGCATGCTGGGAAACAATACTTTATATGCAACAGTCTTTTGCATTCACGCTAAGAAGGAGGATTTGACAAGTTAATTTGTCTTTTCTCTTACCTAAGCATTCCTGCCACTCAGATCCTTCCTGCACTTCCAAACTGTGCTCTCTCATACTCAAACTTCTCAATATTTTAATGCAGGCGCCTTCTGTTTTGAGGATTTAGGACAAGAAAGGCAAGGAAGTGTGTCTCTTAGGGCATGATACGGTTAGGCAAAAGGATGAATGTATAGGTTTACAGGGTTGTCTAGAGCGCCTACCAAGTGACAAATGACAGAGATTCCCCTCCTCCAGTCTGCTTTTGAGTGTTTATGGCATGAGAGATGCTATAAACTCCGGGTCTCAGAGTAGAGACTCCTCTTGCCGGAGGCTAAGGGCCATGCTGTTTTAAAAACTAATTAGAGAGAGACTGCCTGGGTGGCTCGGTGGTTGAGTGTCTGCCTTCAGCTCAGGGCCTAATCCCAGGGTCCTCAAGGGGTTCTGGGTTTGAGTCCCACATCAGGCTCCCTGCATGGAGCCTGCTTCTCCCTCTGCCTATGTTTCTGCCTCTCTCTGTGTGTCTCTCATGAATAAATAAAACCTTAAAAAAAAAGAAAGAAAGAAAAACTGGGCAGCCTTGGTGGCTAGAGGTTTGGCGCCTGCCTTCAGCCCAGGGCGTGATCCTGGAGACCCCGGATCGAGTCCCATGTCGGGCTTCTTGCATGGAGCCTGCTTCTCCCTCTGCCTGTGTCTCTGCCTGTGTGTGTGTGTGTCTCTCATGAATAAATAAATAAAATCTTTTTTTTTTTTTTAAAGAAAAACTAATTAGAGAACATTCAATCGTTAATGGAGTACCAGACTATTTTTCAAAAGCACTACAGTGAACTTGCTATAAAGATGGACCTATAAGCTCATGCTCTAAGGCACTTCTACTCCAAACATTTAACAATGATAGTTTACAAATGGTATACAAGGACACAAATTTAATAGGATGCTGCCCACTACCTCACACTATACTCAGCAATTGACTGAAATGCAACAGAACTTAAATGTGAAAGATAAGAACAAAAAAACTCAAAGAATATGTATAAGAGTATCTTCATGAACTGCGGTAGGCAAAGAGATTTTTGGGGTTTTTAAAAGATTTTATTTATTTATTCATTAGAGACACAGGGAGCGAGTAAGCGAACGAGAGAGAAAGAGAGATAGGCAGAGACATAGGCAGAGGGAGAAGCAGGCTCTCTGCAGGGAGCCTGATGCAGGACTTGATCCCAGGACCCAGAGATCCTGACCTGAGCCGAAGGCAGATGCTCTATGGCTGAGCCACCCAGATGCCCCATCAGGGATACTATTAAGAGAGTGAAAGGTCAAGCCTCAGACTAAGAGAAGAGATTTGCAACATATATATCCATTGAAAGATTCAAATACTAAATACACATTAAAAATCTACTAAATAATAAAAAAAGACATTTTAAAGAGTGTAGAAGACTTGAATAGGCGTTTATTTCACAAAAGTGGAAATCTAAAATGCCAATAAGCAAATGAAAATGTGCCCAACATTACTATGCATGCTGAAAATGCTGATTAAAACCACAAAGAGGTGCACCTGGTTGGCTCAGTGGTTGAGTGTCTGCCTTTGGCTCAGGTCTTGATCCTGGGGTCCTGGGATGGAGTCCTGTATCAGGCTCCCTGCAGGGAGTTGTCCTTCTGCCTATGTCTCTGTCTTTCTGTGTCTTTCATGAATAAGTACAGTCTTAAACAAAACAAAACAAAACAAAACAAAACCACAAAGAGATACCATTCTACAACCACCAAAATGAATGGTGAAAATGAAAGAGATTGATGATACCAAAATTTGATAATAATGTGGAATACTGTCATTTTCATATACTGCATATAGGAGCATATATTGGTACAGCCATTTTAGAAAAATGGCATTAATCTATTAGAGGTCATTGTACACTTTCCCTGTGATCCAGCAACCGTACTCTTAGGTATAGGAGAAATGAGCATATATGAGCACAAAAGAGCTTTATAATAACATTCAGGGGCACATAGGTGGCTCATTGGTTGAATGTCTGACTCTCAGTTTCAGCTCAGGTTTCATGGTTGTGGGATCTAGCCTTGTGTCAGGCTCCATGCTCAGTGCAGAGTCGGCTTCAGATTCTTTCTCCCTCTCCCTCTGCTCCTCCCCTGCTCTCATGCTCACACTTTCTACAATGAATATATCTTTTTTCTTTTTAAAGATTTTATTTATTTATTCATGAAAGACAGGGAGAGAGAGACAGAAAGAGAGAGAGAGAGAGAGGCAGAGACACAGGCAGCAGGAGAAGCAGGATCCATGCAGCCTGAGCCACCCAGGGATCCCCTGAATAAATCTTTTTAAAAAACTCAACCAACCAAACAAACAAAAGAGTATTCATAGAAACTTTATTCATATTAAGTAAAGAACTGGAAATATTCATCAATAGGAGAATGGATAAGCAATGATATAGTCATATAATGGAATACTATACAACAGTAAAAAGAAGTGACATATGGCTACATAGAACAACATGATGATGTCATATTCATAACCATATTCACAAAGCCTTACAGTAAGAGTCCATGCTATATGATTAAAGTTACATGAAGTTCAAGAATAGGCAAGACTAATCTATGATAATGAAGCCAGAATAATGATTGCCTTAGGGCACTGACTAGAAAGTGGTGAAAGGGAGGCTTCTTTGGTGTTGGGAATACTCTATATCTTCATCTGGGTGGTGAGTAGCCAAGTATACACATATAAAAAAATTCGTTGAGAGGCACAATTACAATGAGTATACTTAATAGATGTTATATCTTAAAAGCCTACTCAAAGAAAATAGAATAAATATCCCAGAATGACATCCCAGCACCTGTTTTCACCAACTGAAAGAAATCTGAAGAGGATTTTGCTTTTTACAAAAAAAGCCCATTATCAAACTAACTTAGGTCTTTCATAAAAGTGAAGGGGAGGAATGTGAACTTTCTGAAAATTGGAGGATACCTCTATTCAGATATGGAAAATTGTTGCAGAAAATTTAGGTCATATCAAAGTTTGGTTCTTTGAAAATTTGATTTTTTTTTTAAAGTAGGCTCTATGCCCAAAGTTGGGCTCAGACTCACAAACCTGAGATCAAGAGTTGCATGCTCTACTGACTACACCAGTTGCATATCGCAAAATTTGATTTTTTATTTATTTTTATTTTTTTATTTTTTATTTTTATTTTTTTAAAGATTTTATTTATTTATTCATGAGAGAGAGAGAGAGAGAGAGAGAGAGAGAGAGGCAGAGACACAGGCAGACAGAGAAGCAGGCTGCATGCAAGGAGCCCGATGTGGGACTTGAACCTGGGAATCCAGGATCACACCTTGAGCCAAAGGCAGGCGCTCAACCTCTGAGGCACCCAGGCATACCAAATTTGATTTTTTAATATAATTTTCAAGTTATTCAAAGAGATAGATACTCACATAATGCCCTAGAAAAGTAGTCAGCCACTCACTTGAATTCAGAAGAAAAAAGTCTTTATTTCTTTTACTTACTTTGTATCTTTATTGTAAATGGTAGGTAGGCTGATAAACATATGTGTTAAAATTTAAGAAGAAAACAATGACAATGGGGAAAAACCATCTCTTTTTACAAGGGCAGTGCTCAGCCAGACACATTTAGGCCTATTATTAAACATGAAAAATTGTTTTTAAGAACAATTAAAAATAAAAATGAATACGATGGCACTAATGGTATTTGGGGGCATGGCTAAGACTCACTGTAGAAATGAGGATTTAATTGCATAAATGCTTGAAAACTGGGGAAAAATAATTTATATCTCTGTACAGTAGGAATCATTTTATAATTGTTTTTCGATAATTTTTCCTTAGAAGGAAAAATTTTATTTTAGAGGTTATTAAAATAAATGTCCAGTAATTACAGCAACTTGTTCCAGAGGGAAGTTAGTCCAAAGAGCTCCGCACTAAGGCAGGTAGGTACCTTCCATGTTTTTATTTTTCCATCACATCAAGCTGCAATCTCTAGAAACAGGTGGCTGTGCCGGAAAGGATGCCAGCCACTGGCCACACACTAGGCCAAACTTGCTCTGATATCACCTGATCCAGACTCAGCCCTTGGAGTCTGGGTCCTCAGAGGGGGCAGTTTCAATCTACCTGTGGCTTCAGGCTTGTTGGTGTTTTGCAGAAGCTGTATTGCCTTGGTAGGAAAGAATATGGCAAAAAGGTGCTGGGTGTTGCAGTAACAATAGATGGTCACAAAACTTGACTTTCTCAGACAAGAAGGCATGTCTGAGCAAGGGATGCTAGATCAACAGGGGCCAGCTATACCGTCTGCTGGAGGGAGTCAGGCAATATTGCCAAGGGGAAGGCTCCCTGGCAGGAAAGAGCTTCCAGAGTTTGGCTGAAGTAAACAATTAATTGGGGAGAAGGGGTGGGAGAGGTTGGACTTTGCCAATCAACTGACTGAGTTGAGACTATTTTAAACGTTATGAGAAGCCATGAAAGAGTTCTAAGCAGGGAATTGTGGGATCAGGTTTGCACTTACAGTTTTAAAACTGTCCTTCTGCCGTCTGGGTCGCTCAGTGGTTGAGAGCCTTTGGCCCAGGGCGTGATCCCGGAGTCCTGGGATTGAGTCCCACATCGGACTTCCTGCAGGGAACTTGCTTCTCCCTCTGTTTCTGTCTCTCTCTGTGGTCTCTCATGAATAAATAAATAAAACCTTTTAAAAAAAACAACACGACTCTGTCCTTTGAAGAGGGGATTGTGATAGAGCCAGAGTAAAAGCAGAGAGACCGATTAGGAAGTTGTTATTAGTAGTCCGGGAAGAGATAATAGTCGTGGAGATAAATATGAACAGATGGGATATAGAGTTTATAGGGATAAATGACTACTAGTACTTACTAAGAACTTTGAGGAACTAGAGATATGAAAAAATGAGAAAAATCAGTTTTATTTTTATTTATTTTTTAAAAAAGATTTTATTTATTTATTTGAGATAAAATGCCTGTGTGAGAATGAGCACAAGTTGGGGGGTGGGGGAGGTGTTTAGAGGCAGAAGGAGAAGCAGGCTCCCAGCTGAGCAGGGACCCTGAAGCAGGGTTCTATCCCGGGACCCTGGGATCATGACCTGAGTGGAAGGCAGACACTTAACTGACTGAGCCACCCAGGAGACCCAAGAAGAATCAGCTTTTACTCTCAAGGATGGCCAGTGAAAGATAAATACATCTAAGAATTTGCTATGTATCTTTCTTTCTTTTCTTTTTTTTTTTTTTAAGATTTTATTTATTCATGACACACACACACACACACACACACACACACACAGAGGCAGAGACATGGGCAGAGGGAGAAGCAGGTTCCATACAGGGAGCCCGACGTGGGACTCAATCCGGGGAGTTCGGGACCACGCCCTGAGCGAAAGGTGGACGCTTGACAACTGAGCCACCCAGGTGTCCCACTAATGGATCTCTCTAAATCTTGCTCTTGCTTTTTTCTAGGTGCTTATTGAACATATACAAAACTGGGCTTACATGTCAGTGTGGCTGTTTTTAATATAAATGGTATTATACTATACAAGGTTCATTCAACAGTACTTCTTGGAGATCTATCTATGCTATTACATCCGTATAAAGATCATTCTTTGTAACAGCAACATAATACTCTATAATATTAATATGCCAGAAGTAAACTCCAGTGGTCAAACTGCCCCCTACAATTCCCACTCTCCAAGCCCTTCATTTTCTAATTGTGGCTTCCTTACTTAAGTAAATTGTGTTAACCTCAATAAAGAGGTAAAGTGAGGCAAGATCAAATTACCAGAAATTGAATTTATTTGGGAATAGCAGAGGAATTGCCATTCAGGAAACACACACTGTAGCAAGCTACAGGTGAATCCATTGAATGCTTGGGGTGGGCTATATTTACCGGCAAGGTGGAAGTCTGGCCAGAGTCCAGGCAGGTAAGTTGATTGGCTTGAGGGTAGGAAGAGATTCTTAGTGCATGTTCACAGGTCTTCTATAAATCATGCACTTACAGAAAGCATCCTCAGTTCTTAAGTTCTGTTCTTTTGAGGATGCATGCGATTCTCCATTTCATATCCTCCAGTTCCATTTTTATTTTATTTCTTTATTTAATGAAGTAAATAAACTCTGTGCCTAACCTGGGCCTCAAACTCACAACCTGGAGATCAAGAGTCACATGCTCTACCAACTGAGCCAGCTAGGCGCCCCCCTCTGGTTCCATTTTAGATAGAAAGCCTTTCACAGTTGTAAATACTTCATAAACCCAAACACTGCCTTTTATTTTCTTGGTACTCACTTCGTAAAAGGGCTCTGCACACAGGAACTTACTGAATGCTCACAACAGTCTGATTGTGAAGAGGCAAGCCTCCTGAATCCTTTGCCCTTGAAATGTCCCCCTGCCTGGTGTTCATAACACAATTTGAATAGGCCTTGAAATTGTGGGCCTGCAGCCTAAGGCAGGATGTCATCTGGGTGCTCTGAGCAGGAAAATAATGAAAAATAATGTTCAGTTGATGTCACAAGCCATTCACCATTCAGACAGTGATGTTTTTCAGGGTGGACTGAAATGAGTTTGCTTTCTTCTGCTTCAAAACATCCTGGAAATAGCCTGCCTCCTGAATTCTGAGGCTGACTGTGGAGGGTGAAGGTGATGGGTGAGTTAATATTAAAGCTGGCTTTTTCCCTCAACATTTTATTATGGAAAATTTCAAACATACAGAAAAGTTGAAAGAATTGCAGAGTGACCACTCCTATACCCACTACCTAGATTCAATTATTAACATTTTGCTGATTGCTTTATCACCTAATCTGTTCATCTGCTGATTTGCCCATTCACAGATGCATCAGATCATCTTTTTTTTTTTTTTAATTTTTAGAAAAATTTTTAGAGAGGGAAGAAGGGGCATAGATAGAGAGATTTTTTTTTTTTTTTTTTACTTAAAAAATTTTTTAAATTTATTTTAGAGAGAGAGGGCATGCAGGGGAAGGGTCAGGGGCAGAGGGAAAGAATCCTCAAGCTGACTCCCAGCTGAGTGCACAGCAGGTCATAGGCCTGGATCCCAGCACCCCAAGATCATGACCTGAGCCCAAATCAAGAGTCAGCCATTTAACCTATGAGCAACCCAGGTGCCCCAATTCATTTTATATTTTGACACTGCCCCCTAAATTTTCAGCATGAGCACCATTAACTGGAGTTTAATATTTATGACTTAAAAAAAATACTTGACGGAAATTTATAACCAGTGCACAAATCTCAAGTGGACCATCTCATCAATCTGACAAGCACCTATGCGTGGAACCCAAGCCCCTATCAATATCTGTTAGACTGATCAGTGGATCACAGCCTTTAAGATTCCCATTTGGTGTGGTGAGAATGGCAAAGAGTCTGCAAAACCTCAGCAGAAGTAGGAGAGAGGAATAATGGGAAAGAGAAGCCACATGAGTGACTGTCCTGATGGAACCTGACCAGAGTCTGCCATTTCCCCTCATCAGGCTGGACTCAAGTTGGGAGATGCCGTTTCCCTTTGTGCTATCTCACATCATTGTTTAAATATACAAACTTTTATTTTTTTTCACTTTATTACTCTGCATTAAAAGTCACAAGCACTTCCAGAGAATCTGGAAAAAAAAAAAAAAAGAAAAAAAAAAAGAAAATTAACTGGAAAAACGGGATGGCTGGGGAAGTTTCCAGGCAAAAGCACATTCCTTAAGGCATCTCTGGCTGAGAGCTAGAAGGCATGCAAAGAATTTGATAATACGCACATTATGACCCATATTACACAAAATTATGACTCATATTACGAAAGCACAGCACTTGTGAAGGGTCCCGAGAAACAGCGCTGGGTTTTCAAACGCTGTTTCAGAAAGGCCGACCGAGGGTGCACAACTTTCAAATGAAAAACTGGGACGTGCACTCCACCTTCCAAACGCCACCCTCCTCGTTGTCATCAACAATGAAAACGACAGTTTTCGACAACAGTTGAAAACGCTGAGTGGAGGTTTTTAAAATCTTAATTTTTTTTTTTTTTAAGTGTGAGGCCAAAAATCAACACTCTTTCTTTTGGAGGCTGCTTACATTTTTTTCCCGGTTAACGTGAAGGCTAGCGATACCAACTTTGAAAACTTTGTGACATTATATAAACGAAAATAGCAAAAGGTTATAATCGCACCGCGCAGAGCTGAGCCCCATGAACAAACTTTCGGTGTTCAAACTCTCCTCGCTGCGAACGGTTTTCATTTTGAGGGCGCACTTAGATAACCGTTTTTTTTTTTTTTTAAACAACCAGGGCTTTTAAACAAAAATTACAGAAAGTATTGTCTTTTTTTTTTTTTTTTTTTGTCGTCATCTAGCAGATGGGATCCAAAAATTGCGGTAGGAAGAAACCGTTAATTAAAAAAAAAAACAAAAACAGTAGCACAGAAAAGTACTTAGAGAGAAAACATTACGCCTTCATTTTGGTGAATTAGCAACAAAGAAAAGGATTAGCTTGGACGGGTCCTTTTCAAAAAAATAAATATTTTTTCCCTCCGGCTCCCGCTAGGGCGGAGGAAGTTGTGCCTCGGGTCGGAGAGGGTGGGATGGAGGGAAGGACAAATAGCGGGGAGGCTCGGCCCGGGCGGGGGCGGGGGCGGGGGCGGCTCGCGGGGGGCGGGGGGCGGGGGGGGCGCAGCCCGAGGCGGCCGGCAGGTGCCTGGGCTCAGCCCCCTACCCCCGCCCTCCCCGGAGCGTGGCCTCGCCCCCTGGCGGGCGAGCGCTAGGTGCGGCGGCGCGGGCGGGGGGCACAGACCCCGCGGGCGGCGGGCTGGAGGCCGGGGTCGGCCGGGCCCCCACCCCCGAGGGCCGGCCCGTCGGCGCGCGCCCAGGAGCATGCCCGCGGCCGCGGCGCGCGGCGGAGCCCCGGGGAGGAGAGCCGCGGGAGGGCGTGTGCGAAGGCGGCGGCGGCGGCGGCGGCGGAGGAGCCGCTAGTCCCTCCCTCCTGGGGGAGCAGCTGCCGCGGCCGCCACCATCAGCGCGCGGGCCGCGGCCGGAGCGAGCCCGGCGAGCGGCGCGCGCGGGGGAGGGCGGGGGCGGGGGCGGGGAGGGGGGTGGGCGGAGGGGGCGGGAGGGCGTGGGGGGAGGGTCTCGCGCTCCCGGCGACCAGAGCCCGAGAGGGAGACCCTGGCGGCGGCGGCGGCGGCGGCGGCGGCGGCGGCGCCTGACACTCTGCGCCTCCTGCCGTGCTCCGGGGCGGCATGTCCGAGGCTGGCGGGGCCGGGCCGGGCGGCGGCGGGGCAGGGGCCGGGGCCGGGGCCGGGGCCGGGGCAGGGGCCGGGGCCGGGGCCGGGCTCGGGGCGCTGCCCCCGCAGCCCCCCGCGCCGCCGCCCGCGCCGCCGCAGGGCTCCCCGTGCTCCGCCGCCGCCGCCGCCGCCGGGGGCTCGGGCGCCTGCGGACCGGCGACGGCAGTGGCGGCGGCGGGCACGGCCGAAGGACCGGGAGGCGGCGGCTCGGCCCGGATCGCCGTGAAGAAGGCGCAGCTGCGCTCGGCTCCGCGGGCCAAGAAACTGGAGAAACTCGGAGTGTACTCCGCCTGCAAGGTAGTGGCCCGCCGCTCCCGGGCCGGGCCGGGCCGCCGCGGGGGGCTGGGGCCTGCCGCGGGGACCCCCGCCCCTCCCCCGCCCCTCCCCCGCCCCTCCCCTCCCCTCCCCTCCCCTCCCCTCCCGCGCGCGCCCCCGCCCCCGCCCCCGCGCCCGCCTCCCGCCCGGGGCCGCTGCACCGCGGAAGTGCTGCTGTCGCCCGCGCCCAATTAGCTGCTTCTCGGACCAGAGTCCCGTGGGGCTGGACGGAGGGGATCACCGCGGTCGGAGCCTTTCATTCTTCCCCTTCGGAAGGAGTTGCCTCTGCGTCTGCGCTCCTGGGCTGCCCTGGGGCTTTGTTGCTCTGTAGGAGCTCGCCGGAGGCACCTTCCCGAGAGCCGAGCGGCGCTGGCTAAGCGGCGAGCGCCCCGGGGCTAAGGAAACCTCTTTTTTGGGGGGGGTGGGCGGGGGGATGTGTGCGCCCCGTCTTCGCGCGTCCTCTCCCCGCGCGCCCCGCCGCGAGGAGCCGAGCCGGGTGGAAGGAGTGAGAGCGAAGTCGGCTTCGGGGCTCGGGCGCTGTGCGGATCCGAGGGGCGGGCCGTCGGGGCGGGAGCCCGGGGCCAGGGTCCGGGAGCTCCCCGCGCCCCAGGCTGAGGGCGGGGGCGCCGCTGCGCGCCGTGACAGCCCCGTCATTATTGTATTATTACTTGTTTAGTTCAAACGCTGTCCCAGCTGCTCGAGGTGTAAACAGGCTTTGGCAAGGTGACAGCCTGCGCGGCGGGCGCTGCTGCTCAGTTTGAGGACGCGCGTTTCTCGCCGCCCCCTTTGCACCGCAGCTCCCGGCCCCCCGCAGCCCCTCGGCCGCAGATCCAGATGTGGGCGCCGGGCTCCCGGGGTGGGAGGATCGCCCGAGGCCGCGGGGCAGGCTGGCCCTGCGCTGTCAGCAGCGGCTTTGTTTTGACAGGGTGACAGCTGAGGGGGGCGGGGACTTGGCCTTGTCAGCTCCTGCGGCCTGTGGCTGAGGCCGGGAAGACACACTCACACACCTCCCTCGTGCATCTCCCGCCTGCTGCAAACAGGGTCAAGTTCCCAGGTTCCAGATTCCCACGGCCAAACTGCATCGACCGCTTCTGGATTTTGACGTAAAGATTGTTCATCCTGCTGGAACCTCTCTCCCTACAGTGATGCCGTTTTCAGTATTTACTGGAGCTTCTCAAGCGCACGGGAATGTCTGTGCTTACTAACTGCCCTTTTCCCCCACACCATTCACATCCTCGTGTGTGGGATGAATGCCCACCGTGTCCCCTACATGGGTGTAATAAATAATTGCTGAAGGAATGTAGTAGGATCTAGCTCTACTGCTTTTCAAACTTTGAGGTGCATAGGGATCACCTGGGGAGCTTTACTTTTTTTTTCTTAAGATTTTATTTATTTCTTCATGAGAGACATAGAGCACGAGAGAGAGGCAGAGACACAGGCAGAGGGAGAAGCAGACTCCATGCGAGGAGCCAGACATGGGACTCGATCCCGGGTCTCCAGAGTCACCACCTGGGCCAAAGGTGGCGCTAAACCTCTGAGCCACCCAGGCTGCCCACCTGGGGAGCTTTAAAATGCAAATTCTGAATCGGTGGATCTGGAGTGGGGCTGAGATTCTGCATCTCGAACAAACTCTCAGATGATGTGATGCCAGTCCAATGACCACGCTCCAAGTAGCAAGTCCCTGGTTCAGACCTGGGCAATGTTTTATTAATCCCTTTTGAATTCAGCCAAGAAAGCAAACTGCCCTCCTCTGAGGGCAATACGGGGTTGGTGTTTATGAAGGACTGCAAAAAAGATAGAGGGGAGGATACTTCTAAGAAAGGTGAAAGGCCACAAGGTGATCATAAGGGGCATAAGGCTAGTGGCAACAAGGCATGGAGTCTAGTAGGCAGATGGGAGAACTGTGCCCAGAATGGAAAACAAGGTCATTTATTTATTGGACTTGACATTCTGCAGCCTGAATGGGTTCATGTAGTAACTATCAGTTCAGTCACTTTTTATTAGGTTCCCCACACCAACACCTTCTCTCCCAGCAGCCTGCCTTAATATCTGAAAAATTCCCTGAAGTTTTGGTCCCAAGAACCATGAGCCTATGTGATGTGCCCTGCACTGATGTCTTTGATCCTTTCAGATTTCTGAGAGTGAGGTGTAGCACCTTTCCTCAGGTTTGTGACTTGCGTGGTTTCATGTTCACACGCACAAACTTTTAGGAAGGGAAAGCTGCTCATTAAAGGCCTCTCTTTCTGCTCTTGGGAGACTCTGGACATGTCCATTTTTATTTGCTCATTCGTTCAGTAAATATTTAGAGGGGTCACAACTAGGTGCCAGGCATTGTGCTAGATGCTGGGGATGTGACACCCAGAATGTGTTCTTCTGGAGCTGCTGAGCGTATGTGTACGTGTGCATGCACGTGCATGCATTGTTTGGGGCCCGGGGATGTAGGCAGTAGACCGTTTACAATGTTGTTAGAAAACTCTGCTTGCTTAGGATGGTGTTGGAACCCAGAGGTGGGCAGTTCTAGGGCTGGAGCATGGGTGGGGTAGGAATGGCTTCCTGGAGGAAGTGTCAGTGGGTGCTTAGGACTCTTGGCAGTGCAGGGTGGGGTGACGTGAAGCTTCTTGAAGTGGAGAAACTGAAAGCACTTGTGAAAGCTTGGACCTGGGCCAGCAGGAGCTAAAGCTGCATTGGCTGAGGCCACCAGGTTGGGGGGCAATGTGTGTGGCCAAGAGGGCATTGTGGAATCCAGGAATTTTAACGTGGGGAGTAACATTCTCTCAGATTTGCTTTAAAAAAAAAAAAAAAAAAAAAACAAAACCAAAAACAAAAAAACCTCTGTTTGGTTGGGTGTGAGGGGAGTGTGAGAGAGCAGATCTGTGGTTCTTTATCAGCTTGTCTCTATCCTTCATATAAGAAAGCCCCCAAAGGACAGGTTCCTCTACCTTTTGTCACTGATGGGCCCCTTGGCAAAGTGGAGGGAGTAGAGAGGTGAGAGAATGAGGAGGGACTGGAAAGAGAGGAGTAGTTTACTGGGGGTTATTAGAAGAAAAGCAGGTCCCAGACCTGATAAAAGATCTGGCCTTTAAACTTCACAAACGAAACAGGAGGAGGGAGCTAGTTCACAGCCCGGGTGGTATGCCACACCCTGGAGAGAAGAAAAAAGAAGAAACAAACAAACTTGTTTTGCAGGATCTAGAGTAGAGTTCTTTGAACTATGTTCTGGCAAAGGTTGCTTCAGAGAGTCCCTTTGCTTCTGTGTGACACAGCCAGAGTAATCATTAAAAATGTAGATCTGACCACATTATTTCTCTACTTGGGTCCCTTAATTTCTCTTTGCTGGAGTCCACAAAGCCCTGCAGGGCCTGACCACTGCTATGTCTGGCCCCTTTTCAGGGCGCTGCATGCATGGTTCCCTTCTACCTCAGGGCCTTTGCACATATTGTCCACTGGAACTGAAAGCTCTTCTCTCAACTCATTTTCACATTAACTCCCAACTCTTCCTGCCACTCTCACATTTCTTGCATTTCCTTTATCTGCTTGACCAGCCTTTCTGTTATAAGTTGTTTGGAACCCCCTTGTGCTTGCTTTTCCTTCCCAGTGCTTTTATCCCAAATTTTAATTGTGTGATTATTTGATATGTGTTTGTCTCTGAATAGATTCTAAGTGGTGTGGTTATTGACTTGGGTGAATGAACTGGAGAGAACTGAGGAAAAGGTTAGCTCTTCAGGATAGCGGTAGTGAAATTTGAGCCTGACTGCTTCTTGACAGTCAGGTAGAGGGAATTCTTTCATATAGTGCATTTTTAGGTATCTCACAGGTGTGCACAGGACTGGGTTTTTAGTGTTATAGAAGAAACTTAAGTAAATATATAAGTAGGTCAAATCTCAGTCTCCATGAGTTTAAGTATAATTTATCTACTAAAAAACCCCATTGACTCTTCCTAATGAAATAGGCCATTTATACATGCAAGGAAGCAGTAGGGTATAGTGGCCCACAGCATGTGCTTGAGTTCAGACTTCAGGATATCCAGGGGTGTGAGCTTGGACAATGACTTTACCTCAGCCTCCATTTCCTTGTCAATAATGATACTGTCTCATTGCATAACAGGGAGGGTTTAAACTGGGCTAATCTGTATAAGGCATCCAGCTGGGTGTCTGGCCCAGGGTAAGCCCCTACAGCAGCTCGGAGTAGGGAATACACTGTTAATGTGGAAGTCTGGAAAGACCGTGGGATTTAGAGGATCTCAAATCTCAGCTCTGCCACTCGTGTGATCTTGGGCACAAGTCATCCAGTTTTGCTCTGAGCCTTGATGACTTCCTCTATAAAATGGAGACTAAAACTTCAACCCTGAAGTTAAAAGAGAAGAGGTCCTCCAAAGTTCCTGGAACCCAAAAGTGTCGGATTAATGCTGGGTGAATGGAGTTGCTGCGTTGTCTGTCAGAGTCAATGGCCAAAGAGCATTTATTCAGAACCCAGTTGCTTTGATTCTGGGCTGACTGCCATACTTGGTGAGTGACACAGGCTATAAAATTAGGCTGCATTTAAAACATAATGGTTTATAATCTAAAAGTAACACTGATTGTCGAACATACAGAGGCAGAGAAAAAACTCCTACGTTGGCCAGGAGCTGGTGAATGGGGCAGGGAGAGCAAGTTCTTAAAGTTGGGGAGAGCCTCCAACACTTTTGCATTTGTTGGTCACTCCTCCAGAGAGCAAATTTCTTTTTCAGCTGTCAATATCTAGAACAGTGGCTCTTACCCAGGAGCTGTTTTGCACGTGCCCCTCCTACCCCCCCCTCTCCCGGGGTATTTGGCGATGTCTGGAGGCATTTTTGGTGTCATTGTTAATGTGAGGGAGGAAGTGGTACTGGCAGCTAGTGAGTAGAAGCCCAGGATGTTACTAAGCATCTCACTCTGCACAGGACATACCTGCCCAACAATGATCTGGTCCCAAATGACAGTAGTGCTGAAGTTGAGAAACCCTGTTTTAGAGGAAAATTGTATTGACCTGTAGTGCCATGAATACATTTGCAGCATAGGAAAAATTAATGCTTTTAAGGCTAATTTGCATAACACTTAAAACCTGAAAATGTCACTGTGAATCATGGGGCATATTTCTAAACAGCTTTATTGTGGTATAATTTGTAGATCGTAAAAGTCACCAGCTGTAAGCGTGCAGTCAGATGCTTTTGAGTAAAAGTATATAGTTATGCCTCCATCACTACAGTTTGGTGTTATAACTCTTCCATTGCCCTAAAAACTTTCCTCCTGCCCTGGGCATCTTTTTAAAGTGATACTTTGTATTAATTCACAGTTTGCAAATGGAAACCAAATTAAAAAATCTTTTTGGAGCTCATTAGATAAGTAGTAATATAAGAAAGCACAAAACATGCAGGGGTGTCGACAAAATGTTTTCTAAGAGTGGTCCTTAGCCACATAACTCTATAGCATAGAATTATGTCTTGCGTGGTGACTTCTCTAAGAGGCGGTATCATGGAGCATGGAGTCAGGCACACATAGGAAAAATATTTCATTTGGCAGGCACAATACAAAAAGCCCAAGAGAAAGATGACAAAAAAAAAAAAAAAAAAAAAAAAAAAACAAAAACAAAAAAACAAAAAAAAAAGAGAAAGATGACCAAATTTAATTGTTTCCTCATAAACTTTCAGGGAAGATGGAAATTCAAGCCTGCAAAGCCTTCAGATTGCAATTTACCGTTTTATGTAACTGAGAAAGTAGTTTGTAGGGCAAAAGAGAACAAAAATCTGCTGAGGAGTGTTTTGTTTTAGGAAGCATGTGTTTGCAACTAGCATTTTGTGATGCAGTGCTGGTGTGTTTTTTGATCTCCTTTTCTTTCTTTGTTTCTTTCTTTCTTTTTTTTTTTTTTTTTTGGTTTGTTTTATTTCTTTAAACCACTGAGCAGATTTAAACTTGGTTACCTGTCCACATAGGCAGGATTTAATTCTGTGTCTATCAGGGAAATCCACAAGTCTAAGCCGTCATAGGGAATGTCGAGGGTAAAACAGACATTTCATGTGAGGTACCTTGGAACAATCAGAACATCTGCTTCTCAGATTAAAGATTTGGATACACTGTGCAGTGCCAATAAAACTTGGATGTCCAAGGCTTAGTGGCTTCTGATTTAGTTTGTCCCTCTCTCCAGGAGAGGAAGGTAGTTGTTTAGGAATGGTTGTCAGTGGTTTCTTATTCTTCATGGTTTCCTACTCCTAATCTGCTGCAAACGCAAAGCACCTGTGGCAGGATAGTAGGCGCACTGACTGCCTGGCTACCTGGAGCAAACTTGGAGAACCCTCCTTCTCCCTCCATGCTGGGTGCCTTTGGGCAGCCACTTAACAGCCTTGGGGTTCAGTTTCCTTACTGGTGAAGTGGGAGTCAAGGCACCACCTCATTGACTCGCTGTGAAGATGGAATACGGTAGCATGTATGAAAGGTCTTGGAATACATGTATTCCCACCTATGTCTATTTTTTTTTTTAACATTCTATTTATTTATTCATGAGAGAGAGAGAGAGGAAGAGACATAGGTAGAGGGAGAAGCAGGTTCTCTGTGGGGAGCCCAATGCCGGACTTGATCCTAGGACCCCGGGATCATGCCCTGAGAAAATGGCAGACGCTCAACCACTAAGCCACCCAGGTGCCCCACCCCCCTCACCTATGTTTATTTTAGTTCATTTCTGGAAACCTTCTGTGGGTATCAGCAGTTTTGTTGATAGTGTTTTTGCCAGAGTGTTCAGCCTCCTGTCATTTGATCCTTCTACCTGGGGCAAGAAGAGGGTGAGGAAGGTCATTTTACTAGCAGGGAACTGAGACCCAAAGAGGTGAAGCAACTTCCTCAAGCAGCAGTGGTTGCTCAGGGAAGAGCTTGCCCCCAAAGTAGATCTTTCTAGTGCACAATTTTGCATCCCCTTTCCGTAATATGGGGAGTGGAGGGGATGGTGTTCTCGGTGGCTTACAGAGAGGATTTAGTTTCAGGAGTTTGATGGCTCTCATTTGACATTTATTGTTACTCCTATTGTGAGGTATGTTCAAAGGCTTTCCTAGTTCATTGAGACTGTGCAGGCCATAAAGCAAACAAAATAACCATTTTTTATTATGGGCCTAGACAGACAGATGCATGCCCTTGATTGTTTTAAAGCTGACAATCAAGGATGGCCACTATGCTGGCCCATTAGAATTCCTTGTTGAAGGAAGATGAAAGTGATACCTACAGAGGCTGTAGAAGGTGCCAGATATGCCAGAGAGGCAAGGAATTGACTGTCCTGGACATTTAGAAGTCCAAAAACAGCTCTGCAGAAGACTGCACACAGCAGTGTTTCAGCCCAATTCAGAGGAAAGTCATTTTTGTTTAACTTAATTTTATTATGCAGACAGTGAAGTGCTTATGTCATAAGCATATATAGCTTGATGAATTTTTACATAGGCACACAGCCATGCAGCTGCCACTCAGATGAAGCTGAAGGCCGCTTGTGCCTCCTCCCCACCTCGAGTAACCCTTATTCTTTTTTTTTTTTTAAGATTTTATTCATTTATTCATGAGAGACACACACACAGAGAGAGAGAGAGAGGCAGAGACACAGGCAGAGGGAGAAGCAGGCTCCATGCAGGGAGCCCGATGTGGGACTCGAACCCGGGTATCCAGGATCACGCCCTGGGCTGAAGGCGGCGCTAAACCACTGAGCCACCCTGGCTGCCCCCCTTATTCTTTTAATACTAGAGATTACTTTTGCTTTTCTTAAACTTGACCCAAATGGGATGGTGTGGTATGAATTCTTTTGAACCTGGCTTTTGTCACTCACATGATGTCTGTGAGCTGCATCCCTGTTGCTGCATATAGAAGTAGTTTGTAAAGACACATTTTTTTAAACTAAAACGTTTTAAAAATTGTCACCCATTTTCAGGATGAAAGTCATTGGATGCGGACTTCATAAAATGAATTTTAATTAAATCTTTGGAAGAAAAGATGAGAATTTGATATTTCCGAATTTAGCATATGTGAATGTTTTTGGAATGTAGGGAAGAACCCTTGAAGGCAAGAATGGGACAAGAAACCAAGGAGGGCTGTAGATAAGCTTTGGGATGGAGGTGGGTGCTGGGGGCCTGTGATGTCACAGCTGGTAAAATGTGTAGCCTGCATCTTCTCCTCTGGAGTCTGTATTGGTGAGTCTTTACTGGTAAATATCCATGTGAAGAAGCCCTCCTGTCACACATCTTTGGTTCTAGAAGATGTCTAGAATTATATGTTGTATTCTGCAAGCCATGCAGAACCATACATGTTGGGAGCTGTGGCAGGGTCTCTAGAAGGCTGGCTAGAACCCAGCCAATAAAGCTCCAACACCTCTGTGTTGTGTTATTAGCCTGTGGGATTGAGATGCAGGAAAGAGATCATCCTCCTCGGCCCTCCCCTCATGGCCCTAATCTCCGAAAGTGTGAGGCCACCTCTCTTCAGGAGTGGCAGTGAGGAGCACAGATTACTCTATTACTCAAAACGCAGTTTCAGCATAACAACTCATCCTTGAAAACTCATGTGTGATATGTAAGCTTATTATTTAATAGAATCATATGGACTATCCACTTATGAAGTAATCTGTTGTGTAATTGGTGTATTTAATACAACAGGATTTTTGTCTTTTTTACTTGGGTGCACATGTACATGGGGGTGTTGTACCTAATGCCATTTATTTATTCTTCATTTATTTCCATGGGTTGCTTTAAATTTCTACTTAAGTAGCTCCTGTCTAAATTCCTTATGATGGTTCATCCCCTTTCATCACAATTGAAATAACATTGAATCCTTATATATTTTTAAAGATTTATTTATTATTTTAGCGAGTGCACATGGAGACAGCGAGCATACACAGGGGGAGGGGCAGAGGGAGAAAGAATCTTTTATTTATTTTTTTAAGATTTCATTATTTATTCATGAGAGACACACACACACACAGAGGCAGAGACACAGGCAGAGGGAGAAGCAGGCTCCATGCAGGGAGTCTGATGTGGGACTCGATCCCGGGACTCCAGGATCAGGCCCTGGGCCAAAGGGAGACGCTCAGCCACTGAGCCACTCAGGTGTCCCAGAGAGAGAGAATATTAAGTAGACTCTCTGCTGAGTGTGGAGTCTGATGCTGGGGGGTAAGAGGGTGCTCAATCCCAGGACCCTGAGATCACGACGTGAGCCAAATCCAAGAGTCAGTCGCTTTTACCAACTTAGCCATCCAGGTGCCCCTTGAATCTTTGTAATGAATTGTTTTCATCTCTGGCATTTAATTATACATGCTGATACTCCCTGCATTGCACACTTTTTTTTTCTTTAAGATTTTATTTACTTACTTATAAGAAACACACACACAGAGAGGCAGAGACATAGGCAGAGGGAGAAGCAGGCTCCATGCAGGGGAGCCCGATGTGGGACTCGATCCCAGGACTCCAGGATCACACCCCGGGCCGAAGGCGGCACTAAACCACCGAGCTACCCGGGCTGCCTGCACGCTTTTCTTCTCTGGGTATTGACGTGGTATTATTGTCAAGAGTCATTCTGGTCCGTTCTCAAATACCAACTTTTCAGAGATGCCTCCCTGTCAAAAATAGCAGCACCCCATCACTCTGTAAGGTTGTTTTCCTTTACTTCATCTTCAACACTTGGAAATCATATATATATGTTATAATATTGTTTCATTTGTGACAATAGAAGTTTCATGAAGCAGAGACTTTGGTTTGCTTCGTATCCCAGGTCTGCTGAGTGTGCCTTGTGAATAGTAGGTGCTCAATATGTATTTGTTGAATAAATGAGTAATTTCTTTTTTTTTTTTTATTATTTTTTTATTTATGATAGTCACAGAGAGAGAGAGAGAGAGAGAGAGAGAGGCAGAGACACAGGCAGAGGGAGAAGCAGGCTCCATGCACCGGGAGCCCGACGTGGGATTCGATCCCGAGTCTCCAGGATCGCGCCCTGGGCCAGAGGCAGGCGCCAAACCGCTACGCCACCCAGGGATCCCAAATGAGTAATTTCATATTCACAGTGCATTTCATATTCAGAGGCTTTGTGAGATTGGAAGGAAGATTTAGAGACAAGGTAACTGAGGCTCAGAGAGGTTTAGTAACTTGTCCAAAGCCACGTAGTCCCAGGGGCAGGGCAGCCAGGGCTGAGGCTAGAACAGCATCTTCCCAACTCTGTAGCTAAGTGTGGTTCCCTGTGAGCTTACAACAGACCTGGTGACCTGCAGTACTTGTTTGATGGCCTGGATTTCTCCTACAATATAGAGCAAGGAGGGTCACATCCACTTTTGATCCTTCTCTGAGGGAATGATGTGAACTTCTGACCACTGTTTCCTCTTCTGCAAATTGGAAGTAAATTGGTATCCCTGGGTGGCGTGGGGGTTTAGCGCCTGCCTTTGGTCCAGGGCTTGATCCTGGAGACCTGGGATTGAATCCCACGTCGGGCTCCCAGTGCATGGAGCCTGCTTCTCCCTCTGCCTGTGTCTCTGCCTCTCTCTCTCTCTGTGTGACTATCATAAATTAAAAAAAAAAAAAAAATGGAAGTAAATTCTCACAAGGGAGTTGTAAGTATTGTGAGACTAGTGAGTTAAAACCTATGAAGTGAGTAAAGGCTCTTATCATATATTTTAAAAGTCTATATGGTGTTGTGAACTAGAAAAAAAATCACCTACAAAGACATGTTTTCTAACTACTACTTATATTTTGTTGCTTTGCTGCCCACTTAAACTAAAGGTTACCATAGGCTTTCTTTAATTTGTTGTTCTGTTTGTACCCGGAAGCCCAGTCACAAGGCTTATTATTTTTTTTTAATCAGGAGATGAATGGGGGTGTCCGGATGGCTCAGCAGTTTATCGCCCGCCTTCGGCCCAGGTCGTGATCCTGGAGTCCCGGGATTGAGTCCCACATTGGGCTCCCTGCGTGGAGCCTGCTTCTCCCTCTGCCTGTATCTCTACTTCTCTCTGTGTGTCTCTCATGAATAAATAAATAAAATAAAATTAAAAAAAAAAAAGAATCTGGGGCAGCCCCGGTGGCTTAGCAGTTAAGTGCGGCCTTCAGAGCCTGATCCTGGAGACCTGGGATTGAGTCCCACGTCGGGCTCCCTGCATGGAGCTTGCTTCTCCCTCTGCCTGTGTCTCTGCCTCTCTCTCTCTCTCTCTCTTTCTGTCTCTCTGTGTCTCTCATGAATAAATAAACAAAATCTTTTAAGAAAAAAATCAGGAGATGAATGAATGCATGTATTTTGCACAAAAGTGTGACTAACGTCTCCTAATGATCCATTTGGAGTGATACACTACCTACCCTTAGGAGGAGGCTTTGAGTAACCTCTGCAGTGACCTCAGGGCTGGACATGGTGGGGATGCTTCCATTAGCTCTATACTCTCTGGAAAAGCCCCCATCATTGCATGCTCTTGGCCCGTGCAGGCTCCTGTGGTATGCAGGAGATTCCAGAAGTGCAGGGATGAGACCTGAATCGTATCATAGTGACTGGTGATGGCAGCTCTAATTTGCATTAGCTCTAACGAGCTGGTGTTGAAACCAGATGGCAGGATGCCAAGGAAGCCAAGGTCAGCTTACTTGGAAATAGCAAAGTGAGTCATGTAACCCAGGATTTGCACATACCCAGGACTACCTGACTCACCCTACCTCCAAGGGAACACATCCATGAGTACTGGTTAGGTGCCTGTGTCCAGGCTCTGTCCTGGTGGCGGGTGAGTGACAAAGGGAAGTGCAAGCCATAAGGAGCCCCTCATCTTGCTGGGGAGACAGAGAGGGAAAGAAAAATTCAAGGGAATAATCAAGCATGAAGTCAGCTCAGAGAAAAACAACCATCAGCTGGGGCAGGTGGAAGTGTAGGGGGGAGGCTCAGCCTAGGTGGAGTGAAGGCGAGAAAACAGCAGAGAAGCAGAAGCGAAGGGAGCAAGACGTCAGAGTGGCTTGGAACATGGACCTAGGGAACCGACTGCCTGGGTTTGAATACTGACATGCTGCTTTCTCGCCATGTGACCATGGGGAGATTACTTACTCTTTACAAGCCTGTGATTTCATAACTGAAAAATGGGAGAGTGTGATATTGTCAACTTTACCCATTCATTCAACAAACTGTTATATCATGTGCCAGGCATTGATTTAGATGCTGGCGATACAGTGACAGATGGGTTTTTACTCTTGCAGAGCTTGCTTCTGGTAGCAGAAGCAGACACAGTAAACAAGAAAATAACAGAAAGTGGTAAATGCCACATGCCACACAGAATGAAAACAGAGAAGTAAATGAGAGTGCCTGGGGAGTCCTTCCAATACGTGCCCAGAAAGGTCTCTCTGTGGATGGGATATGGTCTGGGGCCTGCCTGAGAACAAGGAGCCAAGCTACTGGAGGCGGGAGGGTATGTGTGTCTGTTTACGTGTGTCGAGGGTGCCAGGTGGGGAGTGCAAAGACTCAGGGCAGAAATGGCTTGGCATGCTCCAGGGTGGCCAGGTGACCCTTGTGGCCAGGTGGGGGGCAAGGGAACGAGTGTAGGGGATGAAGTGGGAGAGGTTGATAGGGCCAGATGGCTGAGCATGTATAATTTTCACACAGTGAAATGATTTCATTTCCAGTTCTGATCATTTCCAACAAATGCATATCAAGACCCAGAACATTTTAAATCACCCTAGAAAGTTATCTTCTGCTCCTTGCCACTCAAATGCCTCCCCCTCAGAAGCAACCACTGATCTACTTTGTATCACAATATATTCATTTTTGATACTCTAGAATTATTCATGTAAAGGATGCCACACAGTACATACTCTTATTTTTTCACTCAGTGTAGTTTTGAGATTCATGCATGTTAGATGCATCAGTGGTTAATTTCTTCTTATTGCTGAGAGGTATTCCACTGTATGGATATACAAGTTTGTTTATCCGTTCACCTGCTGTTAGGCATCTGGGCTGTTTCAGATGGATTCAGATAAGATTTGGGTTTTAAAGCATCCCCTTTCACTGCTTTGAGAAGAGTACAGTGTACAAGAGAAAAAAAGAGGGCTAGTTGAAGTTACTGCAGTGTAGGTGTAAGTGGGTGATGGCTTGCGTGTGGGTGATGACAGTGGAGAGGGTGAGAATAGCTAGTTTGGGGCAATATTATGAGTGTGAAGGCAACAGGACTTGATTTGTGGTGGGAGGTGGCAGTGAGAAAAAGACAGAAATGAACCTAATATCTAGGATTTTGGCTTGAGCAATGGAAAGGATGGAAACCTCTATTTACGAGGTTGGGCAGGACCACAAGAGAGGCAGCTTTAGAGTGGATGAGAATCAAGAGTCCTTTTCCTGGATGTGTTAAATTAGGTGTGTCTTTTAGTAGTTAAGTTTTGTTTTGATAATAAAATGAGATAATCCACTTGGCAGTTTGGTTTAGTATCTGGAATATGCTAAGTGCTCAAAAAAAATAGTAGCTACTATTACAGTTAAAAGTAACTGCTGATCTTAATAAAGAGACCAGCCAAATTGAAGAAAAAGGAAAAACAAATACACAAATCGGGGGAAAATAGGAACCTCTCTCTGGGTAAAGAAGAAACCTGTCGATAGAAAGTCTTGAGTTTCAGGTAGAACATTTTGGACTGAAGTCATTTAATAATAGCGAGTCATTGCACTTTAAGAAGGAGGAGACCCGAGATATTTTAGAGTGCCAGCGAAAAGTTTTAGGTTTTGGTTTTGGCTCCTTGCTCCTTTGCCAGCTGGGGTAACTCAGGCAAGCCACACCCCTTCTGCAAGCATCGAATTACTTGTCCTGTGGGGTTATTGGGAGGGGAAAATAAGATGATGTAGGCTAAAATTGCCTTGGAAAGTATTGGGCAGAAATGTTGGACATTGTTAGATGACATTTAGAGGCGAGTGATGTGTCCCATGCCTGTTAGATGGAGTGGGAGTGGGGATGTATTGAAAGTGAGAAGAAAGCTGTTTCTTCGAACTGGCTATACAAGGCCTGACCCAGGGCCACACCAGTGAGAATGGAGAAGGTGTAAATCTGGGAGAGATTTCGAAAGAAGAATCAGATGGCCTTGGGTGAGGGCAATGAATTCAGATATACTGAGCCTCAGGAGCTGGGAGAAAGGCGGATGCCATTGAAGGGAATAGGTTAGTTGCAAAGGGGTTCTGGGGTTTAGGGCAAGCTTCCTGGGCAGGGATGCCAGGTGTGGGCAGTTGGGAATGCAGGCTGGAGTTCTGCTTTGCAGGTTGGGCTGGTTATGTGGATTGGCGAGTCATCAGCCCGGATAATGACGGATATCATGAGAACGTGAGCTGTCCAAGGAAGCAACATATATGGTGCTGTTTATTTTGCTCATCCCAACTGACTTGGTACCAGAACAACAGACCGAAGAGTGAAAAATTCTGTCAGCTGGTTGTCTGGCCTGCTCAATGTCAGCCAAACAGTTTGACAAGTCTTTCCAGTGTTGAAGACTGAGCTGTCTGGGTTGGCAAGTTCACCGATAAACTCTGAGATTAATTCTGTGTATATTAGAAGAGATTCAGGGATTGTCTGGGATTTAGGATTCTGGGGCACCAAGTTTCTTGGTCTTGGTGTCATTCAGGACTTCTTGAGGCCCTTCCAGGGATGATGTGTGTTTGGGTGATGTGACTCAGATGTGAGGCAGGGTCTGGTCCCTCCCTAGGCCATTTGGTAGTGCTGGAGTCACTTAGCACCTTTTTAGATAATGCCTGAGGGTTGAGCTTTTGATTCCATCAGACCTCATTAATTAGCATAAAGAGGGAGGTTCCTGACTGAGCTCTAGTCCAGGCCTAGGCTGTCTTCCAGACAGCAAGGTCAGAAAGGTTTTTTGTAGATTTGATGTTGGAGTCATCTTGGAGAGCTTGGAAGAGCAGCATTTGAATTATACCCGGGTCATCTCCTCGTGGCATATTTTCCATTCTCCTCCTCTATCCTTGACCACTCTACAGTATTTGGTTTGTGACTTTCCAGACCAAAGTGGCACTGTTCATTAATGTCTTCAGAGATGTTTCTGCCTGAATTACCATGCTACTTATCTTCCCTTCCACTTCTGTTTTTACTTTCAATTCCAGGCAAATTTGTCTCCCGCCCCCACTCCTGCCTTCTCTTTTTCACTTAGGCCAAATACCCAGATTTTGGGGGCACCTGTCTGGCTCAGTTGGCTCAGTTGGTGGAGCATGTGACTGGGTGGGTCTCACCTGGGAACTTTTTTCTTAAAAAGATTTATTTATTTATTTATTTATTTATTTATTTATTTATTTATTCATTCATTCATTCATTCATTCATTCATTCATTCGAGACAGAGAATAAGAGAGAGAGACACAGGCAGAGGGAGAAACAGGCTCCATGCAGAGAGCCTGATGCAGGACTTGATCCCGGGACCCCAGGATCACGACCTGAGTCAAAGGCAGACACTCAACTGCTGAGCCACCCAGGTGTCCCGCTGGGAACTTTTTAGAACTGCAGCACCTTGGGCCCCACCCTAGATTTACTGAATCTGAATCTGCATTTTAAGATTTCCTAGGTGATCTGGAGGCAGATTAAAGTTTGAGAAGCACTGCTTCCAATCACAAGAACATTATTTATCCAAATTGCTTCCAAAGCAGTTCCCTTCCAAATTTATTGAGATCACAACAGCTTACGGGGACTTTCAGTGGTGGTGTTTTAAAATAGGATTAAGGGACCCCTGGGTGGCTCAGTGGTTTGGTGCCTGCCTTTGGTCCAGGGCGTGATCCTGGAGCCCTGGGATCGAGTCCCATGTTGGGCTCTGGGTGGAGCCTGCTTCTCTCTCTGCCTGAGTCTCTGCCTCTCTCTCTCTCTCTTTCTCTCTCATTAATAAATAAATTAAATCTTTTAAAAAAATAAAATAGGATTAAAAGATTCCTCCCCCCTCCCCCCAGAGTAACACATGCACACCGTTAACAGAATTCAGGCAGCTTGCTACAGTGACAAATGAGAATGTTGGTTCTCTCCCCTGTCTTCCTCCATCCTGGCTTTCACTCCCTTTCTGTCACCTCCAGAATGAGTCAGTCTCCCCCTCCCCTGCCGTCCAGAGGCTGCACCCTACAGTTTATACTACAATCCAAGGAGGGGAACTAGATTCATTGTATAGAAATCCATTTAGATTCCAGTTAGGGTCAAATGAAGCTGTGAACATGCCAGAAAGTTGGATGTCAGCAAGTCAAGGGTGTTGAATGAAGGAGCCCAAAAGAAGCACCAGCAGATAAGGCTGTATTATTAGCAAGTTTTAATTATTTCAAAGTTTCCATTCATTTTAAAAGCAGGGCAACCTACTTAATGACTTATTCCCATCATTTCCCTTTGGCCAAGACAAATTCTGACAGTGGAGGTCGTAGCCACCTAGACACTAACTTCTTTTGCTTTTTTAGATTAGAAAAGGACAAAGATGGAGGCCCCCATTTGCTGGTCCTTTTTTTTTTTTTTCCTTTCCCCCAAATGTAGCTTATTAAGCTTTTTTTTTTAATTTGTGAGGAGAAAACATACCTCAATTTTGGGATGAGTTTTGGTGAAACTTTGCAGAAGACCTGTATTTGAAGTGATAATTAGTAATTAGCACTTCTTGCCTTTTAATTTTTATATGTTTAAAGACTTATTTTAGTGAGGGGAGGGGCAGAGAAAGAGGGAGATGTAAGCCAACTCCACGGAGAATTTGGAGCTCAACACAGGGCTTGGTCTCATGACCCTGAGATCACCACCAAAGCTGACCTGAGCCAAAACCAAGAGTTGGACACTCAACCAACTGTGCCACCCAGGTGCCCCAGTTCTTGCCTTAAAAAAACTTTAGTGAGGAACACTTGGGTGGCTCAGTGGCTGAGCATCTGCCTTTGGCTCAAGTCATGATCCCAGGGTCCTAGGATTGAGTCCCATATTGGGCTCCCTGTGGGGAGCTTGCTTCTCCTTCTGCCTATGTCTCTGCCTCTCTCTCTGTGTCTCTCATGAATAAATAAATAAAACCTTTAAAAAAATAAATAAAATTTAAAAAACCTTAGTGAGATATAATTGGATGCCCCAAAAGTCTGTGGTTTTAAGTTGACGATTCAACGACTTTTAGGAAATTGAGTTTTAGATTTCTACCTCTCCCAAAAGATCCTTGCGTCCATTTGGTATCAGGCCTCTTTGCATTTTAGTCTCAGATTATTCAATCTACTTCTATGTCTATAGACGTGCCTTTTCTGGAATTCATATATATGGAATTATGCAGAATGGGACTGGCTTCTTAGGATAATGTTTTTGGGCTCATTCATATAGCATATAATCAGCATCTCATTCTTTTTTAATGCCAAATAACATTCCCCTGTGTGGATATGGCATGTTTTGTTTATGTATTCACAAGTTGATGGACATTTGGATGCTTTCCACCTTTTGGCTAACTGACATGAATAACACTGAGTGGACATCTGTGTGCAAATCTTTGCATGGATATATGTTTCATTTCTCTTGGACAGATACTTTGGAATGGGTTTGTGGGATCATGTGGTAAATTCATGTTTAACTTTTAAAAACATTTATTTTTTTTAAGTTGTGATAAAATACACATCACATAAAATTTACCATCTTAACCATTTTTAAGTTATACTTCATTAGTATTAAGAAACTCAGCGGGATAACTGAGTGGCTTGGTCAGTTAAGTGTCTGACTTTGGCTCAGGTCATGATCTCAGGGTCCTGGGATAGTCAGACTCCACGCTCAGTGAGAAGTCTGCTTGTCCTTCTGCCTGTATCCCCACTCGTGGACACTCAAATAAATAAAATCTTTAAAAAAAAGGAAAAGAAACTCATATTGTTGTGCAACTATCACTATCTACAAACTCATATCATCTTTCCAAACTGAAACTTTATACCTATTAAACAATAATTCTCATTCCTCCTTCCTTTCATCTCTTGGCAAGCATTACAATCCTACTGATTTTCTGTGATCTGTCTATGCTAGGTACCTCATACAAGTGGAACCATACAGTATTTTTCCTTTTGTGACTGGCTTATTTTACCTAACATACTGTCCTCAAGGCTCATCCATGTTGAAACACGTGTTAGAATTTCTTTTATTTTTTAAGGCTGAATAGTGTATTCTCTTGTATTCATATACTACAGTTTATCCATTTTCTGTCAGTGGACACTTGGGTTGCTTCTACCTTTTGGTTTTTATAAATGTTTTTGTGAACTAGGGTTATGAACTTAAATATTTAAGTTCCTGCTTTCAATTCTTTTGGGTATATTCCCAGAAGTGGAATTGCTAGATCATATGGTAATTCTATTTTTAATATTCTGAGGAACTGTCATAACTTTTTCATAGTGCCTGACCAATTTTCCTTTCCACCAATAATGCACAAAGGTTCCTGTTTCTCTACATCCTCACCAACACTTGTTGTTTTCTGTGTTTGTGATAATAGCTGTCCTAATGAGTATGAGGGGATATCTCACTGTGGTTTGGATTTGCATTTTCCTAGTGATTAGTGATTTTGAGTATCTTTTTATGTATTTATTTGATTATTTGTATGTCTTTGGAGAAATGTCTATTCATATCTTTTGCCCATTTTTTAAAAATTGGGTTGTATGTTATTTTGTTGCGGAGGTGTAGGAGTTCTTTATATAGTCTGAATATTAACCCCTTACCAGGTATTTGATTGGCAGCGTTTTTTTTTTTTTTTTTTTTTTTTTTTAATTCTGTGAGTTGTGTTCTATTGATTGTATTCTTTGATGCACAGAAGTTTTTAATTTTGGCTAAATCCAGTTTATTTTTTTTCTGTTGCATGTATTTTCAGTGTCCTATCAAGAAATCATTGCCAAATTTCAATGTCATGAAGCTCTTCCTGTTTTCTTTTAAGAATTCTATAGTTTTAGGTTTTAGACTTAAGTCCTTGATGGATTTGGAGTTTATTTTTGTGTATGGTATGAGTCTGGGGTTGAACCACTTCGTTCTTTTGCAAGTGAGTATCTGGTTTTTCTAACGGCATTTGTTGAAAAAACTGTCCTTTCCTCATTCAATGGTCTTGGAAAATCACTTGATTTTTATGTGAAGGTTTATTTTTGGGCTCTCTATTCTATTCCATTGGTCTATGTTTAACTTTTTACAAAACCACCAAACTCTTTTTGACTTTGGCTATTATTTTACATCCTCTCCAACAGTGTTTGAAGTTTCCCATTTCTCTACATCCTTGTCAACATTTATTATTATCTGACAGATTATATGGCTATTGATTATAGCCATCCTCGAGCCATTGTATCTTGTAATGATTTTGGTGTTGACTTTTAAACATTCTACTTTTGTCTAACATGGGGCAGAGAGGTAGTTAAATAGAGTGAAGACCTCCACACACAACCACGGGACTCCAGTTAACGGCCTGAATATACTCAAGGCTTCTTGCAGAAGAAGACTGAAAAAGTTCAGGCAAATCTCTTAACATCTTAGAGCCTCAGCTTCCTATTCTGAATAATGAATACCTTCCTCATACAGGATAAGAACAAGTGTACAAGTGTTTTTCTCACTTGAGGGGCTTAATAAATGTTGGATTCACAGTTTTACTCCATAAATTTCCCTTCAGTGTGTTCTTGCTGTGGGACATCCCTGTCACTGGGTTAAGTTTTCCAGCAAATAGGACTTCCCAGCGTTTTAAGCATGACTGAATCCTGTGAGTCAGCTTGGCTGTCTTTCTCTTGTTCCTCTGGATGTCACCCAAATATCTTCACACCCATCTCATCGACACTGAGTGAACTGTAAGCACCCTGCTCCCTCATCTGTCATCTGAGCCATGATTGCCTGTTTATCCAGTTCAGTTTCTTCCTCATCCTCTGTCCTGGCTTCTGCACACTACAACAAGGGCTGTTGCCATTTAACCCTGGATTCTATTGGGGCAAACCCATTCTTATCCCGGGCCTGCTGGAGCAATCCAGTGGCCTTTGCTTCTTTCTTGGTTCTCCCATGTCTGCAGAGACGTGCTCCTGGGGGAGATGAAGTCATCGGGGCAGCTTTCCCCTCTTTGTGCCCAGGTTGCTAGCTGCTGCAGTAATTGGCTTGGCAGCGCTCTCCCTAAAAGGTTGTCCTTCAGCTGGTACTTTGTTAAAGCTGCAAGGCCAATCCCCTTGGGAGTTCCTGTAGCTAGCAGCTGTCTTGCCTAATTAAGGAGAGATGGGAAAGGTGTTTTGAAGGAAAACCTCTTATCTGGAAGAACAGGGCTGGGCCTGCACTTCTGGAAAGGAGATAGATGATAGATATAAAGGCCAAGGCAGAGGGCATGGGGGCTGTGGCTTGGATCACGTGGCAGAAGGTGCTTTGCTGGCAGTCAAGGATACTGGCATTGAATGTTTTGTAAAGGACAAAACATTAGCATGTCCTCTTTAGTAAATTGGGCAAGAAGTCCCACACTTATTAAAAGTTTTGTGCACTTAGATTTCCAAGTGTCCCATGGTGAATGTACACATGTAGGAAGTACTTTGTATATCCTACCAAAAAAAAAAAAAAAAAAATCCTGAAACAAGTGAGCCAAGCTCAAGGAATTTCCAGATAATCTCAGAGAGGTATAACCTGAACTACTTAGATCCACTTAGGAAATGTTGGGACTATTCTAGGCATAAGCTGTTAGGGTCCATAGCAAATACTTGGGTTTTGGAGGATAGATTCCTCTTAAACTCTAGTGCAGTGATGTCCAATAGAAATAGAATATGAGCTACATATGTAACTCAGCATTTTCTAGTAGCTACATGTAATAGTTTCCTAGGACTGCTGTGACAAATTATCACCAACAAGGTGAGTTTTAAGCAACAGAAACTTGCCTTATTCACAGTGTTGGAGGCCAGTGGTCTGAAATCAAGATATCAGCAGGGCCATACTTCCTCCGAAGGCTCTCAGAAGAATCCTTTCTTGCCTCCTGCAGTCATTGGCATTCCTTGATGTATAGATGCATAAGTCCAGTGTTTGCCTCTGTCTTCACTTGGCCTGTGTGTATGACTTGGTTCAAATCTCTCTCTCCTTTCTTTTATAAAAGCACCAATTATTGGTTTTAGGGCCCAGATTAAGTCTCGGGTAATTTCATCTCCATATCCTTAAGTAAATCGTATCTACAAAAAAATCATATCTATTTTCAAAAAGAGCCTATCTAGGGTTCCAATGAACATGCACTTAGGGGAACACTGTTCAACCCACCCCAACACATTAAAAAAGGAGAAAGAAAAACCAACCATTGAATTTTATTAATTCTAATACATTCTTTAACCTAATATTTCCACAATATCATTATCATGTAATCAATAGAAAATAATTCTTAGATATTTTAACATTCTTTTGTTTTTGACACTAAGCCTTTGGAATCTGGTGTTTATTTTACACTTAACAAAGCATCTCACCTTGGACCTGCTACCTTTTGAAGACAGGATACCCATTTGTGACTGGCTGCCACATACTGGCCAGCACAGTGGCAGTGCCGTGGGGCTGACAAAACGTTTATACTTTTCAGTGTTTTGCCTGTGTTTTCTTCCTCTCTCCTTTGCGCTCTCTGTCCTTTTATCTTCTTATTAGTTTTCAGGGAATTTCTATTTATTTGGAGAAAGTCTCAGTTGTTCCGAACAAAGGAAATAAAAGTCTACATTGTGAAAGCTACTGGGATCCCAGGACTCAGCGGGGGAAGCAAAGTGAGCCAGTTCTGAAAGAAAAGTCCTTTATTCAGTTACATTTTTAAGTGTTTATTGTTCGTTGAATTCATTAAGCACTTCTATGGCAAGTAGCTTATTAAACAAGTGTGGTTAATATTTGGGATGTAACGTTTTTTATTAGGAAAGGCAATATAAGTCTTTATTATTCGACAGTCTCTCTGCCATGAGATCTGTGACCCATTTTCAGCCCCCCATGAACACAGCCATTCTTCTCTTGTCATGTTAAGACAAGAAGGGGAATAAACTTTTTTCTTTCTGGGCTGATGACTCTAAGTCTGTTGCAATAGTGAAGTTAAGATTTATATCTCTAGGAAATCTATATTGTCTTCTCCAAGAATTGCAGGCTTGTTACATTTTGGCTTGGACCTCAGTAAAGGGTTTTATAAGCAACCCCACGGGGAAAAAAATTTGGATCTTTGAATTCTTAAATGTGGTTTGTGATAAGGATGTGGTTTCTACCCTTCCTCCCCCACAACTGATTTATACTGAGCCTGTTACTGTTGTTGGAATTTTTCTGGAATTACGATCTCTTCTCAGATGAATTAATGTTAAAGAAAATTAACAACCCATGAATATGAATACCGTAGAGAAGAATATAAAGTACAATGTGATTGTCTCTCTTCCTCTTCCCGTAAGTCTATATGTCTCATTTCTCTGTATATCCAAATACATATATTTTTAAATTGCCTATTCACTTATTTTTTAAATAAGAGATATTGGATTATGCTTTGTATTGTTCTATAGTTTGCTTTTTCAGCCTTTTACTAGGACCTAGAGAGGTTCCAAGCCTACCCAGCCATATGGATAAAAGTGGCAAAATAGTCTGTAGTACAAATCTCTATAGTTTAATAAATTATTTTATTGATCACATTTTACCCGATGTATATTTTTCTTTTGCTCTAATAAATGGTATACAAATATTGAGCACATGTGAGTATTTCTGTAGGAAAACTTCCAAGTAGTGCAGTTGGGCCAAAGAGCCATGAACATTGCAGTTTGGTTTCTGAAAGGCTGTACCAGTGTCTCTTCCCACACATGATATATGAGAGGGTGTGTGTTTCCTCACATCTTGGTCACCTTTAGGTATCAGCATCAACCTTTTATTTATTTATTTTTGCCAATTTAATTAGTCTGAGAATATATGCACAGGGCCTTTAATTTTTCATTTCTTCATTACTAGTTACTTTGACCAATTTTTATAGGTTTATTGGCCATTAGTATTCATCTCCTCAAAGATTTTTCCTAAGTATTTGATGGCTTTTGCTATTAGGATGATTTTTTTCCTGTTACGTTTACCAGGGGTTGATATATATTGCTGATATAAAGAAAATTTGCTGAGTTTTATATGTTGATCTTATTATCCAGCCAATTTATTGCTTTCTTTATAAAGGTTTTGATAATCTCTAAGAATTGTATAGCAATTTTTATAGTTTTTGTGTACTTCCGGGACAGTGTTGAACAGTAGACGTAATGAGAGCTTCTTTGTTTTGGTAACTTTAATAGGAACGTGTGTCTATTTAGTATAATGTTTGTTTTCAAGTTAAGATAATTTTTTTCTATGGCAAATTTGCTATTTTTGAAAATCAGAAATTGATCAGCTTTTTTGACATCAATTGTAATTGTTTTTTCTTAATTTGTTAAAATAATTTGTTTAAAATGATTATCTGTGCATTCTTGTAATAAACTTTACTTAGTTATTATGTGCCAGTTAAAATACATGACTTTAATTTTGTACTGTTGGATTTAATTTGCAGATATTTTATTTTAGTTTTCTTTTTTTGTTGTGATATTGGGCTAGTGACCTTTTCAGTGTTTTTGCTATCTTTGTTTTTGTGTCAGGGTTATACTGGATCCATAGAATGACAAGAATTTTTCATCTTTGTCTAATGCTCTGAAACAATTTACAGTTCAAAGGAATAATGTGGTCCCCTGCTGTCCACAATGGTAGCCACTAGCCACAGATGACCATGGAGCACCTGATACATGACTAGTCTGAATTGAAATGTGCTGTCATGTATGCCTTGGATTTTGAAGACTTAGTGTAAAAAATATGTAAAATGTTTTATTAGTAATGTTTTATTCTTTTTTTTAATTTTTAAATTCTTATTACATGTCTAAATGGTAATATTTTAGATGTGTTATATTAAATAATTTTATTACTTAAATTAAATTTACTGTTTTAACTTTTTAAAATGTGGCTACTAAAAAAATTAAAAATTTTATATGTGGTTCACATGGTATTTATTTTGGATCATTCTTGAGAGTTAACTGAAACTTAACTATATAAACATCTGATCCTGGGCCTTTTTTAGATCTTTACCTTTTCATTATCTTCTTCTAGGGTTGTCAGAAAACTTTACTACCAGTTAAATCAGGTTTGATAATTTATATTTTCCTAGTAGTAACTTGTTTCATCTAGTTTTACATATTTATTGATGTAAAGTTCTACAGAGTACTTACTTTATTTTTATAGCTTTTTAAATTTATTCATTTGAGAGAGAGAGAGAGACAGAGACAGAGGGTGTAAGCAGGGAGAGAGGCGGAGGGAAAGGGAGAAGTAGACTCCATACTGAGCTGAGAGCCCAACGCTGGCTGGATCCTAGGACCTGGAGATCATGACCTGAGCTGAAGGTGGATGCTCAACCATCTGAGCCATCCAGGCACCCCTATAGTACTTATTTTAGTTATAAATAAATAAATATTTGTAGTTTTGTCTCCTTTCTCACTGTTCTCCCCCCCCCCGCCTTCATTAGAATTATCAAGTTTATTTTTAAATTTTTATTTTATTTTTATTTTTTTAAAGATTTTATTTATTCATTCATGAGAGACCGAGAGAGAGAAAGAGGGAGAGAGAGGGGCAAGAGACATAGGCAAAGGGAGAAGCAGGCTCCCTGCAGGGAACCCGACATGGGACTCAGTCCCGGGACCCCCAGGATCATGCCCTGAGTCAAAGGCAGATGCTCAACCACTGAGCCACCCAGGTGCCCCAAGAGTTTATTTTAATGGTCTTTTCAAAAATCAATAATTTATTATACTGGTTAGGTATGTGATTTTGTTATTGATTCCCCCCCCCCCCCTTTTTTTTAACATAGTTCCTTTTGTCAATTTTTCTTGAGTTTGTTACTTTTTTTCTAGATTATTGAATTGAATGAATAGTTGGTTTATTTTTAATCTTCGTTTTCCCCATAAATGCATTTAGGGATGTATGGTTCTCTTTAAAGTGTTGCCTTGACCATACCCCATAGGTTTTGATATATTGTATTCTTACTAGGTGATTGTGTATATGTAATCTGGCCATCTCTTTCTCTTCACCTCTGCTTTGTTATAAAAATGTCCACCAAGGGGATCCCTGGGTGGCGCAGCAGTTTGGCACCTGCCTTTGGCCCAGGGCACGATCCTGGAGACCCGGGATCGAATCCCACATCGGGCTCCCGGTGCATGGAGCCTGCTTCTCCCTCTGCCTGTGTCTCTGCCTTTCTCTCTCTCTCTCTCTGTGTGACTATCATAAATAAAAAAAAAAAAAAAAAAAAAAATGTCCACCAAGATCACCCAGTGAGCCTTTGAGTAACTTCCCACTGCTCTCACCTATAGTGGAAATGGAGCTGATTTATTCTTTAAGGAGCATAACTTTTTAGGTAAATTGTAAGCTGTCCTGTCTTTTGTTAGGTAAGAGCTATAGCCTCTTTCATAGTAATTGGGGCCAGTATCCTCAAACTGCTTCCATTGGTTGCATCCTCAAGTCCTTTCTTTAAGGTATTAATTGTCATAATTCATCATGACCTCACCATTCACCTAACAGAGTACTCCTAGCATATTATCATTATTACTACCATTTATTCAGTATCTACCCACATTAATTGCTTAAGACCCCAACAGTCTTGTGAAATAGGTATTTTATTTTTTATTTTATTTTATTTTATTTTATTTTTTTATTTTTTTTGAAATAGGTATTTTAAAACCTAGATTTATAGATTAGGAAGCTTGGAGAAGTTAAGTGATTCACCTAAGTTCACCTAGTGATTGTTGGAGATTTGAAACTGTATTTCTGAAACTACAAGTCCTTTCCTCTTGACCACAGCAACTGTGCTGTATACTATCACCTGAGGCTTTTCTACCAACTTCAAACTAAGCTGAAACATTTTGCTGTCCCAGTTTTGCCTGTGTTCCTTCTCCTGTTGCTGCTGTGGGTTGGTTGAGGGCAGGGTGTTGAGGGGCAGTGGAGAAAGCGAAAGAGCCCTTGCAAGAGTGCACAGAAAGAACTCTTTCCCAGAGTTGGCGGCCGATCTCTTGTATGAGGGCGGATAGCTTCAAACTTCATATTTTTCCACCGGCCCCTTTTCTCTATCCCTGGCCTCTTTGCTCCTCCACAGTCTAAGGAAGGCAGTAGAGCCTGCAAGAACGTTCTAGTTCATAGATTTTGCTGCAGGAAGATCTTGTCTCTTTCCACGCGACTATCTGGGAAAATTTCCAGGAATCTATTTGCTGAGCAGAGCTTCAGGAGGCACAAGTATTCACCTATTTGATTCAGTATCAAAATCTTATCTCTCCTAGGCCACTGGTTCTCAGCCTTTGGTTTTTAATTTAGGCTGAATTTTTAAGATAAGTGTCATGACTAAAAAAAGCAAGGGACAAGCAGACAGGCTCTAAAAAAGAAAAAGTAATTTTATATTTGTTTATACTGATGATTTTAGAATTTTAAACTATACATGTTCTTTTATCCCCTTCGTAAAAATCTTAGAAAATTCTGACACAGAGAAGTTGTTAACCTGCCTCTTTTTTCCTCTATCACCCGGCTTCAGGGCAGTACCACTGGTCTCAAATTACATAAACATGTTTTGGAGAGCGCAGGCACCTACATATTTAACTTGACAGGAGGTGAGGAATAAGAAGTATGCTCCCAAGCACACATATTCTGTTCTGAAATGAACTGTTCTTCCCCTCCTCTCATCCCATTTGAAGGGCTCCTTGTCTGTAGAGATCTTCCTGACATGCTCTAGTTAGGGTGTGTGTGTTTGTGTTTAAGATGTTATTTTTAAGTAATCTCCACATCCAGGGTGGGGTTTGAACTCACAACCCCAAGATCAAGGGTTGCATGCTCTACTAACTGAGTCAGCCAGATGCTCCAAGTGAGCATTTTTTTCATGGATCCATTACTAGTAACTCTTCCTTTTAGATCAGAGATGCTCAACTTTGTCTACACATGGGAATCAATGTGCTTCAATCAGCTTAAAATATTGATGCCTGGGATCTATCTACAGAGATCTTGATTTAATTAGTCTGGGGTCAATTGTGGGTATCAGGCCTAATGGAGCTCCCCAGTAATTCTAATATGCCTCAAAGGTTGAGAACCACTGTATAGATTATTTTTCTTCTTCTTCTTCCTCCTCTTCCTCCTCTTCTTCCTCCTTCCTTTCCTCCTCCTCCTCCTCCTCCTCCTCCTTCTTCTTCCTCCTCCTCCTCCTCCTCCTCCTCCTCCTCCTCCTCCTCCTTCTCCTTCTTCGTCTTCTTTTGAGAGAAAGAACTCATGCACAGGGCAGAGGGAGAGAATCCTAAGCAGGTTCCATGCTCAGCATAGAGCCTTATGTGGGGCTTGATCCCTAGACCCTATGATCATGACCTGAGCCAAAAGCAAGAGTCGGATACTTACCTGACTGAGCCACCCAGCCGCCCCTAGATTTTTATTTCTGCAGAAATTTGTTGTGTCTGAGGTAACTGGTCCTATGATTGACATGTAGTAGGCTCTCAGTGTTTGAAGAAGAAATAAATAGTGCATTAGAGAGTGGGAAGAGTTCACTTTGCCTCTGCATTCTTCTCGCCCAGCCTCCAAATGCAGAGAAAACATTCCCCGTTAGCATTGTCTTCTGAGATAATTCATTCCTAACAGTGTCTTAAGTGAAAAGCTATGGTACGATCCCATGGATTTCAACCCCAAGCACAATATGGAGAGATTTCTTACCCATAGACTCGTACCTTTGAACCACAAAGTGGTGTTTTGTTTTCAAAGTTGATGGCTCTTGCAGAGGTGGAGTACATAGGCCAACAATGCTTCTTGATTGATTCAGGGCAAGTTGGCTTCTCAAGCTTCCTTGTAATGAGGAACTTCATGTCTCACTGGGTCACTGTCTGAGAATCTGGAGTTATAAATGCTGGCTGTGAGTAGTTTTATTCTGGCCCATACAGACCTAGGCTATGATTGCTAATGTGCCCAGATGCAAAATCTATCACTTTTGTAAGAAGTTAATGTGGTTACCTAGGTGAATGAGGACATAATCCCAGATTACATAATTCCTGGGGTTTTGAACTGAAGTTATTACCCACTGGATCTCTAGCCCTAAAGTTAATCTTGGGCCTTAGTAAGTGATGATACTCTTAACTAGACAACTTGGCATATTTATGGTAATTCCAGGGAATCCTGTGTTCTCTTGGTGGGCCTTGACTAAGATATCAGAGTTGCTTTCCATCTAGATATCAAAGGGATTTATAAATTCTGGAATGTATGATTAATTATTGTGCTTCCCTGTGTATCAGAATGCGTAGTTGGTCCTGGATTAGAAATTAAAAATGAAAGGAATGGGGGATCCCTGGGTGGCTCAGCGGTTTAGTGCCTGCCTTTGGCCCAGGGCGTGATCCTGGAGTCCCGGGATCGAGTCCCACGTTGGGCTCCTGGCATGGAGCCTGCTTCTCCCTCCTCCTGTGTCTCTGCCTCTCTCTCTCTCTATGTCTATCACAAATAAATAAATAAATAAATAAATAAATAAATAAATAAATCAATCTTCAAAAAAAAGGGAGTAGGATGATTTGCTACTATAAGTTAGTGACAGAAAAATGGATGCCTCTGCGAGTAATGCTGAAGGAAAAGAGAAAATGAGGAGTCTATACAAATGAGGAAAGGAGAAAAATCAAAGAAAGAAATGAGTTTGGAAACATCTGGCCTTGTGTCCTGGTATTCTCTTCCTATCCCTGTTTCAAGACTAGAGGGTCCTGTTGGGTAAGGAGAGATGATAGTTCAAGTAACCAAGTTAAAGTCCTTCTAATTGCCTGTGAGGCCTTGTAGAATTCCTCCTACTTCCAACTCAGCTCTTTCTTTTGCTCATTTTGCTCTTGCCATGCTGGCCTTTGCCCTCCATTGAGCAAGCCCACCACTCTTGACTTTGCATTGGCTGTTCTGCTTGTCTGGGATGTTCTTCCACCATATATCTGATGGTCAACTCCCTTTGCTCCTTCAAGTCTTTGCTATATTGCCACTTTCTCATAAAGGCCTACTTAAAATTGCAGATTCTACCCTCTTTCCCCTCAGATTTCCCCAGATTCTACTTTCCCCTCAGCCCCCACTTTACACATCTCTTCATCTTTCTTTCCCTGGCACTGTCACTTTCTAATATGCTATGTAATTTGTTAAATTTGTGTTGCCTATTTTCCCCAATCCATCACCACCCCAAGGGCAGGGTCTTTATTTGTTCCTTTCTATACCTAGCAAAAGTACCTGGCACAGAGTAGGCCCTCAATACATACTGTTAAATGAAATGATTCAATATTCATTGTAGTTCTTTGGCTTGGAAATTAGTTCTACAGACTCAAAGGTTTTGGGCCATTGCTGTTTCTCCTTCTAGGTTTGTCCGACTGTATTTAATTGATTTGTTGGGACTGTTGTCATCATTTTTCTTTCTTTTACCAAAGGCTTTTGTGGAAGGGGGTAGCTGAATCAGACCAACTACTCAGAAAATCCAGAGGCTGTGGGAGTCCCTTGAAGAAGATAGGCCACTGTTAGGAGAAGAGTGGTCCATAGTAGGGGTGGTTTCTTCCATCCCTACAAAGGTTATAGGGATGCTTTCTTGGATGCAAGTTCTCATGAGAGTCCTTCTCAAAAACATGGCCCTTGAGAGCTTTCTGATTTCTAAAGAAGTGAATGGCTCATCCTTTGAAGTAGGGAATTTCAAGGTCCCGCTCAGCTTAGTTAACTGAGCAGTGGTGTTAGCAGTCAGGTCCTGCCTGATGCCTGGCCAAACCGAAGAGGGTCACTTGAACTACTCATTGGGGCTTGTGCTACTAAGTTGCTGTTTTTGTTCTTGCCTTCTCCATCCTCACTATGATAAAATGTGAGAAGCAGTCAGGTTGGGCTTGCCAGCATTTGCAGGGCCTACTGAAAAGGACTTATCTTCAAAAGCATAGGGACTTATCTTCAGAAACATATTTTCCTTCTTTCACCTGCCATCTTGCCTTTGCCAATTATTTATTCTTTCTTTTCTCACTCTTCTAGATGTATACACTTTTCAGAAACTGTCCCTGTCTTGGAGAATTTTCTGCATGAGGTTAAAGTAGCAGCTATCCTGTCATTTTCTATACATAAGACTTTTACTAACTTCAGCCATCTGCAATGGGGTTTGGAGACTGGGAAGGGTAAGAAGCAGGAAGAGAACACCTGTGATCAAAGATCTAACTCAAAACCAAAGCACAAAAATCTGTGCCATTTGTTTTGTTAGACCAGTGCTATTCAGGAGAAGTAGCATGTGAACTGCATATGTAATTTTAAATGTTCAGTAGCCCCATTAAAAAAGTAAAAATGAACAGGTCAAATGAATTTTAATATCTTTTATTTAACTCTATGCATCTAAAATATTAATGTTTTAGCATGTAACCAATGTGAAATTAATGTTTCAACATGTAACCAATTTGTTTTTACATTACCCTTCTACATCTGATATTTTATATCTGCAGCATATTTCAGTTTGGACTGGCTATATATCATGTGCTTAACAGCCAATTGCAGCTCGTGGTTACTATATTGGACAGTGTACACAGAAAGCTCTTACCCACAGTCAGCTATGTTACATGTTATTTTTATGATTGAAAATAGTTGATATCAAAAAAAAATAGTTGATATCTTTCTGCCCTCCACTTTATAACCCAAGTCACCACAAAAAGGCTAAAACATAAACCATATTCAGTGTTCTCAGAAAAGGTAGGGAAATGTGAAGAGTAGGGAAGATTTCTGGTAAGCGTTGCTAAAATAATACATACTGGTGTTCTAGTACAAGGAACCTGAGAAGTATCCTAGATGGAAACCCCAGACTGCACTGTGAGGCCCTCTCCATTTCTAAAACTGGGAGCCTACTAAGGACCCGGAGGAGCCAGCAAATGTGGCTTTAGCTGGGTGTGTCCCTCCTCGTGTCCCTGAGATTGCTAACTTCCCCAGTTTGGCGAGTTTCCCTTCTGGTCCATGGGGCAGAGTTGCAGCTGGGGCCTTCAAGTGCTAAAGGCTCAGTAATGGCCGAGGCCCCAGCTGTGTTCCAGGGACATCAGGACAGTCTGGCTTGTCACCTTGGCAAGCTTTATGGATGGACTCTCTTGGAACTCACCACTCCAAGGACATTTGCTTGGGGGCAATGGTAGTAAAGGGCACGGGGTGGCTGTGTAAGCTGCAGTTCTCGGATTCCAGCCAGCAGAAAGGAAACCAACAAAAAGACATTAAAAACTGAAATGTCTAGATCAAACAGCCTCTTTGCCTTTTTCTCTGTTTTTGTTTCTTGTGCGTATGTAGGAAATTAGTCAGGAATGGGGAGGGGAGCTGTCTTATAACTAGTGTGTATTGATCTTGGGTAAAGCATTGAGCCCATTGCTGGCTGTTACCTAATTTTCTCTCTATTCCTTTTTCAGGCCGAGGAGTCTTGTAAATGTAATGGCTGGAAAAATCCCAACCCTTCTCCCACTCCCCCCAGAGCTGATCTGCAGCAAATAATCGTCAGTCTAACAGAATCCTGCCGGAGTTGTAGCCATGCCCTAGGTGAGTTCCTAAATCTTCAAGGGAACTTTAATGTTGCCTGAAAGTTCTAACTTGCTGAATTCTGTGTGTTAGCCAAACTTGCATGCTATTTACCTCTAAGCGAGGCAGTAACAAAAGAGTCTATTTAGTCTCATGAATTTACTTATGGGAGACAAGCCCTGCACTGTTTGCACTGACTCCTTATCCATCTCTTCCCCTTTTCCCTAAGAGCTGGCTTCGACTGGGGGATTGCCAGATAAGATGAAACAGGTCAACTGAGCTAGAATGAAGTGTAACACGTCCTGATTCATTCTGATGGGGGCCTGAGGGTCTTTCATCTCCAGGGTAGAAAGCTCAACCAACTGGTTCTTTGTCTAATTGTTACTACTATTATTATTATTTTATTTTCTGATTCCCTGAACTTTCTGGAAGTGCTACATTTTATCTTTATATTCTTTAGTTTCCTGCTTCTGGTAGCTCTTTCTTCATTGGGGTTGTGCTTGGTGAATGTTTACTTGTGTTTTCCCTTTCAACCTTCTTATCTCTATCCCTGCAAGATAATCATTGTCAGTTTGGCAAGATAGACTGCCAGAGTTACTCAATGGGACTGTGCTAATATGTTCTTGTCCTGATACAAGTTTTAAGATAAAATTTTTAAAATTGTCTTTGGTTAGAGTAGATAAAAGTTAACGGGTAGCTTTCCCTAGATATTAAAATTCTAGTTCATACAGGATCATCTTGGCATATTATACTTACTTTTCCACCTTTAGTTATCTAGTCTCCTATAGAACATCTCTGTCCTGTTTACTGTCCAGTATTGCTCCATGTAGAACATTCTCAATGAAGTGGCTTTTCCCCCTCACCCTTTCTAAGTCGGTGCCTTCTTTTGACATCATCTCTCAATCTTCCTGGTGATATCAAATGATACAGCATCAGGCTTCAAGGTAGCATGGTGTCAGGCCAAGTCTGAATTAATTTTATTTTGTACTCAGCTGGAGAGTATTTCAATACTTATAGAGCAAAAAAGTAGATAATGTGATCTTCCCTGGAAGTTACTGCACTAGACTTTCTGAGAAAGGAAATCGAGAACCGTGATCTCTCAAAAGAAATAAACACACTAATAATTACATCGTTGTATAACTGGTGTCTAAAATAGTGTAAGTTTGATGTTTGAAACAGCCGTGCAAAGGAAGGATTCCAGCAGTCACAGAATACCTTTGCTTATAACTTACCTTTTTCACCATTGATCCTTGAGTGACTGCCCTTTAGAATTTGCCTCAGGAAATATGATGCAATAAAAAACTGGCTCAGAAACTTCTTAACCACTGGGCTTGAACTGTATTTGGTATTGATTGGGAAATCCAATTATCTTACATCAATTAACATTTAAAAACAGAAGTCTTCTTTCTTAGTTGAACAGATTGTCTCCATTCTGAGCATATAAACACACATGAATGCCCAAAGGCAGAAATGGCCTTTTGGAAAGAAAAGCCAACTTTGTTCCCTTTTATATTTCTTAACAAGCTTTGAAAACAAATACCCTTATTGGATGATACATAATCAAGAATGGGAAAAAAAAGTACATATCCTTTGACCTGGCAAATCCATGCCAGAAATTTAACCTACCTATAAATTAAGATGTGCCCTTAAATTAAACTATAAAGTTATTATAGCCATATCAATGATATTAAAAAAACTGGAAACAACCTAAATATCCCACTGTTAGGAGATAATTGCTTGAATTATGAAAATCTATATTAAAAATTCAATATGGCTATTAAGATGATATATTTTCCAATATGGAAAGACATTCTTAACATTATTAATGAAAAAAAGCAAGTCATAAAGCAATTTAATTGGAGGTTTTGTAATTTAGGACTAAATTAAGGATCCACCAGGCCAAATTCAAATCTTGGCTCTGCAACCAGTCACTGTGAGTTGGGACATGCTATTTCATCTGGAGCTCCACTTTCTTAGCTCTGAATCGAAGTTAATAGTAGTATTTATCTCATAGAATTGTTGTGAGGATTCAATGAGATAAAACACAGTACCTGGCAAATTATTATGCATTACTGATGAAGTTTTGGAATACAAGTGAGGTCCAGAGCTGATGACAAAGAAAGGATTCTTGAGACATCTTTGGTGCAAAATGGTGGTTTTAGTAAAGTACAGGGACAAGCACCCACGGGCAGGAAGAGCTGTTGCTCTGGGCCTGTGAGTAGTGGCTGATTATATATACCCAGGAGTTGGGGGAGGTAAGCAAAAGGGAGATTTTCATATGCTAAGGAGGACATACAAGGTACTGGAGGCCTTGCTTTTCCCTATAACAAGGCATTAACATTAAGACAACTGGAAGCTTCCTGAAGAATGTCACAGGCATCCCACTCTGGGTAGGGGTTGTTTGTGGGTTATCAGCTATGCTTTGTCCTCAGCTAGCCCTGCTCCTTCATCATTACTACTAGCTCTTGTTGTTAGTAGTAGTATTACCAGGCTACTAGAGTTCTTTCACTTCAACCAACAGATATGAATTCTGCTCAAATAAGAAAACTGTTTTAAAAGGATACTGGTAGTACCCAGAAGCTGAAAACAAAGGGAAACCCAGTTTTCAGTGTAGTCCATGGAACCTTAGCTGCAAAAATTTGTAAGCCTTCTGTCCAGGACACTCAACACTGGATGATTCAGCTCCACCTGCCCCTGTCCCTGTGAGTATTGACTTAGAAGGATTTACATCCCTAGAGGATGGAGTCTGATTGGTGTAGCATATGTGATGTGCTGAGCCCTCAGTTGCACCCTTAGAGACCTGCATGGAAGGCGGTCTTTCCCATGCAGGCATGCGGGCTTAAGAACAGCATCATAAGTATAATCTCATTTATCAGTTGAGAAAATATTACATTTTAATAGGTACTAACAGGAATGGATCTGGAAGGATTATGTTGAGTTATTCACAATGCTTTTCTCAGGGTATGGAGGTTTGTAGGCGTTTTAAAAATATTTCCCCCCACTTCCTTCCTTTCTCCCCCCTCTTTCCCCTCTATCTCTCTTCAGTCTGCTTTCTTAAAATTGAAATGTCTGTACACTTTCAAGTGCTCTTGGAATTATTGTCGGAATGCCATAGTTTATTTCTTGGTTTTATCATCAGGGCTCTAGAAAACCTTTTTCAGAGGTTATGCTTCCTCTCCTCTACATCCCTCCACTTAAAAAAAAACTTTTGTTATGGAAAAGCTCATGCATATATAAAGGTAGAAAGAATAGCTTAATAGGTGCATTGTACTTACCACCCAGCTTGAATAATTATTAAAATTTGCCAATTTTTGGAGTGCCTGGGTGACTCAGGTGGTTAAGCATCCGACTCTTGATTTTGAATCAGATCAAGATCTCAGGGTCTTGGGACAGAGCCCTAAGTTAGGCACTGTGTCAGGCTGTGTGCTCAGCAGGGAGTCTGCTTCAGGATTTTCTTTCTTCCTCTACCCCTAGCCCAACATCCCTGCTTGTTCACTTGCACGCACTCTCACAAACAAACAAATCTTTAAATTAAGATTTGTCAATTTCCTTCCCCTCATTTTTTCTTGTCCAGAGTATTTAAATCAAGTTCCACACATATTTCCTATTTGTGCATATTACTTCTTTAAATATTACCAATGAAGTAGAGATATTAGGGCATATGGAATTTGTTAGTCATCACACAGGCCTGAATTCTCAAATGCATTTGAATTTGTGTACACTGTCCTGATTCTACAGTCACTATGCTGAGTATGGTGGATTTAGTTCCTAGAGATCATGCGCATGTGTCAATTTGTAACATTCCTGTACTTATAAATAAATAACCTCCAGGCTTCCCAATTGAGATGATATCTGTTCTGTTGCTTTGCTGTTGGGTACCCTTTCTTTGGTGCAGCCATACATTTTCTCTTGACAGTGAGCTCTGGTTTCATGTGGTCTCCTGACACTTACTTCTTTCCAGGTATCCTTGGCCTGCCATCATTGGATGCTCTTCTGTGTTTCCTGGGTATAAAACATTCAATTGGGAATTAGGGAACAAGAATTCTAGGCCTGGGTCAGCAGTTTACCAGTCCCTTAAATGCTTTGCAGTTCAGTATCTTCATCCATGTTATAGCCACTTGCTACATGAGCTAATGAACACTTGAAATATAGCTACTCCAAATTAAGATGAGCTTTAAGTATAAAATACATGCCAGATTCTGAAAGCTTAGTATAAAGAAAAAGTGAGCTATCTCATGAATATTGATATGTTGAAATGACATTTTAGGAATATTGGGTTGATAAAATATATAATTAAAATTAATTTCACCTGTTTCATTTTCAGTGTTGCTAGTTATAAACTTATACATATGGCTCAAATTATATTTCCTTTGGATAGTGCTGTCTGAGAACTTTCTAGTCCATTTTCTGAAATTGTTATTTGGGATTGTTACAATCAAGTTCATTTTACAAAAATTTAAAAGGGGGTACTAACAAAACACTTCAGTAGCCCAAACATTTCTCCTTATTTTAGTATTAATAAAAATTCCTTATCTTGAGACTACTTATTTAAATAGCGATCTGCTTCTATGATCAGGAAGGAGGAAATAAAGCATTGTGATCAAACACAATTGAAACTTTTGTTGTCATTTTGGATTCCATTGTTCTGAACTGTGCCAGGACGTACTGATTATTACATTTGGCTAGTGATAGTTTTTTGCAGTTGTGTGTGGGAGGTTTTTGGTTATTTTTCAGTGCCTTCGCTTTTTTCTGATAAACATACACACATCCATACATCACACAGACACACTCATCTTTAAACATCACAGTGGTAGAAATTGACAGCTTTTTGTTTTCTACTATGGTTACCTCTGCTTACCTGCTTATTTACAGTAGAAACTTTCTAAAGAAAGTAAAGACTAACATTGACCAGTTATGCTAGAGCTTACTTTCTTGAATAGAAGGAAGTGTGAAGTTTTTCTCATGGACTATTTCAAACATTGAAATCATAGGTAAATCATTTGACCCAAATCATTTTCTTTAGCCTTACCACATTTGCATAGACCTCCACCACTTAATCACCCCAGTTCCAATTTACATATGTGTTGTGCAGATTCTAAATGATATAAATAGGGTGCCCAGCACCCTGATACAGTTTTGTGAATCAAGTCAGCATATTTTTTTTGGCTGAGTGTCTTCTGTTTCTGTTTTTTTTTTTTTTAAGATTTTTTTTTTTAAAGATTTTATTTATTTATTCATAGAGACAGAGAGAGAGAGAGGCAGAGACACAGGCAGAGAGAGAAGCAGGCATCATACAGAGAACCTGATGTGGGACTCGATCCAGGTTCTCCAGGATCATGCCCTGGGCTGCAGGCTGCGCTAAACCACTGCCACCGGGGCTGCCCCTAAGATTTTATTTTTAAGTAATCTCTACACCCAACACAGGGCTTGAACCTACAACCCCAAGATCAAGAGTTGCATGCTCTACCAACTGAGCCACCCAGCTGTCCGTGTTTTTACTAATGCCATCTTTTACACATAGGTTTCAGAGTTGTTAGGAGCTGTGAGTCTGGTACAGCAGGAGTTAAGGGTATAGTTTGGTAATATATTTCCTGGTCACTTGTTATAAGTTACATTTCCCTACCTTCCTTGGGTCATGAATTTGATTTTCTCTCCATGTGCCTCTTCCCAGCTCTGCCTGAATTGAGGTTTCTTCTCTGTATTCTTCAGTTCTAGCTGCAGTAGCACCTGGAGTCCCCAGCTCCATCCCTGTGCACCTGGCTTCCCAAGAGAGTAGTGATCTAATCTGATCTAAACGTTCTCCTGTTTAACCCCTCTGAGCCTCCCACTACTCTCAGAACGAAATCCTGGTTTTGTAGAGCGTGAAGGATTGTTCTGGCCTCTGCCATCTGGTCCTTCCCCCAACCGTCTATGCTGCATTCTGGCCACCACGCCGCTCCATGTTCTTCGAATGTTCTTGACACTTTCTCCCACCCTTGCAGTAGATGCAGAGGCTCGCAGCACCCACAGTGCTTTTTCTTCATTCTCCTCCAGGGGAACCCTGCTCACCTCCCAGGTTTGACTTTTTAGAGCTTGGTAGAGAGAATAAAGGCTTTCTTGAGGCTTTACTGCAATGTTCCTTGCATAACTATAATCATTTATAATTATATATATACACTATATATAATAAATGGTTTTATAATATGTAATTATCTAATATATAATTTATAGTAATTTATTGTAGGTTTTCTGTAGTAGGCTAAGGTTAAGGACTGACTTTTTCTCTAATTCCTAATAGATTTAGTTCCTGGAGCATGACTGGGTTTTATTCCTTCATTGATAAACACTCACTGAATTCAGGAATAACTAAAAAGATGACTGGTTGCATTTATTTGCAGGGGAGCTTACATAGTTTATAATCTGTACCTGAACTATCCAGAACATTAGTCACTTATCACATGTGGCTGCTGAGCTCTTGAAACATGGCTAGCTTGAACTGAAATGCACTGCAATTGTAAAATGCACACTGGTTTTGAAGACTTAGTATGACAAAAGAATGTAAAATATTGATAATTTTTTACATTGAGTACATATTGAAATGAAAAATCTGGTGTATGTCAGGTTAAATAAAATATGAATAAAATTAATTTCACCTGTTTTACCTTTCTAAAGGGGGCTAGTAGAGTACTTATATGTACATAGGTGGCTTATATTATATTTCTATTGGACTGAACTCATGTAAAGGGCTCTTAATCTTAAACTTCCCTTTTTTCTCCATCCAGAGCTGAGACTATAAAAGAGGAAACCATTTTTAAATGATAAACTTTTGCACATTAGTATATTAAAAAGGTTTCATTGAAGGAATTTGTTTTACCTCTTCTAGCTTTGACCTCAAATTCCCATGAGCAAAAAATGTATTTGAACAGCTTACAAATGCTACGGATGCTCTGCTGTTTGCTTTTTTTCCAGTCCAAAGGAGCAGAGACATGTTAGCTGCCCGCCCAGCTGCTGCCTGTTCACACTGCAGGGCATGTGAGGACTGGCAGGCTGTCCTCAAGAGAAGTGCAGGCCAGTAATACAGGGAGCCAGAGCTCAGAGAGGGTCACAGCCTATGGTGACAGTGTGCTTCCTGTTCCCAGCAAGGCAACAGCTGCACCGTGATCCTTGGCAGCGTGCGTTTGGCAGGTCTCTCTGTGGCACCCTGGGTATTTTGCGAGTCTGGCACAGCACTGGGAGGCGCCAAGGTACATCCTCCTGGAGAGATATAAAGAGAGTAAAACCTCCCCCAGTCTTCTGGCTCACACCTTCCCTCTGTTTCCCTCTGCTCTCTGTGCAGGGTGGATACTGGGGGAAGACCATGGCTGAGGAGAGTGAGCTTTTCCCACAAGTAAAGGCTTGGCCAGTTTTGAGTAATTATATTGATGCTTTGTACCATACTCTTGGAAGACTATTTGAAATGAAAGGGTCCTTTATATATGATTATTAAATTCCGGGTGGATGAAAATTTTTTTTTTTAAAAACCTTTTATTGGGAAATAGTATCAAATTTATAGAAAAGTCATAGGAATAGGAATAGTAACAAAGGACATCCCAAAGCAAAGTCCCATTTTGCTCAGATTCACCTGTTAATAGGATTATGCCCTATTTGCTTTGTTTTTTGCTCTCATATATCTACAAATGTACAGACTCTGTGTGTGTGTGTGTATATAAGTCTGTGTGTAGTTGTATATATATATTTTTTTCTGGACCATATAAACATACGTTGCATAGACATGTTGGCCTTTCCCCCCCGAATACAATGTATATTTCCTAAAATTAGGGTATTCTTTTATATAACTTTAGTTCATTTACCAACTTAAGTAAGTTTCTGTGTTAATGTAATATTTTAATGTACTGTTTGTATTCTCCTTTTATCATTTGACCCAGAAATATCCTTTATAGCATATTTTCCTTCACATTAAGCAGCCAGTCTAGAATCACATGTGTAGTTAGTTGTCATGTGAAAGGAGAACACTTTGTCTACTCTACTAATACTCAACACTTCCAGGATATGTCTGGCACCAAATATGTGGGGTTTTACACACAAGCAGTTTTCCAGCTCTCTAGTGGACAGCTACAGGGTGTCTTGCAAATTTTAACTCAGTTCTCACACTAACTGCCTGTAGTTAGTGCAGACCCCACAGGGTGAGGGCTCAGTCCCCTTCCTTCCCCTTACTTCAGGTGCCAATCGCAAGCCCGCGTTTTACCTGTGCTTCTGACCCGCTGGCTAGAGATGGGAGATTCTCATGACCTCTTCCTGGGGTTGGATAATTTTCTGGAGCAGCTCACAGAACTTAGGAAAACAGTTTTTTATTTGATTACTGGTTTATCATAAAAGGATACGGGGTCAGGAATAGCCAGTCACTCAGAGCAAGGCAGGGGGAAAGGAGCACGGAGTTCTAAGTATGCCACTCTCCGAGCACCTTCCTGTGCATGCCAAGCTGGAAGCTCTCAAAACCCCTTCATTTTTTTTTTTTTTAAGATTTTATTTATTTATTCATGAGAGACACAGACTGAGAGACAGAGACATAGGCAGAGGGAGAAGCAGGCTCCCTGCAAGGAGCCTGATGTGGGACTCTATCCCAGGACCCTGGGATCACCACCTGAGCAGAAAGGCAGACACAGACACCCAACCACTGAGCCACCCAGGCACCTCTCTTCAGACCCTTTCAGTTAGGGTTTAACGGTGACCACATTATGTAGGCATGATTGATTACATCTTTGGCTATTAGTGATTAATTCAGCTTCCAGATGACTTCCTCCTCCCACCACAGGTAGAAGAAAAGGGGCTGAAAGTTCCAACCCTTAGGCAAACAGTCCCCATCCTTTAGGGACTTTTAAAGGTCATTAACATAAGCTGTGATATGGTTGCAAGGGACTTGTTATGAAAAACAAAAGACACTTCCTTCACATTATTGCACTCATTACTTATGACATTCCAAGGGTTTTAGAGAAGCCCAGTGCCAGGGGGAAAAAAAAAGAAGCACTATATCAGGAACAAAGAGCAAATATATATTTCTTATTATAAGTTACAATATCACAGCAATATCAATATTTCTATTGATCTGGAACAGCTCCTCAGCTTTTTTTTCTGGGTATTTTTTGGGGGGGAGCGGCGGGTCTTTTATGACATTGACATTTTGGTGGAGGAATGTTTTAAATTTTAAAAACAAACCTGTTAAAGAGCCTAGGAGAAAATACATTTTTGTCATCTCTTGTGTATGAAGGGAAGACCTTTGCAAGCCAGACCTTAAAGAAATGCCAGACCTAGATTTGACTTTATGAAAAATTTAAAATTCCTTTAGAACCCACCCAAAACCCAACAAAATCCAGAAGCATTTAGAAAGAAGATGAGAGACACAAAGCTCTTTCAAGGCAGTAAGAAAAAGACTACCATCCCAAAACAGGAGCAAAGGATCTGAATAAGTAGTTGCACAAAAGAACCAATACAGATGGCCAGTGAATGACCTTGCATGGCCAAGGACATGCAAATCAAAATTGCTGGGGACTCATTAATTTTCAAGATTTACTTAATTACTGAGAAAGATTCCTCACTATAGGCAAGAGTGGGCACATTCTTTCACACAGTTGATAGAGTGTACATTGATGGGCGAAGGTAAACTAGGGAGCATATACAAAAGCTTTATTTATTTAAATGATTTTATTTTTAAATAATCTCCACACCCAACCTGGGGCTCAAACTCATAACCCTGAGATCAAGAGTTGCACGCTCTACCAACCAAGCCAGCCAGGCACCCCTACGAAAGCTTTAAAGGGCAATGATTCAGTGTTATGAGTTCTATGGCAGATTAACTGCTGCAGATTTGTGCATTGTAGTTTACAGATTTTTAATTTAATTAAATTTTTAAAAAAGATTTTGCTTATTTATTCGTGAGAGACACAGAGAGGGGCAGAGACACAGGCAGACAGAGAAGCAGGCTCATGCAAGGAGCCCGATGTGGGACTCCATCCGGGGACTCCGGGATTATACCCTGGGCTGAAGGCGGTGCTTAACTGCTGAACCACCCAGGTGTCCCAGGTTTTTAATTTTAGTTTTTAGTTTTTAGTAATGTGCTTTCAAATTACACGATAGAGGCATATCTCTATAGGTATATGTTAGATGTCTAACAAGTTTTAGATAATTGAAGGTAATCTATTGGCATCAAAAAAGACTTCTTTAGAAAAGACTAAAAGGAGGGTTTCTTTCCATTATGAGTGACCCTTTTTAATTAAAAATGAATTATCAGTACAATAAATAGTTTGGCTTTGTAGTTAGAATGAAGCACACCTGGATGTTTGCATGGGTTAGGATGTTTGCACTGTGGGTTCCTGAGTAAGTCCTGTCCAGTTTTGGCCAATAGCTCCAAAGAGTCAGTCTTTGGATTTGGTGGAGATGGGGTTGTTTGAAGAAAGTGATGTTTTAGGAAGAGTACCCTGTACTCAGAGAAAACGGTCTGGGGCTCTTTTGGTACTCTGGGCTTGAGAGCTCAGTCACCACATGGAGAAGTGGTGATTCTGAGAGACAGTGAGGAAGCTCACCTGAATCTGGTGACTGGGAAGATGAAGGAGGTAAAGGACAATGAAGGAATGAATGACAGGCTTCTTGTCACACATGGGGCTGGCTGGGAGGAATTGCCATCTTGAGGAGGGCCTGAGGATTTTGACCCTAGGGTCAAGGTTGTCTTGATGGTATACACTGATGTTGTTGGGATGGGGAGGCACTAAGGTACAGTTAGTTGGTAGGGTGGATCTGATGAGAGAGAGAGCTGACAGCTAGATGGAGAGACTAGAAAAGGACTCTTGGTCAGAAGGGGCCCATAGTTGGAGAATCTGAGAACATGACAGGTCCAAACAACTAAGTATTTGTACAGTGTAGATATAACATGCTTGTCTAGCTTTCTCATCCAGGGAAGCTTCTCTTTCCTAGCAACTTGTATAGACCTTCTACTTTCCCTTCTCAAGCTGATGGTCCACCCTTCTACTTTCATCTGTCTTCACCCACCCCATCATTTATTCTAGGAAGCTTAACCTTTTTCATATAGTATTATCCTTCTGCCTCAGTATACCCCCTTTCACTCCAGACCCACTTTTCCTTTAGTGTCAGAAGAAGAGATACTGATGCTGTTGTGCTGCAAAGTTAGCCCCATTTGTCCAGCACAGCTGAATTTCCCTCCCTCCTTCTGAGAAACGTGCTGTTCCATTCATCCTCCCTCCTGAGTCCTGTGTGCTTTGGCTTACACACACACAGCTTTGAGGAGAGGTCACAGATTTCATTATGCACAGGATCAGAAGGAAATGAACTTCCTCAGGTCTCACTTCTTAAGCATATTGATGTTTTTATCTGGTCTGTTCTTCAGAATATGCTGGGAGATGTTCCCAAACAGTGGTTTTCAAACTGTAGAGCCCCCTCACACGGGGAGGAGATGCCCCCCAACCTCGCCTTCTGAAAAATAGGCACTTCCACTTCTGTTTCAATCAGAACAGCTCTAATTCTGATTAAGAATTCATTTGGGTTAAGCGTTTTGTAACTTAAAGAAAATGAACCATTGGTTTAAAAAATAAATCATAGCTTGTACTTCCATGAGGTAAACCCACTTAATGTTAGCACCTTAGTTACACTGTTTTATATTGTAGAGAATCTGAAGGAATTGATGTAAACTGACTGCTTTCATAGCTTATCACTGAAAAGCAATTAAACATTACAAGGTAAAAATAGTCTTCAATAAAATTATTTCTGTAAATAACTGACATAAAAAATTTTGACCTAGTTGTCTCCAGAATGAGGCCTATGTCCCAAAGGCTTCAGACTGACCTCAAGGAAAATTTTTTAAGTAAAAAAAAAAAAAAAAAAAAAAAAAGGATGACCTGGCAAACAGTCTGCCTAAAAGGAAGTCTAATTTTGGACATCTTTTAGAAAATGATGAAGTCATATATTGTATAACCAATAGAAAGTAATAGATTTGCATGTTAATTTTTTATTTACACACATGTATATATGTGTAATTTTTCCATGATATGTTACTTATGTTCTGAGTTTAGTCAGTTACTCTCTTTTTGGTAATGTTGATGTTTTCAATTTAGATGTACGTACTAGATTTATTCCACAATTTCTAAGGTAGACAGATCACCAAATTTCCTTCCTCTTCTCTTACCCCCAAAAATGCTTTATGGGGTTCCCGTGTATGCACACACATGCACACACACACACACAGGTCTAGATATGTGCACATCACACTCATCACTAGTGGCCTGTGACGTTGGGCCCATCACTCTGTTTTTCTTTTTCTCTGCATAAGAAAGGAATGAAAAGTGAGTGGCTGCTGCCCCTCTAATTATGAGTTCTTTCATCTGGCTTCCTCATGTACACTTACAAGTCCCAATCTCTTGGTATTTAATCCTCTTGACTCTCTGAAAATGCTTCTTATCGGATATTTTAGTTTGAGCTCCCTCAGAAGCAGAGTCCAAGACAAGGATTTGAGTGCAAGTAGTTTATTTGGCATGAAGCGAGGGGAGTAGGAAAGCTAAATGAGGAGGAAAAAGTGGCCAATAAAGGGTGAATTACTGAGCCGGCTTCCCACCTTAGGCAACTGCTACTTAATTTTGTGGGGGAAATTTTGGGAGTCAGTTTTTCAACCTGAGGGATGAGAGATCTAGGGTATTTATTTTTAGGCTAATGTCTTAGTATTGGGTTGAAGGCTGCTGCTGAGTGGCAGGTAGGTGGCAGAGCAGATTACAGTGACAGAAAAAGCCCTTAGGTAGAGAAACAGAGCTGTTGGTAGTTGGATGCTAGGAGGTATGCCCTGAAGTGGGAAAGAAAGGGGATATGGGAAGGTACCAGCAGCATTCTCTGTCCCAGTCTCCTGATTGAGCTTCATGGTTTATTTAAAAATTTTAAAGATTATTTATTTGAGAGAGCATGCACAAGCTGAGGACAGGGGCAGAGGGGGAGGGAGAGATTGAGGACAAGCAGACTCCTCACTGAGTGTGGGGGCCTTATGTGGGGCTCTACCTCAGGACCCCGAGATCATGATCTGAGCCAACACCAGGAGTCTGACGCTTAACACTTAACCGTCTAAGCCACCTGGGTGCCCCAGGCTTCATAGTTTAATGACAAGAGCACCATGGTCTCTGGAGTAGACTGACCCATGCCTGACACCTAACAAGTATTCCTCAATAATCTTTAGTTTTATCTCCTTTTAAGAAGGCAAACGAAAGCCCACTACTCTTCTACATAGTTTAGTCTTTAACTTCTGTGTTTCAGCATTTTGAAGCCAGCACACCAAGAGCTATATCCAATAAGTTTCCCCTTGAAGTGTTATGTGATAAACATAGTGATAAGTACTGGAGATGCAGAGGTAAGAGACATGATCCCGACCCAGAGGAATTCCTGAGCTAGGGACTGATTATTGAGTGGCTGATCCAGAAAACTCTTTTCAAGTGAGAAAAGAAGTGAATCAGCTGATCAACAAAAAGTGTGCTTGTGGGTGCTGTGGAATTTGGTTCAAGTGTTCTTCCCATTTGGAACCTGGCCCTGCATTGTTCACTAAGTTTGGATAAAACAGCATCTATTCTCTAAGCCTCAGTTTCCTCAGTTGTCAGATGGGATCGCTAATGCCTACTCATGGGATTATTTGAGGATTAAGTGCAATAACCTTAATAAATGGACTGGATCTGTGTAGAAGAGAGGACAGAGGCCTGGGAGGGAAGGTTGATGGTGAGGTCACTTACTATCGATCTTATAGAACTAAGTCAGAAAAATGGGTTTGTGGGCTTGATCATGGAAGGCTTTGAATCTCAAACTCAAATAGGCCTTGGGATTCTGGTACAAGGAGAGGCTGAAGGAATGTCAGTCTTCACACTAATATGATAATCTTGGCTCACAGCTTTCACAGCCATGGTGGAGACCAGCCATATTCTTATGTGGAAACAGGAATTAAACACTGTCAAAAAGCAGAAAGAGACCCATAAGTACAAAATGATGGTTGCCAGAGGAGTGGAGGTGGGTGGATGGGCAAAGTGGGTGAAGGGGGTAAGGGGAAGTCCAGGTTTCTAGTTAGGGAATGAATAGGTCATGGGGATAAAAAGTATAGCACAGGGATTATAACCAATGTTATTGTGATAACGTTGTGTGGTGATGGCAGCTCCATGGTGGTGAGCACAGCATAATGTATGTATAGACTTGTCAAATCACCATATTGTACATTGGGAATTAATGTAATGTTGTATGTTGACTATACTTCAATTAAAAGAATTTAGGGACACCTGGGTGGCTCAGCGGTTGAGCGTCTGCCTTCAGCTCAGGGCATGATCCCAGAGTCCTGGGATCGAGTTCCCCATTGGGCTCCCTGTATGGAGCCTGCTTCTCCCTCTGCCTGTGTCTCTGCCTCTCTCTCTGTCTCTCATGAATAAATAAATAAAATCTTAAAAAAAAAAAAAGAATTTAATACTATGATGACCAACAAGTGGTGCCAACACTGGATCTTAAACAATCCATTATCAGGATGCATTAGCCACTGGCCTATTTTTGGTCTTGAAAGGGGAGGCTAAGGCTCAGCAAGGTGACAGTCTTTTTTTTTTTTTTTTTTAAGATTTTATTTATTTACTCATGAGAGATAGAGAGAGAGGCAGAGACATAGGCAGAGGGAGAAGTAGGCTCCTTGTAGGAGCCTGATATGCGACTTGATCCTAGGACCCCAGGATCACACCCTGAGCCAGAGGCAGATGCTCAACCACTGAACCACCCAGGTGCCCCAAGGTGTCAGTCTTTTAATTATAAGTCGACTTTGTGAGAAGATGTAGATCTTAGAAGAGTTCAGATATTTCCTCTGTCTACAATGTAATCTAATGGACTGGTGTCCCAGAAGGTTTGGAGAGAGACCCTTTTCTATTTTAAAATTGAGAACATTTGCAGTTTCCAACTGATGTGTCACCTATGTTCCTTTGATCTTTGTCTTCAGCTGCTCATGTCTCCCACCTGGAAAATGTGTCAGAGGAAGAAATGAACAGACTCCTGGGAATAGTGTTGGATGTGGAATATCTCTTTACCTGCGTCCACAAGGAAGAAGATGCAGATACCAAACAAGTTTATTTCTATCTATTTAAGGTGAGGTTTTACCATTATAAAAAGGTGTTTCTTCTTTCTCTCATTGTTCAAATGTGCTCAGTTTCTGCACACCAGGTCATGGGTGGGAATGATATGTTTGCCTTCAGGGTTTATGGAAGCATGCATTTTTTCATGAGGGATTCTCTAAAATGACCCACCATGTGTTGAACACATCACTCTCCTTGAAAGCCTTCATATTTGTATGCAGATTTGAATATCTTTATTTGCTTATGCTTATAGATTTCTTTCCATCCACCCATCCATTCATCCATCCAAGTATGTATTGCACACCTGCTCTGTGCATGGCACTCATGTAGGCATGAGGGATAGAGCAGTGGGCAAACAAAGTCCTTGCCCTCATGGAGTTGACATTTCAGTAGAAGAGGCAGACAATCAACCCATAAATAATATATTTGCAGGTGGTGATAAGTGCTGTGAAGAGAAACAAAGTAGGGTAAGTGGAATCAGAATGGCAGGGATGGTGGTGGGTGGGAGGACATAATAATAAGGAAGAGCAGTTAAGAAAGGCCTCTTTGAGAAGACCACAGTTGAGCAGAAACCTGAGTTGGGGGCCAGGATCCATTGCTGAAAATGGCTGAGGGAAGAGCTTTCCAGGCAACAGAAGGAACGCCATCTAGGCCTTGCCCTGACTGAGCTTGGTGTGATGAGGGAACAGCAAGGAGGCCTGTGTAATGGAGCCCGGTGAGCAAGGGGAGGGTGGGAGGAGATGTGGTTGGAGGGTGGCGCCAGGGCCTTTGACTCTCAGGCTTCAAGGGGAGGAATCAAGAATTTCCAAATTTGGGCATCTCACCACTGTCCTCTGTGTCTTGTTGACAGCAGCCCCCGATTTCTGCTGCCACTCCCTATAGCTTCTTCTTCATGGCTCTGCCTCAGCTCCACCTAGGTCACATCCACTCCCTTCCTACAGACATAGGTCTCCCCAGGCTCTGATTGCTGTCAGGCTGGACAGATGGGGGAGAGAAACTGGTGGTGGGAACAGACAGAAAGACTTCTGGTTGCCAAAAATACATTCTTAAAGGGGGCTGACAGAAGAAGTAATTAAAAAAAACAAAAACAGAGGGGCACTGTTGATTATGTTGTATTGTATAATATTTATAAGGTTCTTTAAAAAAGAAAACAAAACGCTCTACTCAGTTTATAGCTAGGAAAGGTTTGCCTCTTTAATAACCACTGTGCTTCATTTTATATGACAAGGATAGGAAAATTTTCCATTGAGTTCCCTCTTTTGCCTTTGACTGCTAGGGATCTCAGGCAAATTTTGTATCCCAGTTCCTGTAGCTGTTTTTTCCTTTTTTTTTTTTTTTTAAGTCTGAATTTACCTGATACATAATTTTCCCTTCTTCCTATTTATTAGCTTTTATCTTTTTGTTTTTGTTTTTTTTTTTTGGTGGGGGGAGTGGTTTGAGAATAGAGAGGAGACAGGTGTGGGAGTGAGAATTGTATTTTTAAGCTTTGGGGTCATGTGGGGATATTAGTTCTGATAAGATTAATGGGAGGTGGGGGAGAGGAGAAAGAGAGAGAATGAGAGGACAGGTGTGGGCAGAAAGAGAGGAACCCCTGAATTCCCCACTACCATTATCAGGCCCTGGGCTACTCCAGGTGACAACTTGTTGACATGGCCCTGAGGCCTGAGTCATCCAGATTGAACCCCCTGGCAGGTTCATGCTGTTTAGAGCTTCTTTGGAAAAAGATCTTAGTTGAAGAAAAACAGCGTCTGCATGACTGCAGCGATTATTTGTCTTGGAACCAAGCGCCCTGGCAGCCCCACCGCCCTGCTGGAAGTGAAGGTGGTGTCAAGGTTTCCATCCTGCCAGCCTCCTCTTGATTCCGTTTATAACTAACCAAATAGGCCAGACAGCATTGCTTGGCTTTGAAGTACGTTTTGTCTCTCCTTCTCATAACCTCCCTCATCTTTAACAGCGCAAATATATTTACTCATGGGAACAAAATCTAAAATATTCAGCAGTCTCCCCCAACTCCTCCCAGAGTCGTTCTTTGGGCAAATAGGTAATAAATCATCCATTCCTTGGCTTTTGTAAAGCAGTTCTTGTGTCTCATATGTCTCTATAATTAAATTAGAATGAAATATATTCTACATCTAAGTAACATTTAACAAATTTCAGGCTTCAATGTTGAAAATAAACCCAGTGGAAAGCTGCTTCCTAAAGCTCAGTGTATCCTAGAGCTTGTAAATGTGGCTCTGGAGCTCGACTCTCTGGGCTTTAGTCCTGGCGCCATCTCATGTGAAATGTGACTTTGGGCAAGTTATCATCCCCCACTTTCCTTATCTATAAAATACAGACAGTAATAGAGCCTACATCTAAAGGTTGTTAGGAGTATTAAACAAGATAAGACTTATAAAGAACTATAAAGAGTGCCTGGTGAAAGTTAAGGATGCAAATGTTTGCTGCTACTATTAAATTTCTTTTATATGCCCACTCATCCCGGCTCCATCCTTTTGTAGATGGAGAAGTTGAGATTCAGCGTCTCCCTAACCATCAGTTTCTCTCCAAATTGAAACTCTCAGTGGACCACGTTCCTAGATGGTCATATTTAAAGTGGGCAAAGTAGGCAGCCAGAATTATTTGTACTTAAATTCTGCACTCAATCTTTCCATATCCTTAGAAACACATATATTGACGTATCATTCTTGCATGTTTATTTTTATAAAAATGGGCATAATACATTGAAAGGATCAACAGATTCCCCGTGCTACTAATGTATATGGCACCCCTAGAAGAAATTGAAGCCCTTGTAAGACATGGCTCAGGGGGACACATGGGGATCTTCAACCTTGGCTGTTTGTCCATTTCCATTAACTACTGGGAGCATGGTTGCCATGTTTTGCTTCTATTGAAAAGGCAGTAAGTGGAGAAAAGAGAGAAAGATGTAACTTAAATAAATGCATGGTCGTATCATACCTGGCCCACATGGAAAGGTTACAGAATTTTCCAGCAAAAGTTGAAGGCAAAGGATTTCAATATCAAATTTATTTTCAGATTAGGTCTTGATTAGTGACTCTTGTGTTCCCTTTTCTCTCAGATATTTGCTCTTTGAGGGCTTTAAATTCCAGTGGCAGGATTAAGAGCAGTGTTTTGTTTTGTGGGCATTGAGATGCCGAACACTTGGCTTGTATTCTGTGCATGGAGAGGAAATGAAAAGAGACCGCAACACTGAAAGTTGCCAATTGACAGCCCTGCAGAATTCCTTCCTGAAGGGCCCAGGCCCTAGTTTATGCATATGACATACAGCTGGGACAAACAGCCCTCTCCTCTGGCCTCAAGCGTGCAGAATGGATCTCTGCTTTTCAGGGGCTTAAATATGAACCTACTTAGGGGCTGGATGGGTGGTGCGGCCGATTAAGGGTCCGACTCTTGGTTTTGACACCAGTTGTAATCTGCATGAGATGGAGCCCCGTGTGGGTGAGGAGCCGGCTTAGGATGCTCCCTCCCTCTCTCTGTCCCTCCTCCCCATGTGCCCTCTTTCTAAAATAAATAAATAAATCTTAAAGAAAACCCTCCAGAGCATCAGCATACCTGCAGCGGCTTAGACGGGCACATGCAAAGTGTGAGTGTTGTATACCAGGCCTTGGGTCAGTGGGAATCTAGAAATGGTGGGGAGAAGGGAAAATAAGTAGGATAGGGGTGCCTGATGGCTACTGCTGGTGCTCTAGGCTGCTCTGGTCATGAGTATGAAGGCAAATTTGGGTTACCTGGTAGTAACCCATTTTATTGATTTAAGGATTTATTTACATGTAGATAAGATTATTAGAATATGGTGACTTCCCTTCAGAGGCTGTGAGGTGTGTGTGTGTGTGTGAGAGAGAGAGAGAGAGAGAGATAGACATTGATTTTTTTTTTCTTAATGATTTTTTTTTTTTGCAGCTCTTGAGAAAGTCTATTTTACAAAGAGGAAAACCTGTGGTTGAAGGCTCTTTGGAGAAGAAACCCCCATTTGAAAAACCTAGTATTGAACAGGTAAAAATTTAGAAAAAAAAAAAAAAAAAGAGAAGCCCCTTTTTATTGCTTTGAGGCTGAACAAACCTAATCTTCCATCTCTATATGTGTCTTCTTTCCATTCTCTATACTTGGCTAGAGATGCTCACTGAGTCTGTAGATTGTCTTGGACTTTTTGCATCAGAAATGCATACTTAATTTAATAAATGATCTAGCTTTTGTCTTTTTTTTTTTTTTTTTTTTTTTTTTAGCTTTTGTCTTTTATGGTTGCTGTATACTCAGAATTCACTGTGTTTGGGGAAGAAAAAAATTAAGCAGAACATGTAGGTCATAAGAACACATGGAATGTGCTTTTTCTTGATGTTGATATTTTAAAATTAAGTCTTTGTCCTTTTGTTTGTCCCTGTCTGAAAAAGCCTATTGAGGTGAAGGGAATTCAGGAGCATTGTGACAAACATTGTAAGTCAAGCAAAAAACACAAAAAAGAAATGAGACTTTGCATCCAGAAATTGACTTCCTGTTACATTGTGATTCCTGGAAAGACATTGGTTTACTTGAGGAATCTGTTGACACATATAGACTTTTTTTGTGAGGTATTGTATCTCTCCTCAAAGTCACTTTTTAGTCTACCATTATTTGGTTAACAAAATCTCAGGCACTCTTGACTGAATTTCTTTATGGGAATGATTATAGAAGCTAGGACATCAGAGTCACTACAAATACAAATAAGAAATTTTATTTCTTATTTGTCTCCAAACTCTATTCAATAAGAATTTATTGCTCTTTTATTTGAAATTAGATTAGATGGGATGTTTTACAGAAACATTAATCTACAGATTCTCTTAAAAGCTTATAATTTTGAATAAGAATTTTTTTTTTCTTGTTAAGCTTGCCAAAGCCAAAAGAGTGATAGTAAAGAGTTTAAATTTTAGTGGTTTGGTTCAATGGAAGACCTGTGAGCAGCCCAGCCTTGTGATTAAAATTTTGGTAATATAAAAACATAATGTTTATCAAAGAACCTCATTATATGTTGACCTACTATTTTGATAGTGCAACAAGAATTATTCTGCAAAATACTGATATTTTATTAAGAGGTTTTGACCTTTTCTGTCTGTGATTTTGATTTTCTCTTTAATGCTTGAGAATTGCAGCAGGCATAGAAGAGCAACCCACAGCTTCTCTGTCTTGTCACTTTTCATCCACTATGATCTGTGGCATGATCCCCTCTAGGCATTTGCGTTTTCTAATAGAGAAAAGGAAGAGATTTTTGTGAATAGAGAAATGTCTGTTCTCTAGCTAATAACCACCAATGGTACTGACTGTGTGGGTGTTCAGAATTAGTATGGTTGCATAGCTGTACGAATAAATTGCCTTCCCTCCTTTTAAGGGTGTGAATAACTTTGTACAGTACAAATTTAGTCACCTGCCATCCAAAGAAAGGCAAACAATAGTTGAGTTGGCAAAAATGTTCCTAAACCGCATCAACTATTGGCACCTGGAGGCACCATCTCAACGAAGACTGCGATCTCCCAATGATGATATTTCTGGATACAAAGAGAACTACACAAGGTAATCAGATGACCAGTTCTTTTCTTTTGGCCTCTTAGAGCCTGTTGTAGACATAAAATTACTACTTGTCTCTGCAAGCAGAGGGTTGCCCTCTTACATGGAAACTCCATCAATTCAGAGAGAATGTTTCTATAATTTAACTTTTTATTAATATCATGATATTTTGGGGGATGAGGTCCCGTAATATCCAGTGTGAGAGTGATAGCTACATGGAGCTACTGAGCACTTGAAATGTGGCTAGTATGAATTGAGATTTCGAAGATTATACAAAAAAAAGAATGTAAAATATTTCATTAGTACTTTTTAATATTGATTACATTTGAAATGATAATATTTTGGATATACAATTAAATAAGATATTAAAGTTAATTTCATCTATTTCTTTTTACCTTTTCAATAACTACTAGAAAACTTAAAATACTTAAAGTGGCTTGTATTGTATTTCTACTGAAAATCACTGACCTAGGTAATCATACTATGACTCTGCAATTATTATATAGAAACTTCACTCATTTAAAAAAACATTGACATATGAATATAATAATGTTAAAAAATTTTTATAAAGAAGGAGTGATCACCCTAGTCCTATCACCATGTTGAGACTGATATCATTACACATGTTGTCTTCCAGTCTTTGCCCTTTAAATAATTATTTTATGTTAGTTAGAATGAAAAATATATATATATAGAATTTGCATTCTTTTGTCCCCCTACTTAACATCATATCAAACATTTTACTGGTTACATTATGGTCTGTTGAGTTGATGTACTGTAATTTACACAACCTTTTCCCTGTTGGTGGACTTCAGACTGTGCGAATATTCTTGGATTGCACATTTCTCCCCCCTAACATGGAAATTTATTTTTATTGTTTATGAATTACAGAATAATAGAATTGACTTCAAAAATCTTTGACATGGGCCACACAAAATTGGATGACTTACATTTATTTTTATTTGAATGAGAGTGTCTTGAATTATCCATTCTATTTCCCTTTTTATAACTTTCCCCTTTTTTATTTTATTTATTTATTTAAGCAATCTATACTTACTGTGGGGCTCGAACTCATGACCTAGAGATCAAGAGTCACATGCTCTTCTGAATGAGCCAGCCAGATACCCCATCCTCTTTTATATCTTATTGGCACAGTAAGCTTGCTTCAGAAGGTATTCCTGACTTAAAGTAGGCAATGTTTTTTTGAAAGCCTGAGAGCACTTGTATTCAAGTTTTTAAGTTTTTTTGAGGGACGCCTGGGTGACTCAGCACTTGAGTGTCTGCCTTCAGCTCAGGGCGTGATCCCGGAATCCTGGAATTGAGTCCCACTTTGGGTTCCCTGGATGGAGCCTGCTTCTCACTCTGCCTATGTCTTTACCTTTCTTTCTCTCTGTGTCTCTTATGAATAAATAAATAAAATCTTAAAAAAAAAAAGCTTTATTTATGAGAAAGAACAGGCAGTGTGAGCAAGGGGAGGGGTAGAGGGAGAGAGTCTTCAAGCAGACTGCCCACTGAGTGCAGAGCCCAATGAGGGGCTTGATCTCAGGACCCTGAGATCATGACCAGAGCTGAAACCAAGAGTCAGATGCTTAACCGACTGAGCCACCTAGATACCCCTCCAGCTTATTTTCTGTAACAGCAGATGACCTGTAGAAATGAATATAGTTTAAGATAAGCTACCTCTCTGATCATTGACCAGATATTCATGAGTGATATCTCCTTTCCTCTCCTCCTTTCTTTTAAAATATATATAATTTGAGTTATAAAGTATTTCCTTACTAATTGACTTTTATGGGAATTACAGATTCGCTCAATATCAGTTTTTTAAATTCTATATTTTTTCTATACTTTCATTTCAGATTTTTTCATGAAATAATATGGTTCCTATATTATTTTAACTTGTTTATAATAAGGGTAGAAATAATAAATCTATCAAAAATACAGTGATGACTGGCTGGCTCAGAGGACCTTGCAACTCTTAACCTTGGGTTCATGAGTTTGAGCCCCATGTTGGGTGCAGAAATTACTTTAAAAAATCTATCTGTCTTTTAAATCCATCTATGAACAATTGGCTAAGCTGAATATTTGCCAAAGGCAGACCACTGAATGTATTTACATATACTCTTAACAGAGGAAAAGTTGTTTCATCGAGAAGGAGAATTAAATGTAAGGCAACATAGAAGAGATCACTGTATTTTACAAACCAGTAAAAATGCTATGTAGCATTTGGGAATTACCAAGAATTGGGAATTACCAAGAATTACCAAATACTTATGGAGTAGTGAAATTAGAAATCAAACTGTGAAATGAACAGTGGGTTTGAATCATAGCTCTATCCCTCCCTAGTTCTGGATGCTTCAGACCAGTCATGTCACCTCCTTGACCTTCAGTTTCTTCATCTGTCCGAGTCTCATGAGTACTGTGAGTGTTGTGTGTAGTGTCTGGCACACAGAGCAGGCACTCGGAAGAAGCTAGTCATCATTTTCCTCCCACACATGTTGTTCTCTAAACCTCAGTCACTGCGTGGGACTCTTAAGTGAGAGCATGTACAACTGCATGAGAGTGTCATTATTTGAATATCACTTTAGAAACTAAAATAACAGGGAATAGAAAGACAGCAGCAGATTCCTTTCTGTTGGCCCAGCATCTTGAGCCAATGACTGAGGGTAGAAGAGTGGAGTCCGACGATGGTGAAGAGAAACCTGCTGAGAGACTCGAATGAATACACCCTGATGAGTTCTGAAACCTGCTGATCTCTAGGTGGAATGTAGACCAAGAGCCTCTTAATAATAAATAAGGAAATGAAGGTAGACGACACTCGCCTCCTCTGCTTGCCTGCTATCACACCATGTTGATGATGAAAGGAGAGTACAGAGAAGCAACCTGTGAAAATTATGAGAATCAGTAATTGTTTCAGAGTAAAATCTCATTGTCATGACAATTTAGGATTTTAATAAACCACATTCCACTACAGCATGGTGTCTCACTGATACTAATCTTCTAAAAAATGGGTAATATTACAGGCTGCAGGTTTTATCTTGATGTGTAAGTGAACCACAGGACCTGGAATGCTGGTTCAGCATATAATTGACAGCAGTTGTAGCAATTAGAAGGGGCGGAACATTTACTTCTGGAGCTTAAACATCAGCACGAAAATGGGGGAAATAGGACTCTGTGGAAGAGATCAGACTGAGAAAATTATTATTGCAGACCCAACCTGTGAAGATTTTCCAATAAAAATTAAGTGCTCATTGAACAGTAGAACTGCTTAAATGACTCTCTGCTCTGAGTAAAGGAAAATTACAAATATTTTACATATTGAAAATATTTGACATTGTAATGTTAACAGATAATTGATACCTACTAGAAGTATATATCCCCTGGAAATCACTGGATTTAGAAAAAGCTCTGGACAAATGTTTTGAAGTTCCCCGAATTTCATGATGGTGCACTAATATAATTCCATGAAGAGACAACATGAAAATAAAGTGTCAGAAGAATGTGACTTTTTAAAATACTCTGGCCAACAGAATTGGCTACTGGAAGCAGCAAATAATTAGTCTTAGATTCTGAGTTGTGCAGACCTTCTGAAAGGTGTAATGGTCGCCCCTGTATTGGGGAGATGTTCTGTAAGAATACAGTGCAAGTTGGATATAACTAAGTTGATTTCGGTGAAACAGTTTCATGTAACCATTGCTCTGTGTTACTGAGCATTCATCATGTAAGTCTAGAACAGCACTTATCAGGAAGCATGGAAAGAACAGTGGGCTAGGGGATAGAAGATCCTTCCATTTATTTCAGGTGAACTAGGAGAGATCACTTAATTCCTGCAAACCTTAGGATTTTCATTCCAGCAAGTAGGATGACATGGTCTATGCCCAAGTTCTCCAGTCCTGTTCACATTAAAAAAAAAAAAAAAAAAAAAAAAAAAAAGATTTTAGGAATGCATGGTGGCTCAGTGGTTGAGCATTTGCTTTCAGCTCAGGTCATGATCCTGGAGTTCTGAGATCAAGTCCCACATGAGGCTCCCCTTGGGGAGCCTGCTTCTCCTTCTGCCTATGTCTCTGCCTCTCTCTCTGTGTCTCTCATGAATAAATAAATAAAATAAAGAAAAATATTTTAATTTATTTATTATAGAGGGAGAGAAAGCAAGGGAGAGAGAGCATGAGCAGGGGGAAGGGTAGAGGGAGAAGCAGACTCCCCACTGAATGGGGCTTAGTCGACCCCCAGGATCATAACTTGAGGAGAAGGTGGATGCTTAACTGACTGAACCACCCAGGTGCCCTGTTCTGTTCACATTTTAAAGAAAGTAAGGTAGTTGCAAATTATCATAGTGCTGTCAAAACTCTTGAGTTATTTGCATACACGTGCCATTTTTATTAGGCATACGAAAATGAATAAACTGTCCTTTTACTGCTTTTTAGAAGACCTGAAGCCAGTCATTTAGGTAAAATCTTTTCCTATGGTTGCTTAAGTGTTTGGAGGAATGTGTGTGCAGAGACGAGGCACATAAATTCCCATTTCTTCTTTCCATCCCACTACTCTGAATGACTGTAGTAGCATTTATTGAAATAGCACCAAAAGACCACACATTGACTCAGTCTCTGTCTTACCATACTGTGTACCTTACAGATTTATAAAATGCAGTTAATCTTGCAAGTAAAAACAAAACAAAGTTAAAAAGCATAAACGGTAGTCTATAAAATGACTTTCAGAGGAAATGAATGGAAGCCTATTATTCGAAACATTTTACTAGGCAGTAACAGTTTGTGTTGCCTTCCCCTCCCCTGGAAGATTGCATGGCCTGTTAAGCACTTCTTTATAACACTTTATGATTTTACGATAATATTTATGACCTACCATTGCTGTCGCAGAAATAACAGCAGTTTTAAGTAGAGTATTGGACATCTGTGACCCCTCAACAGATGGAAGTGCTCTTAAGACTCAAAAACAGAAAAAAAAAAAAAAAAGACTCAAAAACAGGGCCTCCCATATATACATAATGTGAGCCACAAAATTTTCTAGTAGTTACATTTAAAAAAGTAAATAGGCACAGGACATTAATTTCAATAATGTCTTATTTTACCCAATATATAAATATTATTTCACTGTGTGATCAATGTGAAAAATTACTAATGATTGCATTTTTATCTTCTTTTGTGTTGTCTTTAAAATCCAATGTGTGTTTTATACTTATGGCACATCTCAATTCACTCCCTCTAAAGCTAAATGGAGTTCCTATGGAAGCAGTAAAGTTATGTTTCATGGAAAAATATTTCACACTGTTTCCATGTCAAAGTAAATTTTAAATTGATTAAATGATATTAAAAATTAAGCTCCTCACTTGTACAAGCCATGTTTCAGATGTTCAGTAGTTACACGTGGCTGGTAGCCATCGTATCAGCACAGATAGAGAACATCTCCATCAGCATAGATGGGTGTTTTGGACAGTACTGATCTAAATTCTGAGAATCTTCAACCTTCCATTGCAGAAAATTGGACATATTTTTAACATTATAGTCCTGTGATGGCCTAAGTCTCGTGAAACTGAATTTCTGAATTATTAAGGTTTGTAATTTTAACTATTAACGTTTGTTGTTTCATAATTAGTCACTTGGGAGCTGGCCACCCTTCAACCCCAAATATCTTATAACCTCATCAGGTGGCCACAGACTAATATCCAGCCTTGAAGGTGATGCAGTTCTATGTGAAGTGCCTTATGAATTACAAAATAAATGCACCTCCTAACTTGTCTGCCACCAGGACCACTGTTTCTGGTTTGACAAGATACAGTAGAACACTTAAGATGCCCATTTTGGTACTGTAATCATAAAATGACATTTGGGTATAAATTATTAAGACAGAAAAGCTGAGAGAAGAGTTGGAATAGTAGCAGGGTTTTAAGGTCAATTTTGAATTTAGGCAGGTGAACTAATGAAAATTTTCTTTCCGAAAGATGAACTACCACCACCACTACCACCATCACACCACAGGGAAGATACAAAGTGATACAGAATAAGAGAAAGAGAGCAATAAGTACAAGTTAATTACTATTATTCCACTCTTTATTAAGGGTTGGAACATTCATCAGGAGCTTCCCATTAGCAGTTTGGGCATATTAGAGCTCTTCCTCCCACTTTAAAGGTATCAGGAAGGCACACCAAGAAGAGAGGTGTTAATTTTTTGGAAAGCAGTCCTGTCCCGGAAAAGGAGGTTTGGATCTGCTGCCAAGGAATGAGGATTTGTGTGATGAAGCTTCTGACCCCTGGTCTGGCAACATCTTCTGACCCCTACTGTACAGTTATATTACTGGGTCCTGGGAATTTGAGACCTTGCATCCTGGGAGACTATAAAGAAAGAGGGTCGATTTTGAATAAACTTTGATTCTCTAGCTTCTCTTGGCTGAATGAGCCTTCTCCATTGTTTGCCCTACGTAGCCAGTGTACCCCAGAACCGAGGTCAGATCTCAAGAAAGCCTCTGGCTTCCCCCTGGGCCTGGGCACTCGTCCAGCTTTTGTAATGCCGAAGTGCATTTTTAAGTTGAAGGCTGAGTCATTGAAGACACACTTAAGCGACAGATGGTGAAGCTTATTACTTCCTGCGTTTTGACTGAGTTTTGAATAGTCTTGAAGATCTTTATCTTCTCATCAAAGCTTCAGGGGTATGTGAGTGCTGTGTAGGCATTTTAAATTTTACCCAGAGAACTAGATGTTGGAATTCTGAGTCATTCACAAATGGGACTTCCTCAGCTTCTCCTTTAATATCTTCTTTTATTTAAACTACCACTTACATACCAGAAACTCGAATTGCACCTTGCACTTTCCATATCATGCTCATAACAATTCAACGAGGTAGGTATTATTGCTGCCCCCCCCTTTACAGGTAAGGACTAGGAGACTTCTAAACATGATTACATTTCCCCAAGTCATGCAGCCAGTTAAGTGGCAAAGCAGGGATTTGACCCCAGGACCGTGTGACTGTAGGACTCCCTGCATGATGCTGCAGAATGGAATGATTTTCACAGAACTGGACCCAAATGCTTGTATATGGGCAAACTAAACAAATTTCCAAGTTTCAGTAGCTGGCAGTGGTACTACTACTCGTCAATGCAGACCTAGTTTCTTCTGCTGTGGTTAGACATCCATCAATGGATGTTTCAGATGGACCTGGGGGCTTAAGGTATATTGATGGTGCTTGTCTCCTCTTATCACAGGTGGCTGTGTTATTGCAATGTGCCCCAGTTCTGTGACAGTCTACCTCGCTATGAAACCACCCAGGTGTTTGGGAGAACACTGCTGCGCTCAGTCTTCACAGTCATGAGAAGACAACTCCTGGAACAAGCGAGACAGGAGAAAGACAAACTGCCACTTGAAAAAAGAACTCTCATCCTGACCCATTTCCCAAAGTAAGAGAGCGCCCTTGCAGGTCTTTGATTGTGGAGCTTGAGATTGATAGACATTCACCAAAGCCTGTATCAGTAACAAGATCAGGAATGATAGGAAAAGCGTCCCAGGGAAGAGGGAGAAGGGACTCTCTCCTTCTCAGCTCCCTTTTTAGGTACTACACAGTGTATCTGTTGTTAGTGTGGGATTTGTGTTGCTGTAGTGCCACCTCATCTCACCTGGGTCCTTGTCTTTGGGTCTCGGAATGGGGTTGTGCTCTGTTGGGTATATTCAGCTGCCAGGGAGCTAGCGGAAGATGGAGGAGAGTGGAAGAAACAGTTTCCATCTACTCAGCAGGACAACCCAAGTGGCTGATTTTTTTTCCATCCCACATCTCCAACCCTTTCTAAGTCTGGTGAATCACTTCTGCCTCAGCTACGGTCTACCTGCCCCTCACTCTTTGAAAACTAGACCCCAAGGACGGGGCTGGGTGGGAATAGAGAGACTTCCTTCAGAATGATCTTTGTACCTCTCTACTCAGTTTTTTGTAGAATATATGTAACTCTTGTGTACCTGCCAGAGCTCCAACATATAAATAATCAAGGAAATATTTTTCAAACAAAGGAAATGTGTTAAAGGAATAGGAAGTGGGATGCCTGGGTGTCTTTGTGGTTAAGTGTCTGCCTTTGGCTCAGGGCATGATCCTGGAGTCCTGGGATCAAGTCCCACATTGGGCTACCAGCATGGAGCCTGCTTCTCCCTCTGCCTCTCTGTCTCTGCCTCTCTCTGTGTCTCTCATGAATAAATTAAAAAAAGAAAAAAGGAATAGGAAGTTGCAGTGTTGTACCATTGGCCTTGGAAATGCATTTTCAGTGCTAAGACCAAAATTTTAAACTAAAAGCCTGGCTGCTCATGAGAGGGGCTGCAGGTGCAGTTGCCTATTAGTCATGGACCAGTGACAGCAAGACACTGAGTGAGACAGTTTGTTTTGTGGGCGTCATGCTGCCTAGACCAGCATTTATTGTGGACAAGGTCGAAGGTATGATTTGAAAGGGCTTTCTAGGTATGATAGAGCCTTCCTTCCTTATACCGTGAGAACTGCTGGTGTAGAGAAGAGTTTAAGAGAGGAGGTATTCTCTTTAACCAGAGACTGATGATGCCCTATTTTAGTAGAGAAACTTGATTTTTATTATTAAGTTTTATTATTTTATTACCCAGTTTGTTTCTCAGGAAAGACAGCTTTAATTTTTAAGAATAAGGTCCAAAAAAACAACAAAAAATGTTTTTCTGATAGAAATTGACTGAAAATTCCTTTACAGTTTAACACAAATCCCAAGCTGTGGATAGAAGATGTCATGGGTAATTCTGATGAGCTTTAGCTGAACTCCCAATATTTGCACATAAATCCTAGCATCCTGAGTTCCGGTGTTTTCTTAAGGCAGCCGCTACCGGAGACTGAGGCATGACATGAACATTTTGGTATTCTCCAGGGAAGAAGATTCAGAAGTACTTGAAGCTGCAATTTGGGTATTGTGCCTACATGGGTTATGATCTCTGGGCATGCTCGTGTATACAGTAGCTGCCTTTTAGCTGGTCTGAGCTCCTTTCGTTCAGGATTTACAGCAGTTTTCTTATTTCTCTATTACATTGCCACATAAGCAGCATTTTTATATTTTTAGATTATAGTTGTCATTCTGTGTTTCTAAGCCAAGGAACAAAGGGGGCCCTCCCCCATCTTCTATGGTACTTAAAGAGAAATTTTAATTACCTTAGAGAGTAACAGGTTTTTTGTTTTTTTTTCCCCATAGCAAATTCATTTTGCTTCTTGCAGATATTTGCTAATTATAGTGTGTTATGTTCCTTCATCCCATAGTTCTGGCATGCTTATGCTGTTGGATTAAAAAAATCCATGCTGTTTTTTTCTCTTCTCTATTACTAATGGTAGGGTAAAACTACCACCCACTTCTCCTTTTAAACCCCCTGTCAGTGAATATGACAAGACTGAGGCTGATAAGGATTTATACCTATAGCCTTGGCAGCGGAATCACATATATGGAAGCTTCAGGTGCTGTTTGAGTCTTGGGCACTGTCACAGTGTGAGAGCTATAGCTGGCTGCACACCATTCCTTGATATCGCTGTGATTCTCACATGCATTTGCAAGGTTGACATCCTTAACTTCCTCCTCCTCATAAGTGCCCTTTCTAATACGTGGCTTTAATTTGTGCCTTTCCTAGGGTGCCTGGGTGGTGTGATCAGTTAAGCATCTACCTCTTGATTTTGGCTCAGGTTGTGATCTCAGGGTCCTGGGATTGAGTCCCACTCATGTCAGGCTCCCTGCTCAGTGGGGAGTCTGCTTCTCTTCTAGTCCCTCTTCCTCTCCTCACCTTGCACTGGCAGGAGCTCTTCCTTCTCTCAAATATATAAGTCTTTAAAAATATGTATACAAAATGTAAAAAACAAAAAACCTGTGGAAATATGAAAAAAATGTATACATTAAAAAACAAAAACAAAATTTTTGCCTTTCCCTCCATCCACTAGCATACAAGGTGGTTTTTAGAAGGGTTTAGTATCTATATTTTATCCTAAAAGTGATGAATGCACATTCAGATGAAAATTTGATCAAGAGAGAACAAAGAAGCAAAAGATGCTCCCCCTCCCTCCAACCCCCAAGCCCTACCACTCGGAACTACTTTTAGTGTTTTTCTCCATGGATTGTTTTCTTTATTTCTGCAGTTTTGTATTGTATATATACACAAAGCAAGTACTCTCATCATTGCATGAGACTATTTATTATAATGAAATAACTCTGTTTATATATACATATATAACACGCATATATGTATATAGAATTATTTTTCTTAAATTAGTGATGGAACTCTTCCTTGGTGAATCTCTGCAGGGCTTTTTTTTTTTTTTTTAAATAAGATTTTGTTTATTTATTCATGAGAGACACACAGAGAGGAAGAGACATAGGCAGAGGGAGAATCAGGCTTCCTATGGGGAGCCCGATGCCGGGACTCAATCCCAGGACCCAGGGATCACGCCTTGAGCCAAAGGCAGATGCTCAACCACTGAGCCACCCCTCTGCAGGGCTTTGTGAACAGTGTTCTAACCAATTACTGATAGAGAAGAGCCTAGAAAAGGGAAAGGAAATTTACCTCCATGATGAAGGGCAGTTGGGGAAATCTGGAGGGCTGTGTAAGATGGGAAAATGAGAAAAGGCCTCAAGCACCTTCTTTTTCATAGCAAGATCAGGACATGATATCAGTAAGGATCTTACCTCCTATTGCTGTCAGTCTTGCTGTGATTGGTAAGAAACATACTAAAATGTTTTAAAAAGTTAATGGTGGCTTGCTTAGGAAGTGACTCATGCAGTTTCTATAAACCATGAATTAAACTATCATGTGCGGGTAGGTACTTATTCAAATGGTACCTTGTTCTTAAATCTGAGATTTGTTCTTTTTTTTTTTAAGTTTTTAAAAAGATTTATTTATTTATTTGAGAGAGAGTGTGCGAGCAATCGAGTAAGCAAACACAAGTAGGGGGAGGGGCAGAGGGAGAGGGAGAAGCAGACTCTCCACCCAGCTGGGAGCCCCATGGGGGAGACTCAATCCCTGGACTCCAGGATCATGACCTGAGCTGAAGTCAGACGCTTAATTGAACCACCTAAGTGACCCTAAATCTGAGTTTTAATCTGAGTAGCAAGTAAGAAAATGCCTAGGACCTTTCCCGATCTGTTTTCACTTTCACAAAACAAACCTCTCCCACCCTGAAATAATTTAAATTCTTATAGGCATTGATAAATGGGAAGAACAGTGGTACTTTTAGTGATTATGATAATGATATGGATCCTTGGTCAGTTATCCAAAACTTTGATACCGATGTTTCAAAATTTAAGATTTATTTTTAAGGATTTTATTTATTTACTTGACAAAAGGAGAGAGAAAACACAAACAGGGAGAGCAGCAGGCAGCGGGAGAGGGAGAAGCAGGCTCCCCGCTGAGATGGTTAGGGGAGCAAAATGCCATAGATGATTAGGGAGCCCAATGTGGGTCCTGGGGGCATGACCTGAGCCGAAGGCAGATACTTAACCAAGTGAGCCACCCAGGGCACCCCAAAATTCAAGATTTAAAATATTTTGTCAAGGTAATATAACACATATATCACAGCACTAAGGGTAGGGGATATCCCCCTAAATCAAATCCACTTTTAATTGTAAAAACTATAGATAATTTTATGTATGTTCAGGTTAGATTGTTGCCAAATGGGTTATGGGAGATCTTTTTTTAAGAACTTCTGGAGTTCAAAATTTCAGAGACAGAATAGTGGACTCATCATATTCAACCTTTATTACAACATTGCAGTGTGAACTTCATGGGGGCAAGATGGTGGTTTTGTTCGCCTTGCCCTCACAGCACCTAATAGAGTGCCTGGCACAGGGCAGACATTCAACCAGTATTTGTTGAAAGGATGAATGGAGTACTTACTTGGGGTCAGGCACTATTTTATGAATGCACATTAGCTTATTTCTCACTATGACCCTATGCAGGAATTAGTGTTGATGTTTCTGTTTTATGGAAGAGGAATCTGAGAAAGAAGAAAGTTAAGAATAATTTATCTTAAGGGTCACAGAAATTAAGTGGTGAGCTTGGCAAATGGATTCTAGAGTCCAAGCTCTTAGCCTTTTCTTATATTTCTCCCCTGGAATTAACGTGCCTTAAAAAGAGGCTTGTAGGAAGGTATTCCAGTACCAGATGTGTAGTCTTGTGTTGCTATTTTAATCATTGTTCTTCACTTTTGATACACATAGGTTTAAGGTACTTCAAAAAATTTAGTCACTCAAGCCTGTTCTCAGGGACTCTGATTCAGTAAGCCCGGGCTTGGCTATCTATATTTCTAACAAAGTCTCCCTGTGATTTCTGTGGACCCCCAAAATTTGAGATCAATTTGGTTTATGACATAAGTATAACATAGCAATCAATCACATTCTAATCCTAGCCTGGCAATTTCCTCATTGTGGAACTTTGAGCCAGTTATTTAATATCATGCTTAAGTTTTTTTTCTGTAAAATGGATATAATAATGGGTTCCATTTCATAGGTTTGTGATAATAAAAATACGTAACCCATTGGGTTGATGTGAGGATTCAGTAAGAAGTTCACAGAACAGTGCAGGCACATGGCAAGCACTTGATAAATATTAGCTTTTGTGGTGGATAATGACAGTGGTAATAACAGCTCCATGGATGGTGGAAATCTTGCTCTGACGCTGAGGAGCACTTAGTGGAATGCATTCCTACAGTTAATGACACTGTGCAGTCTATGTTGTGTCAATCCGTGGAGAATCAAAAGAGAATAAATTTGTAGAAATGCATTTCCTTGTTTGAATATACAGGCCATTAACAAAGTCATTATTTGAGTCATAATTCATGAGCGTATTTCTGAAGTGAAGGTAAGATGCTGATATTGGGGTGCTTGCCATAGATGGTTAGGGCTTTCGTCCCTCTGGTAATATATTAGTTTTTTATCTTACTGTTGCTTTTACTCTTGTGTCTAGGTTTCTGTCCATGTTAGAAGAAGAAGTTTATAGTCAAAACTCTCCTATCTGGGATCAGGATTTTCTCTCAGCCTCTACCAGAACCAGCCAGCTAGGAATCCAAACAGGTAAATTTCTCTTTGCATAAATCCAAGAACAATCAGGAAGTGTTAGTCACAGCTCAACTCTGCATTTATTTGTGTTTTTCACCAAAAAATTGAAGAATAGAGCCAACAAAAAAGTAACAGTTTGGCGAATCTTGCATCTGCATCAAGGAGAGCAGGTGCAAATCAGTTAAAACCACTCCTCCTTGTGCTATTAGGTTTGCTTTGCTTGCACATTACAATCTTAGAGGAGGTGTAAAATACCACACAGCTCACCTCTGTAGTCAAACGCTGGCTTTTTTTTTTTTTTTTTTTAAGATTTTATTTATTCATGACAGATACACAGAGAGAGAGAGAGAGAGGCAGAGACATAGGCAGAGGGAGAAGCAGGCTCCTTGCAGGGAGCCTGATGTGGAACCCAATCCCTGGACCCTGGGATCATGACCTGAGCCAAAGGCAGATGCTCAACCACTGAGTTACCCAGGCAACCCCTGGCTCTTTTTAAAGACACTTTAAGTCTCAGTCAATGTCCAATTATGCCCAGGAATCAAGTCTTGGTCTAATTTCTGAATCTGTGATGTCTGTTTCTTGCATCAAGTTACTATCATGGATAAAGGTAGGATGGTGAGTGGAAGAGAGTAGTCTTAAATCTCAGGTCGTGAAGGACTTCCAGTGAGGCGAGAGCACCGTTGCCATTGCCCTGAGTGGCATCAGCTGGTATTTTATGGTGAAGGAAGACTAGTGACTTCTGATCCCAGAGAGAGGATCTGAATTGCTGCCTTTGACACTAGGAAGACTCGGATAAGTTTAGCAAGAGATGCCAAAACGGTAATTTGTATGTGGTCATGGGGAAAAAGAATGCAGAATTTTGATGTCAGAGTTTTTAAGATCTCTAGCTCAGTGTGTATTATTTTTGCCTCCAGAAAAAAAAAATACAGTTAATACAGTTCTGTGAATTTTGACAAAACACATGCTGTTGTATAACCACCAGTACCATCAAAATACAGAACAGTGGCTTCCCCCCAGAAAATTCCTTTGTAACCCTCTGTAGTCCATCCCATTCATTACTGTACCTCCAGCCTTGGCAACCACTGATTTGTTTTTTGTTCCTGGAGTTTGCCTTTTCTAGAATGTCATATGAATAGAATCATATGGTACACCATTTTCTGAGTCTGACTTCTTTTACTCAGCAGAATACATTTGAGGTAGTGATTAATTTTTTTTTTCACCTAGAGCCCAAGTTTGGATATAAATATAATTAAATCTCTGCGAAGCACAGTACTTAGGGAATGAGGTATTTTGGGTTGGATCAAATCCTTTTTGTTTGAATTCTTGTTTTTAGAGACTTGAGATTTTAGCATTTACAGGACATATTCTCTGTGGTGGCTGGACATATCTATCCTCTTTATTGCTCTGTCTGTCCCTGTGCTGTTCAGTTTGTCTTTATTTTGTCTGGTTTTCAAGTGGCATCTCTCCCACAAACTCTTTCCTTATTCTTCCTATGCCTTCTAGCAAGGACTGGATCTCTTTTCTTCCAGACTTTCATAGAACCTTGACTATATCTTATCTTGGGTTCTCTAACTTGGCTGCGCTATGGCATCACTTGTGTTGATTTAAAGTAATACTGATTTCTGAGGCTTTTCTCGAGAGTGATAGAGTTGGTTGAGGCCAGACGTTGAGACTTTTAAAAGCTCCCCAGGTGATTCTGATGTGCAGCAATATTTGAGAACACTTACCTCATGCTATCCTAACCCCATTTTTCTGTAAGTCTTGTGTTTCCTATGGGTGTGACTCCTGGGTGGTCAGAGACTGTTTTGCCACAATAAAAATAACATATATCCCCTGAGAAATTGGTGAGACACCGAAGCTCAGAGAGGAGCACCAAGTTGCCCACTATCATAGTTCCTAAGCATTGGAACTGGGCTTCATGCCTAGGCTGTGGAATTCCTTAACTACTTTACTACATGAAGAGCCAGACCTCTAGCCACTACCACACTGCCTTACTTTGGCGTGTGCTGCGAATGTGCAGGCAAATGCTTGTGGGAGGAATGAGTGAAGAACACAGTTTCCTCCTTCAGGCAGGGGGACACCGAAGCTGACAATCAAAGTTGACAACAGGGTCAACCTCGTTCTTTTCTGCAAGGTCTTCCTGAAAGGATTCCTCTGTTTGTGAAAACTCCCATTCGCCCTTTCCTGCTGAAAATGCCTCCCAATCAATTTCCAGTACATTTATATGCCTTAGCATATGATAGAGAACGCAGACATTGTCTCTGGCTCTTGGGGTTTCGTATTTATTGCTGTGACTACGGTTGTAACCCAGTTGAACTGTATTGTCCTCTTTACTATTACTGAAAGCTGTCAGAAGCAGGCTGCCTTCTCCTGTTCTCCTGTAATTGCAGTGTGTTCTCTGGGGGGAAAGAAGAGTGTAATCATCTACTTAATTGGCATGTCTGCACGTCTATGCAGCTGTGATAAATGACATTCGTAATGATGGCTCTGAAGGTTTGCAAGATACTCAGATGTCTTCAGAGTCACCAGAGCTTCCTCTTTGTGTGGAATCACTCCAGTGTACTTTGAGATTCAGTAGGTCTGTTTCCTGGAAGGAAAGCCGTATAGCCTGGCACTATAGTATATTCTGAGTGCAATGGATTGGTGTCTCTCTATTGCTCCATTAACTTATTCCATCACTTTGTTGGCTGTTTGGAATGTTCTCTGGGGACTGAACTGTGGCTGTGTTGAAATTTAGTTGAACATTCTCTCTGGGCATCTGGCTGCACTGCCATACTCTGTCCTGTATATGACCAGTGTCACTGAGAATGTCTGTATCCTTCATCTCCTCTCACCCCACTAGCTACAAATCAGCAGCACACTAGCAAAGCAACATGCTATTTCCTCCAATGGCTTTATAAAACAAAAGTTTTTTATTTGTAAATACTTTCAAACTTACAGAAAAGTTACAAGAATAGGACAAATAAATCTTATATACTGTATATCCTCTGCCCAGATTCACTACTTGTTAACATTTTGCTATATTAGCTTTATCTTCCTCCCCTCTCTCTTTCTCTCTCTCTTTTTTTTTTTTTTTCTAAACTATTGGAAAGTTACAAACATCCTGCCCCTTTGCTGAGCTCAGTGGGTATCTCCCAAGAACAAGGACATTCTCTTACTTAACAACAGTATAGTTATCAAGTAAGGAATTTAAGCTTGATGCAATATTATTATCTAATCTGTAGACTGTTTTCCATTTTTGCCTCTTATCTCAATCATGTGGTTTATAGCAAGTTTTGTGTCACATCAGGAGGCACATGATGTTGGCCTCTCTCCTTCTTGTTGGTATAAGCTTGATCACACATAGTGTGTACATGATTTCTCCACTGCAGTGTTACTATTTTTTCCTTTTGCAATAAAAAAGTGTTTTTATGGAGATGTACTTTAAAATTATCCTGTCTTCATCAAAATTACACTCCCAAGGTTTGTCCTGCACAGATGATTCTTTCCTGAATCAATTATTTTATGCTGGCTACCAAATGATTCTCCCCCACCCCCACCCCCATCATTCCTTCCTTTTTATTTCTTGGTATTCTCCTGTAAGGAAGACTTTTACCTTCTGCCCATTTATTTATTTATTTATTTATTCATTTGTTGTTTTATCATTGTGGACTCAGATATCCTTACTCTATTCAATGGGCCATAATTGGTTACTTTCTTTTTATTGTCATGTTCACATTGGCCCCATGGCTTTTATTTTAATTAATTAATTTTTAAAATATTTTAAGTAATCTATATACCCAGTGTGGGGCTTGAATTTACAACCCTAAGATCAAGAGTCGCATGCTCCATCCACTGAGCCAGCCAGGTGCCCCTCCATGGCATTTATTTTGACAATGACTTTGTTGTGGTGTTGGGCAGGAATGGGATGGTTGCATGTGCACGTGGTTCCTTATTGCCTAAGAAAGGAGTCACCTAATACCTTTTTTTCTTTTTGGGGCCAGTTATCAGTCCACCTCCTGTAGCTGGGACCATTTCATATAATTCAAACTCATCTTCCCTTGAGCAACCTAATGGAGGGAGCACCAGTCCTTCCTGCAAAGGCTCTTCTGGGCTTGAGGCAAACCCAGGTAAGCTCTTAAGGGGACATAAGAAAGGGCTATGGTTTTCCATAGAAGTTCCGTTATAGGAATGCCAAAGGTAGATTTAGGCCAACTACAAATTGTGAATGTCCAGGACTATAATGGCTGGAAATCACTTTGAGCTGTATTGGTTAGTTATTGCTATGGACAAAACAACCCAAAATTCAGAGGCTTAAAACCATAATCATTTATTATCATAGTTAACTCATTCTGTGTGTTTCCTGGAAGGTAGCTGATCTCAGCCAACCTCATTCAGTCTTTGCTAGGCTTGCTCATGAGTCTACCTGTTGACCAGGGGCTCTATTCTGGGCTTGGCTAGAACACTTAAGCTAGAGAATCTCTTCATATATTTCTCATCCTCCTGAGATCACTGGGCTTCTTTTCTTTTTCTTGGGGCAGAATATGTCCTTTTGATGATGGGAAAAGCGCCAGAGAACAAGTAGAAATAGTTTCTTGAAGCCTAGACTCAGAACTGGTATACCATCACTCCTGCCTTATTTTGCCATTTAAAGCCAATTACATGATCAAATTCAGAGTCAAGAGGTGGAGAAAATGTACTCTACTTCTTTTGTAGAAGACCCACAAAGTCACATGGCAGAGTGTGGATACCAGGAGGGTAAAGACTTTAGCCACTAATGTAATTTGCCAAATCTTAATCTTACATGCATTTCACAGTTGTAGGATGTTCTGAAGGTTGCATTTCTGTCCATGGGCTTGACATCAAACAAATCTTGGATATGACCAAAATTTGACATTAAAGAAGTAGCATAAAAGAGGGAAAGAAGAAAATTTTAAATGTAGGGCCACATATTTAGCATGTGTGCCACCATTTACTCTATCTCTCACTTCTGAGAGAGACATTACTAATCATTCCAAAAACTCTTTGCCAGTGAGCTTGGATGTCATATCCTTTCTTATCATAACACTGTTAGCAATTTTTCAAGTTTGGGGCATATTAACTATAAACCTCAGCTACAAAATAAGTAATTCATAGAATTACTCCTGGGGAATTATGGAATTTGAAGGCTTCTTGGTCAAATAACTAAAAATATTCTCATTTACCCTCAATAACAACTACAAAAGTTATAAAAACAAGAACTCAGCAAAAGCCATTTAGTAAGTGACACATAATGTTTATGGAAGCACCTCATATAGATAAGATACTTTACCTTGTTCTGGTCCTTTACCTGAGGATGGTGAGAATGTTCTACGGAAGTATGCTTAGTGGGATTCGGACACGAGGAATAGATTTGAACATCTAAAAATTATTTTAAATTTTAATTATAAAAATTAATACATATTATGACAGAAAGAACCAAGCATGACAGTAGAAAGGAAAGAAAGCTACCGTATAATCTAAGGAGGAAAGTGGGAGAAAGTTTTCTTTGCCTTCGCAAGGCCTGTCCCGCATGTTGAAAATGGCCCTATTCACTTTGTGAGGTATCATATTATGGCAACAAAGCATTGTGAGAGATAAAGAGGGTTATTTTATAGTGAAAATAAATTTACCAGCAAAATATAAGATTTCATTAGTATATTTCAAATACATATAAACATACACAATATACACATATCTATACATAAACACATGTATACATACATGAAAGAGGATGAACAGAACCACAAAGAGAAATAACCTGATCAACCAGTGGTTGAATGCTTGAAGCAACATCTCTGAGTAATTCATAGTTCATGTGGACAAAGCTATCAATAAGGATATAGAAGTGCTGAAAACATAATCAGTAAGCTTGATCTAAGGGGGATGTACAGAGATCATTACCCCTAAGAGTCAGAAAATACACATTATTTTTAAAAAGACACTACACATTTACTAATAATCTGTAGTATTTTAGGTTCTAAAGGAGTTTCAAAAATTTTTGATATTTTGTTACATGGACCATGTTCTTTGACCACAAAGGGACTAAATTTAGAGATTAATAACAAGTCATAACTAAAATCACCCCTTGCATGTGCAAATGAACAAACACATAACTCATATAGCAAGTTAAAAAATTACCAGAGAAAATAGGAAATATTTGGAATGGATCTGTGGTTGGTGGTTATTATGACCTCCACCCTTCTCTTTCCCATCTTGCACTGCCACCTCTTCCCTGGGTAAATGGAAAGTTGACTTCCATGCCCATCAATGTTCATAGAAAATTAGTTGGATTAGTTGGCATGTATTAACTGCTTTGTGTTTAAGATCATCCATTGTTTGCCCTTTTATTTTGATCATCACAGGAGAAAAGAGGAAAATGAATGACTCTCATGCCTTGGAGGAGGCCAAGAAACCTCGAGTTATGGGGGATATTCCAATGGAATTAATTGACGAGGTTATGTCTACCATCACAGACCCTGCAGCAATGCTTGGACCAGAGGTCAGCAGGGTAAACCAGAGCAGCCAGCTGGTAGACCCCTTCTGTATTCCACGGTCATTTCAATTGTTGGAAATGGGGGTGTTATGGGAGATAGCAGGTTTTGCTATCCTGGTTTGCATTTAACCAGGTGGTCAATGTATGGAGGGCAAAACAAGCTAGTAGAAAGGTGATTCCCCTTGATGAATAACACATCAAGGAAACAAACTAATAATCTCACACAGTTGTGGGCATTCCCACTTCAGCTTTTTATCTGGAAATATTTAAATTTTCATAAATGTTAGAAACATTTCATGATAGAGATCCATATTTAATTTAGATTCACCAGTTGTTAACATGTCACACATATATTCCCTCTGTCTGTGTCTCCTATGAACCATTTGGAACCATTTCAGAATTCAGTATAGTGTCACAACATTTCACCCCTATTTTTACCTGTATTTCTTAATATGAAGACTATTCTTTTACATTACCACAGTGTAGTTGCCACAATCAGAAAATTTAGCTAGGTTATGTTTTCTGACATAAAGATTGACAAACTATAGCCTACAGGCCAAATCTGGCCAACTGGCTGTTTTTGTAAAGAAAGTATTTTTTTTTTTTTTTTAAGATTTATTTATTCATGAGAGACACACACACAGAGAAAGAGGCAGAGACATAGACAGATAGAGAAGCTGGCTCCCCACAGGGAGCCCGATGCAGGACTTGATCCCGGATCCTAGGATCACATCCCGAGTCAAAGTCAGACGCTCAACCACTGAGCCACCAGGCACTCCATAAAGAAAGTATTATTTAAACATATATTTTCTATGTCTGTTTTACACTACAAGAGCAGATTTGAATAATTAAGACAGGTGATGTATGACCTGCAAAACCTAAAATACTTGTTATCTGGCTCCTTTATAAGAAAGTTTGCTGACCCCTGGCCTAATATATTAAGAGTCCACATCTCATTTCCCCAAAGAACCATGTATTTGTTTGTCCTTAGAACATTTGTTGCTATTATTGAAGAGTCAGCCAGGGATCATGAATTACATTTACACCTTTCTCTTCATTTCTTTAGTCTCCTTTATTCTAGAATAGTTCCTCAGTCCTTTTTTTTTTTTTAAATGGTAGTGCCATTGTTGAAGAATCCTGCTCACTGGTTTTGCATAAGGACCCCTTTTTGAATTTGTTTATTTACTCATGATTGGATTAAGTAAACCAGTTTTGCTAAAAAGTTCTGCTGTTATTGCATTGCATCCAGGGGCAAGGCAATTTAAGATGTTTCTGGGGCACCTGAATGTCTCAATCGGTTAAGTTTCCCACTCTTGTTGATCTCAGGGTCATGAGTTCAAGCCCTGTGTTGGGCTCCACTCTGGGCTTGGAGCTACTTTAGGAAAAAACAAAAAGATATTTCTGACAGCTTTCAGGAAATGAAGAAATGGCTTGGAGATTATTTTGTAAAATATCTTTCAAAATTTTTTTAGCATGGCATTGCTACATCATTTTTTAATTTGTCATGTTTCCTGAGATACTCATTTTATGGTATTGAGGATAATTTAAAGAACTGGACTGTTTTAAGAGAAAGATCTCATTGTAAGATGATTATTTTTCCCATTTCCTGCTAGATATCCAGTCCTGGGATCTAGGCAATAATATCTTTTGCGTACTTGTCTTTCAAGGATTTAGTAACCTTACAGATTAGTTTAGCTCAGGTTTTTCATCTGCAAAGTGAGGATGTTATCACACATTTCAAAATTTGTTGAGTGAATTTTATAGTGTACTGGAGTTGGCTTGTACAGGTGTGCACAAGGCAGTTGTTAAATTTTCAAGAGTTTTGTGAGCGAGTTGTTAAATGTGTTGGTAGCTTGAAATTGACCACAGTGGCACCTGGTCACCTGATCAGCCAGCTGTAGACCAACGGGATGAGCAGGTGCTACCATTTGGGGCTTTTCTTCCCTGAGGAACTATTTATTGAACATTTACCTATATACCCCTGGATGGATTAAATAGGATGGGGAGCATTAAGTGCTGGCAAAATGTTGTGCTGCCAGCTGTGGTTGAGAGTTGGTCTGCAGATACTTCGGAAAGAAAACTGCCCTCCAAAAAGAGGTACCAACACTATAAATGTGACTGCCACTATTGGGACTGTAATGAGAATTTTGGGGATCTGTCATCCTGAGGGTCGTGTAAAGTTCAACCAGATGGGATTCCTTCAAACCAGAGGTGGTTAGCACACAGGCCAAATCTGGTCTGCCCTATTCCTCTTATAAATAATATTTTATTGGAGCACTACTTCATTCATGCATTCATACATGCTTGCACAAGTGGAGGGAGAGAATCCCCAAGCAGACTCCCTGCTGAACACGGAACCCCACATGTGGTTTGATCTCACAGTCCTGAGATCATGACCTGAGCTGAAATCAAGAGTCAGATTGTGATTAACTGACTGAATCACCCAGGCGCCCCCCCATTCATTCATGTATGTCTGTGTCTGCTTTCATACTACAACTGTGTTGACTAGTTGCCACAGAGTCCTTATATGTATTATGTAGCACTTTCCAGGAAGGTTTGATGACTCTTAATCTATACCATATATCCATGTACACATGTAATTCTAATACTCTAATCTTTCAAAATGCTTTACCTCCCTTTGCCATTTTGTTTTTGTAACTTGTGTGTTATTCAGGTCCCCGAAACTCCACAAATGTGTATCTTAATTAGAACAAATAAGAGAAGCATGGAGATGTCCTATCCCCGTTGTCTTAAGAGAAGAGTTCTATGTAATTTTTTTCCTGTCTCCTACATCACAGACCAATTTCTTGTCAGCGCATTCAGCCAGGGATGAGGCAGCAAGGCTGGAGGAGCGCAGGGGTGTGATTGAATTTCATGTGGTTGGCAATTCCCTGAACCAGAAACCCAACAAGAAGATTCTAATGTGGCTAGTAGGTCTACAGAACGTGTTCTCACACCAGCTGCCCCGGATGCCAAAAGAGTACATCACACGGCTTGTCTTTGACCCGTAAGTGGTATTTGGCTCTTCTTTCTTATTTCCCTTTTAAATGAAGGAGGAACCACTCAGATAATGGAAGCCAGCCTGAGTCAGCTACCAAATCTTGCTGCATCTTGGCACACTGGGGAATACAGAGCTACATCAAGATAATTGCCATGACCAAAAGCAGTAAGATTAATATTTCAACAATTCATATACTTTTTTGTTAATAATAATGAAACTTTGTATTTTATGTTGCTGGTGACCTATGGTTCTTTCATTATAGCAGTGAAGAAGTATAAACAGCAAAAAGTTGTCCTTTTTCAAAGTCAAAATATTCTTGATTTTGGTATCTTAACTAGGTATCACTGTTGCTGGGTCTTAACTTTGGGGAAATTTATTGGGGTATCAGATAGTTACATTTGAAAATCCATTGCTTTAAACAAAACTCAAACAACAGAAAACCTAAAGTTCTCTAATTGAATGTATTTTAACATATATAGCCTAGCAGCCTATGTGGACTGTGATTCCTTTGGTCACTTTAGACAGAAGTTCTGACAGGATTCTATATTGGAGGTTTCAGCAAATTATACGTGTGGATTTTGTATTCTCTTCCATAATGTTTCTGTAATATTTTTGAATCAGAGTAAACCCTTCAGAAACATATGTCCATGTCCATAAAGCCACATTTGTCTGTGGCAGTGCTTTCCCTCCCTTGTGGGTCCCTTGGCAGTGGGTGTACTGCCATTCCAGTACCAGTCAGAATCTCAACACATATTTTGTTCTTTATAAACCTCAGACCCTTCTTAGGTGGCTGACATTTTGTTCTGCTGAACGCCCTGATAAATGAAATCTTGCCCAGGCAAGCTTGCTCTAAAAAGTCTACATTAAGAATGTTCTACTGAGATAGTGTCTAGATAGAGGAGGCTTCCATAGAAACTCAATAAGGACATTCTCCTCCTTTCCTGTTTGGTTGATAAGGAACACTCCAAAAAGTATTTTAATGTAACTGAAATAGGTGTAAAACTTTGCCATAATCTTGTTCTTTCAGGAAACACAAAACCCTTGCCCTAATTAAAGATGGCCGTGTCATTGGTGGTATCTGTTTCCGTATGTTCCCATCCCAAGGATTCACAGAGATTGTTTTCTGTGCTGTAACCTCAAATGAGCAAGTCAAGGTAAGGGTAACCCAAGGTGTCAGAAGAAAAGCAGAATGTGGTGCTTCTCACTTTAGTGCATAGAGCTTAGTCAGATCTGTCTTTGCCATGTCTGTAGAAGGTTTGAGGTGGAGTTCAGGACTTTGTGAGAAGAATCCTCTTGCTGCAAATGTCTGTGTATCTGTGTGAAGAGAACAAACGGTTCCACATCCCAATAGGTCAGGTTGGGCACAAGGACACCACACAGCCCCAAATGTAACTAAAGTATAGTCAATGACAAGTGAAGGGAGGTTTGAAAAGAAATCTCACTGTTGCTTAATTTACATATGCATACATGTACACACACCAGCTAGTGACACTGAACCATGAGAAAGGATATGGTGTGATGCAGGTTACATGATATAGGTGTCTTACGCTTAAGAAAAATGTCTTATGACTTTGTCCCTAAAGGGGGTCAAGGGCTAAAGAAATTCTATAAAGGGAGTCATGAAAAATTTGAATAAATTTATGACTAAAATTTAGAAGTATCCATGCAGGATTTGGAATGTGAGGGTGTTTTGGTGTGTGTGTGTGTGTGTGTGTGTGTGTCTGTGTCTGTGTGTGCACGCGCTCATGGCTAATTTACCTTTCCAATTGTCCTTGGCACTGGTCCCTTCCTCCCCAGGAGGTAGGCTGTTTTATTGAAACTGCAGTTGGTGTTGCAGTATGACTGGCATAAACTGTAGACTCCCTGTTGGCAGAAAGACCTCTGGTCTAGTGTAGTTGTGTTCTGCTCTGCTGCCTTTTAGGAAAGTGGAACCAGGAAATGTCTGGTTAAACTATTATTCATTTGGTATTTTGGGAACTCTAAACAGTATCATGCAAAACTAGGGCAAATGGTAGAAAGATTAGTAGCTCAGGATTAGATAGCTGCTGAGAAAAATGACCGGAAGGTCTAAGGCCCCGTTACCTAATGAAATACAATGTCACCTGCAAATGTGAGCCATGTGTGTAATTTTAAGTTTTCTAGTAGCTATGTTTAAAAAAAAAAAAAAAGAAAGAAAGAAAAAAGGAAATGGGCAAAATTAGTTTTGAAAACATTTTATTTTACCAGTAACCAAAGTGGTGCCACTATAACAATAGGTACTTGATGTCACAGAGAATTACTAATGAGACATTTTATATTCTTTGTTTTGTATTAAGTCTCTAGAATGTGGGGTGTATTTAACACTACAGCGCATCTCAATTTGGACTAGCCACATTTCTGGTGCTCACTGGGCACATGTGGCCAGTGGTTCTCATATTGGGCAGTACAGGTCTGGGGATGTGGTTGCTTTCTCCAGCTGCAATGAAGCAGTGTCATTTATAAAAAGTAATAGTAAGTCACTGGAAGGAATCATTCTTTGCTTGAGGGCTACAGCCAGTGCTGCCGGCACTTCTGTTTTCATTAACAGCTTTTACCCTACTCACGATGCCTATTATAGCTGTTGTGATTTCTTTTCACAAAGCACAAATGGGGCTTTTTGTCTTTGACTCATAGTACTAAGCATCCAAGGATAAACAAAATCCATCAGTCATACGTCTGTCATTCTGACTGGGGAAGGTGAGAGCCCAGACTTGCTTGAAACTGATGTCTGGCATTTTTACAAGAAATTCTGACAGTGTGTCTTTAGATGGTGCTGTTGCTATGCTTATCACTTTCTTATTTTTCCCTAGCCAAAGTGAAAAACAATTCAAGTGTCCAGACTTTAGAAACTTGCTTAAAAGGAAAATTTGTTTGGCTTTTCATAGGGAGAGGGAGCTGGAAAATATGTCCTTGGTTTATAATTTCAGAAAAAGGTTGCAAAATTTTTGTTTTCAGAGAAAGCTACACCAAGCACCTTGTTTGGAGAGGTTGATTAAGGTTGACTTGGACACTTTTAGGGATACCAGAGGAAAACTAAAGGTATTTAATATGAATTGGTTGCTTTGTCTTATTACTTCCCAGAAGGGCAATTTTCTTTTTTTTTTTCTCCCAAACCATGTAATTTTCTAAAGACTTGCAGGAAGGTGGCCAAACATTACAAACTCAGTAGGAAGAACTAGAAAAAAGCTACGTTTTTGTAAATGATTTGAAACTGTAGTTCTAGAAAATGAAGATTAGTCTTTCACAACTGAATGGAATGGTTAAGTTTGATGAAAGCCAGTGCTGGTGGTACCTATTTGGAAAAAACGTCAAACTCATAAGTGGAGGTTTTATATTTTTATTTAATATGTTAAAAATCATGCCTAAATGTTGCTTTAGAATTTCTATCCACTCATTTTAGAGAGGCAGGCTTATGTATAAATTCCTGTGAATGCTTTAAAGAAGTTTGTATGTGAATTTTCTTGCTCAAAGCACACACAAGATAACATTTCAGAATTTACTTGAAAAACTCATCACCTGGTTTTAGAATTAGCTTGTTATCTAAGAACTATTTGGATTTGAAATTATATAAATTTAAAGTTACATAACTAATATTTATATATTATAAATATTTTTTATTTTTTAAAGATTTTATTTATTTGAGAGCAAGCATGAGGAGGAGCAGAGAGAGAGGGACAAGCAGACTTCCCACTGAGCCACCCAGGCACCCCAATATCGTAAAAAAAATTTAAATAAACATTGAAGTTGCTAGATGGATTTAGAAAAGAAACCCTTTGGGGATAGTTAAAAATAAAGGTATATAGGGAGTGCTTGAGTTGCTTAGTCGTTTGAACACTTGACTCTTGATTTCAGTTCAGGTCTTGGTCTCAGAGTCATTGAGTTCAAGTCCTACATTGGGTTCACACTGGGTGTGGAGCCTACTTTAAAAAACAAAAAGAAAAAAATATAAGGGAGGGGTGTGGTTCAGTCAGTTGAGCATCTGCCTTCTCAGGTCAGGATCTCTGGGTCCTGGGATCCAGCCCTCCATCTGGCTTGCTGCTCAGTGGGCAGTCTTCTGCCTCTCCCTCTGTTCCTCTCTTCCCCCCTTTTATGCTTCCTACCCGCAAAAAATGTTTTAAAAAAGAAAAAAAAAAAAAAAAAAAAAAGAAGAACTGAAGGCATAGAAAGAAAAATGTTTCTAGGTGAAAATCTAAACATTTGCATATAATAATCTTAATATTTCTAATGTCTCTTTAACCAAGCAAATATTTAAGTTACCACTACTGCCCTCATACTAGATAGAGGATTCAAGTTAAAGGATATAGACTGTACTCTCAAGTGAATAGAATCTGCAAAATTTCTGTGGAGAGTGACAAATTAGTGGCCAATGATGCAAAATATCTCATGCAGGTTTTGAGAAGCTATTTACAAAAGAACCATTGTTCTTAGAAAAATCATTGGATTGTGGGCAGAGGGTAGAAAATTTATAATCTGTTAACTCCTTACAAAATGGAACAAAACCTAGCTCCCTTCCATGAACCATGTCTCTGTTACAGTGAGTTTAGTCAAAAGGTCTCCTTTCTTTCTTTCTTTCTTTCTTTCTTTCTTTCTTTCTTTCTTTCTTTCTTTCTTTCTTTCTTTCTTTCTTTCTTTCTTTCCTTCCTCCCTCCCTCCCTCCCTCCCTCCCTCCCTCCCTCCCTCCCTCCCTCCCTTCCTTCCTTCCTTCCTTCCTTCCTTCCTTCCTTCCTTCCTTCCTTCCTTCCTTCCTTTTTTTAACCTTTTTAGAGACAGAAGACGGGCAGAAGGAGAGAGAGACTCTTAAGCAGGCTCCACCCCCAGCACGTGCTGATGCTGGGCTTGATCCCACAACCCTGAGATATCTGGAAGTCAAGAGTTGGAGGGCGTCTGGGTGGTTTAGTCAAAGTCCGACACTTAGAATTTGGCTCAGGTCATGGTCCCAGGGTTGTGAGATCGAGCCCGTGTTGGGCTCTGTGCTCAGCATGGAATCTGAGAGTCTCTCTCTCCCTCTTGCTCTGCCCCCTCCACCTGCTCTTTCTTTTCTCTCTAAATAAGTGAGGGGCACCTGGGTGGCTCAGTGGCTGAGTATCTGCCTTTGGCTCAGATTGAGATCCCAGGGTCCTATGATGGAGTCCCACATCAAGATCCCCATGGGAGCCTGCTTCTCCCTTTGCCTGTCTCTGCCTCACTCTGTGTCTCTCATGAATAAATAAGTAAAATCTTTTAAAAAAGTAAATAAAACTTGAAGAAAAAAAGTCAGATGCTTAACCAATTGAGTTACCCAGGCTCCCCAGAAGGCACTTTTCTTAATAATTCCTAGATAATGCTCTTCTATGCACATGCAGTTCTCTCCAACTTCCCTTTTTTCGATTTTTTTCATTTTCTTTAAAAATCATTTTCATTTACACTGATAAATACATTTTCAGGTAAAACAAAAATTTCACTCTCCCTTCCAATATGGCCACCATGTTGGATAGCAGAGATAAAGAACATTTCCATCAGTGCAGAAATTTCTATTAGATACTCCTGATGTAGAGCTATTTTATGCTTTTTCTATAATATTTCATAATATGGAAGTACCATAATTTATACAATCATCTCCTGTTGAAGATATTTATGCTAATTTATAGTTGTTTTCTGTCACAAAACAGTGATCTCTTTGGAAATGTTTTTCTGGACACTGAGAAGTGAAATTGCTGCAGGATTGAATATGACTGGTCTAAATGTAAAAAAATATTTCCAGATTACCCTTCTCATGGGTTTACCAATTTACATTTTCACCAGTGATTTTGGAGGGTACTGTTTCCTGACTTTACTGAAACTCACTGGGTACCATCAACTTTTTTTTTTTTTTTTAAGATTTTACTTATTTTTTCATGAGAGACACACAGAGACACAGGCAGAGGGAGAAGCAGGCTCCCTGTGGGAAGCCCGATACGGGACTTGATCCCAGGATGCAATTATGCCCTGAGCCAAAGGCAGACACTCAACTGCTGAGCCACCCAGGCATCCCGGGTACCATCAACCTTAAAGATGGTTGCATAAGGTTGAGTGAAATATCACATCTTTTGATGGAGAGCTCTAATTACTGTTGAGGTCGAGCATTTTATGTATTTTTGTTGGTTATATTTACTGTCTGTTTCCGCCTTTGACAATTTTTCTTTTAGGATGTCTTTCCATTTTTGTACTGATCTCATAGAAGATATTAAATCTTTGTAATATGTGTTAACAGTTGTGCCCTCTCAATTTGTCATTTGTTTTTTGTTTATAGTATTTTAAATTGTTTATAATATCTTTAAGGAGTTTTAAAATTTGAAGTAATCTACATAATAATCAGTTTTTTCCTTTATGCTTTTGCATTTTGTAATTTTTAAGGAAGCCTTTTTGTATCCTTACATTATAAATACACTTTTCTGTATCTTTTTATAATACTTATGTATAGGTTTATTTTTCTATACATTTAGATTTCCAATCTATCTTCTTACCTTGTTTTCCATTGGACAAACTCTTAAGGCCTAGCTTAAACTTGTTATTTTCCTTCTATACCCTCCTCCTTCCCCCTCTTAGTTATCTTAAAGCCTTTTTCTGTATTTTTTTTTTTTTTTTAAGAAAGAGGTAAGTGCAGAAGTAGAGAGAGAGAATCTTAAGCAGGCTCCACACCCAGTGTGTAGCCTCTCATGGGGCTGAAGCTTAACAACTCTCAGATCATGACCTGAGCTGAAATCAAGAGTCAGGTGCTTAGCCGACTTGTACTTTTTTGCATTATAAGTACAAATACATCACTCTACACCAATGCTACACAATAGAAATATATCTTGAGTCTCAAATGCAAGCCACATTTTCTAGTAGCCATATTTTAAAAAGTAAAAATAAATAGGTGAAATTAATTTTGATATTTTTTATTTAACCTGATATGTCCAAAATATTGTCATTTCAACATGTAATAAGGATAAAATGTTACTGAGGTGTTTTTATTTTATTTTTTCCCCCTGATGTGTATTTTATACACTCTAGTACATCTCTGTTTAGCTGGTCACATTTCCATTGCTCAAAAACCAGATGTGGCTACTGGCTACCATATTTAACAGCACAGCTCTATACTGTTATTATGTATGTATATGTTTATTTTTCCCATTTTACCATATCCTCAAGAAGAGAGACATTTTGTTCCTCTTTTTATCCAAGTTTTATTGAAACTAAGAATATATTAGTATTGTGAAATGTTTGGGAAAAGCTAAAATGTCCTTGGGTAACATCAATGGAAGAATAGCTTCTAGAATAATGAGCTGTTAATACTGTTCTCCTATTTACCAGGCCGACCATCCCCTAATTATTATTATGTCTAGTCCTTCCATGCTTTTGAAGGGCATTGTTCCACCAGATAAAGCCCTGAAAAGAGTGATTAGATTAATAAGGGGTCTTCCAATCATGCCTTTAAGAAACAGCTGAAACCTCTATTTCACTTAGGGTTTGGGAGGTAGGGATGGGCATTAGAGAGTATAGTCTTAAAGGGCTTGAAGAGTTGTTAAGAGCAGGAATGAGTCTTTGTTACTCTAAGAGTAGAATAAGGTCAATTAGTAGGAATAACAAGGGGTCAGATCTCAGATAAACTTTAGGAATGATTTTTCAACCATAACAATCCCTGAAAATGAACTGGTCTATCTAAAGACCAAGGGATCACCTTATACTGGAGGATTCTAACAGCTCACCTTTTCAGTATAGATGGCAGAAGACTTCTAGCATCACATGGGATAGTGAGAACAAATCCTTCTCCCCCTGTCTACTGCAGTTCCATGAGATCATACCTGTAAGCACATTTGAGTTCTTTAGAAAAGTTGTCACCAAATTCTAAAATATTTGTATGAAGGTATTTGTGTCTGGCTGTTTGAATATACTTTTACCTCTTTTAAAGAGGTTCTAAAACAATCACTTTAAATTTATAGATTTTCTCTAACCTTTGTATGTCACTAAAAAACCTGGTACTTGCATTTTTTTCATATTTCAGCCATTAATTTATTTAATATTGTTCACTGTCTTATTTCCTTATATCTTCTGGCTCACTCAGAGATTCTGGATTTCTTTGACCCTGCTTGGAAAAGCCTGATAAGACAAAGATGAAAATCCTGTGTATGTGATAATGATACATTTCCTTGGAAGGGTTGCTAGTGTTGTATACACATTCAGGAAACACTTAGGTTAGTTAATATTCTAATAAGGATTAGCACTTTTCATTTATATTGCTCTTTGCATCTCAGTTCTCAAATACTTTAAAGATAAGCAGAAATCATAATCAATATTAACTCCCTAAACTTCTTTATTAATATTCAGCACATGCTCTTTAGGATTGAACCAGCAGCTTATAGCCTTGGTGTGTTATTTTCAAAGAACCAGAAACTTGTATTTTAAGATGATGATTATTATCTCAATTCAAGGATTTTGAATTTTTTGGTTTTGTAGGTCATTTTCAAAGTTCAGGAATGCAAGAAAGGGTGTTAGTGTTATATTGGTAAAATATATCAAAGTACCAACTCCTAAATTTGCCAACATTTCCCAGTGAATTTGTAAGAATGTCTTTTCTCCAGAACCTAATATATTTATCTGTATACTAACTTCTACATAGGGCTATGGAACACACCTGATGAATCACTTGAAAGAATATCATATAAAACATGATATCCTGAACTTCCTTACATATGCAGATGAATATGCTATTGGTTATTTCAAGAAACAGGTAAGTTTTTCACTGTGCAGCCCTGTTCTGTCATTTCTTTTCTTAATATGTACTTAGGTTAGCCTTCATCCAAATAAGTATTTCCCCTAGAATTTTCTACTTAAAAGGACATACATTTATTTTTTAATCCTTAAGAGTAAGCTTCAGATTGTAGTAAAGGGTATGACCAGTACATAGTAAATACTAAATACATATTTTTTGAGTGAATGAATGAATGTCATCTATAAATGAAGTATAATACTGCATTCTGGAATTCTAAAACGTGGTATCCCCAGACTAAGGAGAAGTTCCCGGGCTAGGTGGGTAGAGTTCTTCATGAATGAGAGAAATAGATTCAGTCTCTGGAAAGCTTCCATTTATGACAGCAGAAAGAAAATTCTGAAGTTTATAAAGGGCTCCTGACAGTCCTTTGGCAGCATGCAGCAGGCTAGGAGCTTGGCTGTCTTTGTCCTTTCTTACCAGAAGTTTTCAGCTCAACTTTTTAATGCTTATTCTCTGGCTGCATATTTTTTAATAAAGATTTTAGTTATGTATTCATGAGAGACACACAGAGAGAGAGGCAGAGACATAGGCAGAAGGAGAAGCAGGCTTCCTGTGGGGAGCCCGATGTGAGACTTGATCCCAGGACCCCAGGATCATGACCTGAGCCAAAGGCAGACACTCAACCACTGAGCCACTCAGGTGGCCCCAGCTGCATTTTTTTTTTAAATAGTGCTTTATAGTTCCTAAACATTTTCATTTCGTTTTCTAACTACAAAAGTAAAATTATTGTAGAAATTTTGGAAGACACAGTAATGCAGAATGAAGAAAAATCACTTGTACTTCTACCACCCATAGAGATTTACTGTTAATGTTTTGATATATATACCCTTCTAACAATTGTTCTATGTGTGTGTTCATGTGTGTGTGTGTATATATATATATGTATATTATACGTATATATAAATATAAAGCTTGGCTCATATTATATGTAATTTAATAACTTTCTGATTATCATTTATATAATTTTTGATGGTTCTCTGAAGTTTTATGGTATAATTAGAAAATAATTCATTAAACCAATACTACAGTTTTAGGACATTCGGGTGTTTCTTATATTAAGTGTACATTATAAGTATACAACATTGATTTATGAGAACTCTTTGTATATGAGGATATCAACCTTTTATGATTTTTCTCCCATTTGTCAGTTGTTTCAACATTGCTATGACTTTTGATGTACAGATTTTTAAAGATTTCATTACATAAAATCTATTATCTTTTTTTTTTAATAAGTTTTATGTGACTGGAGAGTTTTTCCTCCTCTGATATCAGATAGTTAATCTCCTATTTGTTTTCTTCTCATTCTTTGGGATGTGTCTCTGACTTTTATAATAAAACTCATTAGGGAGAACTCATTGGGATTGTCAACTGAAGTTTTGAGTGTCAGCTTTCTTAGACTGCAAATGTCTTGTGAAGCTTGAAAATCAGTCATGACTTGATGGGATGAGCACTGGGTATTATACTATATGTTGGCAAATTGAATTTAAGTTAAAAAAATAAGAAATTGGTTATGGTTCTTAAATAACTTGTCTGTAGTCCTCTTTGAGGATGATGGCAATGATTGCTTGGAAAATCAGTTTTTGCTGAAAGGGAGGCAGGAAACTGCTGATGATAGTTCTGGATTCCAAAATAACTTACTGTAAAGAACTGAAATAGGTACTATAAGGAAAATTATGTTTATATTATAAATATATGAATATATGCCCTACAGCACCAGGTTATTGCAGATTAAAGTATATAAATGAATATATTGCAAGTAAATGTTACTGACACAACTATACATTATGATGGTCTAGAAGTTTTTGCCTATACAGTAGGGGTTTCATTTCTTCAACATCAAAGTTCTAATTATTATATATATATATATATATATATTTTTTTTTTTTTTTTTAAGATTTTAATTTTAAGTAATTTCCATACTTAAAGTGGGGCTCCAACTCACAACCCTAAGATCAAGAGTATTATGCTCTGGGATGCCTGGGAGGTTCAGTTAGTTAAGCAGCTTAGGTTGTGAATTCAGGGTCATGAGATCAAGTCCCACATCAGGCTTTGTGCTCAGTATGGAGTCTGCTTGAGTTTCTCTCTCCCTCTGCCCCTGACCCTGCTCTCTCTCTCGCACTCTCTTGCTCTCTCAAATAAATAAAATCTTAAAAAAAAAAAAAAAAGGGAGAGAGAGAGTTGAATGCTATACTGACTGAACCAGCCAGGCACCCCTAATTATTATATTTTTTTGATAAGCTTTTCTTTCAGAACTTAGATCAGTTTTGATTTGTTGAGAATCCTGGGGTCCCCTTCCTAGTTTGGGAGAAATTGTGCAGTTTATTATTTATTTTATTTTATTAAGATTTTTTTTTTATTTATTAGAGAGAGAGAGAGAGACAGGCAGAGACACAGGCAGAGGGAGAAGCAGGCTCCACGCAGGGAGCCGGACATGGGACTTGATCCCGGGTCTCCAGGATCAGGCCCTGGGCTGAAGGTGGCGCTAAACCACTGAGCCGCTGGGGCTGCCCAAATTGTGCAGTTTAATATAAAACTCAATCTTATATTAATTCTGTTAAAAATCATTTAGTATAACTTGTGATTTACTAGGATTTTTTAATGTCTTCCTGTTTGCACAGTTTGATTTTAATGTTTCTGAACTCCACAGAGGGGTTTCATGTTAATCCTTTCCAGAATGGTATGATGACAACTTGAAAGAAGTGTACTTTGCTGCCTACCATATGGTTTACACGCAGTAGAAATTTGATGCACAACAGCCATTATGAATGAGTTTATTTGCTTTGCAGGGTTTCTCCAAAGAAATTAAAATACCTAAAACCAAATATGTTGGCTACATCAAGGATTATGAAGGGGCCACTTTAATGGGATGTGAGCTAAATCCCCGGATCCCATACACAGAATTTTCTGTCATCATTAAGAAGCAAAAGGAGGTAAACATGTGACCAACTCCTCTTCCTTTCCATGCAGGCCAGTCTTCTTTGGGTGAGTTGTGCATCTCTGGGCTGTGTGTGGATGGCTCTACTGCATATCATAATTTCAGTTTGCTGTGGTTTGTATAGATTTCTTCTTTGATGGTATCCTTGATCTGTTTCCTCTCTAGGCACCATTCCTAAAAGGGTCAACACTTGTTAAATTTGTGTAAAACACAAAATGTGAGGATATCTTACCTGTACCTTCAAGACCTTTTACACTCTAGCCTCATCGACCCTTCCCAAATTTCCCTCTTGGCTTATCTAAACTCGTCTCTAAAAGTCATTACTGATGCTTTAAGCCTGGTCTTAATACATTACTCCCCTCACTCTCCCAACACACACACAAATTGGAACGCTGCGGCCTGTGTTCAGTTTCTCCTTTGAACTTCTCTAGCACGAGTTTGTTCCACTTACTTGATTTTTGTTATTTATCCTCTTATGTAGGTATTTATCTCACGGTTTATTCATGTCTGCTTTTAACATTGCAACTTCTGAAGGCCTGTATTTCTAGGAATTCAGTGACTTGTTATCTGATTTTGGGGTGAGGTCTTTTATGCATATAAACAAAAAGAGGAACAGTGAGAGGACAGGTTGATAGATATGACAACATGGTAATTTTACATTTGTCTAAGACAGAAGAAAAGACCATAAAAAGAGCATAATTGGGGAGGGTGCAGAGGCTGTTTATTAAATGAATGAATTTTATGTTAAGCCCAGGATCACCTTCTTGCTACCCCTAGTTTGTTGGAGTTCAGCAATGGGCTTTGAGGCTGTGACATCCCTCATCAATTCCACTTTATACCTCATTATTCATTCTAGTGTCCTTTTTCCCTAGCAAATAACTGAAAAAAGACATCTGTCTTCAACCCATCTTTGTTTTCTGGTTTCTACTAATGTCCCTTAATCCCAATTCTTAGTTGTTTGTCAGACATCATTGTCATAACAGGCATAAAACTCCATACACAGGGTCTGGTGCATAGTAGGTGCTCAATAAATATTTCCCTTTTTCTTAAAGGGGAAGAGGGGAAGGCCAGGCTTGTTCTTATGAATGTGAGTGAAAGCCTTTTTTTTTGAGGGGGGGGGGTAATAGAAAATAAAAACAACCTTTGTTGTGTCTTGCTCAGAGATGCCAGCCTTAGAGAGAATTCCAAATAGGGTACTTGGAGAGTTAATAAAAGCACAGCAGGCTCCTTTCTCTGTCTCCTTCTGAAGAGCTAGCTTTCTTCATTGTTCTCTGGAGTTTAATGAGCAGGTCTGTATTCAACAGCTCTGTGTTCAGCTTGAGGGGCTGCTGGCCAACTAGAGCCATCACCAGGCAGTCAGCTGCCCTTCCCTCCTTCCTCCTCTGACAGCACCCATGCATCTTTGGTGGAAGCAGACAGCAGGATTCCCCTGCAGATTCGCCTAGTCCAGATCTGTTAGCTCTTACCACGTACAGGGGGAAGCCACAAATAGCTAGCAAAAGCAGTCAGTTGTTTAGAAGATAATGCTTCCTCCCCTTCCTCTTTCTCCTCTCCTCTTGGATCTCATCTCCCTCTCTCCTCACCTTCCCTGTTTGCCTCCATTCTTAACACCCACCCCTGAGTGGATGATGGAGGCTGGGAGCTACCTGTGAACCTAGTTTTTTTCAAAGAAACCTGAAGTCACCATAATAAAATATTGTGTAGGATCTTCTTCCACAGAATTCAAATGATTATCACAAGGGTCTTTATTCCAACTTTTGAAAACCCCCTTGCCAAAGACAGGGACTAATGATAGTAACAAATAAGTTATTTGTATATGGAGGGCTTTCCTGGCCCCTGAAAGCATGCAAGAGCAGAGTAAGTTGTGGTTGTGGCTAGTAGAGATGGAGAGAGAAAGCTAGTACAGTTGGACAGGGGAGCAGGGAGTTGAGGGCCACTTTGTGAGTGTTGACTCCAAGGGGAGAGTGGGTTCCATAGGGGCCTAGCTTCATTAGAGGTGTCTTCATGGGAAATATGTTTTGAACTGTAGTAAGCCTGCTAAATCTCAGCAGCATGGGCGAAGATTCAGAATCCAACATAAGTAGATTCATGGGCAGTTAGGATCATAGGTGTGCTGGTAATAAAAGCCACTATATGAGAAAGTGTGAGTAGGTCATGAGCCGGTGGAGTTGAGTGTATATATGTGGGAGCGGGGGTGGGGTGGGGCGGGGAGTGCTGGGAGGGGATACTTCTCAAATCTTCATCCAAGCGTGAGACAACAAGGGATTGGATTCGGAGGATCCAAAGTAATCGTGAGGCCAGCCAATGTGATTTCTTTGTAAGAACACCTGCTAAGACTTGGTAGCATATTAAAGATGGGGGAGTCCCCCCAGATCTTCTGTTTGGGAAGACTAAAACTGAAGGGATGATACAGGAGAAGGATCTGAAGAAAGATGATGACATGGTGGAGAAGTGGACACATTTTCGAAGGAAGTAAAGATAAAAGACTGAAACAGAAGTAAAGTGTCCCCTTTCTCCAGAGCAACTGTGTGAGGCACAGAGGGGTTAAGACGTCATTATGAGTCATTCACCAGGATCCCTTCACTTTCAAGGTGCTTCACAAGGTTTATGGAAGCCATTGGGGTGGGTTATCACATCTGAGAAAAATCCCTGATAAAGAGAAAAAGTTTTACAATTATATTCAAAATTATATTTTCTAAAGGTGTTTAATTAAGAGACTACCATTGGGATTCTCTTTCCAAAAGACTTAGACTGGGGAGGGGTGCCTGGCCAGCTCAGTCAGAAGAGCATCCAATTCTTGATCTTGGAGTTGTCAGTTCAAGCCCCACATTGGGTGTAGACATTACTTAAAAATATTTTTCTTTTTTTTCCGATTAATTTTTTTTTTTTTTTTAAAGAGAGAGTGTGCATGTGTGCTAGTGGAGGAGGGGGCAGGGTTAGAGAAACTCAAGCAGATTCTCCATTGAGCTGGATGCCTTGCGGGGCTGGATCCCACAACTCTGAATTCACTACCTGAACTGAAATCAGGAGGGGGGGTTGCTTAACCGACTTAACCCAGGTGCCCCCCCCCAAATAAAATCTTTTTTGAAAAAAATAAAAAGACTTAGACTCAAATAGACAAAGGGAGAACATCCATTTAGATCTGTCCTGTCCAAAGTGACAGCCACTAGCTATATATGGCTTTTGAGCACTTGATATGTGGCTAGTTGAAATTGAGATGCACTTACATATAAAATATACTCTGATTTTGAAGATTTGTTAGGAATCAAAGAATGTAAAATACACATTTTTTTCTATAGATTATATGGTGCAGCAAGAATATTTTGGACATAATGGATTAAATAAAAGTGTGTTGTTAAGATCCAATTTTACCGGTTACTTTTTACTTTAAAAAATGTGGCTACAGGAACATTTAAAATTATATAAACAGATTGCATTATATTTCTGTTGCACAGCAGTAAACTAGATTTACCAGGAATATACTTTTACTAGTCCCATTCACTTTAGGAAGCTCTTTGTTTAATTGTTAGGATTAAAATGCATTCATGCTGGAGCCTTTACCAATGATGATACGTTTGAGATCAAGCTGTTAGGAATTGGAATTTTTGTTTTCCTTTGCACATTCAATTAGGGACTGCTACCGAGTGGTTTTTTTTTTTTTTTTTTCCTCTCTTCAGATTTGTATTTAAATTCTCATTAGTTCACATATAGTGTAATATTGATTTCGGGAATAGAATTTAGTGATTTGTCATTTACATACAATACCCAGTGCTCATAACAGGTGTCCTCTTTAAGGTGTCCGCCCATCCCTCATCTAACCCACCCCCTTACCACCACCTCCATCAACCCTCAGTGTGTTTTCTACTGTTCAGAGTCTCTTATGGTCTGTTTTTTTTTTTTCTCTCTCTCTCTCTCTTTCATTCTCTTGTTTTGTTTTTTCTTTTCTAAAATGCAGTTATGACCGTTAATCTCTGGATAGCTATTTTTAATTATTTTCTTTTTTTTTAAATGGGAAACTGCACTGTTTTGGAAATAGTTAACCTCAGTACATTAGGAATTAATGTACAAAACAAACACCTCTCCAAAATCCTTAATCCATCCTGGCTGCTTACACCAGGAGTTGTGTTGCCTCAACAATTTGGAGCTGCTTTTTTGATGTAAACAGTATGGGTTAGGGCTCATGCCTTGGAATTTTTAAATAATAATGTGTGCTTTCTAATCCAAAAGGGAACAGTTAGTTCCCAGTTGGGGAATGTGAAGAGATCCTGGGGCCGGGGCTGGGCTGGGTAGCTGATGCACAGGGCCGCTTTGCTGTTCCCCAGAGAAGACAGGGCACAGTAACTGGCTTCTGTGGTAAAGAGGACAGTGTGCCCTAAGGGCAGTGTGTCCTCTCAATATTGGCTTCTTTGATGGCTGGGGACAAGTATTCAAAGGCGGTTGTGTAAATGCCACTAGAGGGGGCGACCCATAGCAACGTTTTCATACCTTACCTGTTCAGTAGCTTTCACTCTTTCGCCCTTTTTGTGTCTTGAATGAAGACTTTATTTAGGAGACTAAGACTTCTTGGGTTGACTGACTTCATCCATGGCCACAGACTCTGTCACTATAAACGTGTTCTCTTCCTGTGCTTTACAGATCATTAAAAAGCTGATAGAAAGAAAACAAGCCCAGATTCGAAAAGTATACCCTGGACTTTCCTGTTTCAAAGATGGAGTTCGACAGATCCCAATAGAAAGCATTCCTGGAATTAGTACGTACAGACCTTTTGTTCGAAGCAAAGTCTTTTGGTGATGCCATGAGATGTGTTTGAAACAATTGCCTGGGTGCAGCGATTTGGAGAGCTTTTTGCCTTGCCTGTCTCCATCTGTGGTGTTTGTAGTCTTAAGAAGGGAGGATGTGCTTTCCCTTTGTCTTTTCTCTACTCAGTGCAAACAAATCAAGGAGAACATAGATGACCCCGTCTCATAGCTGTTAATATCCATCATTTTTTTCAGAGATGGCTATGTATAGCCTGGGGGGAAGTCCACTTTTACAAATGGGGAAATTGAGTTGCAGAATGGTTAAGTCCTTTGACCTCAAAGAGCACATGGCCTGCAGCTGTCAGAATGAGAAGCAGAGGCATGCTACTCTGCAAACCTGTTACTGTTTGCATCCTTGCTCATCGCTGTCATCGTTGCAGCCTGCACAGGCCCCTGCTTGGCCAGATTACTCTCTCCACATTTCGAAAAAAGATGATTGGAAAACATATCATTTGTTTGGAGTTCCTTATTTTCGAGTAGTTTCCCCAAGGGTTCTTACCTGTGAGTGTTAGAGATGAATCTTCTTTGATGAAAATATGTAATATAGCTGTTTTTGAAAGCTATTGAGTAGCCACACTTCCATTTCAAATCCGGGATCTTCTAGTATATTGAAGATTTAATACACGACACAAAACCAAACACACTACAGTTCTCCAGAAAAAAAATAAGACCCTATTTGGGCAAGTGATATTCCTTCAATATGATAGCTACCCTATAACAGATCTTACTTTTACTTCTAGACCTAGAAATTTCACTTCCCCTATATTATCCCTGTTAAGGGCAGAATAGCTGTCATATTGCTGAATGCCTATGTGTGCGAGGCATTCTTCTGTTTAGTTTTTTACATACATCCACTCTTCTCAAAAGGAATGACGGCATCTAATCTTTAGAGTTCTGCCTTATAGGTTGATAAATTATAGAGGCGAATTGTTAAGTATCTTATCTAGGATAAATTAGCATTTTTTTTTTAAAGTTTCTGCTTGCTTTTTTTTTTTTAAGACTTTTATTTATGCATGAGAGACAGAGAGAGAGAGAGAGAGAGAGAGGGAAAGGCAGAGACACAGGCAGAGGGAGAAGCAGGCTCCATGCAGGGAGCCCCACGCGGGACTCGATCCTGGGTCTCCAGGATCAGGCCTTGGGCTGAAGGCGGTGCCAAACCGCTGAGCCACTGGGGCTGCCCCAATAAATTAGCTTTTAAGGAGAGAGCAAGAAATCAAGTCCAGGTCGATTGGACTTAGGCTGTGTTTTCTTTCTGCTGCACTAAGCCATCTTCTATTAAAAGCAGGGTCTTTGCCAAATAAAACAGAGACCGGGACAAAGTTTGTCCTAACCTAAAAATAACGGTTTAATTCTTTCACCTGGTGATTAGCAAAAAATGTTGATTTAGAGTTTAAAATATACATACACCCCCAGTCCTGGATGTCTTTGTTTTTTTATGCTTTCCTCTGAAAAGTTGGGAGTTCCTGCTTTAAAAAACACTAACAGAAAGTGCTGTTGGCCGTCTTGGAAATGTTTCACGCTGCTAACTGTAGAAGGAAGTAACTAATTGCAGTTGATTTCTGTCTCTTCCCAGAAATAGACTTTTACTGAGGCATGCCTATAATTTATCTTATTTTTGATAAGTATTTTGTTATTCTCTTGACCAAAAGCAGTTCTCATTTAGTGTTTAATTTCGTTGATATATAGGAGAGACAGGCTGGAAGCCGAGTGGAAAAGAGAAAAGGTAAGTAAGATGGGTGAGAGGACATGAAGGGAAGTGATTTTTCTTTCCTCTCAGCACCTTAGAGGAAGTGGGCAAGCTGCATGTAATCACCCATTACAGCACTTGCTACGTTTCAGTTTTCGTTAAAAAATTCTGGGATGGTTCCCATTTTAGGTTTTTGTAAAAATAAGCGGAATAGGAATCCCCTGGCAAGAGGGCAAAAAACTAATCATTGTTCCCTGTTGTTACTCTTTCCTTTCAAGTAAAGAGCCCAAAGACCCTGACCAGCTTTACAGCACGCTCAAGAGCATCCTCCAGCAGGTGAAGGTGGGTGTTTTCTTTTCATTCACTTCATGCAGATATTTTTGAAATGATTTCCCACATGGAATTTCCATATTAGATACCTTACTTTTTTCTTTACTCAAGAGCCATCAAAGCGCTTGGCCCTTCATGGAACCTGTGAAGAGAACAGAAGCTCCGGGATATTATGAAGTTATAAGGTTCCCCATGGGTAATGCCATTAACCTTTTCTAAGTATAGATGTAACACTCTCTGGATGGCGGTGTGGGGGACAAAATGTTGCTGAGGTTGATTGGTGCTCTTCTGTTGTAGGGTAGGGTGTGTGCTGGGTGGTGGGATTCCTGCACCCACTGAGGGGCAGTGGTATATAGCAGAGTCATAAAGGACAGGTGGGTGGCTGTGTTGTTTAGATGTGCCTGCAGCCGACAGCGACAGCACTGGAGGCAGACAGCCCAGGTGGGGAACTGCACGCAGCACGAGATGTGAAGCCGGCTGTTTGGACAGAACTTTGTTTCTGTTCTACCTGATGGGTTGCAAATGGAAGACTTTAGGTTATCGTCCTGATGTATTTTGAGCCCTTTGAGGGTCTTTAAAAGCGATACAAACAAAGTTGGATTAAGCTGCTTGCCTGCTGTACTAGTGGAGGGAGAAAGTCTAGTAACTCAGTTCTCGATTTTCCATGCTCTTGATGGATACTATTAGTGTCACTATTTATACTCCCTTTAAAAGCTTTGTTCCACATCCAATACCAGACAAACAAAAAATTCCTTTAGAAATGTAGAGTTGTGGAATTTGCTGCTGTGCCGACCCATGCTAAAGTGATTAATTGAAGTAATTGAGCATCCGATTAAACTAGTTCGGCATTGTGTAGATGACAGACAACTAGCTGAAATGTTTTCAGTCAGTGGTGTGGCCATTATTTTGGAGACAGCCTGTGTCTTCTGTTCCTTTTCTACTTGTAGTCTGTTCTTGGTACTAAGAAGGTTTTAAAATCTGAAAGGAAGAACAAAAGGGATACTTTAGCTCCCTGATAAGAGAGTTATTTGTAGGTGTTTTCGATAGCATTAATTTTCACATGAATGTTCTATAGAGTCATTATAATGGTTTTGGTAGTCTGTACTCCATAAAGTGGACCCACACCCATATACTTTTCTCTTTTCTCTCTGCCTTCTCTTTATTTCAGTTATGAAAACTGAAGTGTGAGGGTTGAGTGAGTCTAGAATTCGGAATGGAAGAGAGTTTGGGGAATTTTCTTTTCTCTTTTTCCTTTCTTAAAGGTTTTATTTTTAAGTAGTTTCTATACCCAAAACAGTCGCTCGAACTCACAGCCCTGAGAGATCAAGGGTTGCAGGTCCTGCTGACTGAGCCAGTCACATGGCCCTCAGTGTTTTGTATCATGTAAAAAATGTGTTAAAACTCTTTATGCCCATTTCCAAACTTAAGTTAACTGACCTTTGCATCCTCATCCCCTGGACCGTCTCAGCTTCTCTTAATGAAACTCTCATAGGAGGTTGTATGATTCTGGGGAGAATAACTAGCTTTCAGCCCTGCTCATGTACACTGTGAAGACCTGCAAAGGTAGGTCCAGAAGGTCTTGTCTGTCATCGCCTACTCTCAGCCTGCTTTCTGGAAGTGTTTTGCTTGGTCCAGCCTGGGAAGAGTATGAGCCTCTCCAGTTGGATACCACCTATGTGCATAGCTGAATGCTCATGAGGGGAATGTCAGCCCCTTTGAGCAAGACCAGTGGTGGACTGAGGTGTGTTCTAGACATAGTTAATTAAAACAGTGGACGGTGCTGTTTAGGGGAGCAATAATATTTTTCTTTGGGTGCCTTTAGGTGCTGCTGAGTGACATGTGTAGTCTTGCCCTTACGATAGTCATGTTTTTGAGAACAAGATTGACAAAACAGTAATTTTACTTTCCTCCATTATTGCCTTCTCAGCTTTTTCTAAAATATTTTTCTTCTCTTTTTCTTGTGCTCTCAAAAACTCTTTTTCTCCCATATGAATGAGGTCTAACTTGTGTCATTTGGGGAATCTCATTCAGAACATTGTCTGAATAGTTTAGCCCAAGCTTGTCTTCTTACCATGCATGGATTGCTACACAGGGTTTTCCTGTTTATCCAGAACTCCTGGGTTGGTGGGAGGGATGAAGGTAGAATAATTTAATGAGTAGAATAGTTTTATGGAGACATACGTGGTATCACTGATAATTAATCACCTTTTTAAACCCATGTCATTTGATCAGCTAAGCCCTCCAATAAAGCTAGAGGAGAAGGATGTTATTTGTAACTTAATAGAATAGAAATATAGAAAGGAAATATGCAATATGCAGAATAGATTGTAATTATTCTGAAAGATCCAAAAACTTCTATGACTCTCATTTTGTTTCTGCTATATTTTAGGCTCTCCCCAGCTCTTACTTCCTCTCTTCCGGTTAATAGCTTGAAAGCTTTTGGATAAACATCTTTGTATTTATTCTTTTTTTCCCCTTTTGGTTATATAGCTCTTTATATATTGGACAGCATATCTTAAGTGGTAGGCATGTAGGTGGTAAGGTAAATATCTAACTTTACCTGGAGAGGCACAATTAATTTCATTGCTCTTTTTTTCATTTTATAAGAAGACATCTTATTCTCATTCACAGTGAGGTGAGACATCTAGTGGGTTATTTGCTGAGCCTTTATAAAGTATCTTAACACTTGCCAATTTATCTCACCTTCCAAACTGTTGTAGTTAGAGAAGAAAGATAATTAAAAGTTGTACTTACAGATGTGATGGCATACCACTACCCAAGAGAAGCTTTAGTCAAAGGCAAAAGTACACATTTCCCATTTTTTCTTTGGTGTTTTATGGTAGATTTAAGATTTTGATGTAAATGAATTCTCCCCATTTTTGGATGTTGCACATAAATTTATATATTTCACTAACAGATGACCCTGATGTATTTAGTAAGTTTCTTTCCTTCTAGAAAATTTGATAATATAGTGGGAATTGGGGTTATTGGTAGAGGTGTTTCTTTAGTAATTTTGACTTATTTTTCCATGCACAGTTAATATAATTTTTAATGACAGAACCAGACTTAGAGACAGGTAGGGACCAATAACTAAGTGAATGTTAGTATCTTCTTTTTTAAGATTTTATTTATAATTTTTAAAAAAGATTTATTTATTTATTTGAGAGAGATATAGAGAACTAGAGCCAGAGGAGAAGCTGAGGGTGAGGGAGCAAGAGAGAAATAGACCCCGGCTGAGCGGGAAGCCTGATACAGAGCTCCATCCCAGGACTCTGAGATCATGACCTGAGCTGAAACCAAGAGGTGGTGACATAACTGAGCCACCCAGGTGCCCCTGTTCATATGAGAGAGGAGAGGGAGAGTGTGTGCACATGGGGGGAGGTGCAGAGGGGAAAAGAGAGAGAGAGAGAGAGAGAGAATGAATCTCAAACAGGCTCCACCCTCAGCGCAGAACCTGACGTAGTGCTCAATCCTATAACCCTGAGATCATGACCTGAGCTGGATTCAAGAGTTGGACACTTAACTGAGCCACCCAGGCACACCCAAATGTTAACATTTTTTAATCTTTATGGAATTCTTTATCAGTTCTAAGAGTGAGGAGTAAACAAGCTCCAGAATATTCTTACAAGTTTAGATAAAGTACTGTTTTCATTTGTAAAACAACTTAAAGCAAATAAATATACTGGGGAAATATTTTTATAATAGTCTCTCAAGGCTTACTTGCTTTAGAAAATAAATTGTTTGTGATTTTTTTTTTTTTTTTTTTTTTTACTGCCTGTGATTCTTATTTCATGGACAGAGCATGAAACTAAATTCATTTGAACTATTTCATATGCAAGAATACTGTTTTATCTGTAGACTTATTTATGATCAGTTTTTCTACTTTAGTTCTGTCTCTACAGCACCAAAACTGTGAATTTAATGAAACAAACTCAGTCTTATTGTTTGGATTTAAGTAATGAAACGATTCAGACAAATGTTCCACCTGCTGTACTCCGTGTGGATAGAGCCTCTTCTGTATAATTCTGAATGAATAGCTAACAGTGCTCAGTTTATACTTTTCGCTGCTAATCTACTTAGCTTCCTTGTGCTGAATAGGGGATTGGGCCAGATGACTAATAATGGTCCCTTCAATGTGAAAATGCTGTGATTTTACACAAGAAGCCTTCACAACAGAAACAACATAAGATTTAAGAACTGTTGCCTTGATCCTATGAACGTCTCCTAAGGGAGGGCATTGGGATGGTAAAAATGTAGCCAAACTGATGACATACATTTCTCTCCCTGTCTCCCTTTTGTCAACTGGTGTTTAAAAAGGAGTCAAAGATTGCTAATATTTTTTTTTCCTGTGCAGATCTGAAAACCATGAGTGAACGGCTCAAGAATAGGTACTACGTGTCTAAGAAATTATTCATGGCAGACTTACAGCGAGTCTTTACCAATTGCAAAGAGTACAACCCCCCTGAGAGTGAATACTACAAATGTGCCAATATCCTGGAGAAATTCTTCTTCAGTAAAATTAAGGAAGCTGGATTAATTGACAAGTAACTTTTTCCCCCTCTGCTTCTTAGAAACTCATCAAGCAGTGTGCCTAAAGCAAGGTTGTTTAGTTTTATAAAGAATTGGACATGATGTATTGAAGATACTTGTAAATGTAATAATTAGCACTTTGGAAAAACAAACAAAAAAACCTCTTAGCTTTTCAGATATGTATTTAAAGTGAAGTCATAGAACATTTTTATTTTATGGAATAGATTTTAATCTATTTACTACTATTAATGTAAATTTTCTATGGCATGTCCATTAGCTGAATATTCAATAATAGATGATCAGGGGTTTCCTCAAAACCTGTGTATGAGGAAATTGCACATAGTACCAAGATTTGGGGGAATGCAGAAACCTTTCAGACCATGAATGTTTCCATTTTTTTCTAATGGAATGTGAGAGTTTATTTTTATTTTATTCTGAAGGACTTTAAGGAAGGGATACATGATAAAGCCTGTAAAAGGTGAAATATGTGATGTTTGAAGTCTCATTGTAGACATTTTATATATATATTTTTAAAAACACTCATCTAGATGAGGTGCTTTGAGCAGTTCTGAAAAATGCAGTTCCGGAAAAGCAACTGCCTTGATTCCTAAGGAAGAAATTCTAAATAATGCAAACTTTTTTATAAGCATCTGGGTTTTTGATAATTCTGTCTACTTACAATAAACTTGTGAGCACATAACCACTATTTTAATAATTATTTTCTGTACACAAATGTGTAATATTATATTTGACTTTGCTTATGCAGGCCATAAGTTCCAAAAGGCAATCTCCTGATGCACAGAGGCATATGTTTAAAAACACTTGAGATTGAATCAACATGCTTTAATAAGAAAAGATGCATAATCTACATATGTATCAAATTTGGTGAATCCTTGTTCTAACGAATAAGGATTTTTTTCTCCTTTTCTATGATATACACAACCCCACTGATAATGTATTAAGTGAACATTTTTCCTTTTCCATCTCCAGATTATATTCATTGTCTGAGGTGAATTAAATCACCAAAATTTGCTGTCAGTATTTTAACACCTACATTGGAAGACAGACCCAGGGTAATATCCCACTAAAGTCCATCATGCAACCTTATTAACTGGTCTTGGGATTCCGGCTTAGTGCTTGGGTTTATTTCCTGATTAACACTACATAGAAAAGTGGGACATCTGCCATCCCAACTCTGGGAGAACCAACTAATATCAAACAAATGAAGGCCATTTTGATGGTCTTTGACACTAATTTTTATGATACAAATTTATAAACTGATTTTTGTAAAGGACTAGGTTTTAAAAGTATATTTAACTTGATGTTTTCTATCAGCATAAATGAATTAAAATGATCATTTAATAGTTGTTAAAAACAGTTGCCAGAGATAATCTGCAAGAAGGAAGAAAATCTGCAAATAGCTGTTAAGTGGGAAGTATTATGTTTTTAAGATGTAAGATATTCAGAATGCTCACACTGAAAATTGCCTCAACTTTTTTAAGTATAAGAAACCACCCTGAGTGGCATCTAGATTTCTAATGAAGAATGATGATACAGTTTGGATTAAGTATCTTGGACTGGTTTTAAACAGTGCTTTGTACTGAATCTGCTGAAGCATCTGTCCAGCTTGGTATCCTGTGAAAGTTTGTTATTTTCTGGGTAGACATTCTTATAGAGTATTGTCTTTAAAATCAGATTGTCTCTTCTATATTGAAAGCATTTTTATGTTTTCTAATTTAAAAATTAATATTTTCTTATAGATATTGTGCAATAAAGCTGAAGTAGGATGTGTGGTTTTTGCAAATGCTTTAACAGCGGATAAAATTTTACATTTGTAAAATTAATATATTGTACTGGTACAACATAGTTTTAAATTATATTTTAAAAAGCTCTCAGTTTGGTGTTGTGTTTTCTTCTTCTAGCCCATTAAATTTAACAGGGCAAGTGTATGATCTGGTTGATGACCATCGACTATGTCCATAATTCTTAGATTTTAGGCGTCTTGTTGAAGATGTTTAGAATTGTTGCGCTTGTTAGAAGTTTCATAAGAATTCACAGCCCCACCAGTGAGAAAAGTTCATGAGACACTTGAGTGTGTCTGTGTTTTTTGGGTGGTCCACTGTGCATCTTGCCCACTGTCATTCATTAAACAAAAAAAAATCCCAGTGAAAGAAGAGTGTTATTGGTTTAGAAATTAAAGTTTTTTCCCAGTTTTTCTACTGTGCATCTGTGAAATAGATCAATGAAGACATAAGAAATACAGCTGATTCTTACATATTTCATAAAGAGCTTATAATGTCATTCAAAATGCTGACTGCATGAAGGAATACTGTATCCTGTTGGGAGTATGAGAGAACCCACCAAAGAATACTTTTTCTTTCTGAATCCTGAACCAAGTGAGAAGTCAAAAGAATAAGGCATATGATGGCAAAAATATCTTTATTAATAATAAAATGGACATTGGAGAATATGGCTTATATATCTGTGGGAAATGGGACTAATATGGAACCGATGAATGTGATTGGCTCACCAATAGCTTTGCACCTTCCCCTCCAAGGGCAGGGCCTTTGCCATTAAATTTAGTGCATAGCCAACAACAATGGTGCTCTCTGAAGGAAGGCCCACTCTGAAGAGGCACAGGTGAGGGAGCAGCCATACAGGGCAGTCCAGGGCCTAAATGTAACTCAATTAGGTAAGTCCCTTACAGGGGAGGGATAAATAAGGCAGAGGGAAGCCACAGGGTGATGTCCCTCCTTCTAAGAAATGTAAACATCTGGATTGTAGAATATGTCTCCTTTCCACTCCATTCCCGTATATTCATATAAAACATTGCTATAAAGTTGTATTATTCAACACATGTAAAAACTGGTTGTATTCATTAGAATAGTGAAAAGAAGACTTGGAGGTTTTCATATTACCTAGAAGTGAAATTTAGAATTATGAAACCTAAGAAGTAGAAACAAGATCAGACTGAGGCACTCTGGACAGGTTAATAACGTATCACTGCTTTTAGCTGATATTCTTCAGACCAACCTCACTATTTTAAGAGATTCTAAGAGCTATATAAGGCAGGGTTGTGGAAGGCAGCCTGTGGTCTTTTCCATATTGTACTGGACTGGTCTGTTCCAGCCCTCATTAATTAGCAATCTCCTCTTAGCAAAGTAGAAATGATACTTTGGAGGGAGGGCTTCAACAAAGTAGAGAAGATGCTGAGAGGAGGTGAGAGAACACCCATAAGTGTCATGAAAAGCTTTCTAATGTAGTTTATTTATGCCTTGGTTTTTTTATGGGAGTATCTTTACTTTTTTTTGTGGAAAAAAGCTAACAAAGCTAGAGATTTTCTCTGCGTTTATTAGAAAGTAGTATATTTCAACAAGGCAGAGAAAAGCAAGGAAACCAAAAGGCAGTGTTCCTACTCTTTCTTGTTATTGGGAAGTCCAATACAACCTTGGTAGAATTAGTTTAAAAAGATGAGAAACTACATGTCTAATTTGTATATATACGTGTGTATGTATAATCTAAGCTGAATCGAAGGTTGTCAGTTTTAACTGATGAAGGTTTGAAGTTCTTTAAGAGAAATCCCTTGGAGAATTTGTTGGAAGGTAGGGACCTTCTCAAAGTCATGCACATGTTCATGCATATGCACTTTCTGCATATCACCTTTCTAAAATTCATTGGTCTCTGTTATTTGCTCTTTGTTAACCACCCACTTTCTACAGTTAAGAGATGGGTATCCTATTTATGCTTAAAATATCTAAGAACAGAAAATCTGCCCTTTTCCCCCAACAGAGCAGTCCAGCAACAGAATAAGCAAAGGGCTATAAGAAAGTGCTTAAGTTTGGTTAATGTTGATTATTTTAAAGAGTTGAAGAGAATACACACATGGTTTATATAGATTTTGTGATCAAGTTCTAATTCAGATTTTCCCCTCCATACAATGCTATTAATTCAGTGTGCCAGCACGGTTCTACTCAACACACTCACTTGTACAGCTGTAGCTTGTTTTGTGGTAAACTCAACATTCCTCCTATATTTTTAACATTAAAAAAGAAATTGAAGTATAATGAACATAAACATGCAATACACAGTATCATACAAAACACGTATAATACAATAGAATATACAGGTCTCAGGTATAAGGAAAAAGGAGTATTAATCTTACACAAACTCTTTCGAAAAGATGTGGGAAGACTTCTGAAATCATTTTATGAGATCAATATTGTTATCCTGATATTGAAGCCAGGAAAAAAAAATTGTAAGAGAAACTTTGGTCTAACCCTCACACACACAGATGTAAAGATATTTTTTTTTTAAAGATTTTATTTATTTATTTATTCATGAGAGACCCCCAGAAAGAGAGAGAGGCAGAGACTCGGGCAGAGGGAGAAGCAGGCTCCATGCAGGGAGCCTGACCTGGGACTCAATCCAGGGTCTCCAGGATCACGCCCTGGGCTAAAGGCAGCACTAACCTGCTGAGCCACTCGGGCTGCCCAGATGCAAAGATCTTTAACAAAATATTAGCAAATGAAACTCAGCAGTATATAAAAATTTTAAGAGATCATGACCAAGTGGGGTACTTTTGATTAAGTCAAGGTGGATTTAACACTGAAAACTGATTAATGTAATTAACTGTATGAACAGCATAAAGGAGGAAAAAACAGGTTCATCTCAATAGATGCAGATAAAGCATTCGACAAAGTTCAACAGTAATTCATAATTTAACAGAAAAACAGCAAACAAAGAATGAAAGGAAACTTCCTCAATATGACAAAGGTTATCTATAAAAACTTACAGCCAACATCACAGTAATGCTGAAAGACCAAATGCTTCGAAGGTTGAGATCAAGGCAAAGGTGTCTGCTCTCATCACTTCTATTCAACATAGCAGAGGTTCTAGTGAGTGCAGTAAGGCAAGAAAGGGTATACAAGTTAGAAGTGAACTGTATTTCTAGACTATAAGGTCATGTACATAAAAAAGTTCAAAGGATCTACAAAAAAAGATAAACTAGTGAGTGATTTTAGCAAGGTCTATATATGAAAATCAATTGTATATCCATAAATTAGCAACAAACAAGTGGAAAATAATCTTTAAAATACACTTATAATAAGTCAATATGAAATGCTTAGGATATATTAACAAAATATGAGCAAAAATTAGACAAGACTTCTCAACAGTAAAATTAAGACCATAAGAAAATGAAATGTTGGGATAAGTAACTGTCAATTTACATCAACAAGAGTGAGGGAAAAATTAAATTCATTTCTAGAAAAAAGAATTTGACCCTCATCAAAATAACTTATAAAAGAGATGCTTCAGAAATTTGGACTTTGGAAAGTCAAGTGTACAAATTAAACCATTTCAGGATAACCACTTAATAAAAGCAGAAATAAAGACAATGCACGAATCCAATAATAAATAATAAAGAAGAAAAAAGGCAGAATAGAAAGCATAAAGAAAATTGACAGAAATAAATTATAGCAGTTATCACAATAAACTGAAATGGACTGGATTTGCTAGGTAAAAAATTACAACTCACTTTGGACCAAAACCAAAATTGAGTAACGTGGTCTTTAATTAGTTATATCTAAAACATTAACATAGGAAGGCTTAAAGAAATGGAAAGAAAAATGATACAGTATACTAATATTAACTATATATAGGCAAATATTAACCATATATAAGTTGCCTTACCTATATCAGACGTTACAACAAGCATTATGAGGGAAAAAGATTACAACAGTAATAAAAGGAATAGTTTTAGAAACTATTCTAGAAAACAAAATAAAATCCAGAAATTTTGTGGAAGATCTTATGTTTTTTTTAGCAAATGATGAAATGAGACAAAATTGCTAAGGCTATAAAAAAACTTGAAAATGTTATACACTATTTTCAACAATTAAAGAATTTATATTTTTTCTAGCACACACCGTTAAACATTTGTAAAATCTGACAACTTACTAGTTAGAAAAGATTTAACAAATACCAAAGAATCAACACTGTACAAATAATTTTTTGATGTATTACCAAAAAAAGCAGCACTCAATAACAACAGTAGAAATCTCCACTTTAAAAAATATGTAACATGCTATTAAACAGAACAGATAAATACGCAATTCCTAAGGAAAAGGTAATTTAATGAAATAGAATCAAGAATTAGGAAACTTATTTAAAAAAATAATACAAAAACTTGCCCACAAAACACAGGATAGTTTTAATAGCGTTTCACTGAACCTGAAGAGGTAACAATTTGTTCCATACAGGAAAAATAGAAGGTTCTCAACTAATTTATGAGGCTAGTATGGCCTTGCTACCAAAAATATATAAGGGAAAGGATATAGGCAAATTTTATTTGTGATCATAGGTATAAAAAATCCTAAGCAAAATATTAGCAAACCAATTCCACCTCTTTAAAAACAAACGGTCTTTCAAGAAAAAAATAGAAGAAAAACTTCGTGACACTGGATTTGGCAATGATTTCATGGGTAGACAAAAGCAAAGACAACATAAGGAAATACTGATAAACTGGACTTAATCAAAATTGAAAACTTTTGTGCATCAAAGGACACTGCAAAAATAAAAAGGCAACCCACATAATGGGGAAAACATTTGCATATCACATATCTAATAAGGGATTAATATCTAGAACATTTAAGGAACTCCTAAGATTCAACAACAAAAACCACCCAATTCAAAGGCAGGCATACTACTTGAATAGACATTTTGCTGAAGGTATACAAATGGACAATAAACACATGAAATGACACTTAACATCATTAGTTATTAGGGTCATACCACAATAAGATACCACCTCACACCATTTGGGTATTATGAGAAAACACAAAACAAGTATTATCAAGAATATGGAAAAATTGGGGACACCTGGGTGGCTCAGCAGTTAAGCGCATCTGCCTTCAACTCAGGGCATGATCCTAGAGTGCCGGGATCGTGTTGCACATTGGGCTCCCTGTATAGAGCCTGCTTCTTCCTCTGCCTTTCTCTTTCTGTGTCTCTCATGAATAAATAAAATCTTAAAAAAATATATGGAAAAATTGGAACCCCTGTGCATTGCTGGTGGGAATATAAAATGGTGCAGCCACCCTGGAACACAAAATGTTGCTTCATCAAAATATAGAATAACTATATGATCAACAATTCCACCTCTGGATATATATATTCAAAAGAATTAAAAGCAGGAACTCAAACAGATCTATGTACATAGATACTCATATATTCATTGCAGTATTATTTCTAGTAGACAAAAAGCAGAAACAACCCAAATGTCCACGGATACATAAAATGTGGTATATATACCCAATGGAATACTACTCAGTATTCTAGTACTTGAGAACTTGAAAAGGAATTAAATTCTGTTAGGTGCGGACATAGATTAAACATTATGCTAAATGCAATAAGCAGACACAAAAGGACAAGGATTGTATAATTCCATTTATATAAAGTCCCTGGAACAATCATTTATAGAGATAGAAAGTAGAACAGTAATTACTAGGGACGGTGGGGGTGGAGTAAATGGAAGTTATTTAATGGGTACAGGGTTTCAGTTGGGGATGATGAAAAAGTTCTGGAAATGGATAATGGTGATGACTGCACAACAATGTGAATGTACATAATATTACTGAACTATACACTTAATGTATATAAACAACAACAACAAAAAAACGTGACTATACAGTACCCAGCCCATAGCTAGACAAAGAAACCAAGAGAAAGAAACCTCGATGTATGTCAAAGACAGCAAGATAGATTAGTCCATGAATAGTGCTGGGACAATTGGGCTATTCTCATGGAAAATGAAATAAAATCAGATCCTCATCTGACAAAATACCATAAGGTTTAAAGACCTACATGAATAAGAAAAACTACAAATTTTAGAGAAAAACCTTAAGGGAAAAGGTGATAGAGAACATTAATATTTAAAATTCCTGAACATCAAAAAACATAAAAAAGGTAAAAATAAAGTGGAAACATAGTTAAAGCCCGTGTAAATAAAAACAAGGAATACTAGCTATAATATATAAAGAATCCATTCTATTAAGAAAAAGACATTTTTAATTGAAAAGTGGGCGAATTACACAATAAGCAATTCATAGAAGGTTAAGTGACTAATAAAACATTTGAATTCTCCAAGTAATTAACTCAATGAAATAACATCTCATAAGCAAGTAAAACAAAGAGAATCCATTTCACATTCATTACTTTAGGTAATTTCAATGTCCGATAGTACTGAGTGATAATGTGTGAGGAAACCGGAACTTATAAATTGCTGATAGGGTGATACACTTCTAGTGTCAGGTGAATTGGTACAACCACTTTAGGGAGCAATTCCCCTTCTAGGTACCAACTCCATGGAAACTTATTCACATGTGTGCAAGAATGTAGAATATTCACCACAGCACTAATTTGTAATTATGAAAAAGTGGAAGCAAATTGTCTCTCAGAAGAATAAATCTAGTTTATTTACATAATACTATACAATGATGAGAATGATCTACATCTGCCAACATGGATAAATCTCAAAAACAGTGGTGAATTAAAAGCTGCAAAATAAATATATACAGTGTAACATTCATGTAAAATGTTAAAATGCAAAGCAATTTTTAACAGTGTATGGGTAAACACTACAGCAAGAATACAGAAATATTAAACGTACACATTTGGAATCACCCAATAGAGAGCTTTCTGTGGTGATGGAAATGTTCTGCAACTGCACTTATCCCAATATGGTAGCCACTAATTAAGGAACTATTCTTTAAGTCCAAGACATAACAATTTGGGATTTTGCTGAGGTATCACTGAACAATGTACACATTAAGAGCTTGATGTTCAGAGCTAGTCACTTACCCAGTTACTGAGCCTAAACAACCATCAATTCTATAATAATGATCTCCTATTTTATTTGTAATTTTAAATACAACAGTGATATCAGGGATCTACAAACAACTTAAGGTATACCGTACTATGCATGTCAAGGATTTATTTTATTCAAATATTATATAAAGAGTTTCAAAAGATCCTTGGTTTGTCTTCAAAAATCATTCATTCTAATTAATTCCCACTAAAGGCAAAAATAAAGACACCAGAAGCTTATAACGAAAACATCTTAATTTGATTTTCATTTCTAAAATTTTTGCAGAAGATACATTTTGAGTAAAATGAAGAGTTTTAGGCAGTTTAAGAAATAAGGATTAGGCCCAGTTATTTATATTTAAAAGAAAAAAATTTTTCTTTTAAAAAAAAAAATAAACCAAATGTATTAGTGGTATGAAGAAAAAGCATCACATTTGAAGTATTGTTTTGAGATTTTCGTGGTCTAGAGTTCGGTCACAGAACATTCCATGGCAATGGTTGAACCCTATTGTGTACTATCTTAGAGACTCTCTATTGGAGAGATGGAGCAATATGGTATAGGATGAATTTAAACAGCATCCAACAAACACTTCACTGTATTTGCTTCATACTTTTTTTTTAGAACTGCGTCTGGAATCCTTTCTCTGTTTGAAAATAGGAGAATTCAAGAAACACAAATCTGTAAAAGGGTCTCCTCTTCTCAGTTTCCTATAAGGATAAAAAGAACTCTTAGGCATAATTAGAAGCATCTCAATACTAACTCACTCTTCATATAAAGTTATTGTAAAATATGCCAGTGCTAATCTTCCCACTTCACTTTTTAATCAAAATTTTATATTTCAATAAGACTCACTCTTGAACAAAGCTCCAAATATTACTCCCCTCACCATGTACCATTAAGAGTGGGTTCCACAAATCAGATACTTACGAAGCGAGTGTGGGTTCCTTATAGTTCATACTGACTGCACACCTGCGCTTTGGCAGAGACACTGCTGGGCTTTCTTTCATTTTTGGAGAAAGAGAAAGTTTTCTGATTTTTGCTTCAGGATATAAGGGGACATTGGTGATATCCTTCAGGCTAAAATGAGTTGAGCAGTGAGTTTCAGGTAGTGCACCTACGAAAACAGCTTTTATTGAACATGGTTCCAAATGAAAGAAAAAAGAAACACAGGAACTAAAATTGTGTGCAATTACATATCCTAAACATATGCAGAATCCAGCATTTTATTGTACAGATTTTTTGATCTATTTATCATTTTTTCATCCCAGTAACACCTAAATATTACTGTAGATGTAAAGAACTGATGCAACAGATTACTAAACTTAAAATTCTTTTTAAAAAATTATAATTTTTTAAGGATAAAGAAGAATTAAAATTTAAAATTTAAATTTAAATTATGGAATTTCATTTTAGTTCCACCTTGCTCCACAGAATCATCAATATCAAAATTTATCAGGTGGCTTCCTATAGTCTTAAAAAGCCACTTAAACTTTATTAAATCCATGAGAATTCTTTATCATAGCCTCTGTGGAGACCAGCAGGAAATGGGTTCCCTCTGGTAAAGCTAACATGTTAAAAAGTTAACCAATGTTTTTCCTATCTTAAGCATCCAAATTTTCTAATTTGAAGCTGTATCTATATTGGGTGACAGGTACGCACCCAGCACATAGAAGGACAATGCAAGACAATCTCTTCAAACAGTTTTAAAAGGCAAATTGTCCAAGACAAACTAAATTATAACTGTAAATGCCTATATTTAGCAACCATGTTCTCCAGGGTTATCTAGGTTTCAAATTCTTTCTTCTGACCCCACATAAATGTATTATATTACACTAATTATTCCAATTTTTAGATTGGAAAATATGGCTAAGCAACATCCAATCCATGGTTATATTCTAGAACAATGCTTCTCAAAATTTTGTATATATAAATTCCCCCAGAGCACTTGTTAAAAAGATGCAGAATCTGATTCAAGGTTATGTCTTGAGATTCTGCATATTTAAGAAGTTTCAATGCAGTGGTGATGCTGATGATCTGGGGATTAAACTCTCAGTAATACTATATCAGAATGTTATTTTTTTTAAAACTTACTGTGTAAAATTTCAAGAATACACAAATACAGAGACAACAATATAAGGAAACCCCAGTTCCCCACCTTCAGTAATTACCAACCTTTTGCCAATCTTGTTTGATTTACTGTAACATAATAGCATATTTTAAAAAATGTATTTGCCTACTACCACTGCCTAACTGGTTGACCTTGGAAAGTCATTTAAAATTTTTTAGGCTTTGGGCAGCCCAGGTGGCTCAGTGGTTTAGCGCCACCTTCGGTCCAGGGCGTGATCCTGGAGACCCAGTGGGGCTCCCTGCATGGAGCCTGCTTCTCCCTCGTCCTGTGTCTCTGCCTCTCTCTCTGTGTCTCTCATGAATAAATGAATAAAATCTTTAAAAAAAAAAAATAAAAATTTTTTAGGCTTTAAGATCTCTTATAAACTATACAAACATGATGATACACTTCATAGAATTTTTCTGAGTATCAAATGAAATAGCATTATAATGTTTTGGGAATGCTACAACCTATATGTATTAGTTCTATACACTAACTAAATTTCCCAGATGAGAATCTTTGTGGCCAGATGTAGGCTATATCAACTTTTTGTTTCTTTTTTTTTAAAATTTTTATTTATTTATGATAGGCACACAGTGTGAGAGAGAGGCAGAGACACAGGCAGAGGGAGAAGCAGGCTCCATGCACTGGGAGCCCGACGTGGGATCCGATCCTGGGTCTCCACGATCGCGCCCTGGGCCCAAGGCAGGCGCTAAACCGCTGCGCCACCCAGGGATCCCTAGATCAACTTTTTGAACCATACCTACTTTTGATAAAACTAATAAAAACAAGATTTTTCTAAGCAATAGTTTTTAGATGTCTTACAAATGTCTTAGAGAAGAATAGGAAGCCCATTGAGTAAAAAGTTTGGTCACCTTTCATTAACTAGAATGAATCAATTTAAAATCATAGTTCCTGTTATATTGAATATAAAACAAAGCCATTAAAATGACAGGTTACTGGATTCAAATTTGTTTTCATTTTCAAGGGCCTGTTTCAGATAAGTGTATAAAAGATGTTTTAATTCGATCTAGCTCCACTAAAAAGTTTTTCCTTACCTTGGAAGCCTTCATTTACTGAAAGTAAAAATGCTTTCTCTGTAACAAGTAGTATTTTTCTTAAAGAAGATTTAAATTAGCTTAAAGCAGGTCATAGCCATACAATTGCGATTTCCACCCCCAAGCCCCCATTGTTTAATCAAACTGTAACTTCCCCCAAAGAGACAGATGGCAAGTCTCTAACCTCCCCCAGAGAAACAGATGGTAAGTATAGCATATAAGCATCAGGAGTGATCATTTATTATAAACATTAAACATGCAAGCGAACAAGTAGATCACTTACTGATAGGAGTTTCTGTAAGCTTAGAATCCTCCATCTCTTTTTCATTTCTGTATTTTTGTGCTCTTTTAGGTCGAGACCTGGCAAGTGGGCTATCTGGTTCACTGGAGAGATCTTGACTGTACTTGCAAGTGGGCAAATAAAGGTCATCAGAATCATCTCCTGAATCACTTGATTCATAGATGCTCACTTCAAATTCCTTATTGTTTTCTTCTCTGTTAGAATCACTGTTCATTTTTTGCCGGAAAGGGGTGAGATGAATACCTTCTACCAAATTAAAATTGTAAGCATCATTGGAAGTGACAGATTCATCCAATTTTTTTTTGGAAACAGTCTTTTTATTTTCACTTTTGCTCCCTTTATACTTTGATCCAGATTTTGATTTTCTCCTTCTGTTAGCTTTTCTTTTCTCCTCTTTTCTTCCTTGTGCACCTCTATGCTTATTTTTAGCTTGTTCAAATTTATGTTGTAAAATGTTTTCTTTTGTTTTATTAGGTCTTCCTGGGTCTGTCAGCTTTGGTGATAAGTTAATTTGATCCTTATTCCATTGACAAACACTTTGTTCCACATTTTCAGATATGTGCATGTTTACTAGTGGGTCTTCACATCTAATTCTTTCAGATTCAGAGGGCTGCTGTGAGAAATGACTGATTTCAAAACCATCCAAGGCATTGAACTGACATAGATTGTTAAAATGTTTCTTTAAACTTCGACGGACAGATACCGTTCTAGGTAAAGCATTGTCGTAAGTAGATTTATCTTCCTCTGAATCCAAATCAAATTCCAGGCTATGTTGAGAAACAAGTATTTGCTCTGAGAATTAAAAAATACATGAGAAAACGTTTTACGTTTTAGTAATCTTAGAACTCAAAACTTAAAAATGGAATTAATAAAAAGTCATTCTATAGTTCTTCCACATTTGCTGTAAGTAAAATACAAATCTGGGGAACTTAATACTCCATTTATTTTGCAATGCTCAATTAATGGTTTCTACTTGACTTGTGAAAGAATCTTATATAACCTTCAAAAATATTCTAAATGGGGTCTCTCTATGTTCCTGGTTTAAAGAAAAACTAATAGGCTATATGTATCTATGTATATAGGATTCAGTGGGAAAGAATCTCATATTCTAAAGTAGAACAAGCATACTGAGAAAGTGGGAGCTAAAGTGTTCTTCGAAAAATGAGTAAGATTGAGATAATTGCAAAGCCCTTCAGGTAAGAAATATAATCTGCATTTTTAGGAAAAGTGAGGATCTTTGGTTCTGCTTATTCAAATGCTATTCCTTCTTCAAAGCTTAGTTCAAATAGAGAGGACTGATATTTGAGAACAGGGACATGTCAATTTAGAAGTAGAAAGAATGCGATGGCTTTGGAGATCAGCTTTGAGTTTAAACATTAGTTTTTACCATTTGGGCTACTTCTTGTGAGATACTTTACTTCTTTGGGTCTACATAAAATGGGACCAACAGCACTTACTTTCTGAGGTTGTTGTGAGGGTCAAGTGAGAAAGTGTATATAAAATAGCTAACACAGGAGCTTGGCACATAGTAGGGCTCAGTAAATTCCAGCCGTTTATAACTGATTATAGATTTGGCAAAATGAATGGATGTATTTTTTTTTAAAGATTTATTAATTTATTTATGATAGACATAGAAAGAGAGAGAGAGAGGCAGAGAACAGGAGGAGGGAGAAGCAGGCTCCATGCCGGGAGCCTGACGTGGGACTCGATCCCGGGACTCCAGGATCGCGCCCTAGGCCAAAGGCAGGCACTAAACCGCTGAGCCACCCAGGGATCCCTGAATGGATGTATTTTAAAACTGTCATTAGTCCATGTAAAATAAACAGATTTACTTTGAGCAGAAGAATGCCAGATAAACAAAGTTTAAAAGTTAAAAAGAAAAAAATTAGAGAAATTTAACTATGTTACTTGTTCACAAAGATCTCATCTTGCCCTTAACAATATTTTTAATTTTTATTTGAATTACCTTCTATTTGGAATGATTCTCCTTGTTCTGGAAGGTGAGCTTCCTGAAGAGGAACTTGTCTAGCCAATGAAAAATAGAAATTTACTTAACAATATAATAAAAAAAATTTAAGATTTTCTTAAAATTAAGCTTTTCTCTTTCTTTAGTATCATTTCATAATTCTAAATCAGTGTATCTGTTCAGTATTATCAAAGAAAACAACTACAAAAAATTAAGCTGATACAGAGGCTGGTTTGTTATGAATGACATTCAACTCCCACTGGAAGAACTGCCTATCAATGAAGACATGCCATAACTCCTCATTTCATTTAGCTGGAGAAACAGCCAATCAGTACTGACTTACAAAATATATTACAGAAATGCAATTTGATTACTCAACTCTTTAGCAGCCTGCTTCATCATTAGCTGAGCTGTTGATTCTTTTTTTTTTCTTTTTTTAATCTCTTGGTAGTATGTATCTTTAATGGTGCCTAACTACTGACCCCTCTGAAATTAATACTACTTATTTTCTTTAAAAATCTTCTCCCTCTTTGGCTCATGAAAGAATTTCCTTTATGCTTTCATACTATTACTGGCTGTTTCATTCTAATTTTATTCTTTGTTTATTATACAGAATGTTTCTCTAAACATCAAAAATTAAATATAGGTTTAGGTAATAGAGTTAAGGTAACTAATTAGTAACAACTTCGGGAATCTTATAAGAAGTAAATTACCCCATCTTCCTTTTTGATCATTACATAAATATTTTGTCGGGTCTTACAGTTCAGTAGTTTTAAAACAATTCATGATTAAAATTAATATGGGGATGGAAGTCGTCTTAGTGATTACTTTTGTGAAGAGGAGGGCACAGACTTGAAAGGGACAGGAGGAGATGGCATCTGGCAGTAGTTTTAATTGGGGATAATTACATGGATGCATGGTACTATCTGGAGATATTTTTGGTTCTCATAACTGGGGGAGGGAAGTGCCACTGACGCTTAGTGGCTTAGGCCCAGGATGCTGCTAAATGTCCCACAATGCTTAGGATAGCCCTCCACAACAAAGAATGATCTGGCCTAAAATGTCAATGATTCTGAAACTGAGAAAACCCAGCAAGAAGGAGGAGTGCTCTATGTCATAATTGAAATTTTGGTTCCACAGGTGTATGTATTAGTCAAACTCATCAAACTGTGTAATTAAGATTTGTGCATTTTACTGTATGCAATTATATCTCAGTAATTCTAAACAAAGTATACTTGATCCAAGAGAAGGGGAAGAGAGTATATGGGGGTCTGACCTTATTTAGGAATGAACCGGATTAGCAAGACAGGGTGATAGCTGTGTTAAACATGATGTTTTATTTCATTTCTAAACCACATTATTTGTAGTACTGGCAAAATATGGTCATATGAATAACCAATCCTTCTTAGAATTAAAACATGACACAAGAAAAATATAACTGAAAAAACTCAGTTATATTTACATAACTAGCTTATTCCTAGACTCAAAAAAGTAAAATATAAGAAAGGTTTGGCTTGGCTATATGTAACAGAGTATCAACGTACCAAATTTTTTAAAAAGCATTTTTAGTAGAGAAAAACATCAGACTCCAAACACCAGAATCTATACGATGCAAATTTTCTTTCATAAATGTATCACAGAATTAATTCTTTTTTTGTAATTAGTAATCATAATAATGAATTTGATACTAACGGTAAATCCTTCACAGATAAATCCCCAAGGCTGTTGTCATTATTGGAGTCCATTCCAGAGGGACATACTTCTCGGTTCTGTTAATATATTAAAACAAAGAAAACATTGGTATAATTGAAATACTCATAACAAAGCATTCATTTATTCAACAATAAAAATGGATGAGCAGTCTACTGTGGTGCTGGGTGTTGTTCTCAGAACTAGACCTACAGCAGCTAAAAAATAGATTTAGCTAAAAAATAGATTTAAGTCTAACCCTCTTAAAGCTTACATTATAGTGTAGGGAGAGAAAAATTTAAGACAAAAGGAAAGAGAAACATAAATAATTTCAGATATTGATAAAGTGCTAATCAGGAAATACTCAGAGTTGAAGTGACAGAGTACTTGAAGTTGGAGGGTTCTCTTAGCATGACTTTCATCTGAAATGTAAAGAATGCAAAGGAGCCAGTCATTGAAAAAGCAGGGAAAGAAAAAGCAGAGGAAACAGCAAATACAAAAGTCATGATGTAGGAAAAACCTTGCTGTGTTTAGAAAAGAAAGGCCATTGTGGCTAGAGTCATCTATGACCTTTCTTAATAAGAATGGTAGGGGATGTGCATGCAGAGGCCTTGAGAGTTACAAGTTTGGATTATAGTCTAAGTGTGATGGGAAGTCACTTAAATGTTAAGCAAGAAGTAAAATGATCTAAGTTTTAAAAAGACCAGTCTGGCCACTGTGTGAAACATGGGGATTGAAAGGGACCAAGAGCAGAAAGAGTGAGGAAGTCATTGTAGTAAATCTAGTAAGACATGCATATTAGATAGGACTTCAGTCCTATGACTATAGAGGTGAAGCCCAGTGGAAGGTGTTGAAAGACCAAAGTGTGCTGAGAGTGAACAGAGATGGAGGTGGGGACAGTGAGGGAGAGGGAAGCCTCTTTAGTTTTATTTATTTTTAAAGATTTTTATTTATTTATTCATGAAAGACACAGAGAGAGAGAGACAGAGAGAGACAGAGAGAGGTGCAGAGACACAGGCAGCGGGAGAAGCAGGCTCCATGCAGGGAGCCCAACGTGGGACTCGATCTCAGGACTCCAGGATCAGGCCCTGGGCCGAAGGCAGGCACTAAACCGCTGAGCCACCCAGGGATCCCCGCCTCTCTATTTTTACTTGAACAAATGGATAGGTTGTTTTATGAGATAAGACTTACAGAGAGGCAGAATTACACAATATTTTTGGGAGAGGGAAAATAGAGTTGGGCTTCATACAAAATATGTTTGAAATCCTTTATAAATATTTAGGTGAATATATCAAATACTAGTCATGTGTGTGTGCCTTTGTAAGTCTTGAGCTATAAATTGGAGGTCATCAGCAGACAGTATTTAAAGCCATGGGAGGAAAAGATAGGTCTAGCTAGGACAAATGACATTTGAAGGTAAAGAACTGAGCAAAACAGACCGACAGGGAATAGTCAGAAAAGCAGGACAACTTAGGAGAGTATGATAGTAAGAAAGGCAAGAGATCAAAGTATGTTGTTTATTAATACAAGGTCAAGAAGAAAGAGAAATGGCCAGTAAATTTGGTCACAAAAATTGGGGTTTGTGGGCACCTGGACAATGACCATAGAATGATGGGGATACAAGAGTGAGTTCAAATGTAAATAGAAACTGAAGAAATGAAGATAATAAGTGCTGTTCTCTTTGCCTTTTTTTTTTTTTTTTTTTTTTTAAATTTGGTTTGTATTTGTTACAACCTCTTAAAGCAGAATGTGACTTGAGCACTACATTTCCACTCACAAAACTTGGGGAGTTACTTCTTGAATAGCTTCACAACACGCTTAAGGAGGCTTAGAATTTCGCTAAACAACGCTCTTCTTTGGAAAACAAGCCCTATCCGTGGCTACTCCCATCCAGTTGGTTCATTTCACTACTAGTTTCTAGAAGCCTGGTATATGCAGTTGAGAACTACAAGGGACAGAAGATTTAAAAAGACCCTAGAAGGTGAAAGTTGTTTTAACCAGTATTTCTTCTTTTACACATCTGCTGTAAAGGGAAGCAGAGAAATGAGGAGTTAAGGGATATGAAACCAGGAGAGGTTTTATTTATTTTCTTTTCTTCTTAAGGCAAGAGATACTAAAGCACATCTGTATGATAGCTAGAATGATTCAGCCAAGAGGGAAATACATGTTGAAAGAGCACAAACTTTCTAGAGGAAAGTCCTAGAGATGAGAAAAAGGGAATCTGAAGCACAGGGGAGGGCTCAGCCTTCAATAGGAGCAGAGGCTCTTCTACCACTGTGACAGGAGGGAAGATGAAGAACACAGGGTAGACATAGGCAGATTTGTCGATTTGTATTAGGAAGGTGAAAGCTCCAGACAAATTCCATAGAGGTCATTCTAATTCAGTTCAGTTGTTTTTTGAAAATTTTTTAAAAAAGATTTTATTTATTTGAGAGAGAGAGAAAGCATGCACTAGCAGGTGGTAGGGGTTAAGGGAGAGGGCATAGCAGACCCCTGGTGAGCAGGGAGCCAAATGCAGGGCTTGACTCTGGGATCATGACCTGAGCCAAAGACAGATGCCCAGCTGACTGAGCCACCCAGGTGCCCCTCTTTTTTTTGATTTGATGCATATATAAGATGCTGGTATTATGATAGGTTAAAACTTTAAAACTATTCAAGAGAAACAAAACAACTAGAAATTTAATCCTGTTAAAAGTCTTAAATTTAGGGGCATCTGGATCGCTCGGTTAAGTGTCTGCCTTCAGTTCAGGTCATGGTCCCAGAATCCTGGGATCTAGCCCTGAGCCTTGCTCATTCTGTGTCTCTCTAATAAATAAATACAATCTAAAAAAGTCTTAAATTTATTTTCAGTATAGCTAAATATTCTAAATTTAAGTAGTATTATTGCTAAAGATAAATAAAGGAGACTATTTCATTACAGAATAATATAATTTAATAACAAGTTACTAAAATGATTCATTATAAAAGCTAGGGAATAAAAAGCTATTAGAAATTATGTTGTAGGGATCCGTGAGGGGCTCAGCGGTTTAGCGCTTGCCTTTGGCCCAGGGCGTGACAAGTCCCACGTCGGGTTCCCTGCATGGAGCCTGCTTCTCCCTTTGCCTGTGTCTCTGCCTCTCTCTCTGTCTCTCATGAATAAATAAAATCTTAAAAAAAAAAATTATGTTGTGATTAATCCTTATAAACTAAGTTAACTATTGATAGGCAAGAAAAATATTCTTATCAAAGCATTTTAAGCTTTTCCATCACTGATAAATTGACTTGATAAACACGGAAGCATGAGTATAGAATGATGGTTGAAAAGGAGTGACACATGTAGCAACTATATGGCAGAAAACAAACTTTGATATCTTAAATGCTAAGGACACTTTTGCCCAGCAACTAATAATATGGTTTAATGAATACTCAAAAATCATTGTAAATGTCAAAATGCCTGCAATAACAATTTTTTTCCTACTGTTCGGGTACTCATTTTTCACTATTCTATATATGATTTCACCAAAAACTTAGGAAAGGGAAAAGGAAGATTCAAATGTCTCTGGAGAGATTTTTTTTTCCCTCACTAGTTGACCGAACAAGGAAAAGAAAAAAAATCAGGAAAGATTATATTCTGAAGGAAAAAAAAACACAACCAACCTTTATAAGCAAGCTAACCCTCACATGAAGAAAAAGCAATTATATCAAATCTTTATAGACAATTCTTTGCTACACTCTATATGCATATATTGTATATATGTATGTATATTCTCTATATGATAGACAAAATATGGAATCATGTTAGTTGCAGGGAAGCAAGAACTCTTTCACTGACTCCCCCTGGCAGCAGAGAGCTGACTAATTCCCTTCCTGAGTCTATAACCTTCCCCTAATCACTATGGTCTGGCCTTCTTCTCTGGTTTCCTGGCCTAAGTATCCATACAAATGTCTTTACTAGCATAGCAAACAGATGACCACCCAGAAACAAAGTAAACTTTCTGTTAATACAGAGTTAATGTATACTTTTCCTTAACCAACTAGTAGGTAAAAATGACTCTCCAAGAGAGCACTTCAATTCTTCCCTCCCAAAGTAAGGGAGTTCTTATAAAACCTCACTAGATATAACAAAACTACATAGAAGAGATAAGATTTATACCACTGATTAAAACTTCTGGTCTACATCAAGCTTTTAGACCTTTAGCTATCTTTGACTCACTTAGCTGAACAGTTGAAGGGACTAGCAGTGCAACAGGTTAACCTCATTCTTCTGTACTTTGTCTTGCTACCTACTTTCAGAACCAAGTTATACAAGCTCAAGCCTCAATCACATATGTGCTTGAAGTTTTCTTTAACTGGCCACAAACAAGAGCTGTGCTGAGGCACTGAAGAAAGAGGTTTTGATCAATTCTCTACTAACAGAGCTATCAGTAATTAATTTAAATCAAACATAATTAATTGATCTATCAACTCATGGCTGTCACACTTTTTCCTAAGAACTTCAGTCTTTGTAATGAAAATACCTGAGAAGTTTCTTCTGTTTGTTGTGAAGTCAGTTTTTCTTTTAATGCATACAGCTGACACGTGAGATAATAACATTCTCTTCTCAGTTGCAAGATGATATCTTGGGCTTCTCTCACTTTAGACTTTTCATTTTCCAAAGCTAAAACTAACATTCTGTTGTTGTCTTGGTAGTTTTTTAGCAGTGTAGAAGCGTTGGCTAAAAGAGAATAAAAAAATTTTTTTATTATGTATTAAATCCAAACTTAAAAAGTGATGCAAAAGCACACGAAAATCTCTTACAGATTATTTGGCATGGCGCAGCTATAAAAGACTTTCGTTTGCCAATCTCTGCCAAATTTTTATTCCTTTTCTCTTTCATCCGTCTCTTTATGTCTTCAAGACTATCTTGAAAGGACTTTTTAAGGCACCTTTCCTTGGCCATCTTCTACCTAGGAACTTAAAACAATAAAAAGCATTTAATTTTTCTAAGAGATAATATCAAATACAAAACAAGACTGAAAACACAGGCTGTTTGTAAAATGGATTAAACAGACTTAATAACTGTAGAATTAGCTTAAAGAAGGTGGCTAACCTGGTAATAACTTACATTTTGCAGCTTTTAAATCTCATTAATATTTTGGCATAATATTATCCTCCTCAGGTACTTTATAGGGAAGGTTAATAAATGTGCATTTCAACTCAAAGACTCTGTAATATGCCACTATGTATTAACAAATATCCCCTGGGGCTTACTATATAGTAGGCATTATGGGAAATACTTAGTATTCTATTTTGATGTTGTTATGTTTCCTACAGACCATGTTTATGACCAACATTTACTGTTTTAGTATTTACTAGACTTACAGCATTAATTTAGAGGTAATGATATATGTGGGCTTTGTTTTCCAGTTCTTCCCTCACTTGATTAACTTTCTTCCATGCTCTTTTAACCCAACACTTAAGATATGCACACACTCAAGAAAGTCAAGGTGATCTTCAGGTTTTTAAACTATGTAGCACTATATACAGTTTTAATAGGCTATCATAACAATTATAGAGCTAGAAAGAATAGGAACTGAGGCAGGGGAACATGCTAGTTTTCTCAAAGTTTATTTTTAAAACTCAGGTCTGTTAGCTCCTAGTAAGTCATGAATATAGCAAACAATCCATTAAATAATGGTTGTTCTACATACTGTTAAAAGTGGCAAAACAAGTGCTGATAGTGTCATATGCTAATACATGAATATACTTAAATTTTTCAATGCTGCAAGTCAGATTTGGTTCAATATTCTGCTACTAAGCCTATCAAACTACTTTTCATGAGCATCTTTTAACCTAGATTGCACTCTGCAGATCTTAAAATTACAAAAGGAAACCGGCAATACAGTTTATAAGAATAAAATTCTTATTCTTACAGTTTATAAGAATAAAATTCTTATTTCCTACAACCATATACACAATTTTCACTACAAAAGATACCTCCATCTCCTCTAAGTTAGTCAAATATTTTACTGTACCTTATCTTTTCTCAGATATCTTCTCCAGACCTTACTTATTTTCCTCTATACAGTGTCTGGAGGTATTAACTATAGATATGTAGATCTCATTTATTATTTTCTGACAGTGGAGGCACAACACATACTGAGATGTTTCTGGTAAAGCAAGCACAACTATTTTTTTTAAAGCACTAACGTTAAGTTGTACAAAACAATGTATCACAATGGAATTTTTTTTTCTTTCTTTCTTTCTTTCGTTCTTTCTTTCTTTCTCTCTTTCTCTTTTCTTTCTTCTTCTTTTTTTTTTTTTTTTTTTTTTTAATTCATTAGAGACAGAGAGAGAGGCAGAGACATAGGCTGAGGGAGAAGCAGGCTCCCGGGTGGCCTGATGCGGGACTCGATCCCAGGATCACGACTTGGGCCAAAGGCAGATGCTCAACCACTGAGCCACCCAGGCGTCCCCACAATGGAGTTTTTGAAGTTCTAATCGGAGATGTTTGATAGCCATACAGATTAAGTGACCGATCAAGTTAGTTTAGCAAAGCCTTACCTAAATATCTTTCGTGATTTCCTTCAAGCAACTTAAAATCACAGAAGAGATTTGGTGTACCAAAAGTTCCCTGTCTAGCCCATTAACATGGGGTACGGTGGAGACAACGCATGAAACAGGTCACAGCGCAGGACGAGTCCGTCTGTATTCGGGTGAGGGGTCTAGATTCAGAAGAAGCTAGAATATTTGATCTCCGCCATCATTCTTTCAGCATTCCTGCTGCGGAACGCGGCAGCCAGGTAGGGCAGCGATCAAGGGTGACCGAAACAGCAAAACAAGGACACCGACGGAATCGCGCCGCACAAAGAGCTGCCAGTTTGTGTGCCCTTACGTTAAGCGCGGCTTTTGGAGGTGCCATGGATGCCTCTACACATCACCGAATCCACAAAATCCTGCAAGGCGGAAAGTTAGCGTACCCGTGTATTTAACCAGAGTAAACGGGGGCGTGGGAAGGCTCAGGCCGGGTGGGTGAGCAGAGAAAGGCACCGGGTCAACCCGACTCCACGGCCCCCACACCGAACTCAGAACGACAGAGAGATCCCTGGAGGAAGAGGCACGGGGGCCACAACACCCCCGTTCCACACCTGGAAGACCCGCGGCCTCCTCTTTCTCGGAGAGGCTCCCGCGAAGCGGACGTGGGGGTGTCGCCCGGAGAAGGCCCGGAAATCCTCCTCCCGCAGGTACGTCCCAAACAGTACCTTGGTCACCACCTGTGCCGCAGCTGTCGCCCTCCTTGCATCCCAGAGTTCCGCGAGGCCGTCCTGCCGGTGTATCCCGAGCTCCGGACCCTCCAGCCCTAGGCTCCGACAGCGGGTCGCCCGCCAGCTAACGCGAGCACATTCGAAATTCTCCGCCGCGCTCCCCCATTGGGCGGCGGACGGGCGGTCACGTGAGGCGCCGGCGCCGCCACGGACGCGGCAGAGCCCCGCCCCGCCCCGCCCCGCCCCGCCGGGCTGCCCACGTGACCCGACCCGAGCCTCCACATCCGGCGTCTGCAGCTCCCCGGCCTCTGGAGGGCGGAGTCTCCAGTCAGCGCGTCGGCCTGGGGGCGCTTTTCTGCGCGCAGTCGTTGGCTTTTAGGGGCGGAGCCGCCGGGAGATCGTGAAGGGTGGGTATTTCGGAGCGTTCGACGAGCTTCCTGTTCACTTTAGTTTTGCGGTTTCCCCGTCTTGGAGATCGTGCTCGTGGGCTCCCTCTTGTGAGGAGAATCTCCAGAGTGGTTTGCCCGCCGAAGTGGTCGGCCTGCTGAAGAGAGGCATCTGGCAGGGATATGAAAGCCAAAGTAGGAAGCGAATTTCGGATTAACGGGACGTTATTAGGGAAGTTCCAGATACCTGAAATATTCAGCGCCGGGTTCTTCGTCTGGCTGCCTGTGGCTCTTCAGCGCGAGCATCCACATGGCTACTGACCGCCTCAGCAGCCTGGGAAATTTTCCTTATTGATTTTTAAACTCTCCCCCAGCCTTTCCATGCCCCGTCGATCACCCGTCCGGTCAGTTCTGCCTTTTAACTTTTTTTTTTTTTTTTTTTCACGTGCAAACCCCACAATTTTCCATACCCCAATCCGGCCGGATTCCTCCTCCCTTTCTGTGAACTGTAGCGGTACCTACTCTGACCGCAGCCTCCACTCCCTTTTGTTCCTCACAGAGTGATATTTTGATAAAGCAAATATGATGGAGTGCGAAACTCTTAAGTGGCTCTCCACTGCGTTTAAGATCGAGTTCAAACTCCCAAAGATCTTTGGGCTTTAGAGAGCCCTATGGTTTCTACTTTCACTTCTGAATTTCATTGCCTTGTAACTCGTCTTGCTACTTTTTGCCCATGCTGGGTTTTTTGTTTGTTTGTTTGTTTGTTTGTCAAGAGCAGTCTTTCCTTTACCGGGGTTGCCTTCGTCGTATTCATGCTGCAGGTCTTATTGTAGAGGTGAAATTTTTTCCAGAAAGCCTTATCTGCCCCTAAAGCCTCCTTAATCAGCCTGCTTTGTTCATCCTTGGTGCCGTGCACGCACTTTTCCTACTTTTCCTTTCGTACCCCTTGTGGCCTTGACTTATCATTCATTGTCTGTTTATTCAATTTGCATAAAGGTAGAAACTGTATGTGCCTGTATGTAGTTAAATATTCAGCATCTACTTAGCAATTTGCCATTAGTAAGTATTCACCGAGACAATAAAAGAATGAGTAAATGAAATGTAAGCAGTTGTTCTGAATTTAGGCATTCAATTCATCATGAAATTTGTTTTTTAGATAACATTTACATCCTTATTCTTTTTTTAAAGGATTTTATTTATTTATTTATTTATTCATTCATTCATTCATTCATTCATTTATTCACAAGAGAGACAGAGGCAGAAACATAGGCAGAGGGAGAAGCAGGCTCCATGCAGGGAGCCCAATGTGGGACTCGATGCCAGGACCCCGAGATCACACCCTGGGCCAAAGGCAGATGCTAAGTAGCTGAGCCACCCAGGTGCCCCCACATCCTCAGTCTTGTCTAGACCTCACCCTCATGCCTTCTTGGCTTGATGGAAGAGATCAGAACATCTGTCTTTAGCCAACAACTTGTTCTCCAAGTGTTATGAGCGGGATCACTTCCATTATTCCTGGGGTGTGGCTTATATGTGCAGAAGCATCAAGAAAGGCTTAGTGGTAGGTACAGTACAGCTGGTGCTTGCACTGCAGCTCAGGGTATGGGGCCTGCCACTTACACCAACCTCAACTGATGACATTAATCACTCTGTTCTGTAGGTGTGGGCAGTGGCCCTGGCAAGATTGGCACAGGTGCAGGGTGGGGAGGAGATGCTACTCGGTTTGCACACTGCCCTGGTAGGTCTGCGGGCGTCACGGTCATAACCCTGCACAGCAGAGTCAGGCAGTCATGGACCTACCAGCAGGAGGACATCCTGGCCACAGTGGAAAATTTGTAGCCAGAAATGAGAAACATTGCAAGGCATCTTAACCAAGAAGTTGCAGTTCATGCGTATCAGTTGAGGTGGTCCAAAAGACTTGCTAGGCTCACTTATCTAAAGAATATGCAGAGGTGTGGAGTGCCCGGATGGCATAGTTGGTTAAGCTGAGAACTCTTGATTTTGACTTGGGTCACAATCTCAGGTTGTGTGAAAGAGCTCCAGCCTGGGGCTCTGCGCTGAGCAGGTGGAGTCAGCCTGGGATTCTCATTCTCCCTCTGTCTCTGCCCCTCCCCCCCTTGACTCTGGCTCTCTTATTATTATTATTTTTTTAAGATTTTATTTATTTATTCATGAGAGATGCAGAAAGAGAGAGAGAGAGAGAGAGAGAGAGGGAGGCAGAGACACAGGCAGAGGGAGAAGCAGGCTTCATGCAGGGAGCCGATGTGGGACTCGATCCCAGGACTCCAGGATCACGCCCTGAGCCGAAGGCAGGTGCTAAACCGCTGAGCCACCCAGGGATCCCCATCTCTGGCTCTCTTAAAAAGAATATGCAGAGGTTTGTTTCAGAGCTGTATGTTTGGCATAACTGCCACCCCTTTAGAGCCAATGAGCTGGTTTGGATTCTGGTTCCATTGTGGGTCTTCATGTCTGTTGCTCTCTGGAATTCTGTCACAGGGGCAACATATTCAGGAGCAAACTTTGCTGTTCAGGAACCAGTTAGCTATCGATGGGGTGCTAGAGTTTCCTGACCTCACTGTACTAGTGGGGTTCTGCCTGTCTCCACTGGTGTCATCGTGGAGATTTTTGCTCTGCAAAAAATTGGAATGTCTCATTTTCAGACATACATCGCACACTTTGTACAGTATTGGTGTTGATGATTCTAACTGCTGTGACAGTACCTTCATTGATGGTCTTCCACTGGTGATGTTCTAGCTTCACGGGACATTTACAGAACCTACTGATGTGTTCTGCTAGGTTTTGCCAACTTTGCCTAATACTGGTGACCAAGTCAGATTCAGACATTCCTTATAAGGACCTCTTTGCTGCCTTTACACTAAGTTCATTTCAAGAAAATGACATGCTTTTCAGTAATTTTCAAACAGTTGCAGTGTCACTATCACAATAGATTTAGGCTTAGAAATTCAGATGTGATTTAATTTGTATTTAAAATCATGAATTGTGTGAAGTGCTGTACGTTAAGATATAATCAAAATATATTTGACAATACTTAAAATCTTTTAAATGCTAGAAATGTAAAGAAAATTTTAGAAATGAAATCCTAAAAAATACAAAAGTAGAATCAAAGTGTCTGGTTCTGCTTATAAAATTACTAGAGGTGCCAGAACTTTGGAAAACAGGATAATATACTGAATGATGTAGAATTATATTGACAAATCCTATACATTAAAGTTTTATAAAATAAGAGAATCCAGGGAAGTGCTTCTTAAAATTTTGGAGGCGTGGAGGATTACACATTTGCTGAAGGTATGGTTTTCTTTTCAGAAAAATCCTAGGACTCATAACATGACAGCCTTCATTGATGACTCCCCTTGCCCCACCCTAAGTCTTTCTGGTAATTCCTGGTTGAGAAATATTTTTCTAATGGAACACACAATGGTGAGTTAATGTGTGACTTTTATAAAATGGACTTGAGTTATAGGCAATAGAGTAGTGCATGAAGAAGGTACCTAATATGGTAGGTGATGTTGCCTTTCAACACTACTCAGAAAGAATACAAAAAGACACTTAAGATACAAAAAATGTGTTTTTGTAAGATTTTATTTATTTGAGAGAGTGATGAGAGAGAGAGACAGAGAGCAAGCACAGATGAGTAGGAGCAGAGGGAGAGGAAGAAGCAGACTTCTCTACTAAGCCAGGAGCCCAAGATGGGGCTTCATCCCAGGCCCCTGGGATCATGACCTGATCCAAAGGCAGCTGCTTAACTGGCTGAGCCACTCAGATACCTCTAACATGGGAAAAATTAAGAGGTAATATAAATTGTGTGTCCAGTTGTTCGCTTGTTTGATTTGAAAAGATGATAAAACTCATTGCAGTTTGGGATATTTATGATTAAATTTGACAGTCATTTGAGAAGATAAAAAAGGATCAGAAAATTTTTTTAATTTTTAAATTTTTTACATTGCTTGAGGCCAGAGGTTATGAATTGGAAAGTGAGAGCAGGGCTGGCTTTCTGAGCATGTGACCTATCTATGCTCAGAAAAGTCTTGCACTTGGTTTAATGTTCTGCTCTTGCCATTTTGAAATGCTTAATAATGTATCTTTGAGCTTGTGATTTGTAAGTGAAGTCTGAAAAGACAATGGAACATGCACATGAACAAATGAGATAACATGCAGTATATGTGACCATCTTGTCTCTTGTTGCCCCATTGCCATATCGTGTTCAGGAGATTTGCTAAATGGCTTCCATGGCACACATACTTTATACTTGGAGCTCTGTGCTGAGAAGGGCTTCATAACCTGGTTTACTGAAATTCTTGAAATTCTTAACAATTTTTAAAAGATTTTAATTCCAATATAGTTGACCTACAGCATTATGTTAGTTTCAGGTATACAATATAGTGATTCAACGTTTTTGTACATTGAGTAATGTGATAAATGTACTCTTAATCCTTTTCATCTATTTCACTCACTCCCACTGGTAGACAACCAGTTTATTCTCTATAGTTAAGTCTGTTTCTTGGTTTGTTTCTTTTTTTCTTTGTTCATTTTCTCTGTTCATTGTTTTGTTTCTTAAATTCCACATATGAGTGAAATCATATGGTATTTGTCTTTCTCTGACTAGCTTATTTCACTTAGCTTTACACTTTGTAGATCCACCCATGTTGATGCAAATGGCAAGTTTTCATTCTTTTTTTAATGACTAATATCCTACTGTGTTTGTGTGTGTGTGCATGTGTGTGTGTTTGTGTATTTTTCTCTTTATCCATTCATCTATAGATGGACGCTTGACTGCTTCCATAATCTGGCTATTGTAAATAATACTGCAATAAACATAGGGATGCATATGTCTTTTGAATTACTGGATCATACGATAGTTCTATTTTTAATTTTTTGAGGAATCTCCATATTGTTTTCCACAATGGCTGTACCAGTTTGCATTTCCACCAACAGTGCACAGGGGTTCCTTTTTCTCCAGAACCTTGCTAAGACTTGTTTCTTGAGTTTTTTGTTTTAGCTGTCTGACAGGTGTGAAGTGATATCTCATTGTGGTTTTGATTTGCATTTCCCTGGTGATGAGTGATGTTGAGCATCTTTTCATCTGTCTGTGAGCCATTTATATTTCTTCTTTGGAGAAATGTCTACCCGTTTTTTAAATTGAGTTATTTGGGGGTTTTTTGGTATTGAGTTGTATAATTTCTTTATATATTTTGGATACTAACCCTTTATCAGATATGTCATTTACAAATATCTTCTTCCATTCAGTAGTTTCAGTTTTGTTGATTGTTTCCTTTGCTGTGCAGAAGCATTTTATTTTGATGTAGTCCCAATAGTTTATTTTTGCTTTTGTTTCCCTTGCCTCAGGAGACATATCCAGAAAGATATTGCTATGGCTTATGTCAGAAAAATTACCTTTCCTTTCAGGATTTTTATGGTTTCAGGTTTCACATGGAGGTCTTTAATTCATTTTAAGTTTATTTTTTTGTGTATGGTGTAAGAAAGTGGTCCAGTTTCATTCTTTTGCATGTAGCTGTCCAGTTTCCCCAACATTTGTTGGAAGGACTGTCTTTTTCCTGTTGTATATTCTTGCCTCCTTTGTCAAAGATTAATTAACCAGATTTTCATGGGTTTATTTCTGGGCTCTCTATTCTATTTCAAAGTCTCAATGATTTTATCTTTAAACTTGTATATTCATTCTGGGTCTCACGGAACTTTCACACCTCTTAACCTAACCTGACATTGATTACTACCAGATAGTTTTAAGAAGCTAAACTTGACTTTATGGAGTCAATGAAGCCCGTTGGATCATCAGCAAAACTTTAACTGAAATTTAATGTTTTTAAATGTGCATAAAATCACTATTCTTCCTGCACTTGTGTAAATGACTAGGCCAAATTTAATGAGATTATTTCACAAACAACTCAGTTGCTGTAATTGTCTTTGGTAAAAATGGGGTGACTATAGAGAAAAAAAATTGTATTTCAATAGAAAACTATAGTGTGCCCATTTCAATAGAAAACTATAGTGTGCCCAATTCTATTTCTGCTCACTGTCTCTGAGGTTTTCTTATTAACCTGTAAGCTGTATTGTACCCTGAATTCTTCTGATTCTTCTAGTTTGTGTCCTCATATCTGGCCAAAACTCTTCAAACTCACATTTCCAATTCTCTCCTACACCTGTGACTTAGAATCACTAAAACCCAAAACTACCCTTTTCTCCATGCCCTATAAAGGGGGACAACTACATGTGGGCTGGAATAGCAGATTTTAGCTACCACAAACAAATCTGTATGTATGTCTGTATGTATGTACATATGTGAAAATGTAATTTAACTTGTGTGGACAGAGAGGTTTTCTGAATATTTAAGAGTTAAATCACTTTTGCTTATGTTTATGACTGCTTGAGGTTGAGCCTTTCTGAATATTTTAAAAATATATACCAATAAAACTACTCTGAAAAGGTATTTCCACCATTTGTAGACCATGTGACCTTGAAGTGTGTGCTATTTTTAATCCCTGTATCTAACTCAAGTCAAAACTCTACTTTTTTCAAAATTGTATTTTTTTTTTAAAAAAATTTGCTTTTGAAACTTGAAGTTTTTAAAATAATGTGATATGATTGCTGTTGTCCTGGTCCCCAAAGAGTTTTCTCTGTCAAATCTTGAAATCAATAAAGATAGAAAGAATAACTTGGAATGTTAAACAAAACAAAATAAAAAACAAAGGAAAACATGCAAAGCTTCAGAGGTATCACCACAACAGATCATATATGTACAGTCTTCATACCTGTCTCTGTATAGGCCACTTAGAGAGTTCACCAAAACACCTTGACGTCATAGACATTAAAGTTGCAAACCAGGAAAATCCATCAGATTGAAACTGCCATCTTCAATCCACCATGTAGAGATGCTTCCAGCTCAAGTCTAGAAATATTCTTCACTGACTGCTCTTTAGACCAGAAACTAATTTTTAAACTAGCTTGTAATTTGCTCTATTAACCTTTGTTTTTCTTTTGTTTCCATAGAAGTATCTCTTATTAAATACCTGATTGCTCACACTATATAGCAATAGTTCTACTTAGAAGAAACTCCTACTTGCAATACTGTCTCTTGAAGCGAGACATCATCTTACTTATCCTGTCCTGAATAGTCATGCCATGATTCATTATTGTAAGACACAAATGCAATATTCAGATACTTATTTCCACCAATCCAAAAAGTTTTCTGAGATCCACTTCCAAAAGGAGACAATGGGTCCATATATTAAAATCTAGAGACTTGGTTTATTGGAAAAGACATCAATGAAAGATTGCAGTTGAACCTTATTAGAAGAGACCTTATCTACTACAAAATCTCTACAGTTACAACAAAAATCTATAAAATTTTTAGCCAGCATTATATTAGAGAACCACATAGCCTTAGGTTATTTACTAGCTGAACAAGAAAGAATATGTATTTTTATTAATAAATCATGTTATGCTTATGTAAATAACTTGGGGGGAAATTGAAACCCGATTACATTTTATCCCCCTCAAAATGCAGACTGACTTGGAAAAGTAAAATTTGAATCTAATTGTAACCCAGTTGATCTTTATAGTTGGTTAAGTTTGGATGAATGGACACTTTAGCATTACTCTTGGTCACCGTGTTGTTTTCATGGTCTTTTGAAGATCACGAACCAGGATTTCAGTACTGATCATTCAAGTTCATGTAATTTTTGTTCTCATAAAGATCACCTGATAAGTCAGTAGCTGCTGACAAGTATTTAAGCTTTTGGAAGTATTTTTCCAAACACTTGGTATTATCCTGTTGTTAGGATATTGTTTATATCCCTTATATATTCTATTGTCTCAAGAGTCTTTAATGCTTATCTTGATTCCCCCAAGATGCTTAAATAAAACTTAAGCTTTCTTCATGTTAGTGTTACCTCTCAGCTTCCTGGACAATCAGCTACAAACAAGTAAGCTTAGCAGTTATACTTTATAAAAAATGTAAGTTTCTAGTAACCAGTCACATACACACACACAAAGTACCCCCTCATTCATGCCTTATGAATTGAGTTGTAACTGCTGACAGTTGAGCTTCAAAACACTTTTGGTTTGAAGTCTGCCGATTCAGTTTGTCTCTTGCTCGGTAAAATATTCATATCAAGTAAAGCTCTCTGAATTTTCTCTTAGCAATGTGTTTTGAGTCCTCTGAAATGCAGTGCTCAGGTTCCCTGTCAGTACCTCTTTATCTTGGTATATGGGGGACTAACAGCACTCAGAAACCATGCTTTTCATTTGAACCAAAACTTGCTTCAAACACAGAATGGCAATGGTGTTCTATAAAACGTAAATGAAGAACATAATTATTTTCTAACAACTAACACTGAAAATGATGACATAGAAAGAAAAAGACAGGACAACCTAATTCCTTTTCTTTTCAGTCCATCCTATAAGTAAGCTGAAGGTTGAAAGTGTTGATAGAATGTACATACATAAAAACTAAAAACAGTTTAGTCTCATGCAGCTTTTCTACTGTTCTGGTAAGAATGAAATACATATGCAGGCAAGAGCTATTAAGATGTGAATTATGTGATTTTGGTGATTGTGCACATTTAAGTTAAATGCCATTATGTTTGCATTTAAAACTAGTGTTGTACAATATAAAGATGAATGGTACAATTCATGCTAATGTTTGAAATTTGAAGTTCGCTTTTACTTAGAATGGCATTAAATGTCAAATGAATAAAACACAATGATAAATTGAGAGAGAAACCATGGAAAAAAGGGAAAAGCTTTGTATTCCAGTACCTTTAATTGCACTTTCATCTTACATTTTGAACATGGAGCCCCACATTTTCATTTTGTATTGGTCTGTACAAATTGTGTAGCTGGCCTTGAGCAAGGTCTTGAAGGTTCTGACTTTGGAAGGTGCCTTGCCCGTTCTTATTTTGATAATGGTCAAACTTTAGATTAAGTCTTTTTTATAGGGCGTGGAAGAATAAAATGGCTGAGCCTGGGGGACTCTGATCCACCAAAGAGGGAAAATTTCAGAGTTAGAAGCATAGGTAACTTTTGTTAATTTCAGAGTGACTTTGGCTTAGTTCTTCTTTTTCTATGTTTAAACTTAATTATTTGAAATCTATCTTTCTTTCTTTCTTCTTTCTTTCTTCCTTCCTTCCTTCCTTCCTTCCTTCCTTCCTTCCTTCCTTCCTTCCTTCCTTCCTTTCTTTCTTTCTTTCTTTCTTTCTTTCTTTCTTTCTTTCTTTCTTTCTTTCTCTTTTCTTGTAGGCATTTATTGCCATAAACTTCCCTCTTAGCACTGCTTTTGCTGAGTGCCATAAGTTTCAGTATGTTGTATTTCCATTTCTATATGTTTCAAGATATTTTTTTGATTTTCCTTTTTTTAAAGAGTTTTTAAATATTTATTTTATTTATTTTTTATTTTTTAAGTAATCTCTACACCCAACATGGGACTCGAGTTTCCAACACCAATATTAAGGATCATATGTTCTACCAGCTGAGGCAGCCAGGTGTCCTGATTTCCCTTTTTTTTTTTTTTCCTGATTTCCCTTCTGAGTTCATTTTAATCCATTGGTTGTTCAGGATTGCTTTAATTTTTACATATTTGTGAATTTTCTAGCTTTCCTCCTACTGTTGATTTCTAATTTCATACCATTGTGGTTGGAAAAGATACTTGGTATGACTTCAGTCTTTGTAAATTTGCTAAGACTTGATTTGTGACTTAAGAAATAGTCTATTCTAGAGAATATTCCATGATGTGCTTGGGAAGAATGTGTGTTCTGCTGCTGTTGGATGGAATGTTCTGTATGTCTGTTAGGTCCATTGAAAATATAGTTCAAGTCCTATGTTTCTTTTTTGATTTTCTATCTGGATTATCATCCACTGTTGAAAGTGTGGTATTAAACCTCCCCCACCCACCCCCAGTTATTAATTGTTGCCTATTAATACCTTCAATGTATTAGCGTTTGTTGAATATATTTAGGTATTCCAATGTTGGATACATTTATATTTGCAATTGTTATGTCCTCTTAATGAACTGACATCTTTTTCATTATATAATGACCTTTTGTCTCTTGTTTTTGCTTAAACTTTATTTTGTCTGAATTAAGTATAGATACCTTCACTTTCTTTTGGTTTCCATTTGTGTGGAATATATTTTTCTATCCCTTTACTTTGTCATGTATGCAAATTCCACCTTCTTAAAATATGTTTAATAGGGTTATGATTAGCTAGACTTATCTAGACGTTCCTGATTTTTATTTTCACTAATGTTGATTTACTTTTAAAAATCCATGGTAGGAGCACACTAAAAACAATTTGAGATATGTAGTAATTAATTGTCACAATAGAAAGGGGTTATTTCCCTTCTTTTTTTTCCTGATGTATATTATTCCTTCGAATATTGGGAATTGCTTACAGTTTGAGTGTTTGTGTTCTTCCCATATTCTTAAGTTTGAAATCCTAATTCCCAGTGGGAATGTGTTAAGAGGTGGGGCCTTTGGAAGGTATTTAGGTCACAGAGGCAGAGCCCTCATGAATGGGGTTGTTAATGTTTTTATAAAAGAGATTCCACAGAACTCCCTGGCCCCTTCCACCATTGAGGACACAGGGAGAAGTCACTGGCTGTGAACCAGGGAGCCCTCATTAAAAACCAAATCTGGCAGCACCATGATCCTTGACTTCTCAGCCTCTAGAACTGTGAGAAATAAAAATCTGTTGTTTGTAAGCCACTAGGACAGTGATATTTTGTTATAGCAGCCTAAACAGACTAACACTCTTATTAAGTAAAATAATTTATAGCGCACTGATAATCTATAAATAAAGAGAAAAAGGTATACATAGGACTTTATTTAGGAAAACAAGGTATACACCTATGTAAAGTTATATAACAATTAGGTAATAACTAAGAATGCTAATGACCTAAGATAAAAAGGAAATTAATATTGTAAAATGTGAGTTAGAAAATGAATGTTGGGACACCTGGGTGGCACAATTGATTAAGTGACCAACTCTTGGTTTTGGATAGGGTCATGATCTCGGGGTCATGCGGTTAACCCCTACATTGGGCTCTGAACTCAGCCTGGAGTCTGCTTGAGTCTTTCCCTCTACTTTTCCCTCCCCACTCTCTCACTCTCATTCCTTCTCTCTCTAAAATAAATAAATAAATAAATAAATAAAATCTTAAAAAAAATTTTTAGTTGAGGAAATTGAAACAATGGAGCGACTTTAATAAAGATTTCATTCATTCACAGAACAATTTTTTTTGAGAGAGAGTGGTGAGGTGGGGGCAGGGAGGGGTAGAGAGAGAATCTTAAGTGGGTTCCATGCCCAGCATGAAGCCCTTGAAGGGCTCGTTCTCAGAACCCTGAGATCATGATCTGAGCCAAAATCAAGAGTTGGATACCTAAGTGACTGAACCACCCAGGGGCCTTAAAGAACAAATGTATTTTTAAATACTAAGGCAGAGACTGCTGTTGCCTACCTAACATCCCTTCTTTCCTCTTCATAATAGAACCACTCTATTATTGGAGTAGTAATATGTACAGTTTTAATAAACATTTCAAACCTCCCTTTTACAATAATATCTAATATGAGTGGAAGTCCTTGTATAGGGAACTATGTAAGTTTCATGACACATTGTCTTAGGCTTCTAGCTTATGAAAAATGTAAATCCTAAACCAGGTATAGCAGAAATGGCCATCTTTCATGTCACTTTACATCATGCCATAATTACTTATTTTGATGTCTCTCTTCCCTAAAATGTGTAAACTCTATCATGACAGGGGCTGTGTCTGTCTTGTTTAATATTGGATCCTGGAAGAGGCACAGAATAAATCTTTGCTTCATGAATGAATGAATGAATGAAGCAACGACTGTCTGAACTTTGTATTGAGAAGGATTCTGAGTTAGTATTATACTGAGGGGAAATAATATCATTGTCAATTTGTTATGAATGTCATAGGCATGCCATAGGAGAGGGGATACGTACCTGCCAGACATGTGTCATTTTCATTAAAGCTTTATCTTATAAACACAAATCACTAATGTTATGTTATTTGATGGCTAATTTTGCTTTTGTGTTATGTGTTGATGTAATGGAAGAACTGATAGATCAGTAAAACAGTTATAAGTATTATAGAAATAGTAAGAATGTTGAAGTTTAACTAAAATTTGTTTTGTTCAATCTCGTTCAAGTTCTAGATTTTGGAGGCATGATTTATTGAAAGTTTCACAGGTTTTTTTTTTTTTTTTAAAGATTTTATTTATTTATTCAAGAGAGACACAGAGAGAGGCAGAGACATAGGCAGACGGAGAGGCAGGCTCCCTGTGGCGAGCCCAATGTGGGATTCAAGATCCCAGGACTCTGGGATCACACCCTGAGCTGAAGGCAGACACTCAACCACAGAGCCACCCAGGCATCCCAGTTTCACAGTTTCTTGAAGTGGTTTCTTGTATTTCTCTTCCGACAATATGTTCCTACCTCACCTTATTAATGACTTCACCTAATTTAACCACCCATTACAGAGCTGTATGGCTAATTATTCTGGTGCAAAGGAGGGCTAAAGAGAACAGAATCAGAAAGATTATTCTGAAATTGCATGAAAAGACCTAAAACTCTGAAATTTCAGTTGCAACCTTCTTCCAATACATTCTCACTCCAGTTTTTAAGTGAAATTAAATAGAGGTTGAAACTCTCATACAGTTTTTCTTGTCATTAAAAAAAACTTCCTGAATCATACATACTCTATTCATTTTGACTAGAAACATGTTTATTCAACATTCATTTCTATTATACAAATATTCTCAAGTGTCTACATTTGATACTCTATTTTGACACATTTGTGTTTATCCTTGGAAATCTCAATTCCATTTGATGTTATTGTATAATTTCTTTCATAAACAACTTTCTTCAAATAGGATCTTTCTTGGGTATACTTAAAGACTAGACTGGCAATGTACACTAAGAGAAGGCAAGTTTTGCTGTAAAATGGCACTATGTATCAAAGTAAAAAGGGGCTGATGACTGAGAAAGAGGCCTATAGTGAAGGAGGTACAACAAGTAGAATGAGGTTTCTAGAATAGTCAAGAGATGTGCACATACTTATAAAATTCCAAACTAATTATTTCTTAGATTATCTATGGCAGTGCTATTATATTAGCATGTCTAGTTACATATGAAATTATCAGCTTCTTGTGCAAAGTGAAACAATAGAAAAAATTTCAATTTACTAGTTTTCCAGCATTCTTGTCTTTTAAATATTATTTTGCTTAGATAGAAATGCAGTGTTTATTGATAGCATCAAATTTTGATTACAATTTAGTATGGAGTTATAATAAAAATGAAATATGATTTACTCTAGGCACTTGTAGATTTTACTAGCAAATTACCTCATTTACAGAACATTAGTGAATTATCTCATCTGACAGTGGTTGGCTAACTTTGCCAGGTTGGGAGAATGGAAATGTGCACTGAGGGAAGATAAATTTTACCTTACCTAAGAGGCAGATTCTAACATACAGTCCAGTCTGAGGACCACTGCTCTAAATGACCAATTCTGGAACAACTGGTCTCCTTAGGCAATCCACTCTCTTGACCACTTAGATTGTAATCTCCTTTCTGGAGCATGATCTACCTTTCTATCTCTACCTGGGAACAGATCTATTCAATTTGAAAGTAAGTAGGAGACACTGTGCTCCTGTTGCTAAAAACCTTACATATCTCTCCTAGGAAAAAGGAATATTCTCTTGCATAATCTCAGTACAGTGAGCAAAATAAGAAAATTTTACATTGATACAATATTTTCAAGCCTACAATATGTATTTCATCAATTGGTGCAATAATGTTTTTTATAGCTTTATTTTTTCTCAGGTTCATGATCTAATCTAGAATTACTCTATTAGTTTGTTTTTCAAGATTCAGTTTGATTCTAACTCCTTTGCTACAGTATGCTAGAACAGGTTGGCTGGGTTCAGTCCCCTTTAGTTAATTGTCTTTTGCCTTTCAAACTATAGCTTTATTTGTGTTAGTACGCCTTCTTGCCATCAAAGTCTTTACATATAAAAAAGCCACAAATAAATTTGCTTTAACTTCCATTTCAGCCTACATTTACTCCTACAATAACTGTCTTGGATTACAAACATGGCTCTTCAGCGAGCCCTGTGAAATAGTTGAGTCTCACCTATATGCTTTTCAGGTAGGCCATCTTAAAAAAAGGTAAACTACTGGACACCAAAAACATGATCCATGAAAGGAAAAAGCCATCTATTGTATCTTATTCAAATGAAAAAAAAAATTGCTCTGTGAAAGGTCCTGTTAAGAGGATAAAGAGACAAGTTACTGACTGGGAGAAAATGTTTGCAAACCACTTGCAGTAGGTTGAAAAATGGGTACTTAAAAATACCAAGTCCGATCACTGGAACTTGTAAATGTTAATTGGAAAAAGGGTCTTTTTTTTTTTTTTTTCCTTTAAAACTTTTATTAGAGGTACCTGGTTAGCTCAGTGGGTTAAGCGTCTGCCTTTGGCTCAGGTCATGACCCCAGGGTCCTGGGATGGATCCTGCATCCACCACCCTGCTCAGCAGGGAGTCTGCTTCTCTCTCTCCCTCTGACTCTCCCTCCTACTCATGCTCTTGCTTACACACACTCTCTCTCTCAAATGAATAAATAAATAAAATCTTTTAAAAAAACTTTTATTAATTAATGTTTTCAAAATACATAGAATTTGACAAGAAAAGGGGTAATTTTCTTGTATAATGAACACCTAATTAATTAAGCTAAAGATTTTGAGATAAGGAGATTATTTTTGGTTACCCAGGTGGGCCCTAAATGTCATTACAAGAAGCTTTATAAGAGAGATACAGTGATTTGACAAATACACAAAGAAAGAAAGATGATGTGAAGATGGTAGTAGAGAGTGGAGTGATGCAGCCACCAGGCAAACACACAGAGGAAGAAGGAGATGGGAAGATTGAGCAGAGAGAGAGAGGTGACGGTAAATTTAGGAGTGCTAACAGCCACTAGAAGCTGGAAGAGGCAAAGAAAGTCTTTTATTCCAGAGGTAATTTAATCCTGCTAATACACTGATTTTCGACTTCTAGCCTCTAGAACCGGGGGAGAAACAGAGTTCTATTGTCTTAAGACACTCCCTTTGTGTTGATCTGTTACAGCAGCTATAGGAAAACAATACAACACCAATCCAATAAAGAGCTACATCTTGATTATATAAAGAATGTTGAAACTCAGTAGTAAAAAACAACCTAATTAGAAAATAAGCAAAAGACATGCACAGACATTTATTTCACTGAAGAGGATAAACCAATGGCAGAAAAGCACATGAAAAGATGTTTAACAGAATTAGCCATCAAAGAAATGCAAATTAAGATCACAATGAAATTTCAACTCTACACCTATCAGCAAGAGTAAAATAAAAAAAATAATGGCAACACCAAATTCTGGTGAGGATGTGGATAAATCAGTATAAATGATCCAATCATGTATAAATGATCCAAATTAGGAATGTAAAATGGTAGGAATGTAAAATGATACAGCCACTCTGGAAAAAAGTTAGGTAAGTTCTTAAAAAATGAAATATGTGATTATTGTATAATTCAGCTATTGTGCTCTTGGGCATTTCCCCCCAGAGAATTGAAAACTTATGTTTACACAAAGATTTGTATATAAATATTCATAGAAGCTTTATTTGTAGCAACCCAAACCTGGAATCATTGCAGATGTCCTTCAACTGGTGAATGGTTAAACAAATTGTGGTATACCTATACCAAGGGTAACAAATAAAGGAACCTTAATACATGCAACAATTTAGATGAATCTCTGAAGAATTATGTTGAGTGGAAAAAGTCAATACCTAAAGGTTACATACTGTATGATTCCATTTATGTAACAGTTTTGAAATAACAAAATTTTAGAAATAGAAGGCAGATTCCTGATTGTCACTGAATAGAAATAGGGATAGAGAGTGGGTTGGGAAGAAGGTGAGTATGCTTATAAAATTGCAGCATGGGGCAGCCTGGGTGGCTCACAGTTTAGCTCCGCCTTCAGCCCAGGGTGTGAACCTGGAGACCTCTGATCGAGTCCCACATTGGGCTCACTCGATGGAGCCTGCTTCTCCCCCTGCCTGTGTCTCTGCCTCTCTCTGTGTGTCTCTCATAAATGAATGAATAAAATCTTCAAAATAAATAAATAAATAAAGTTGCAACATGAAAGACACTTGAGATTTACTTTTTTTCCCTGTTAAAAAATAAGAGCTTTATTGAGTTATGATTTACACACCATACAATTTACCCATTTACAGTATACAAATCAATGGTTTTTAGTCTATTCACAGACACTTGGAACCATTGTCACAATTTTAAAGGATTTTCACTCCAAAAAGAAACATAACTGCTAGAAGTCATTCCCCATTTCTCCGCCTTCCTCAGCCCTAGGCAATCCCTAATCTATTTTCTGTTTCAATATGTTTGCCTATTTTGCATATTTCATGTAAACGGAATCATATAATATATGGTCTTTTGTGACTGGCTTCTTTCACTTAGCATCATGATTTCAAGATTCACCTAAGATGTAGCACAAATGCATTCTTCATTCCTTTTTATTGCTAAGTAATATGCTATTGTATAGATATGCCACATTTATTTATCCATTCATAAGTTGGATTTAGGTCCTTCCTGCTTTTTGGCTATTATGAGTAATTTGCTATGAACATTTATGTAAAATTTTTTTTGTGTGGGCATTTGTTTCTATTAGGATCTATACCTAAGAGTACAACTGCTGGGTCATATGGTAACTTCACATTTACCCATTTGAGGAACTGCCAGCCTGCTTTTTGAAGCAGCCACACCATTTTACATTCCTGCTAGTAGAATATGAGGGTTCAGATTTATCTACATTCTCATGACATTTGTTACTATCTTTCTCTTTGATTCTAGCCATCCTAACAGGTGTGACATGGTATCTCAGTTACTTTTAATTTGCATTTCTCTGATGTGTTAATGATATTGAGCATTTTCCCATGTGTTTATTGGCCATTTTTATGTCTTCTTTAGAGAAATGTCTATTGAGATCATTTGTCCGTTAAAAAAAAATGGGTTGTTTCTGTTATTGAGTTGTAAGAGTTCTTTAAGTTCTTTTTTTTTAATGATTTTATTTATTTATTCATGAGAGACACAGGGAGAGAGAAACAGAGACACAGGCAGAGGGAGAAGCAGGCTCCCTGCAGGGAGGCTGATGTGGAACTTGATCCCAGGCCCCCCCCCCCCGCCCCCCGTGGATCACAACCTTAGCCAAAGGTAGAGGCTCTGCTCAATCACTGAGCCACCAAGGTGTATTTTAGAATAAATTCTTTTTATCAGATACATGATATATAAGAATGTCTTCCCACTATGTAGGTTGTCTTTTTGCTTTCTTAAAGGTATACATTGAAGTACAAACGTTTTTAATTTCTTTCTTTTCTTTCTTCCACTGGTGTTTGTGCTTTTATTGTCATATCTAAGAAACCATTGCCTCATTCAAGGTCACGAAGATTTACACCAATGTTTTCTTCTAAGAGTTTTATAGTTTTAGTTCTTATATTTAAGTCCCTGTGGTTTATCTTGACTTTGGTGGATACATAAACCTACACAGGTAAAAATACAGAGTTTAATACACATATACACACCTACACACACAGCAGATGAGTACAAATAAAACTGAGGGAATCTTATTAAGATTGGTGGATTGTATTGTCAATATCTTGGTGTGATATAATACTATAGTATTATAAAATGTTACCACTATGGCAAATTGAGCAAAGTGTACAGGGATCTTTGTATCATTTCTTGGAACTGCATGTGAATCTAAAATTATGTCAATAAAACTTTTGATTAAAATTAGTAATCTTTAGAAATTGCTATTTTTCCTCTTTTTGCCCAATTAGTGGTTGTCACTTTTTGAAAAAAAATTTTTTTCCTCTATAAAAGGACAACATAACAAGTATTGCCAGATGAATTAAGAGCATTCTGTGGGTATGGGTAATTCTTGTCTTTAAAAATAAGAAATAGGTTGGATGCCTGGGTGGCTTAGCGGTTGAGTGTTGAGCATCTACCTTCACCTCAGGGCGTGATCCCAGGGCCCTGGATTGAGTCCTGCATCGGGCTCCCCGCAGGGAGCCTGCTTCTCCCTCTGCTTATGTCTCTGCCTCCTCCTCTGTGTCTCTCATGAGTAAATAAGTAAAATCTTAAAAAAAAAATAGGAAGATTCTTTTGTTCCTCAGCAGGTGTGTGCAGTGCACCAGAGACTGGCTCTGGTGATCTGGTCATTATACTCTGTCATCTCCATCTTGAGGATGTAGGGAATTATGCTATCAAAATATTGACAATGAGGCCAGTAAAAATAAATAAACAAATAAATAAAATGAAATAAATTAAGTTCTGTTACTGTTGGAGCTGATAGCCTGTGGCCAGCGGATATATGAGAATCTGGGCCACTCAGAAGGTGTCTTCTGAGTAGGGTTTCTGAACATAGTCTTGTAAGTCTATCTCTATTTTTTCTTGGACTTTTTCAGTCTGGTTTGTGCTGGTCAAACCTGGATGGTCAGGACTAAAGAGAACTGTAGCTTTAAGGTGTGCATACTCACCGCTGTCTATGTTCAGCTTCACCCTACTGTTAATAGAAGTCCTACTGATGCTTCCAGATGTGCTCCTTGACTTGCTTTATCCAGTAACCAGAAAGTTTATCTTCATTCATGCAGTTCTACAGGTGGTTGATGGTAGCTGCCAGGATATTGGAGAGACTTAAACCTGAGCACACTGGGTCAGGCCAAGGGTGAAGAGCTCATTCCAACAGGACAGCTTGAGGCTGGCGTTGCATCCCTGACCAAGTGTCTGAACTGCTGGGATTGGCCTGGGGTGATGCATGGGGAGGAAAAGCAAGTGTGATGTAGATTTGCAGATGTAGCCCATGTTGAGGTACTCGTATCATTATGAGCTTACATGTGTTCTAAGTGTCTAAAAGGAGGAAGCCTTTGACCTCAATGGTGGGTGGGGACTGGTCTCCAGTGATAACATGGATGCTCCATGGATCCTCCACTGGTGTCTGTCCTCCCTGCTAGGCTTGGAGACATGAAGCTGTCTGTGGTATTAGTGCTTTTGCTAACATATCAAATGCTGAAAGAATCTCACTTTCAGACTGGTTCTCCCATGGTGTTTCCAAAGCATTACCATTGTTAAGGGGTTTATATAGGTCTACAAAGGAGGTTACTATATTTGCTAGTATGCCCAGAGCCCCCTTGCTTGTCTCAGGTTTAGAATACATGGTCAGGAGAACTACACCATCCTGGCATATATCAAAGGCTCCTGGATGATTTCAAGTTTCTTAGTTAAAGCAGCACAATTGCTTGGTTTCTCCCATTGCACATTAAATGCCCCCTAACCCCCAAAGGGCTTCTGTTCTCACTGTATAGATTACATTTCCATACCCGTCTCTAAGCATTTTTTTATTCAACAAAACTGACAGCTGTGCTGGTGATGCTTATTGATGATACAGTCTTGGTTGCTCTGACAGATGTAGCTCAAATTTTCCTTGTACCTCTTTTGAATACATTTTGCATTCTTCACAACTGACATCTCCATCCATAGCAACAACCAGGAGCTTTGTGGCCACAGACCATATAGTACTCCACCCCCTGGGGCCGCAGTATGTGGGCCTTCCAGAGGAAATGCTCTGCAGAAGCAGAGTCCCTTATGATTTGGATCCTGCCAAGGATGAGGTTATCCCAGGTGGTGAGAATGAGCTACCTGGCACTGGATGTCTCCAGGAAAGCTGGGATCCCCTTCTCAGTCCCAGCTCCATCTGGAATGGTGCTTTCAGAATCCAGAGGTATCTACCACCACGGTGACTATCTGGATTTTCTGTCTGCTGGTCTGTAGCAACCTGAGCACACTGAGGCCAGGCTACAGCAGAGTGAGCGGAGGTTACCTGGGTGCACCTGGACGGCCTGAATTTCTCATGCCGGAAATTCCTGCAAGAGATCTGTGTGCAGTGCCTCAGCCACCCTGCACTGAACCAGTCTCCCCAAATTTGTAGCTGCCTGGGAAGCGAAATCACCAGAGAAATTCGAGATTTGGCACCCAAGTGGCCTAGAAGCAGGTAAGGTGTCTGTGGAGGCCCTAGGCAGAGGGTAGGGCACAAGAGGCCCAGCTCCCAGGCATTTGGCTGGTGGCAGGAGCCTAGGGTGGTGGGCTGATAAGGCTGTGGGCCAGGGGGCAGAGGGCATAGGGGATGGTTGTGGGGCAGAGGGCATAGGAGATGGCTGTGAGCACCCCGGGGTTGTGAGGAAAGATTGTTATTGTTTTTGTCAATGCAAGGTCAGAGTTCATGACCCCTGTGGCTCTGTAACTGGCTTGCTTTTTTCTTTAAAGTTTGAAAAATTACTTTATGAAGCCTTAGGAACTACTAAGTATAATTGATCTGTAGTCCAGAGTTAAATAAAATGTAATAATAGCGCAACTCCAAAATAAAAGTTGTGAGACCATGAAATTTCCCAACACTTGATTTTAATACATTGTGTTGATTTTCTAAAATGATTCAGAGACAATATTTACAGTAGCTGAAGTATTTATGAAAAAATCTGGCATCAGGTATTTATATATGTGTATATGTGTGTGTGTGTGTATGTATATATAAAACCCAAGATTATATGAACTAGGAAATAATTGTATGTCTCTACAGCAGTACTAGAGTGTACAGTTTGAGACTGAGATTTATATTTGGAAAGGGAGCAGACGTTTCCAAAATCTGCTCATCTTTCCAATGTGCATGGTGATGGTACTGAAGGATAACCCCACACTGGATTTAGAAAACTCCACACATGAATTGATTCCAGCTGTGAGGACCTGCCTTTCAGGCAGACATCTGGGCCTGCAGTCAGATGTGGACAATCCTTGGGTGATTTGCCACCTGCCTCATAGCCCAGATCTGTAGACATTTCTGCACAACTACTAACAACATCCAGTCCCAGGTCACTATGACCTTCACCAAGAGCTAGGTGGACTGAGAAGACTTGTGGATAACTCATGGTGGCTCCATTTCAGGCTTGGCAGAGCTGGGACACGATGTGATTAAGATTCTGATTCTACCATGACTACAGCAGGAAGTGAAGTGGCTCTGCAGTGTCCTGGATGGCCCTGTGCTGAGCAACATCAACTGCATCTGAGTTGACCACATGCAGGGCCTCCTCCTGAAACACTATGCCTTAGTACCAGCTGCTCCCACATCTGATAATTAGGATTCCTGTGGGGCAGAATTTGGGGCCCTGGACTCCTCCTTTCCTCCCATGTGGCAGAGCTCTGGCCAGGTTGCTCTACAGGCTCAGTAGGTCAGCAGGACTGCTCTGATCACCCCTCATCATTGGTCCACAATGACCTCTTACGGGCCCCTCAGCTTGGTCCTAGGACCTCTGTTTTGCTAAAGGTTCCGGTGCCACCATACTGCCCATCCAGACACAGGTGTGTCTGTGAACTGCTGCTCCATCTTACTCTTCCCCTCCTCTAACCAAGTTTAGGATAATGTCATTGTCCTCCATGACTCTTATACCCAATAGGTCTTATCCCTCAGCTGTTCATCTTCTGGTGCAGGTTCTAGCACTACCTCTCCTGTCACCACCACTATCCCCAGTGTGCAGCCCACTGTTATACTACTGATCTCCATGGCCACAATTGCACCCCCACCTTCCTTTGGTCCCTGGTATTGTCCAGAAGTATGTCATGGTCTCTCTTCCCCCAATAGAGGAGGGGCAAAGGATGCCCTATTACCCATCCTTCTCCCAGTCCTCAGCCCCCTCCCAACTTGAGGGCAGTGCCTTCTGTGAGGGAAATAGGAAGCTGGGGACAGCCCTCCTCCAGCTCCAGGGACTCCAAAGGCTAATGGCTTCTAGTCCCCTAGATCTGGCTGCTCACATCACCCTGCTCCTTGATGCTGTTACACATCAGTCTACTTTCTTCTTCCCCCCAGATTCTTACATGCATGCTGGGTGGCAGACTGTTTCTCCCACATTACTTTCTATTTAGATACTGTGCAGCCAATTCCATATCATAAAAGTTTGATTTGTTAAAAAAAAAAAAGAAAGAAAGAAAAGACTTCAATGTAAGACCTGGAACCATGAAACTCCTGGCAGAAAACATAAGCAGTGAGGCCCCTTGACAGTGGTGTTGGTGATAATTTTTTGGATTTGACACCAAGAGCAAAGGCAACAAAAACAAAAATAGACAAGAGGGACTACATCAAACTAAAAAAGCTTTTGCACAGTGAAGGAAACCACCAACAAAACAAATGGGAAAAGATATTTCAAATGATATATCTGACGAGACTAATATCCAAAATATATAAAGAACATATACAACTGAACAGTAAAAACCCCAAATAATCCAATTTAAAAATGGGCAGGGAACCTGAATAGACATTTTTCTGTTTTGTTTTAAGTAGGCTCCATGCCCAGTGTGGATGCCAACATAGGGCTTGAACTCACAACCCTGAGATCAAGACCTGAGTTAAGATCAGGAGTTGAATACTTAACTGACTAAACACCCCTGAATAGATGTTTTCCCAAAGAAGGCACACAGCCAACAGACACATGAAAAGGTGCTCAACATCACTAATCCCTGGGAAAATGAAAATCAAACCCACGATGACATACCATGTTACACCTGTCACAATGGCACTACTTTCACAAAGACAAGAAATAAGTGGTGACAAAGATATGGAATTAAGGAGATCCTTATGCATTGTTGACAGGACTGTAAATTGGAGCAGCCACTGTGAAAACAGTATATAGTTTCCCCCCAAAATTAAAAATAGAAATACCATATGATCCAGTAATTCTACTACTGGATATTTACCCAAAGAAAATGAAAACACTAATTTGAAAACATATGCACCCCTATGTTAATTGCAACATTATTTACAATAGCCAAATTATGAAAGTCACCTAAATGGCATAGGTGATATATGGGTAAGTGTGTGTGTTGTGTGTGTGTATGCACACACACAGACACACACACACACATATATATATAATAGGTATTATATATATAATAAAATGGGATGTAACTCAGCTATAAAAATGAATATGATCTTGCCATTTGCAATAATATGCATGTACCTAGAAAGTATTATGCTAAGTGAAATAGATGGAGAAATTAAGTAAGGAAGTTAAAAAAAAAGGTGAGTTGTTAGGACGGATAGAAAATGGAGACATTTATAAACTTAAAGTTAATAATGCTAATTGGAAGGAGAGGTTGTTAAAAGAGCCTGGGTTGTTTGAAACAGAGATTTTTGAAATGAAGCAATTGAAGGAAATGAAAAAGTTCAAAGTATCACCATGGGAGTAGGTAGCTAGGATAAAGTTATGAAGAAGTTAGGGACCTCTGAGGTCAGTTATTCGATTGATTGCCTATGTGGACAGTGAGCTCCCCCAGCATTTATTTATGGCAGAGCTTGGAGGTGAGTCATGTGCCAAGTCACAGGTGAATGACGGGGAATGACCTAAAAAAGGAAAAACAGGAAGAAATGAGAGGAACAATTGTCTGGATTGTCAGAGGATAATCTACGGTAACCCAAGAGGGCTATAGGGCCAGCCAGCAGTACCCTTGGGGAAGTCCAATTTCAACTAAGTCAAGGTGGTAGATAGAGGAGGGATTGTGGGCCAGGCTGAGATTATAGGGAGTTTGTTGATTATGAATCACCAGGTGTTCAACAGGTGTAGTAGGTTTTGTAGAAGGGAAGTGGACAAAGGATATGAGACCAGGTCATGGGCCATGCAGTACAAGTATTAAGGGATGGATGGTATCCTGAAATGTTGTTGAGGGGGTGGTTTACATTTTGGATATTGATATTTTAAAGCAAGGACTAGAGCCAAAGTGGATTTAACTCTAAAACCTACTTTTTGAGGATGAGTAGGAACTAATGAGTAGCAGCTAATGACTTTTTTTTTTTTTTTTTAAGGCCAGATAGCAGCTAACAGAATCAGAATCATTTTGTTTCCTGCTGGGTGAAAAATGATATCTCCTTGCTGATTTAAATTGCATTTCTTTAATTTCAAGTGAGGTTGGGCATATTTTCATGTACTTTTAAAACAATTGTTTTAAAGTAGATTATCTTTTTCTTCTTTTTAAAGTTTGTACCAGCCCTTAGTAAATTGAGGAAATTAGCTCTTTGATATATGCATTACAAATATTTTTTCCCATTATTTATTTGTCTTTGACTTTGTTTATAGTATTTTGTCATGTAGCAGTTTTTAAAAGTTTGTTCTAGATTTACTAATCTTTCTTTTTTATGATTCTGGGGTTTTGTTCCTTTTACTTTCTAATATTATAAATTATTTACTTGTGATTTGTTCTGGAAGTTTTTGGAATTCATTTTAATAGTAAAATCTTTTTTCTATTTGGAATTAAATTTGGTATAAGAGGTGAGGAAGAGATCTAGCTTAATTTTCTTAGCAGATAGATGTTCAATTGTCCCAGCACCACTTAGCTACTGATGTGAAACGTTGTCTTTATCATAAATAAAATTCCAGGCCTATTTTAGGCCCATTTTAGAAGAACAAAGGTTTATGTAAGACTGCATGGTATCCTTGAGAGGCATGTTTGGAGTGAAATAAGACTAAATTCTGATTTTAGCACTTGGTGTTGACCTTGGCCAAGGAACTTCTCTGAGTTCTAGTTTTTTTTTTTTTTCCATCTTCAAAATGGATATGATCATAGCCTTTGAGGACTATGACAGTGTGTGAAATGCACGCACAAGAGCAAGAAAGGGGAAGGGAGGTCAGAGGAGTAAGGAGCCAGGTTGTCTGATACTCTGTAGGCCATTGTGAAGATTTTGTTTTTTCACTTGAGGGAAATGGGAAACTGCTAAGGATTTTGAACAGATAAGTGGTATGATCTAATGTATTTTTTATTTTGTTAAAAAAAAAAGGGCTTTTGTGTTGAAATTATACAGTAGAAGGAAGCAGGGCAGAAGGGAATTGCAGTATTGAGAACAGAGGTGATGAAGGATTAGACCAGGATAGGAGCAGAGATTTGGGTAGGAAATGATAGGATTCTGGATGGAGTTGCCATCAACTGAGATGGAAAGACTTGTGAGTAGAGCAGATATGAAGGCAAAGATTGGGAGTTGGGAACTGATCATTAAATGTGTTAAATGTGACAGATTTACCACACATCCAAGTATAGATGTTAGGTGGGCACTGTACACACTTGGGGCTCAGGAGAGAGAGCCGACCTGGAGATGAAATATGGGAGTCATCAGAATATGTACTGTGCTTAATATATTTAAAGTCATATGGCTGAGATAAGATCACCAAGGGAATTTATAAGACTGAGCCCAAGGACTCCCTGACATTGGGGAGAAAGGGGAAATCAAAGAAAGCTGGGTAGTGTCCAGTAAGGTAGAAAATACTGACAAGCAATGGTGCTTTAGATGGTGGAGTGGTAGAGGTGAAAGCCTGATTGGAGTGTTGTTTAAGAGAACGTGAAGAAGGGATCCCTGGGTGGCGCAGTGGTTTGGCGCCTGCCTTTGGCCCAGGGCGCGATCCTGGAGACCCGGGATCGAATCCCACATCGGGCTCCCGGTGAATGGAGCCTGCTTCTCCCTCTGCCTGTGTCTCTGCCTCTCTCTCTCTCTCTCTCTGTGACTATCATAAATAAATAAAAAAAAAAAAAAAAAAAGAGAACGTGAAGAAGAGAAATTGGAGAGAGGGAGTACATACTTTTTTTTAAGAAGGCTGAAATGAGAGGGGTATGGAGGAGGTGTTGTTGGGGAGGAGGAAGGAGGAAAATGTATAACATTGTTGCCTGGAAGAGTCATGCATTTGTTGATCAACTACAAGTGTTTGAGTGGGTTTCTCTCCAAATGTGTCTAACATACTGCTGTTGGTATGTGAGATGGTTTTCAGTAGTACTTCAGTACATGCTTGGACAATCTTAGTCGTCATACTGTGAGCACACAGTGTATTTTGAAAAATACAACTAGCATTCATAGTGATATAAAAGTAATATAGCATAAAGTTCTTTTTGAAATAAATTTATTTCAATAGAAAAAATGAATCAGTTTAAAGAAAAATATTAAGCAATGCTGGAGCACCTGACTGGCTCAGTGAGGAGAGGATGCAATTTTTGATCCTGGGGTCGTGAGTTCAAGCCCTGATCCTGGGGTTGTGAGTTCAAGCCCCACATTGGGGGTGGATGTTACTTAAAAATAAATAAACTTATAAAAAAGCAGTACAGGTAGTTTATAGATGTGGTAAGTTTACACAAATACTTTAAGCTCAGGAAACACATGCTTAGGGCACTCAAGATTCTTTGTAATCCAGCTCCTTATCTGTGTAAAGTCACACTTTTCTTTCTCAATCCTCCTAAAGAATCTGTCTCATCACTATTTATCTATTCCCATCCTGACTGTGCATGGTGTATCTTCTCTGAATCCTGTATTTTGACATTGGAGTATTGTTATTTGTTTAAATATTGTATCATTTGTGTATTTTATTTTCTCAATGAGAATTTCAATCAGCTTCTACCTTCCCCCACTCACACACAAACATATACATAAATACCCACACACAATTCTCTTTGGAAATGCATTTGCTACGCAGGTTGCTGGAACCTTTGTAATGTTGGGTTCTATGGGAAGATTGGAAAGCCAGACCTAGGCTAGTGTCTAGTAAGATGGGACTTAAGCTGCTGTGAGGTCGATGCAGGCTAGGAGAGCCAGAAAGTTCCAAGTGCAATGTCCAAAAGTCACAACAATCACAGACCTAGCTCAGTGTTTGGCAGGATAAGGTGATGAGAATATGGCAGCAAACGCTCCCAGGTAGCAGTCCGTGGGCAGTCAGGAAAGTGCAATTGTGAAAGCAAGGGATTCTGCACACACTGAATTAGATTAACACTTACCTGCTCGATTATGGGTGGCCTTGGGAAGAAGGCCTGTCAGACTCAGGTGAGTGTCAGGATCTCCCTTCACTACTGAAGAAGACTCCTGGTTGGTAGAGGCTTATTTTAATGAAACATACCTGGATTTGAATCCTAGCTTCATCTATCTATGTGACCTCAGTTTCTTCTCTATAAAATGAAGATAATGATTCTTAATGATTGTTAATTAACTAAACTGCTTACATGTGAAGAGAATCTAATATCATAATCAATAATGGTAATGATACTTTAATTATTAATATAGTTAAGAGAAATTGGAGAATCCTCACAGACAGACTAATGAGTAACTAGGTAATAGCTTTACCAGACTATAGACTTGGACATGGTAACTTGACTTATGGTCAGTAAAAGGATAAAGTACTTTATTTTCTTAAATCATTGGTGGACTGAGCTGGTCAATATGCCAATCATCCAATAGCATGAAGGGACTGTATTATTTCTAATAGGAATTGGACCTTTGGGATCCTAGATGTAATTCCATTGCTGTATTCAGAATGTTAGATCACTTTTGAGTGCTTTTTCTAGTTTTAAAAATGATGTATAGAAATTAAAGAGGACTCAGCTCATAAGTTATTATGTTTTTTATTTGTTTAACAAGTATTTATCGAATGCTTCTCCAGTAAAGGCAGTGTGCCAACATGCCCCAAGGAAATGGAGGTGAATAAGATAGGGATTGTCTCTGCTCTTATGGAGTCAAATAAGCAACTCATGTCTGGTTAGTGAATTATGATTGTGATACATGCTAGATGAAGTGCAGGATGCTAAGAATGCAGCTAATAAGGGGATCTGGTCTAATCTAGGGGTGGTTGTCAGGGTGTTTAAAATGAGATCTGAAGGATAAATAGAAGTTAGTTGGGTAAAGTAGGGGGAAAAAAGGAGCACTTCAGGAAGAGCATGTGTTAGGGCCTTGAGGTTGGAGGACCATGGGTTTCCCAGGACTAAAAAGATGTTTAGTGTGGCTGGAATACAGAGAAGAATCAATGTCTCAGAATGTGATTGTGATGTGGATGAAGGCCAGTAAGGCAGGGCCTTCTGGGTGAAATTAAGGAGTTGGGATTTTGCCTTTAAAAAAATGGGGAGGCCAATGTACATTAGTGAAATGAACTCAGAGATCACTCTGGCAACAGTGTGGAAGGAGGTGGGGAACAGTGCCAGAATGAAGAAGAGAGACCTGTTAGGAAGCTACTGTAGTGTTCCAGTTAAGACATGATAGGGGCATACACTGAGGTGGTGGCAGCAGAGGAAGAGCGCCGTAGACCAATTTGAGATATTTCTAATAGCTCCCTTGGGAAAAAAGGCTACTTTTGTCAGAGAAGGAAAGGCAAAGGTTTTATTTTTAGAGTGAAGAGGATATTGGCTGATTGTCTTCTATCTCCACAGAGAAGGAAAGAAGAAATCATCTTACAATTTAATGAGGGAGAATTTGGGATTACTTCTTATAGTTATAGACCTGCCAAATAGAAGCTGTGTGATTTTTAAATGAGGAGCTTTTAAAGTAGGATGGAGAAATCCATCCTGGAGGCAAGAAGATGAATCCAATGACCTCTTGAACTATTTTCTATTTCATAATTTATTATTCCACAGTACATTTGCCTAGTATATCCCTTGTGAATACTAGGATATATTTTTATTTAAAAGTCATCCCAAACTTGAGCACTGAGTATTCCCAGAAGTTTTCCTGGAGCATTTACATATTTTGTCAGTGTGAGAAAGAGAGAAGCAGATCTGGATAGCTAGAATAGCCCTGGAACACACAGCGAGGCCCTGGCATTCTGTGGAACACAAACAACCGTTGACAAGACCACTCTGTGCCTATGGTGGATCCAGACAAAAACAAGACCACTTAGTAATCATGTTTAAGCACAGGGGAAAACATGAACAATATCTAAACCACAAAAACAACCAAATATCTCCCGTATCCTGGCTGCTGGGAATGGTTGCTGCTGCTTTACCAACAACAGCCTTGGTATCATTCCATTCTTCTTAGCTTCTACATTAGAGTTATAGAGATGCCCAATCATGAATTACCCACATCCTGATAACATCCAATCCAGAGTAACTTTGCTTTTGTGAACTCTCCCCCATATCACTTAACTAACACAAGCCTAAATTCTATAATAAAGCCTTTCTAATAATACCTTTCAGGGAGCTGACCTGTGGTTCCCCATAGGTGTGTTCTCCATTCCTGCAACAAGTCAAGAAATCCAGCTTTTTCAACTATAGGTGTTTGCACTGGTCTTTGGCTCAAGAGCATTAGTAAGCATAAGGAATAGTCTGCGGGTTTTGTACTTTTCCCACCCTTTTGCTATTGGAATAAAGAGTTCAAATTTTAGGGGCACCTGAGTGACTCAGTCGGTTAAGCCTCCAGCTCTTGGTTTCAGCTCAGGTCATGATCTCAGAGTCCTGGGATCAAGCCCCGCATCAGGCTCCACACTCAGCAGGGACTCTGCTTGAGATTCTCTCTCCTCCGCCCCTCCCCCCTTCCCAAATTGCACTCGCATTCCCTCTCTCTCAAATAAATAAATCTTTAAAAATTCACATTTTCTATATTCTGCTATATCATATAGCTGATATCTTCTAATTTCATATGCGATGTCTTGACACCTATACAATCACAGCAATTCTGGCCAGGTTCTTGATTAAACATTGTAGCCTACTTCTTTGTCTTTTTATATCACCAAGTTCTTATGTCAGGGGAAACATAATCATTGACAACAATCTTTGACTTTCTTGTTATCATTTTGCAAGTGGAAAATTATGCAAATTGATAATGTGAAAAGTGTAACAATCTTAGTCAAATCATATTGCTTGTTCATAATAATGAGGCTTTTCTATCTTCAGCAAAAGTGGCTCTTTTGCGCTGAAGATTTTTAGTTTGTCCACATCTGTGAGAGATTCCCAAAGGAACTTTGGTCTGTGGTTAAGTATTCATGGATAATGCTGATAGTTCATTACTCGTGCATGGGCAGGCTGACTTCTTGCACATTGCTTTCTTTCAGCGAATTCTGGTGTATAGAACACAGTACCCAGCAACATCCTGTATGCAGTAGATTTGAGACAGACTTTTGGGGAAGATGGGCTGTTTATAAGTACCTACATTAGATGGCTTTCTGTGTTTGAGTGTTGTGCTGTGGGGAGGCATGCTGCAATGCAATGCTGCAAAGGAAACTTACTTCAAAATTACACAACCCTTACTGCAACTTATATTACATGCTGGTGAAATATAAATTCTCGAATGAAAATACCATCTTTCTTTACATGCATTTTGGGTGTTTGTATGATTAAAGTAATTATATATTCATTCTTCATGTACTTTTCTTTAGTCAGTGTACCATCCTCCCACCCCTCTATATTTCTGGATGGAAGGCTCCCCTTTGCGAGTCAGCCAGTAGCATGATGAAAGAATCAACAGGTGATTATTATGTGACACTGGCTGCTAAAGAACCATTTTACCATTGTTTAGGAATTAGAATAAGGATGGGGATCAGAATGAGGAGAAGGTCTAAGGAAAAACAGTTTTTTTTGCAGCTAAAACTATCACTTCCTCTTGTGTAATGTTTCAAATCTTGGATACTCTGAAGATGTCACTCCATTTTAATACTAACAGGGAAGAGAGAGAACCAGGAATGTAAAAAATGGTAAGAACCAAGATTTTGAGTGTCCTCTAGGACATAATTTATATTTTGTTTTGTAACATTATCTTAAATGAAATAAGTTAAACCTTTTGAGTAGTTATGAATAGATATTGAATATATTTGTCAAATTGCTTATGATTCATTAATTCTCAGGCATTAAATGCTAACCAGTAAAAAGTTACTTGTTACTTTTAAATTACTAAATTGAATCTTTTAAGAGCATGTGTTTTTACAATTTAGAATTTTCTTTCTTTTTTTTTTACTAGTAAAAAGATCACTGAAGGTTTTCTTCTGGAGCAGTTTCATAAAAAGGATGGGACAAATACTCAAAATCTTAAATATTCTCATATTAAAAAGCTACTATTATTTTATTTTTAAAAAAGATTTTATTTATTTATTCATGAGAGACACACACAGAGAGAGAGGCAGAGACATAGGGAGAGGGAGAAGCAGGCTCCCTGTGGGGAGCCTGATGTGGGACTCTATCCCAGAACCCCAGGATCATGCCCTGAGCTGAAGGCAGACACTCAACCACTGAGCTACCCAGGCATCCCTAGATGGACTATTTTAAAACTAGTTTCTATTTTTGTATCATCTTTTTAGAGGATTCTTTCTTTTCTTTATATTAATTTTTAACCTATCTGGTTTTGAAAGAATTCTAAATTTACTGAAAAGTTGCAAAAGCAGTAGAAAGATCCATAGACCTCTGTCTGGATTTTTAAAAAAGATTTTATTTATTTATTTGACAGAGAGCAAAAACAGGGAGAGTGAGAGAGGGAGAAGCAGGCTCCTCACTGAGCAGGGAGCCTGACATGGGGCTTGATCCCAGGATCCTAGGATCGTGGCCTGAGTCAAAGGCAGACGTTCAACCAACTGAGCCACCCAGGTGTCCCTTCTGTATGGCTTTTATCAAGATTTTCTAATCGTTAGCATTTTTGCATTCTCTTACTCTATCTCCGCACACGCACACAAACACACAGATATGTACACATGCATATTACCGTGGGTTTTGTTTTTTTCTGAACTACTTGAAAATATGATGCATACATGATGCCCTGGAAAACCTTAATAGTTAGAGTATATTTACTATGCAATAATCAAAATCATGGAATTGACATTTATCTAATATTACCATCTAATGTATAAATCCCACTCAAAGTTTGCCTAGTTCCTCCAAAATTTCCTTAAGGGTCCAAGATCCAGTCCAGAATCATGTATGCATTTAGTTGTTACTCTAGCTTGGAAAAATTTCTAAAGCTTTGTCTTTCACGAACTTGACATTTTTGAAGAGTAAATGCTACTGACATTGCAGTGTCTTCATTTGAGGTCACCTGATATTTCCTCATAATTTATGCATTTGGGGCAAGAGGATCTTTTTTAATTTCTATTTTTGTGTGTGTTACATAATATAGATAATTTGTCAGAAGAGTAACATGTGTATATAATTTATAAGCAAATAAATGGAGGTCCATGCACAAAAATGTTTCTACTAATGGTGATACATGAAGATAAAGAGTTGGAGGACACTGTGCTAAGTGATAGTTAGGGAAACCAGCCACAGTTTATGAGCTGAATGCTAGAAAGAAGAGATTGAGCATTTTTTAACATGGGCATTGTGGAGCCCAGAAACCTTGAGCCAATGAATTATTCTGGTTCTGGGTTAAGACCATAATTTTATGCCTCACATCTTTGTGTGATCAGATGCTTTACTCTAATTTCAAAATGTGTGATGTAGAAATTTAAAAACCTATGTTTTCCATTTATTTAGATACTTGATTTTTAATGGCTGTCATGGTTGAAAAAGTTCTTCCAACAGTATATAAACTCAAATACAAAGAGTGTATCTTTGATTATGCTTTACAAACTGTGATACTCATCTTTCAAAACTAATACAAATTTACATAAATATTTTTGTTAAAAAAAAGGAAATGTTTACCTATGGAAGGTTTATAATTCAAAAAAATAATATGTATGTTTAATATGTACTGAAACTATTGAAAAATTTTAACAAGTTAAAATAGTTTTCCAAGTTTCTTAAGTGTGCATGTATTAGAGTTTTGATGGGCTATATAAGTTTTGGTAACAATAGCATGTAATAATGGAAACACTTCCAAACTTCTGCTTTCATAAAGCTCTCTCTGTAGCATAAATGTCTTTCAAAAAGTAGTTTATTTTCTCACTTTATTGTTAAATTGAATATTTTGTGGTACGTAGAATTCTCATGTCCATCAACTGTCAGCACATTTGAATCACTTGATTTTTTTGTTGTTAGAGAAAAATGAAGAACTCATCTTTTAGTCAGTCAACTCTTAAGGATTTTGCCAGTCTCACCTGCAATTCTCTGATTGCTTTACTGGATGCTGTGATGCACTGCTATGTTTCCACTATGTTGGTGGCTGAGAGGTCATTCTCTAGGCATTGCACTCAGTGGAAAGATGTATCACCCCTTCCCATGGGGCAGCTCTCATCTAAAGACTGGTCAGTGCTTGATATAAAGGCTCAGACAGTCTACTGCAAGGTGTAAGAAAACTAGAGTGCCAACCCAATGCCAGAGCTCCCCATGGGATTGGTTGAGGACATTGTGATAACCATCTAAATTTAATTTCTCCCTCTGTTCAATCTTGCCTTCTGTACTTACCCCATGGTTGATCTTGAGGGCACTCTCCAGGAAAATTTTTTTCCCAGGGAATCTGATCTAAGAAAGTTACGTTCTATAAAGATGTACAGAATCCCTTACATTTTTTAAGTATCTTGTGTTGAAAGCTAAGGTTCCCTATGGTATCCTATAGCACTTTTCTTTTTCTTTTTTTAAAAAATATTTTATTTATTCATTTGAAAAACAGAGAGAGGCAGAGTCACAGGCAGAGGCAGAAGCAGGCAGAGGGAGAAGCAGGCTCCATGCCGGAAGCCTGATGTGGGACTCGATCCTGGGTCCCCAGGATCAAACCCTGGGCTGAAGGCGTCACTAAACCGCTGAGCCACCCGGGCTGCCCACTTTTCTTTCTTTTTTTTTTTTTTTTTTTGAGAGAGAGAGAGAGAGAGAGAGAGAGAGCAAGTGCGCATGTGCATGAGCAGGTAGGGGAGAGGGAGAAAGAGAGAGAATCCTAAGCAGGCTCCATGCTGGGGCATGGAGCCCCACATAGGGGTTTTAATTTCACGACCCTGAGATCATGACCTGAGCTGAAATCAAGAGATGGATGCTTAACTGACTGAGCCACCTTGGAGCCCCTATCCTGTAGCACTTTGATTTCATAAAGCTTCTTTGAAAGCTTTGTTGCAATAGCTTGCCTGTGAATGATAGAGGGAATGCATTTCATGTGCAGTACTTTATACCATTTTTGGGGAACTAAAAAAATTCTGATTCAGATAGTTGCCTAAGATAGTGTAGACGTCATAATTTAGAAGTTATTTATTATTGAGGGAAAATGTTATTTGGTCCTTTTTTTTGGTAGCTCACACACACAAAAGCCCTTCATATGTTTTATTATTGGAAACAGAATCCAGAAAATACCATAGCTGAAATGTGTTAGAGGTATCAGCGTTTCATCCAAGTATATAGCAAACCTTCAACACTAGGTAATTTGTTCCAACATTTGTTTCTTCACTCTTCTATAATGCTTTCCATATATCATTCAACAATATTTGCTGACAAAAATATGCATTTTAGGTTTCTCTACATGCTTTTTGATTTGTTATGTTTCAGCCATTTTAGCTGTAACAGAAAGAATAATTATTTCCCCACTGGGTGTGGCTGTGCCTTTTACCTTTGCTTTAAAATGAGAAACCTCAAAAGAAGCTTCTAAATATTTATTACCACATTTTATGACACTTTGTAAAATTCTATATTAGTGTTGCATGACTTTATCAATCTCTGAATAATTGTAATGGTTTTTCTTCAGGTTTGAGATGCTTAGTTTTAACATATCCCACTAATCTTTATGGCATGATGCTACCATTTGCTACTTCTATTTCTGGCAGTATGACAAACTAGATTATCTGGAAAGCTTTCTGCTGTAAAACACTCACATATGCTAGATAAAATATAAGACAATATCATTTTAAAATATGTAACTGAATGAGAAAGCATTAAGGAAATTCCCAATAAGCAAAAAAATGAAGTACAAACTGAAAACTAGAGCCAAACCACACTGGTTCGTGCTTTGACAGCCTGGGCAGTGGGATTGAGAAAGAGCGATGGAATCCTTGTCTCTGTCACATAGAGGTTTAGATATTAGTGCCTACACAGAAATAGAAGATAATGTCTTGGGGTTTTATGAATTTAAAGATTGCATTTGAGATACCATAGAAAGCTGGGGCCTTTGAAGATTCATACTAGAAAAACTGTCTACTCATGGTGCAGAATCGTGTCTGAAGGGCACTTATATGTCTTCATATAGATTTTAGATAGAAAAAGTCTTTGATGAAAATTAATAACTATATCCCTATCCTTACCCACAGTTGGGATTAAAATATTCCTAGTTGCCAAGTTTTAGAAACTCTGGGCCAATAAATTAAGGTAAGAGTGGCTTGAGTATGTGAAAACCCTGAGCATTTGGCAAAGTAAATATAAAATCTCTTTGGAGAAATACTGTCAATCCAGATTGTGCAAGATTTCCACCAATTGCATCCTGAAGCATCCTGAAGAATTCACAATACAAAATTACAAAGCGCATAAGAAAACAATATACCATAACTGAGAGTCAGTGTACATATATCCTGTCAAGAACTTCAGGTAAGACAACTACTGAACAGTAAAGATAAAATAACTGTGCTTAAAACAGTTAAGGATGTAACCAGAATCAAAATCATGAGAAAAAAGTAGACACCATGAAAAAGTCCAAGAAGATTAGAAAAAAAAGAAGCAAATGCAATCAAACAGAACTTTTAGAAGTGAAAAATACAGTTACATTATAAACTCAGTGGACAGATTGAACAGTAGTTGGTCCCAGCTGAAGACAGACTGAATACATTGGAAGATGGATCTAATTGGAAATGGTGATGCAGTTACTTTCATTTTGCCTGTGGACATTGCACCTTGCCCATCTGGCTTCTTCTCTGTAGAAAGCCTGTTTTGAGTTAGTTTCCCATCCATTGTTCTGCTTTCCTGTGCAAATTCTGGCTCCTTTTCCTCTCAGTCTGGATTTCTATGGGCAGACTATTTTATCGGCTATTCCTGCATGTGGTATGCTTTGATATCCTAAGTGAATCTGGTTTCTTATTGATAAAGGGTACATTTTCCTAATACTGAAAGAAGCTGCGTTTTAGGGGTGCCTGGGTAGCTCAATCAGTTGAGCTGCTGCCTTTGGCTCCGGTCATGATCCCAGGGATCAAGCCCCAGATTGGGCTCCTTGATCAGCTGAAGGTTTGCTTCTCCCTCTCCCTCTGCTCCCACCTCCTCTCCGCCATGCTCTCTCAAATAAATGAATAAAATCTTAAAGAAAGAAAGAAAGAAAGAAAGAAAGAAAGAAAGAAAGAAAGAAAGAAAGAAAGAAAGAAGCTGCATTTTAGATCACTGAGCCACTAATGGTCAGCCTAGAGGGAAATAAGAAAACTACAGATGGGCAAAGAGACCTGATTGAAAAAAATAAATAGATAAAACTATTCCATAAAACAGATAATCTAAATTTGCTCACTATCTGGAAAAGATTATAAACTTGATAAATAAGATAACTTAAAATAACTATATTAAGAATTGTACTAACAATTAAGAAGCTCTTAGGAATTAACCTTGTTTCAAAAAAGCAAGTTATCTATCCTAGTTAATTTACTGATATCAGGAATGCTATAGATAGAATATGAGAAAATTCATCTAAGCAGATTAGATAAATGCATTATGTTAGTCAAGGTGCTGGAAATAGTAATTCTTCTAGGTATTTCAAGCAGAAAAGAATTTATCATATTTCATCAAAACTTATCAACTGTTAGATGCACTACTGTGTTTTTTGTAAAGATTTATTTATTTATTTGAGAGAGATATAGAGAGAGACAGACAGACAGACAGAGATAGAGAGCGGGGGAAGAGGCAGAGGAGAGAATCTTTAAGCAGATGTCCTGCTGAGCATGGATCCTCATGCAGGGCTCGATCCTATGATCCATGAGATCATGATCTAAATTGAAACCAAGCATCAGACACTTAACTGACTGAGCCATTCAGGTGCCCCTTGCACCACTGTTTCTAAGAAATACAAAGTGCTATTAAATTATGGCAAAATGGCCTTAGTAAGTCTTTATTTTTTAAATTTAAATTCAAGCTAGTTAACATATACTATAGTATTGGTTTCAGGAGTAGAATTTAGTAGTTCATCACTTACATATAACCCCCAGTGCTTCATCCCAACAACTGCCTTCCTTAATGCCCATCACCCATTTAGCCGATCTTTCCCACCCACTTCCTTTCCAGCAACCTTCAGTTTGTTCTTTTATGGTTCGCCTCCTTCTGTGTTTTTATCTTATTTTATTCTTCTTTCTCTTCCCCTGTTCATCTGTTTTATTTATTAAATTCCACATATGAGTGAAATTATATGATGTTTGTCTTTCTCTGACTTATTTCGCTTAGCATAATACTCTCTAGGATCATCTATGTGCCTTAATAAATCTTGAGTAAATTGATTATATCTGTCTTTTATTGTTTTGAAATTAATCTATTTTGAGAAATTTCTTCTGCTTTTGGTTGCATTGCTTGGCATGAGATAGGCAATCTTTTTATATATACTTCAGTAACAAAACTGGGAAGTTCTGATATAAGGTAGGGATTGGCACATTAGAGCCTGTGGGCCATACCTATAAATAAAGTTTTACTGGCACATAACCATGCCCTTTAGCTTGTCTGTAGTATATGGCTCCTCTTGTGCTACAATGGCAGATTTGAACAGTTGTAACAGAGATTGTATGACTCCTATGGAAAGGCTGGCCATATAGATAAAAAAGTTTGCCAAAGTCTGCTATGGGGAAATATGTGTTATAAAAAGAGCTACCATTTATCAATATTGTGGCACACTGTAGAAAGTACTTTATATGGAGTAGAAGTCTCTTATCCAAGATGGCCAGGACAAATGTTAGTTGATTGGTTGAAACATTCATTCTGTCAGCAAATATTTATAGAACACCAGTCATCTACCAGGCAACAAGTGTAAGGGGCTTGGAATTCAGAGGGTGAACGAAACACACAAAGATCACTGTCTTTGTGGAGCTAACATTCTAGTTGGCCATGGTAGGTCAGGATAGAAGGCCCTAAGTGGAGACAGAAATAACAGAATTAATATGTAAAACAAGTATTACATAGCTCACGACAGGTATGTATGAAAAATAAAACAGGGAAAGAAGTGCTAGAGGGAAGATTTTACCATGAAAATAGAGAAGTCAGGGAAGTCCCACAGAGGAAATGGCATTTGAATGAAGACCTGAAGGAGGTAAGCACAGGGTTTGCAGATATCTGTTGGCAGAGTGTCCCAAGTGCAGGGAACAACATTGTGAAGAAAGTGAGGGAATGTGCCTCATGGTTTAAAGAAAAAGTAAGAAGACTTATATGTTTAGAACAGAGAAGTAAATAGGAAATAAGATCAAAGGAGTAAGAAGAAATGGGAGTAGGGATGGATTATGTAGCGGATTATGGAAATGGAGCAGATTATGGTCCGTTGTGTAGTCTTCGGTTTTTCCCATGAGTGAGATGGGAAGTCATTGGAAGTTTTGAGCAGTGGAGCAATGTGAACTCACCTAACTGGAGATCTCTGCTGCTTTGTGGATAATAGATGGAAATGGGGCAGAGCCCATTAGAGAGGGGTTTGGAGGCAATTAAGGAGCATTTTCAATAATCCATGTAAGAACTGGTGGTTGCTTAGGCCATTGAGGTGGTGATGAAGATGGTGCAAATATAGATGTAAACTTTTCATGGTGGAAAGCTTTTGATATATAAAAAAAATTGAGAGAACAATTTAATAAGTCCCTCCCATCTTCAAAAAGATTATTAATTTAGGACCAGTTTTCAGTCATCTATAGATGAATGCCAAGTGTTGTTGCATATTAGGACCACCAGGGGGAGATTTAAAAAATCCTAATCCCCAGGTTGTAAATCTGGGCATCCCATACCTATTATATCAGCATGTCTGAGGTGGAGCCAGGCATCAGTACTTTTAAAAAGTTTCTGGGTGATTTCAGTGTGCAGTTAAGCTTGGAAACAGACTGCTTAGCCCCTGGATACTCAAAATGTTGTTTTCTGTCCAGCAAATGTGGTCTTCCTACCATCAGTGTTGGCATACCTGAGTTTGTTGTAAATGCAGAATTTCAGGCCCTACCACACCTCCTGAATCAAAACTTGTATTTTAACAAGTTCTTCCAGTGATTTATGTTCACATTAATATCTGGGAAGCACTGTGTGTATGTCTTATGCTTTTGCAGAAACTGTCTTATCGGACTCACCCTGCTGGTTCAGTCCCATTTATCCTCTAAGATTGACCTTAGGCATGCCCCTCCTGGAAGACATTCTCATCCTTTGACATACTCTGGCTATTCTGGGGACAACCTCTATTTACCTTCACTATATCCCCTATTATAGATTAGTCATTGTAGGCTTAGCCAATAGATTGTAGAGATTTTTGCCAAACTCTCCTAAATTTTAAATGCACAGTGACAGAGATTATATCACTGGTGCTCAGTCAGTGTTCATAGATATGAGTGGCTAAGGTGGAAATTGTTCAGGTGGGACTCACAGGTCTAGATGGGGCCCTGGACCTATCATATCAAACCCCTGGACAGGCTGACTCTAACAAGCAGTGATATGTCACTTTGATCATTGGGCTGCTTGAGGCTGTTGATTTTCTTTTATCTTTCTTGCTGTGGGGAGGGAGACCGTGGCTTGCAGGGTGTGCACTCATAGCCAAGGGGAGCTCTGAATTCCATAGGTGTACCTTGCTCACAGCTGTGACAAAGAATGAGGGGTTAAGATATCTTGAATTTCTTCAAAGGTCTTATTAAAGTGGGTTCCTATAATAAATTTTTTTCCAGCGGTGAAACCATTACACAGAAAAGCACAGTTGTAGGAAGGTGGTCAGAAAGTACAACCTTGTAGTCTTAAGATAAATAAATACTATGGGTGTAATGTGCAGCATGATGACTATAGTTAATGCTGCTTTATGGTATATAGCAAGTTTTTTTTTTAAGGTTTTATTTATTTATTCATGAGAGACACAGAGAGAGGGAGGCAGAGACATAAGCAGAGGGAGAAGCAGTCTCCATGCAAGGAACCTGATGTGGGACTTGATCCTGGATCCCAGGATCATGCCCTGAGCCAAAGGCAGACGTCCAACCACTGAGCCACCCAGGCATCCCAGTATATAGCAAAGTTAGGAGAGTAGATCCTAAGAGTTCTTATCACAAGGAAACTTCTTTTTTCTTTTTCTTTATATGAGAAGATGGAAGTTAACTTACTGTGATAATCATTTCATAATGTAAGAACCCATTATGTTGTATACCTTAAATTTATACACTAATGCATATCAATTATATCTCAATAAAACTAGAAACAAAAGAAAAGCACAAAGAAAATATACAATATTTGTAATCCTATCCATCAAAAAAAATTAACCTTTTTGGCTTACACTATTTTGGCATTTATATGGAGAAAATAATACAGTTGACCCTTGAACAACTCAGGGGTTCGGGGCGTTGACATCTTTTATCCCCAATCCTGACACAGACAAGAGTTCATTTATAACTTTTGAATTCCCCAAATCTTTACTAATAAGCTACTCTTGACTGGAAGGAAGCCATACCGATAACATAGTCAATCCACACATATTTTTTATGTTCTGTGTATCATACACTGTAGTCTTACATAACGTAAGCTAGAAAAAGGAAAATGTTAAGAAAATCATAAGGAAAATCCATTTACAGTACTATACTATATTTATTGTACTATATTTATACATACTGTACTATATTTTTTTGAGGATTAAGTGGATCCTATAGTTCAAACCCATGTTGTTCAAGGGTCAACTAAATTGTATTACCTGTTTTAGGAGGACTCACATCATCTGCCCCCATCTTAGTACTCTCTTCCTTTTCTTCTTCTTCTTCTTTAAAGATTTTATTTATTTATTTGACAGAGAGAGAGCATAAGTAGGCAGAGCAGCAGGCAGAGGAAGAAGGAGAAACAGATTCCTTGCTGAGCAGGGAGCCCAATGTGAGTCTCCATCGTGGGACCCTCCTATCATGATCTGAATTGAAGGCAGATGCTCAAATAACTGAGCCACTCCTGACTTCCTTTTCTTCTACAGGTTCCCTCTACTTGAGCCACACTCACCTCATTACTATTGTTCATGTACACCAGACATACTCTACCTTTAGGCCTTTGTTTTAGCTCTTTTCCAAGTGGGACCCTCTCCCTAAATACCATTCTCCTTCCAGTCTTTGCTCAGATTTCACATTCTCAAACTAGCCCTGCCTGACAACCCTATTTAAAACTGAAGCCCACCTCCACATTTCCTTAAGCCCACCACTTCCAGTTCCCCTTAGCCTGCTCCACACTGCATTTCTTCAAGAACTTAGGATTTTTTTTTAACATATAGCAGAACATATTATTTTATTACATCTGTTGTTTGTTGCCAGGCTTGCTTTCCTTCTCTTCTACCTCCCTTGCTTCCCCTACCTTCTAGAATGTAAACTCTTACAGGCCAAAGGATCTTTTTGAGTATAACAGTGATTGGTATATGGTAGATTGTCAATAAATATTTGATGAAGGAAGGAATGAATATATAATTTTAATTAAAATAGTAACATACTGTGGCATACTGTTTTGTAGACAGTGATAAGCTCTTGGTGTTTTTAACTTGGCAATATACTGTGTCCATCTTGTCACATAAATAAATATTCTTTGACATGGTTATATCTCTGAAAGTTTTTGATTTCAAACAGTTTTTGATGAAGTTTTGGAATATAGGTGAGGTCTGGAGCCAATGACCGAGAAAGAATTCTTGAAACCTCTTTGGTGCAAAATGGTGGTTTTATTAAATCACAGGGACAGGACCTGTGGGCAGGAAGAGCTGCTGCCCCAGGCCTCTGAGGGGTGGCTGATTATATACCTCGGAGTTGGGAGGGGTTTGAGGATAGGGTACTCCCCAAGGAATTTTGGAAGCAAGGTTTTCAGGACCTTGACGGCCTAGTTATTGTTGGGAAAATGTCACTTATTACCTTTAATAAAACCTGAGTCATGAGACCCTTCAGATGTGTATCGGTGGGCCATGTGCTTGGAGGATAATTGCCAACAAGTATCTTGGGGTTTTAGAGATAAAAGAAATTTCTAAAGGAATTTTTATATGTTAAAGTAGGCTTACAGGTCCTGGGGGTTGGGCTAAGATTGCCTTCTGCCCTTAGCAAAGTATGAACAGTTGAGTCTGTAGAGGAATGTCACTCTCCCTCAAGGACTTGTCAGTGTGCTTTGTCCTCAGCTAGTCCTCTGTTCTCCCATCACTAGGATATACATATTTACATAGTTATATATTCATATATAACACTATTATATTAAAAGAACAGTGGTAGAGAAACTGAGAGAATAAAAGATCTGAATTATATATTGAAATAATAACATTGCAAACAGAAGCCTTACAGAACTTAAACTTTTTTCTCCTCAGTCATTGGTATGTAGCAGAACCCCTCTACAATTCTGTTTGGGGTCATCCATTCTCATGCAGTGGCTGCTCCTTGTCTTGAAAGTATCTGTAACAGCAGCTGCCCTTCTCCCTAAAGGGGAACAAAACCAGCTGCTTCTCGTCCTCCTGGCCCCTGCCCCTGTTTCCATGGTTGACTAGTCCTCTGGTTGATGATTAAATGGCTCCAGACTAAAATACACTTTTTATTTTTAGGTATCATTTTCAGATTTTGGGGGGAGATTGTGTGTCACAGGAAAGAAAGAAGCAAAGGCTCTTGTGATTAATGAAAAGAAAGAAGTCTATTTTGTCTTTAGTCCCTTTCTTTGTTTCTTGTTCTGGCTTATTCTCCCTTCTCCATTGTCCTGTTGCTGACCATTGTGATTGTGAGACCACCTAGGGCTTTTTCATCTACTTACCAGCATGGTTCACGCATTCCAAATGACAGCAGAGACATAGGAAACCATATCTCAAACAGAGAAAATGGCCAGTCTTTCTTACTATTCTTCTTTGGCATTGTGTTGTTTTTAATTTTTCTTTCTCTCTAATTATCCAGGGAGACAGTGAGCATTAAGGGCTTTACATTGGACTTCAAATGAAGTCAGAAATGGCATCTTCTGTTTTCAGAAATGAATTTTTTTTAAAAAATGAGCTTTTCTGAAGTGTACATTACTCTTTTCATTAGAAGAAGGAAAAGTTCCAAGAAGGCTGGCATGCTGAATGCCTTAAAGAAGAACTTCAACTGAGATGCCAGATAAAAGTGTAACAAGAATTTCTTATGGCTTAAATAACTGCAGAGTAAGAGGCATCTATTGTTACTATCCTGTCCATTTTTTTCTCTTTATCTTTTCTGTGTTGTGCGTCTATCATCTTTTTTTTTAAAGTTATATTTCAAAACCCATTACATCTTTCAACCCAAAGAGATTTCTGAGAAGTTCTGTTTTTAATGAAAAGATGAACTTGCATAATAAAATGTAATTCATAAAGATAATTTGAACATAAAGTAGACTACAAGAATATCTTTTTAGAGTTGGAAGATGAATTTGGTAAGTCTGACATGTATGCCTAAAAATTTTATAACATGTATTTGTGAGAAATGAGAGTAGATATCAATATTCTTTCTGAGTAGTCCAGATAATTAGAAAAGAAATAGAGGGGAGAAAAACCCACTAGAAATAAGAAGATTTAATTTCAAGTGTAATCAGAAGAAATATGCCAAGTAATTCATCACTAATTCAAATAGTCAAGAAAAATCTAGGAAAAGCCCTAGGAAGCATAATTAGCTATGCAGAAGGTTGAAACATTTGCAAAATGTCACAATTATGAATTGCAACTTTTTCCCCCCATGAGACCTGAGAAATGCTTCATCAACAAATCCCAGAAGACTTTTCAGCAAGTCTCGACAGGAAATGCTTGTATTTGATGCAGGACTTTTTACCTAGACGGAGAAGTGGCCAACTTTGGAAGGTTTGCTTCTTATTATTTGAAAAGCTTTTTGGAAGTCTGCCATTTACACTTTCTGGGCTTCATTTCCTCTTCATGAAAAATGGGAAGAACTGTGCCTGTCACCCGTTTGTCTCCCGAGGGTGTTGTAGAGCATGTATAGGAAGTCCATTTACCCACAATCCTGTGCTCTGAATGACAGGCCAATGGGCCTCTCTGGCCCAATAATGTATTCCTGGTTTCTTCTGCCTCAGGGAAGGGATTGTCTTATTATCCCCTCACCTCCTATTGATATTATTTATTTGTTACAGTTTCAGACAGCTCTTGAATACAAAACTCAAAAACTTATCTTAGACAGGAACCTTGACCAAAGGATCCATTCCTAGGCCTGGCTGCCATAAGTGCTCTTCACAAAGCATGCTGGGAGTGGTTCAAAAGTTCTGCTCTCTGTGGCTTCCAGGTCTGCTCTGGGCTCTTCCTTGCTGTCACTGGTTATGTCTGAGACTATGTGGAGATGTTATTGGGGGAGGGAGTTGGGGAGGTCTAGGATTATAGGATGTTTTTTATTTCCTAAATTTTCTTTCTGCTGTTTATAGGCCAATTGGAATCTCACCCCTGTGGCTTTGGATAGCAGGCAGGGGGAAATTTACCTTCGCTTTCCTAGAGCTGTATTAAGAGGAAATAAGCACTACGGTGTTTGGGGTGGAAGTGGCTTCAGTTTTCCCTGAGACACAATACTGTCATTGATGATTAGATTCTGTGGGCCTATTAATAACAATATAATTCATCTATAGTATGGGTTAAGAGGACTTCTGTGGGCTGTAATACACTGTCTTTAACATTTTTTCTATGAGAATAATGTATCCCGAGGTACAAAAAATGGACTTAAAATGTTTGGAAGGCAACCCATTTCTCAGTCAAGAACAGGGGAACTGATGTGGAGTTGGCATAATGGAGAGTTGGTGGTCAACTTGGCATTTACATAGATCCTCATTTCCCTACTTGGTTTAGGAGGTTGAATGTATGCAATTCTTTAGTCAGGTAAGGGGGTTTATTTTCTTTTCTATTCCTCCCCCAACCCTTGATTGCCCTAAAGCTTTTTTTTTTTTTTAATGCAATGACATTTTATTTTTGTACTTTGGTAAAAGGGTTCTCTTTCTTTTTCTTTTTTAATTTAAAGCACTCAATTATAAATTAATGCTGACTTTTCTTAGTTGTGCGGGTCACACTTTTGGAATTCATCTTTGGATCCTCTTTTTCTCAGACCTTGTACTCAATCTGTCAGCAAAAGAGGTTGTCTCTACATTCAAAATATATTCAGAACTCAGTATCTTCTCATTCGCTCAGTATTCCCATCCTGGTCCAATCCCTGTCATTTCTTGCCTGGATTTTTGCTGTAGCGTCTTAACTAGTCACCCTGCATTCATACTTTCCTCCAGCAATCTATTCTGCTACAGTTGTCAGAATGATCCTGTCAAAGTATAATCACATCTTGTCCCTTTGCTGTTGTTGTTTTTGCTTTACTTCTTTTAATGGCATCTCATCTCCCTGGCAGTAAGAGCCAAAGTCCTGACAATGCCCTGTGCAATTTGATCTCATTTCCTACTCTCTGATGTATACTCTGTCACCTGATACCAACTCCTTCAATGTCCCTCCTTCACTCTGTTCCAGACAGATCTCTCACTTCCTTCAGGTCTTTTTAGATGCCACCTTCTCAGTGGGGCCTTTCCTGAATATCTTACATAAAATTTCAACTTCCTACCTCTCTTGGGCTTCCCACAATGCCCTTCCTTGCTTAATTTTTCTCCATAGCATATAACACCATCTGCTGTACTGTGTATCTCATTTGTTTGTTCAGGGAAATAGAAACCTCACAGAGGCAGAGATTTTTTTCCCAGCACCTAGAACTGCCTGGAACATATAGTAAGCAGTAATATATACTTATTGAGTGAATGACTTAATGCTTTTTTAAATACTATTGAGATAATTATGTGATCTTTCCTCCTTAAATAGTAATACAGTGATTTTTATTAATAGCTTTTTTAAAAAAAAGGTTTTATTTATTTATTCACGACAGACACACACACACACACAGAGAGAGAGAGAGAGAGAGAGAGAGGCAGAGACACAGGCAGAGGGAGAAGCAGGCTCCACGCAGGGAGCCCAACGTGGGACTCCTGGATCTCCAGGATTACACCTCGGGCCGAAGGTGGCACTAAACTGCTGAGCCACTGGGGCTGCCGTATTAATAGCTTTTTAATCTGAAACCAAGCTTAAACATTTTTGGGAGGAAGCACAGCCTGGTCATGTGGTATTATCTTTTAAATTAATTGCTAGATTTAGATTGCCAGTGTTTTTAGTCTAAGCTTTAATCTAAGCTCATTAGTGGTATTGCCCTTTCTTCTACCCTGCCTTTGATATAAAAGATATACTAGCCTCATAAAGTGAGTAGGGAGTATACCGTTTTTCAGTCTCTATAAGAATTTGTATGAGATCAAACCAAGAAATATTTAGATTTTTGGTCATAACTCACCTGTTATATAGGCCTGTGTGTGTGTGTGTGTGTGTGTGTGTAAATATTGTGCATTGTTGACTCTCTTTTTTAAATAACGATTTTTTAAAAGATTTTATTTATTTATTCATGAGAGACGCAGAGAGAGAGAGGCAGAGACATAGGTAGAGGGAGAAGCAGGCTCCATGCAGGGATCCTGACCTGGGACTCGATCCCAGGTCTCCAGGATCACGCCCTGGGCTGAAGGCGGCGCTAAACCACTGAGCCACCCAGGCTGCCCACAAACTTGTTGGTTTTAAAAGTTTTTCTTAGATTTAGATGGGTAAAGTTTTATACATATATATGTGATTATGTGGGTGTATATGTATATATATGTACATAAATATTATGTATGTAATGGAGTTTGTGCCCTTTATTTAAATATTTGTATTTAGTAGGATAAAGTTATTCATAATAATCTCTTTTTAATCTCTGTACTGATGCATCTGTAATGATGTCTACTTTTTCATTCTTAACATTTTTGGGGACGGCTTCTCTCTTTTATTCTTCATCAATCTGTTAGAAGTTTGTCAATTTTATTAATATTTTCCAAGAGCCAACTTTTAGTTCACTGATCCTCTTTCTCTAATTTATTTTACCCTACTAAATTAATTTTTATCTTATTTTATTATTTTATTCCCATCTTTTTAACTTTTGTTGTTTTGTTCCTTTCTAACATCTTAAGTTGAAAGCTCAATGAATTAATTTTAAACTTTTCTTCTTTTCTAACAAACTAAATAATACAATTTGCATAGGTATTATTTTCTTTATAATTCAGTTCTGTGTTTACTTTAATTGTCATTTTGATGTTTTCTTTTAGCCTGAATTGTTTAGAAAATTTCTTCATTTCCACAGACATTTAAAAAATTCTTTGTAATTGTCAGTTTAAAATTACATTATTAAATTAAAATTATTAAAATTTTGTTGAATTTTGCTTTATAGGTAGCAAGTGGTCAGTTTTTTAAAGACTTATTTATTTTAGAGAGAGACCAAGCAAGCAGGGGGAGGGTGGCAAAGAGAATCTCAAGCAGACACCTTGCTGAGCAGGGAGCCTGATGCGGGGCTCCATCTCATGACCCTGAGATCATAACGCTGAGATCACGACCTGAGCTTACACCAAGACTTATATGCTTAACCTACTGAGCTACCCAGGTACCCCTGTTGACTTCTTCTTTTAAATTTAACGCTGTGCTTTAGATGTGTACATGTTGAAAATCTTGATATCATTTTGGTGAAGTAACCCTTTTAATTATGAAGTTGTGATTCTTTTTTATAATAATGCTTTTTTGCTACAAGATTATCTGATACTAACATAGCTATACCTTGCACAATTGTATATTTATAGTTTTCTGTTACAGAGGAAATATTGGCAGCAGTAACAATGTTGAACAATTGGACACTGGATATACAAAAGATAATATGTTCATATTTTGGACAACTATGCATCTATATCAAATGGTATTATACATAATAACCTTCATTAAGAAAAAAAAGCTTAAAAAAAAGAAAAAACAAAGCTTGAAAATAGCTGTATTATATTGATATTATTTTTGTACCTTCTAGAAACTTATATGAATATATGTACAACAAATAACCTGTTACCAACTAGAATGTAATTTTGGTTACATTTGGTGGAGAATTTATGAATGGTTTCTAAATTCTTTTGTTTTCTTTCAAAAATGTATTTCTATATTATTTATTTTGAATAATGATCATGCATTACTTTTCTTAATAGAAATACAATATATCCTTTTATATGACAAAAAAGGGAACAGGAATTTTAGCTAGAGAAATTATTACTCTTCAAAAATTACAGTTTCAAAATATTCATTATACTTTCTTATATGCAGTGTAAAAATTTTTAAAGATTTTATTTATTTATTCATGAAAGACACAGAGAGAGAGAGAGAAAGAGAGAGAGAGAGAGGCAGATACACAGGCAGAGGGAGAAGCAGGCTCCCCTCAGATAGCCCGATGTGGGACTTGATCCCAAGACCGGGATCACACCTTGAGCCAAAGGCAGATGCTCAACCACTGAGCCACCCAAGCGCCCCTAAAATTTTTTTTATTGGTGTAAAGTACACATAATCTTTGCCATTTTAACTATTTTATTTTATTTTATTTTATTTTATTTTATTTTATTTTATTTTATTTTATTATCTTAAGTAATCTCCACCCCCAACATGGCTACTCTGAGTTATATAGATTTTAATTTGTAAAACACAAATATTTGGGGAGAACAAGAATAAGAAAAAGTTGCATGCAACTTTTCTTCAACAACTGTAATCATAAACTCAGGATGGAATGTAAAATAATGACTTTCAAAAAGTTCTGTTATTAAATGATTTTCTATTTCACACTGTATATTTTAGGAGGACAGAGTGAAGGATAGAATTTTAGAAGTTCAAATGCAAGTTTCTTTTGGAACCATGAATAAATAGAGAAAAATCTCTTCGAGTGTGACCAGGGGAATGAGCAGGTTGTATGTAGAAAGTATTTTTTCCTTAGCACCCCCCTCAGACATTAGCAGATGAACAGCAACAATGTAGCAATTATACAAAGCCGTCACTTGGTGGAGCTAGAATACTATACTATTCTAATATACTCATACAGCAAATTTCCTGGGAAAAATGGTCTTATGACAAAATTTAAGACTAATACCCCCAATTGCCAAATACCAGGATACATAACCTTTCAAGAATACTTAAAAAATTGTGATAGAGTTTAAATAAACATCAAACTTAATGGGCATAAAGGTGTTTTGCTTATTGCAGCCATTAAATTGCAGTCTTTTCATCAAGCTGAATTCCACACTATGTATAACCCTCAACCCCAGGAGTCAGTGACATAGGTATATCATCTACTGATTCAGTGACATCTCAGCACATTTCATTTGGCACTTAAAAACCCACAGTCATTTCACTTGCTCTAAAATCAGTTAAAATTTTGCTGTAAAATCAGGATGGGCTTTTAGGTAGCTTCATGATGCCTTGAACAAAGTGGTCAATAGATGTTCACACAAGTGTTTGTTGATAGGGATCCACTGGGCATATTGGAGATTATAGGGCCCCTCCAAAAATTGACCAAACCTTTAAGATGAAATTTTAGGGTAGCCTTTAAATAAAGGCTACTGTTGGGAAGCCTGGGTGGCTCAGCGGTTGAGCGTCTGTCTTCGGCTCAGGGTTGAGCAGTCTGAGGATCAAGTCCCACATTGGGCTTCCTGCGGGGAGTCTGCTTCTCTCTCTGCCGATGTCTCTGCTTCTCTCTTTGCCGAGGTCTCTGCTTCTGTCTTTGTGTCTCTCATAAATAAATAAATAAAATCTTCTAAAAAAATAAATAAAGGGTAAAGACTATTCTAGACTTGGGGAATCCTTTCCAGGAATGATTGAACTCTTTTGAAAGATTCTGGATGAGAGCCTTTCTTACTTTGATCTTTCTAGAATTGAAAAATCAAAGAAATGTTTATATTTATATTGATGTGTGGGTAGGTATTGTTTTGTGCCTTTATCAAGGTTACATTTTACCAAACTTTCCTCTCATCTAGTAGATATATTCCAAAAGGATTGAATCTAAAATACAATTAATATCTTTCATACTTAGATCTTAACTGAGGTAAAACCATTGCATGCTTTGACTATGTGAATGAAATGATGAAATTAACATAGATATAGAACATGACAATGATATGGGAAAAATAATAATTGAGGATTTTTAAAGATTACTTAATTTTGCTTGGTTCTGATACTCTCCTATTTGTATCTTTCCTGTTTTCATAGAAGGCTTGCTTTTTTTGTAGTGTGAAATATTTCGTTTGACACTGTAGGTGACTGTATCAGGGAGAAGTGTGGAAATAGGTTAATAAGCTTTCTGTTACACAGCTTTTTTTACACAGCTTTCTTTCCTACACAGTTCTGGTAGGTCCAGGACTTGATTCTGAAGCCTATTGTAGTTTAGGGCTCTTTTATATAAAAGAACATAAAATTAGAAATGCAGAATTAGGCATGAGTCCACTTTTATTTAAAAGTTGAAAAAAGTACAAGTTGAAAATTTAGAAAAGTTGGAAAAACCCCTAAAACATCACCCAGATCCATAGAAACAATATTTTTGTTAATGAACTACTAACATATCTTTATAATAATTTTCCAATCTAGCTTTTGGCTCCAAATATTTGCAATCTTGTTTCTTCTCTACAATACATGTAACTCCAGTGCCTGATACCATATTTATGGTATCTTACCATAACAAAACAATGCTTCTCTACAATACATGTAACTCCAGTGCCTGATACCATATTTATGGTATCTTACCATAACAAAACAATTCACTATAGTGGTCAGTAGGAATCTTTTGGGATTCATTTGTGGGTCAGGATAGCCAGTAATAACATAACTATACAGAAAAGTTACTGCAAACCACATAAATAACTCCCAGGAATTTCAAACTAAATGTATCCCCAACTCAACTTCAGGGTTCTAGAAGAGTCCCATGCAAAAGAAGAGCCCTGAAATATAAACTTCAGTAGCTCCCCAGGAATTCTACCCGTTAAAAATCATTCTATTGTATTGTACCTCACTTGGTTAAAGTGGTCTTTGTCTTTAGGGTAATTAAAAATTTGGACACCACTAACACTAACAACACTCACAAACAAAGGGATGGTAAGTTTGGAGCAAATTATCCTTAAAAATTATTTCTCATACGAATAAGCAGGATACACATAAGAATGTTATTTCAAGATACTGTTGTTTAAGAATTGTTTGTTGGCATTAACAAAGAGTGCTGAAGGAAATAAAAACACTGGAAGTTAATTCTTACATATTTTTCTCATTCACTGTCATTCATGTTATATACCATTTAAAATATCATTTAAAAATTTAGCTTAAAAGTCACACTTTCCTATTATTTAATTTGTATTCTTAACCTATCAGCAATATCTGCAAATCCATCAATTAGATCATTGGTTATTTCCTGGAGCATTTTCACATTATGGAAATAAAAACCCCCAAACTAAAACCAACAAAGCTGTGTATTAAATATGAAATTGTGTTTGGCTTAATGATGTAGGGAAATGTCTTGGTTCCTTAACAGAGCATCCTATGCATGTCCTCCCTTTGTTGAACATTAAAACTATAGTAATAGGAATAGTCAGCCTTTATCAAGTGATTGCTCCAAGCCAGGTACCGCTCAGCTAAATGCTTTTACATGTATTCCTTATTTAATTCAAATAGTTCTGTGAAATAGGTACCATTTTGCAGATGAAGAAACTGAGGCTTAGAGAGTTTCGATGAGAAGCCTAGATCCATGCAATTTGTTAAGTAGCCTGGTGTCTGGCATAGACATTTAAAAAAAAAATTTTTAAGACTTACGTATTTATTTTAGAGAGAGAGAGCTTGAGCACATAAGTAAAGGGAGGACAGAGAGAGGGAGAGAGAGAGAATCTCAAGCCGACTCCACAGTGAGCCCAGAGCCCAGTGTGGGGCTCAATCTCATGATCCTGAGATCATGACCTGAGCTGAAACCGATTCAGATACTCAGCTGATTGAGCCACCCAAGTGCCCCTGACATAGACTTAAAAAAAAAATCTACTTTGCAATAATGTCACAGAAACATTGAAAGGATAGCAGGAGAGTTTGAAATGCATAGATACCATGTGAGTGACTACTACTTTGAAAAGAAGAAGTCCTATATTTAAGAGACAGTAAGCACAGGAAAAGACAGCAAAAGTCCAACACTGGAGTCAAATCGATAGGTTTGTATCCTGGCTCCATCATTTACTGGCTGGTTACCTTTTGGCAAATTGCTTAACCTTCTGTACCTCAGTTTCCTCTTCTGTTAAAAGAAGATAAAATGAATGAGGTATGAGGATCTAATGAGGTGATACAAAGTATTTAACCAGTGCCTGACAAAGTCCCTGCAAAAAGGTGTAAGTCATTATTGTCCATTAATATTTAAGCTTATTTGTCTTTTGAAATAGAGTATATGGCTTGTGCAATGCCAAGTTAACAGCATAAAACTATTTCTTTATCTTGTCTTTTCTAATGCATATGTTATTTGGTTAAGGACCTCTAGATATATTGGAGAATGTGATCATAGCAATATTATAATATCAATATAAAAATGCAGTTTTGTTTTAAAAAATGAAAACACTTCCCAGGAAAATAAAATTTTAAAAGTCTGTACCATATTTATATTTTACTTTGATTTAAAGGATATTGCCACTGTGTGGAAGAATTTCCTATCCAGGTATGTGCCTGTAGATGTTATAACTTTTCAAAGCTTAATCTACTATTTATGTTATAAAATTATTAATATCTTGTAGCTCAGCAGAAACAGTAATATAACATAATGAGAAAAGTTGCATCTCCACTCCTGATACTCTTAATAAACACATTATTCATTTTTTATTCAATTTAACTGCAAATAGCTATATTGAAAACATTGCCACAGGGTACGTTTCTATTTTAGGGTGACAGGAGAATAACTCCTGAAGACTCTCAGAAGTAAGAAACAAAAAATAAATTGTAGAGTAGATGGAAAAACATAAAAGATTCTGATCTCTATGAATAACTGTATTTCCCAAAGGAGTAAACATTAATGACTTTAATTAGATTGTAATTGCTCATGAGAGCAAGTTCTTGCATGAGGTAAAAATACCTGACAATGAGTTATGACTGAGCATTTCTGTCAGCACCATAGAACAGATTAATGGCTATGCCATTTGAAGGCGGGGCATTCCCTAAATGTAAACTAAGCCCTTAATCAGTGCCAACATGATGAAAAGCCACTCTTCTAATTAGGTCAAATTTTATTCAGTCTTGACAGTTTTGCGTCATGTTGGGATTTAAGACAGGATTGTATTTATAGAAGACACCAGGACGTTATTTCTTATGAATATTTCTTATTTCACAAATAGTATTTAAAAAATGAGATTTTTGTGGAGGGGTATTTTCTTTTTGTTTTTCTCATTTACTTGGAGGAACTGTCTTGACATAATCTGGTTTGGGCTTAGATTTAGGAATTTTCTTCTATTTCTTGGAGTCTGTATTTTCTGTTGGAGTCTGTATTTTCTACAGCAGCCACCTTTGGCCCAGGGGACTTTTAAGAATAGATGCATTTTACAGTTGCCTTAGGTATTAAAATGACTGAATCACAGGCTAACAATTTTAGTCAAGGATTTTCAGTCCTTATTGCAAAGACAATCTGACATGCCAAGTTACTAAATTTTTAATGATTTCTTAGTTTATCTTGTTTTTGATACTTTTGAAGGGAGCATCTAGGTTTGGGGAAATCTAGTCCTCTCAGGACTTTCATGGATCATGTTTTTAGATCCATCTAGTAGTCTGGGCCTGGGCATTTTGAATAACAGATTTCATGGAGATTTTGTAATGACTTTATCTCTCACCAGACTCACTATTTTTCACTATGTTGAAAACGTGACTATGAGTCACGTTTCCTATGCTACCTGTCAGAGCTTATTAAGTTCTTCCAAAGCCACAGATTCCATGTTCAATGCAAATTAGTCTGGCAATCTAAATCAGTGAAGCAGGTGAGGGAAGATGGGGGTACACTGGAGGTACAGCCTCGGTCTGGTAGGGATAACGATATTCAGCCATGTGTTTTTTGGGTGCCTACTATAATGGGACCTTATGAGTAAAAAGATCTGGAAATCCATTTTTACGTAAAGTCTTTTATAGCTAAATATTAGCACAATTAAAAGAAAAACTTAGTAAACCCAACTATACCAATGCCTGCTATCCTTTTATGACATCTATAAAAAATTTTTGAAAAAAAAAAAACCCACCCAAAACAAATACCTTTTCAATCTCTGTTACATTCCTTTTTCACACTGCAGACCAAAACCAAAATGCATTTGAAGAGAGGCTATCCAAACCAACATATTGTTCTAGTATCATATTCTACTATATGTTTCACTTCCAGGTAGTATCTAAAATTAATGCAGTTGTAATTTAGTTGCATATGTTTTTATATGAGTAACAGTATAATACAGCAGTGATAATGAGCCATATTCAAAGAGGAAAGATAAGTGAGAAATTTATCCCATTGATGAATGCCTAGTTCTCCTGTTTATTTAAACCTTTGGGCGTCCATGCTGCTGGGTGGATTAAGGAACAGATGGGGGGAGTTGTGATTTAATAGACAGAGTTTCAGTGCCAATTCTGCCTCTAACTCCAGGTGCCCCTTGGCAAAAAAGTCATTCTGTGCTGTAGTGTCTTGTTTTGAAAAGCCACTAAAAACAATTAAGATACTCTGCAAATACAAAATGGTATCTAAAAGCTTTCAAATTGTAGAGGATGTAATTCTGGATAAACCATTTTTTATTATCATAAAAAGAATTTTATGTACAGCCTATGTGTATGTGTGTACATAGAGAAAGGCAAACAGTCATAATATGTGTGAAAATCCATCTCTATTTGGAATGAAATTCTGCATTACTGCACCATGAATGTCTGACATAGACTTAAGAGGGCAAAAAGAAAAAAATATATAAAGATCATAGTGAGGTTCAAAATTGAAAATGAATCAGCAAGCAATGGAATTAAATGAAGAATAAATTAATTTAGATAAAAGTATAAACAATCCTGGCTAATTGTTGGAAAGGATATATTTTAGTTTTTTTCCAGAATTAAGGGATATGTTATTTATTAAAAACAGTTATCTCCTTTTAAATCAATAATATCTACCTGTACTTTACTGATTGATTCATATTAATTTTGTAACATGTAACCTTGGAATAAAGGTTTTTTCCCTCATCTACTGGGAGACCAAATATAAGTCGAATATAGGATCCATTTTAATTAGTGTGGCAGTGTGAATAACCATGGCATTTAAGGGTTTGGCCTGACAGCTCTGGGCCTGACTCCCAGTTCAGCTTCAAATGTGGTATGTACCATTGGGAAAATATGCTACTTTCAAATCTTCAGTTTCCTTTATCCACAACTGGAGACAATAATATTATTCATATCAGGGGACACTGCAATGTTTATAGAAAATAGTCTATGTTTCTCTGTTTATAATAGCACCAGCCACATAGCAAGTGCTCAGGAAGTGGTAGCTGCAATTGCTATTACAAAATGAGTGACTTGGGGGATGCGTGAGTGACTCAGTAGTTGAGCGTCTACCTTTGACGCAGGGCGTGATTCTGGGGTTCTGGGATCAAGTCCTGCTTTGGGCTTCTTGCATGGAGCCTGCTTCTCCCTCTGCCTATGTCTCTGCATCTCTCTCTTTCTGTGTCTCTCATGAATAAATGAATACAATCTTTTTTAAAAACCTGAAAAACAAAATGAGTGACCCCACCAGTCCAGATCCATTCTGGTAAGTACAATGGGAAGAATTTTATTTTGATGAATTTCTTCAATAAGCAATCTTAAGAATAAGGTAAAGAACTGACTATCACTGTCAAAAGGGCATGCAGGATATGCATTATTTGACAAGAAAAAGAAAGTCTGGTATGTGTCCTAGTATTTTAAATAAAATTAAAGGAGATTTGAAGAATTATTAAAAGGATACTTCTATTTATTTGCAAAGTGATTGAAAAGAAAAGACACACACACATAGGTTGTATTAGGAGATATTTGGAATAAAACTGAAACCTGATGTGACACACTGAAATGAAATTATGTGGTAATTTTAAAGAACCTCTTTCTCTGGAGAGTTTGTAGTTTATGTTTCTTTGGTGGATTGTCGACCTCGAGGTTGGTATTATTAGCCTTAAGGTTAATAATTCTGCCAATATTTTATTTTTGTCCAACGGCAAACATAATATATTCAATATAAAATTTGAATAAGAATCGAGGTGCTATTGAAAAATAATAGTTCGTGGATTAGAATTAACAATTATGGTGGCATTTCCCCAGTGCCATAAAAAAATAGCAGTGTTACTTTGCACTTAGAATAACTTGAACAATTTTTGGACTCCTACAAAATTTTAAACCTTAGTCTTTATGGGAACATAAAAAGAAAACAAAGGTTACTTGGAAATGGTATGGTTTTGAGTTCACAGTGCATGGTTTGTATAAGTAAATGTTTTCAAGCTGGGATTTGAAAAAGTGGTCTTTGGGACAAAGATCAGAAGTTTCTATAAGTAGATTTGGCTAATGATTTAATATAGGAATATGTGGCAACAGAATACCCAATCTAGAATATAACTTGGAAACAAATTTCAAGACCAACGCAATTTGAAGTTCACAGTGAGACTTTTTGATATTACTAAAGGGCATACTTTATGAAAGAATCAAGGAACTGCTTAGGTATGTATTTTTATTTTTTTGTAGGTGAGCTTCTTATCTAGAACTTCTGTGGATCCACAGGGCAAGACTCTGTTTAAAATGCTTTGTGGAATCATGTATTATTTTTCAAAAGACCTATGTAAGAAAGAGAAAGTATTGGATCCTAAGGGTACCTTAAACATAGAAAAGGTTTATTAGATCTGGCAGCACAGTTGAACTTGAGCCTTTTGGCAAACTGAAAGTGGTAGACAAATTATAGGACCAGCAATCTCTGTAAAAATCTATGAAACATGTAAATGGATAGAAATTGATCATGCAGTCAGCTGTAGAAAACTTGAAACATATGAGGTAGTCAACATTTATGGAGTATCTTTTACTAGGTGTTGAAGTGAAGGAGATGGAAAGAGTTGGCATGAGGTAGATCAAGAGGTCAGTATAATCTAGGTGTGGGAGTGAGATCACCATGCAGAAGCATCTGAGGACCTGTCATTGTGAAAAATGTTCAAGTTGCCAAAACCAGTTGTAAAGAATGACTGTCAGCCACTTGATACTTACCCAAAGAAGAGGTACTTGTTCTTATCATCATGAAAATATTTAAAAATATTAAGTGAATCTGGTTGCATTTTAAGATAAATATTCACTCCTCTCCCCTGCCTTTGCCTTTTTTGGGTTTCTGTTATAAATGGTCCAAGGACCACTTTCATGTACCACCTTCATATTTATATGATAAAATATTTTTAAAACTTATTTTTTCACTAAAGAAAGTTTATATAATTTTCATAAATGGAAAGCTAATATCACTAATCATAAATCCTTGGTAACTTTACTTAAAAGTGAAAGCAATGAAAATAAAAGAAGTGTTATTAAAGTCTGGCTAGCTACTTTGGCTTGTGAAAGGCTCTAATTCTGAGGCATACTCACTCTTTGTTAAAATAAGCATAAAAAATGCCCATATCCTTTTACCCACCAAATGTAACTTCTATGAATATAGACTGGAGATTTGTTTATGACTACACCAGATGACCTATGTCCTCGTTATCTATTGAAGCACTGTTTGACATAGCAAAAGATTAGTATAAAATAAATGCTTATTGATAGCGATTAGTAAAATGTTATGGTACATCTACACAATAGAATATAACGGAACTGTTAAAACTCTGTGGAAGATTTTATGTCAAGTAGATTGTTATATGAAAAAAGATTCATTTGTAAGGGCACCTGTGTGGCTTAGTCGAGTCAGCATCCAACTCTTGATTTTGGCTCAGGTCATGATCTCAGGGTTGTTAGATGGAGCCCTGTGTCAGGCTCAGTGCTGAGCATTGAGCCTGCTTGAGATTCTCTCTCTCCCTCTGCCCCTTTCCCCTTCTCACCTCACGCTCTCTTTCTCTTTCTAAAAAGAAAAAAAAAGATTCATTTGTAATATAAACCTATACATACAGATTTTTATATATTTTATAAAAACATTTGTTTTATATATTGTATGTATATATTTTATGTATTATTGTTTATTGTATATATTATTTATATACTATTATTTATTATATGTATAGAATATCTCTGGAAGCCTTGTTAAGAAACTAGTGATAGTGGTTGTATCTTGTGGGGAGAAAAGTGTGGGTAGATGGCTCAGAGTGGAGCAGAAGGGATCCTTTGTACCATTTATCCTTTTGGACACTGTAAATCACAGAATGGCAGTTAAAGGGTATAGACTCGATTGCCTCCTTCTGCCGCTTACTAGCTATGTGACCTTGAACATGCTACTTAATTTCTCTCCATCTCAGTTTTTAAATCTATAGAATGGGGATATTAGTTTTACTTACCTCATGAAATTATAATGAAGATGAAATAAAATATGTGGAAAGGGTTTAGAACAGTTCTTGGCATGTGGCAAGGCCATATAAATATTTGCAGTTTTATTGTTGTTCCATGTGCTTATTTGATCAATTTAAAAAAACAAATACTTTTGGGTTGCCTGTGTGGCTCAATTGGTTAAGTGTCTGCCTTCTGCTTTGGTCATGATCCCAGGGTCCTGGGTTAGAGCCCTGAGTCCTCAGGCTCCCTGCTCAGCAGGGAGTCTGCTTCTCCCTTTGGCCCCCCACCCACACCCCACTGTTCATGCATTCTCTCTCTCAAATAATTAAATAAAATCTTTAAAGCAAAATAAAAAAAAACCCAAATACGTTTTACCAAGTATTTTCTAGCAAGAATCGACAACTGTGGCTTTCTGTACATGATAATCAAAAAGAATTAAATGAACAAAAGAATAGCTGCCTCACTCTAATATTTAATGTTAGTTGCTAAAACCATCTTTGCTACTTTTTTAAATCCACACTTCTAAAAACTCTGCATAAAGGAACTAATCCTGATGAATAACCATTCTCCATAGATTTGTCTTGTGCTCCATTTCTAAACACCTGACTGTGAACATTTTATTTGCTTTTTTTTTTTTTTGGTCAGCTAGCATTCTCCATATATTCTCTTCAGAGTTTTTACCCTTATGATCAGGGTTCACTGGAAGGACAGGAAATCAATTTAATGGGTTAAAAAAAAGAAATAGAAAAAAGTAGAAAACATCAGAATATTTACTTCACAGTAAAGCTAAGTGGTATTTTGTGAAACTTTTGTCTCCCTGTCCAAAAAAAGTCTGAAAATTGTCACTTATTTCTGAAAACCCAGTAGCAATTTTCTCATGTTTATGAGGATGATTGTGCAAATTTCTACTATTGTATGTTTGAGGACAAAAGTCTTATTGAACTAGGAACTCCGTGGAGCAAGTTGGAATCTCCAGTAATACTGGACCTGATACAGCCATCTCCAGCCCTAAAAAGTCTCAGTGGCGTGAGCACCCCAGCAGCCTCAGGAAATAATTGAGGGCCTAGGGAAAGATCTGAAGTTACCAACCACAGATTTGGGTCAACTGAAATAGGAGACTAAAGACCCAGAAACTATATAATTATTGATTGGTTCACTCCTAAAATGAGAATATGCCAAATAGCCCAGCATGTTTTCTTGTTTTCAAATGTTCTCAGAATTAATATGGCAATCTATTTTATCATCTTCTATGGAATATCAAAATATCAGACAACATTAAAATTTCTTGTCATGTTTTATTTATATATTTATTTATTCAAGTTTTTATTTAAATTCCAATTAGTTAACATACAGTGTAATATTAGTTTTGGGTGTAAAATTTAGTGATTATCACTTACATATAACACCTGGTCTTTAGCACAAGTGCCTTCCTTAATCCCCATTAAGTCTATAACCCATCCCCGCTCTGACCACCCCCTGGCAACTCTATGTTCTCTAAAGTTAAGAGTCGGCTTTATGATTTGCCTCTCTCTCTCTCTCTCTCTCTCTCTCTCTCTTTTTCCCCCTATGTTCATTTGTTTGGTTTCTTAAATTTTAAATATTAAAAAAATCTTGATGCGTTAAAAAATTTGTATATTACTCTGTGTATTACATTCATTGTTTTCTCAGTGTCAAAATTTGCATTCCTGTCCTAATTATAAGAAAATTAGAGAAACTTTAGAGAACAGAGAAAAATATAAAGAAAATAAAATTATAAAATACTAATTCAATGGGATATATGCACCCTGATGTTAATAGCATCATTATCTTATAATAGTCAAATTATAGAAACAGCCCAAGTACTCATCCACTGATGAATGGATAAAGAAGAGGTGGTCTATACATCCACACACTGGAATATTACTCATATATTAAAAAGAATGAATCTCTTGCCATTTGCAACAACAATGACATGGGTGGAGCTAGAGTGTATTATGGTAAGTGAAATAAGTCAGTCAGAGACAAACAAATACTTATGATTTCACTCGTATGTGGAATTTAAGAAATAAAACAAATGAATAAAGGGGGAAAAAAAGAGAGAGGGAGGCAAACCAAGAAAGAGACTCTTAACAATAGAAAACAAATTGATGGTTACCAGAGGGGAGGCTATTGGGAGAATAGGTACAATAGGTGATAGGGATTAAGGAGTGCACTTGTGATGAGAGCACAGGCTGATGTATGGAGGGTTGTATCACTATATTGTATACCTGAATCTAATATCACACAGTGTGTTAACTAACTAGAATTTAAATAAAATTTAAATAAAAACTTAAAAAAATAATAAAACAACACTTTGATTTCTCTTGTGATTCTGTGTTCATGTCCATTGTATGATTGACATTGGTACATTACTAATTAAACTTTGGAACCTATTTGGATTTCCCGTTTTCCTACTGTTTCCACAGTTTTTCTCTTGTTTTGATTGTCACAGCTTCTTGGTAAACTTGAGAACCACTTGTAGAAAAGATCTTCTTGAAATTTTTATTTGAATTTTTTAAATATGTAGATTAATCTGTTAAAAATATTCCATGCTCATGGATTGGCAGAATTAATATTGTGAAAATGTCAATGTTACCCAGGGCAATATACACGTTTAATGCAATCCCTATCAAAATACCATGGACTTTCTTCAGAGAGTTAGAACAAATTATTTTAAGATTTGTGTGGAATCAGAAAAGACCCCGAATAGCCAGGGGAATTTTAAAAAAGAAAACCATATCTGGGGGCATCACAATGCCAGATTTCAGGTTGTACTACAAAGCTGTGGTCATCAAGACAGTGTGGTACTGGCACAAAAACAGACACATAGATCAGTGGAACAGAATAAAGAACCCAGAAGTGGACCCTGAACTTTATGGTCAACTAATATTCGACAAAGGAGGAAAGACTATCCATTGGAAGAAAGACAGTCTCTTCAATAAATGGTGCTGGGAAAATTGGACATCCACATGCAGAAGAATGAAACTAGACCACTCTCTTGCACCATACACAAAGATAAACTCAAAATGGATGAAAGATCTAAATGTGAGACAAGATTCCATCAAAATCCTAGAGGAGAACACAGGCAACACCCTTTTTGAACTCGGCCACAGTAACTTTTTGCAAGATACATCCACGAAGGCAAAAGAAACAAAAGCAAAAATGAACTATTGGGACTTCATCAAGATTGATATTTCTATGATACTTAGGTTTCTAATCCAGGACCATGGTATCTATTTTAGTAACTAAGGGTTTCATAAGCAGTCTCTAGCCTCCTATAAGCTATTCACTTCCCATTTTAAGTTTCTACAATTATGTCTTTGTATTTTATCATGATATCATTCATATTTCTCACTGATATAGTTTTCTTCATTTAGAACCTGCACGTTTTGTGTTAAAGTTGTTTTTGGGTACCTAAGATTTTAGGTAGATAATTTCTCTGTATATTACAATAATTTTGCTTTCTCCAGTTATATATCTGTACTTCTTATTTCTTTATTATGTTTTATTGACTTGCCTAGAGTTTTAAAGATAATAGAAAATAGGAACTCCTGGGTGGCTCAGTGGTTGAGCATTTGGCTCAGGGCATGATCCTGGAATCTCAAGATCGAGTCCCACTTTGGGTATCCTGTATGGAGCCTGCTTCTCCCTCTGCCTATGTCTCTGCCTCTCTCTCTCTCTCTCTCTCTCTGTGTCTCTCATGAATAAATAAATAAAATCTTATAAAAAATAAAAAAATAGAAAATAACAGAAGTATCAAATAATAGAAAATGGTGATCTAGTAATGCTCCTATAATGATGAAAATGGTGACTTTATAACGCCCTGGGATATAGAAGGAGAACTAGAGAATGTGATGTTTTTGTAGGTCAAATGAAGAAAGAGTTTTGGGAAGAAAGGAAGGATAGACAGTGTGTAACGCTGTTTATAGTTCAAATAGAAGATGAAAGAAAATTATTCTTTGGACTTATCATTGTGGAGGTCAAAGATAAATTTTGTTGGAGTGTACAGGGCAATGGACTGACTGGAGTGCTATAAGAGAAAAAGGAGTGGAGAAACTTTGGAGACACTAAGTATAGACAAGAATTTCCAGGAGTTTTGCTTAAGGGGACAAGAGAAATAGAGATGTAGCTAGTGACTAAAGCCAGAACAAACAGATTATGTTTTTTAGGGTTTTTAAGGTGGGAGAAAAAAATGAAGGTGGGAAATACAGCAAGTTTGTATGGTGATAGAAATAACCAAATAGACAAAATAGTTTCAGAAAAGAAAGGGAAGAATTGCTGGAGAAATATCATCTTTGGGGTGGGGCATGCACATAATTTATAAGTGTAGGGTTTGGCCATTGATAGCAGTTGGGCAGTTCATTTCGGAAGACAGAGTTTATGGAACACAGATGCTGGTAGATAGGTAAATATGGTAGGGGCAGTTTGTACAAGTTCTTTTCTGAATCTTTCTATTTTTTCATTCAGATAAGTATGAGAACAGGCAGGAGGTGGTATAATTTGAAGAGAGAACAGAAGATGTGAAAATTGCAGAGGATTATTAATGGACTCCACGGAGGGATGTCTGGAGTTAGTGGGAAGGAACTTAAATTGAGTCTGGTCACTCTGGTTGAGTGATTTTCTCCATCACCTTTTCACATTGTGAACTCGGGGTTGTGAGATTGAGCCCTGTGTTGGGCTCTACACTCAGTGGGGAGGCTGCTTCTCTCTTCTCTCTCCTCCACTCTTTCTAAAATAAATAATAAATAAATACGTACATAAAAATGTTTCAGAATAACTTATTAAGAAACAAGTCTTAGACATTATCAGTAAATGGTGTATACATTTCAGCTGTCCAAGATAAAAGAGAGGCTTTGAATGCAAAAAGTCAGAAATAGAAATAAATTTGAAAATTAAAAGAATAGAAAAATCAGACTGTGGAAAATAAGAAACAGGTAAATATGCTATATACACTTATATTTGGATCTGTATGTCCTCATGTTAAGTAGGTAAGATGAGGATGTATAGGGGTGGTGAAGGGATCAGCCAGGGCAAACAGAATGGGCCAAAATCCATCCTACAGGGGCACTTTTAAGAACTCGGACAGGCTACCCCTGAGAGGGATTGAGGTAACAAAATGAAAAAAGGGGGATGAGTTTTGACAGGGTGTTATCCAATACATCTTGTGTATATCTCATAATCTCACAAAAAGAGAGTTGGCATTTGGGAGCTAGCCAAAAGATAGAATTATATATTTTCTTTAGCTTCCTAGAGAAAGAAAGCTCCTTAGCTTTGCTAGATTTTGTGGAATTTTAATTAAGATACCAGATATCTCAGCCATTGTTAACAATATTACTCTAGATGTTTAGCTCAGTATAATTAAGCCCATTTCTTTTAAAAGCAGTATTTTTTTATTTTCAGTGCTTATATTCTGCAAAACAAAGGTATGATCAATAAATTTGGTAAAATACTTTAGTTTTGAATAGCATTGGCTCCATTGAATAATACAAAAGTTATTTAATTACTGGAATTACTTCCAAGGAAGCCTCCTCAACCCATCTTCCCTAGTACTTTTATTGTGGTGAACATTGTAGTGTCGTTAAGCTTTGATCTGGTAATTTTTGGTATTGTATATGGGATCTAACTAGCAAGCTGCATATTATTTTATGCCTTTGACATTGAATTTTTATTGCTTAGCATATTTTGGGGGGGGTAATTTTAAGTAGAAAATCATTTAAAAAGTCCCTCAATTATCCATACATGCTTAAACATTTTAAGGGGAAAATTCACATATAAAGCAAAACAGGTGGCTTATTTTTCCAGGGAAAGTTGTACATCTTCTTTGCTTTAGATTCTGAAATATACATTAAGGTAAAATAATGGAAAGTTACACTTAAAATATAGATGTATAGATGCATTTTTCCAGGTGTGATTGATTGCAATTTTAGGTAAAGGCCAAATGCTACTTAGAAAAACAAATCTCTTCACTGAAGGGTTTTATAGTATGCTTATTTGAAGTCTTATTCAACTGTCTTAAACACAAGAACATATAAATCAAGCTATATTCAAGTAAATGAAACTACAGTTAGCAACAAATACAATTCTAGAGAAGTGACAATACACAAACTTTTGTCACACAGTTTCAGGAGAAATATGTGGGCAAGCAAGTTATGGGCATAATTAAAAATACGTAGTGGATTTTCCTGGGCAATCACATTGTCAAATACTGCTGAGTCAAATACATTTCCTTGTATGCTTTTACTTTCTGTTTGTTACCCTTTTTTCAATTTATGAAATCAAATTCTTCAATTTATGAATCATTTCAACTTATGAAATCATGATATAAATGCTGTAAGAAAGCTTTTAAACTAGGTATTATTGTAATAGTGCCTAAAAGTGAATGGAATTTGAATTCCCTCATTCTTTTTCTGTGTTCAATGATACCAATTTTGACCAGGACAAGGCCTAGGAATCTTGGGTTTCTTCAAGCTGGCCTTAATCCTGAATCTGATGGCTTATGATTGCTCACATGTTGACACAACTTATATGCCCCTCATTTCAATGAAAGTTTTCTAACATCTTTGATATAGGCTGATTTTTATTTAAATAAATTCCTAAATATTTATTAATCAGTCATTACTGTACATCCCAGAAAGATCCCCAAATCCCATATTAAAGAGTCACTTTCAGAATAATCATGTTGGAAGATTCTAAGTTCATGGTAGTGTTGTTCAAATCATTCTCAGAATTGTGTGCATGTGTAATTATTTTTTAATAGATTTATTGTGGCAAATATTTATTCTGAGGATGGAATAATTTTTCTTTTTTTCAAGATTGATTTATTTATTTTTGAGAGGTGGGGGCAGAGGGAGAGGAAGAGAGAATCCCAAGCAGTTCTATGTGGAGTGCAGAGCCTGTCAAGGGGGTTTCTTGAGCAGAAACCAAGAATTGGATGCTTAACCATCTGTGCCACCTAGGTGCCCCTGTTTTTTTTTTTTCTCTTTTTAAAATTTACTTATATATATATATATTTTAAAAGATTATTTATTTGTGAGAGAGAGAGAATGCACAGGGTAGGGAGGGGCAGAGGGAGAGGGAGGGAGAATCTTAAGCAGACTCCATACCAAGCTCAGAGCTAGACATGGGGATCCTGAGATCATGACCTGAGCAGAGTTGGACACTTACTGACTGAGCCACCCAGGCACCCCTGTTTTTTTTTTTTCTTTTTGAATATAACATTTCCTTCCTCTGATTGTAAACGTTTATCACAAAACAATGGAATATGATAATCTTTCATATTGTTTGAAAAACATGTCTGAAATGAGAAGAGACTCACATCAGACACATTCTAATTAAAATGCCAAAATTTAAAAACAAGGAGAGAATATTAAAAACAACTTTTTATGTATAAGGGAACTCCCATAAGATTACTAGCAGATTTTTCAGCAGAAGCTTTGTAGGCTAGAAGAGAATGGCATGATATATTAAAAGTACTAACAACAACAAAAAAAAACTGATCAAGAATACTCCATCTGGCAAAATTATCATTCAGTTGTGAGAACAGATAAAGAATTTTCCAGACAAGCCAGAGCTAAAGGAGTTCATCACCACTAAACTGGCCTTAAAAGAAATGTTAAAGGGGCTTTGTTAAGCTGAAAACGAAGGGCACTGCTAGTAAAAAGAACACATATAAAAGGATAAACATTATTGGAAAGTACATAGCCATCAATAATTACTTTAAATGTAGATGGACCAAATTCTCTAATCAAAAGACATAGAGTAGCTGAATGGGTAAAAATACAAGACTCATCTATATGATACCTACAAGAGACTCACTTTAGATAAAGGACACACACTCTGAAAGTGGAGTGATGGGAAAAGATACTCCTTGTAAATGGAAACCAAAAATAAATATACTTAGACAAAAAGACTCGAAAACAAAGGCTGTAGTAAGAGACAATGAAGGGAATTATATCACGATAAAGGGGTCAGTCCAAAAATGTGATATAGCATTTGTAAATATTTATACACCCAATGTAGGAGCACCTGAAGAGATGTAGCAAATGTGAACAGACCTAAAGTGTGTTATAGACAACAATACAATAATAGTAGGGAACTTGAATACTCTACTTACATCAATTCAGACAGAAAATCAATAAGGAAACATCAGTCTCAAATGGCATGTTAGACTAAATGGACTTGGATATATATAGAGCATTCAAATGCAACAAAATACACTTTCTTCTCAAGTATACAAGGAACATTTATAAAATAGATAATTATAAATATAAGAGGACTGATATCCTACCATTTTTTCCAACCACAATGTTATGAAACTAAAGATTAAACTGGAAAATTCACAAATGTGTCGAAGTTAAACAACATGCTACTGGACAACTGATGGGTCAAAGAAGAAATCAAAGAGAAAGAAAAAATACCTTGAGACAAATGAAAAATGGAAATACAACATACCAAAGTTTATGGGATGCACCAAAAGCAGTCTTAAGAGGGAGGTTCATAGCAATAAATGCCTACCTCAAGGAACAAGTGAATTCTCAAACAAGCTAATTTGAAGTATACTCAAGGAACTAGAAAAAGAATAAATTAGACCCAAAGTTAGTAAAAGGAAGGAAGTAACACAGATTAGGGGCAAAAATGAATGAAATAGAGACTAAAAAGACAATAGAAAAGATCAATGAAGGTAAAGAGCTGGTTCTTTGAAACAAGATAAAATTGACAAGCCTTTAGCTAGACTCATGAAGAAAAAAAAAGATAGGTGACTAAAATAAGTAAAATAAGAAATGAAAGAGATTTACAGTGGATACCATAAGAAACAGAAAGGATCATAAGAGTCTACTATGAACAATTATATGCTAACATTGGACACCTAAAAGAAATGGATAAATCCCTAGAGACACACAAATCTAACAAGGCTAAAATCTCAACAGATCAATTGCTAGTATAGAGATTAAATCAAATTTAAAAACCTCCAAAAAAACAAAAACAAAAATAAACAAACAAACAAAAAAACAAGAGTCTGGGATCAGACAGCATCACTGGTGAGTTCTACCAAACATTCAAAGATGGTTTATTACCAATCGATCCAGTGTTTACAAATGCTTCACAAAAATAATAAAGGAGATAACTCTTCCAAACCCATTTTATAAGGCCAGCATTACTCTGATACTATGATCAAAACAAGGATGCCACAAGTTAAGAAAATGAAATGCCAATATCCCTGATGAACTAGATTCAGAAATCCTCAGTAAAATATTAGGAAGCCAAACTCAACAATACATTAAAAGGATCATACGCTGTGATCAAATGGAATTTATTCCAGGGATGCAGGGGTAGTTCAACATCTGCAAATCAGTCACTGTGAGGCACCACATTACCAAAATGAAAAAAATGAATCAATGAATCAGTAAAGTTGCAGGATGCAAAATCAACACACAAGTCTGTTGCATTTCTACACACTAATAATGAGCTATTAGAAAGAGAAGTTAAGAAAATAATCTCATTTACAACTGCATCAAAAGGAATAAAAGACCTAGGAATAAGTTTAACCAAAGATGTGAAAGGCCTATGTATTGAAAACTACTAGACATTAATGAAAGAAATTGAAGAAGATACAAATAAATGGAAATATATTTTATGCTCATGGGTTGGAAGAACTACACTGTTAAAATGTGCATATACTACTCAAAGTAATCTACAGACTCAAAGCAATTCCTATCAAAATTCTAGTGGCATTTTTTTCACAGAAGTATAATAAACAATCCTAAAATTTATATGAAGCCATAAGAGGCCCCATATAGCCAAAGCAATCTTGAGAAAGAACAAAGCTGGAAGTATTTCATACTCTGAATTCAAACTACATTAAAAATCCATTAAAATCCTATTAAAAAGCTATTTAAAATCCTATTAAAAAATCCATTAAAAAGCTATAGTAATTAAAACTGTATGGTATTTGGCCAAAAAACAGACATAAAGATCATATAGATGAATGAAACAGAATAAAGAACACAGAAATAAACCCAATTAATTTATGACAAATGAGCCAAGAGTAAATAATGGAGAAGAATAGTCTTTTCAATAGATGATATTGAGAAAATTGGACAGACACATGCAAAAGAATGAAACTGGACCAGTATCTTATACCATATTCAAAAATTAATTTAAATAGATTAAAGACTTGAATGTAGCCCCTGAAACCATAAAATTCCCAGAAGAAAACATAAGTAGTAAGCCCCTTGACATAGATTATGTTGATTTTTTTAAAATAGAATTCCAAAAGTGAGATTATTGGTCAAAAGTCTATGACATGTAGATTGTAGCTACTGCTTTAGAGTTTTAAAAAGGGCACTACTTAATTTGCATCAGATAAGCTATCTGATTCCATCAGATAGGAGCAAGAATTGGGAGAATAAAGGTTCTTAAAAGAGTAGGTGATTCTTTAGCTGTTAATTATTTACTTACCTTCAGAAAAATTATTTATTTTAAACAGAGTCATTACCTGTGCTCCCTTGACACTATGGAATGCTTTTATTTTTCTCCTAGTTCTTGTGTATAATGTACCTAATTTGGCCTTTTATCATAGAAGATAAAAAATATACCTTTGTGGTATTATCAGTATATAGATAGTATTTTTTTATAGATAGTATTTGAATTGAAATCTGTACCTCCTAAATCTACCAGAGAACCTGACACATAATAGGAGATATTGTATTAATAAGATACTTAACAGCTTGAGATAGGAGATGAGATAGCCAAATGTTGGTATGATCTAGATGATGCTTCCCTTCCCCCAAATCTAAATGTTTTATATTACTAGATGTACTAGAATGTATTGCTAAAGGTGGTTGTAGAAACCAATATATTTGAAATCTGTCTGATCCTTCTATATAAAAATAGAAAAGAACCACCTGTTTAATCAGACACTGGACAATGACAATGTATATTGGGAGGGGGCAGGTAGAGACTAAGAGATCTGGTAGAGAGAGTAGAATCTAAGGGTTTGAACCTTAAAATATGGCTCAAGGTCATTCTAGGGAATGGTTTCTGGAAAATGTACCCGAAGTTGTGTTCCAGATAGCAAGATTAAACTCTGGAGGAGTGATTGTGAAAGACAGGAAAGTGTTCTCTGAAATGTGACTAGAATTCCAGGGTGAGTGCTTTCAGTTCAGGACAGGACAGAAATACTGTGAGCTTCAAGTATAGGAGCCATCCAGATGGTGCCTGAGGACAAACACCAGGGATGAGAAACTCAGACATTGGTGATGATTGAGTTTCTCAGAGAATGGGGCAAAAGTAGGGACACTGGATGCATATGGAGCACCGAGATTGGGAGTCTTTTATTCATTCATTTATGTGACAGATATTTATTGAAAAATGTGTAAAACTCTGTGCAAGGCAAGGGCAAATGGTGGGTACTGAGGACTAATACTACAACACAGTGAAGAAGAACTTGTGTTAAGAATTGTGTTAAGTTCTGAAATGGTTTAGCAGCAGGAATGATCTAGAATGTTAGCTACATTCTGTCAGAGTGGGTTGAAACCTCAGGTGGAATTTGCATGCATCAGCCCAGGGCTGAATAAGGCAGGACAGAGTCATTTCTTTTCAGTTGCTTTGGAGGGTGGTGTTTTGAGGTGGTCAAGGCTATGTAGTCCAAGGAAACAAGCTTTTTCAAGGAGCCTAGATTCTGTGGATCCAAAGGACACAGTTATTTCTGGTTAAATCTCTCAGATAATGTTCTAACCAGCTAAGAAGGATATTATGTTTAAAAGAACTTAAGTCATTATAAGGGGCCAGAGCAGCTTTCCCTGTAAGTGACTGCCAAAATCTTGTCATTTCATGGGAGAAGGAAGAGCTTCCTCCTTCACCTAGCCTGCCAACTAGAAAATTATTATTTTTAGAAATTATTTAATTTATTATTATTATTATTAGAAATTTCTTTCTGCTGTGTACATGTGTGAAATTCCATCATGACTCCTCATTAGTTTAGCTGAAAACATATGAGACTCGGTCTTGAATTGCTTCATTAAGATCTGTATTATTTTAATCAGTGAGGAAAGGGTATGAGTGTGCTTTAAAAGAGTGAATCTAAGAGAAGGAGGGGAAATGTTATTAATGTTACTAATGGATGACTAGGATAAGGAAAGGGGAAGGATATAAAATGCCTGCAAACCACCTTTGACTGTTTTAAAAACTACCTTTCAAGGAGACAGAATCAAAATTCTTGAGTGGACCCCCTGTCATCCTATGCTCTTTGAAATGATAACAGTATTTTTGCATTATGCCAGTGGTGTTCTGTTCATAGATTCCAAATTCCCTGGTTAACCTGCTGAAAGGTTATTTTGTTACATGTAGAACCCAATAAAATTATTGATTTGAAGTGTTTGTAGGGTGAAGCTCAATTCAGTGAATAAATTAATAAAATGAATAAATGATAAAGGAATTGAAACATAATAAATTAATAAAAGCCTCAATGTAAAATGCCTTTTAATATGTTCAGGAGGGAGTGTTTCAGCTACTAAACGGATTGCAGTTAAATGAATTAAAAAACAAAATAAATTTTAAAATGCTCCATTATTCATTAAAGTACTTTAGTGCCTCATTAATCTATTTTAGATCACTTAGGCCCATAAGTGCCTATTGTCAAAAGCTGATAAAGTGTGAGGAATTGCTTTTCATACCCTCGAGTCAACTGAAAGCAATATCACTTCTTAAGGTGTTAAGGTCGAGTCTATAGAGCATAAAGTAAGTGTCTTTGCAGCTTGCAAACTTTTTAAGAGGACTATTTGGGGGAGTTATTTTCATGTTTAGACAGCCACACTTTAAAATTTGTTATTCTTTAAAACAATTTTAAAAATGAAATAGAAGAAACTTCTCCATTCTAAACAACTCCATTTCCCTCCTTTCTCAAAGAAAGCACCGTTAGAGTGAGACACCTCAGTGGGCCAACCTGAAATAGTTCCTGAGTTGAAATTCAGATGCAATTTCCAGTTTCTTTTGAGCAGTATTGTGGTCTCTGAGAGGTAAGTTACATGTCCTTGAAACTGTAGGACTTCTAAGAATAAATGTGTTTAAATGATTTTACAGGCAAATTTACACTTAAAGTTTACAAACATGTGTGATAGAGGATGCTGCTTTTGTGCTTTGTGACCTTGGTTAAGTCTCAGTCCTGAATTGGGAAGTGACTGGTAGTGGGGATGGCAGATTGAATGGCAATAATGTTCCCTTCTACGCCTCATGATCTCTGGTTCCTTTAAAAGAAATTTAGAATAAACAAAATCACAGAGGTTAACATTTTAACACCCAGGGCACAGAAATGGTCATGAAAAAACAAAACAAAATGAAGAGGTATATTAGAATGTCTTTGGATGAATGGATTGAAGATGTTGACAGGTGGTGACTCTTTTCTTGTTACCCACCATCAATTAGGAACATCTGATTTTACTGTGGGGATGTTGACACTCTTCTGAACATTCTTTAGAACAAGCCATTTCATTGAGGCCTAACTCTGATTTAATGAGAGTTGGAAATCTAAACAGTGGGAAAATCCATACCATTTGAGGTTCTTTTTGTGCTGTGTCACCTAAGAAAGTACAGTGGAAATCCTGATCCTCTTCTGTTTATTCCCCTCCTACCCCACAGTTCATCGCAATCCTGGGCTTCTGTTAGATGTATCAGAAAAGAAACCTTCTCATCCATGGGATAAATACTCATAGGACCAAATAATCTTTGGATGGTCATTTTTCTGGGATATAGCCTGCCAGAAAAATGAAGGCAGATAAAGAAATCAACATACAACCCCCAAAATTCCCAAACCCAACAAAAACAAACTAGACTAGAGATAGTAAGAGAGGCAGAGCTTTCAAGACATCAATCACTTGCCTGGGCCAAGCCATGCCTGAACTCTTGAAGTTTTAGTTATGTGAGCAAGTAAATTCCTTTATCAGCATTAGCTGGATGGAATTGTTTTCTATCATTTGCTCTCAAAAGAGCAAATATTAGAAAAAAAGTAATGTGAAATGCCTGCCATCTATCAATGTTAATTAGTATGTTTCTTCTTCTGAGATGCCAATGATTATAATATGTATAATTTATTTAATATTTAAAGAGGCAAAGATGCTGCTGTATTAAATATATAGATCAATGTTTAGATAAATTCATATTTTGGAAATACTAAATGCAAAAATATGCCTTAGAATGAAATAAGGAAATTTAAACACTTTTTCTTAATTATGATAGTTGAAATTATTCTTTTGATTAAATGACAAGTTTGAAGGGAGATCAGGAGAATAAGGAGAGAAAGCACAGTAGAATTTTGGAACAGGAACTCTGTGGGTAAAATGAAATCTTATAGAGAGAGATTGGAGTGAAGGACTTTGAACATTACAAAGCGTAATGATGACATTGGGTAATATACTACTTTGATGCAAGAGGTTAGCTAAGAGTAAGATAATGATAGTGCTGTATACTGCGCTCAGCATAAAAGATAGGATAGTCACCATGGTGGTGAACCACCATTGTGGTTTCTGCCTTCATCAGGATTGCAGTTCAGTGGTCCAGGCTTGTGGATTCATCTCTATTCCTAATAGTCACTTGCATCTTTTTCCTCAGGTCCTGGCTTATACTTTCTGTTGATTCTTCTCTTCCCCTAGGGAGCCCTATTGACAAGACCCAAGTCATTCCATGCTGCATATTTCCCGAGAAATCTCTTTATCAATCTTTCCAAAATCTATCATCTAGCCTCTTTTTAAATTTATTTTTATTTAAAAAAATTTTTTTTTTAATTTTTGCGAGAGAGTGAGAGCAAGTGAGCACAGTGGGGAGGGAAGCAGAGGGAGAGGGAGAGAGAGAATCTAAGGCAAGTTCCATGCTTAGTGCCAGAGCCCCATGCAGGCTTGATCTCACAACCCGTGATCATGACTTGAGCCGAAATCAGAGTCCAGTGATTAAGGGACAGAGCCACCCAGGCACCTCCAACCTCTTTTTATAGACTTGATCCTTTCAAAGCCTTTATGAGTTACATAACAGGTTTTCTTGTTTTCTTATAAGGTCTGTATATGAAGATGGGTTTCTCTCATTTACCTTGGTATCCTACTGACAAAACCAACACAGAAGGAGTCCATTCTAGCTCTACTGAAAGCGTTACACTTACAATTTATAGGCTATTTATTAAAAATCTCCCTATCTTGTGTGGTGGTGGATGTTATCTGGACTTATTGAGATCATTTCACAATATAAAAAATAAGAAATTATTATGTTGCACACCTGAAGCTAATATAATGCTATAAATCAAAAAAGAATCCCTTAAACATACTTAACAAATTTATAATTACATATATTTAAAATGACATTGCTTAGAGATGTCTTATTATTGACTCTGAAATATCATGTATTTGTATGACAAACCCTTCTTATAATTCAGAATGACCAACTTTTTTTATAACCTTATATAACAATTTTATTAGGGAGTACTCATTTTAAAATCACTTGCATATTTTCTTTGTTTTTTCTTTTTCCTATTTTGGTTGTAAGCATTTCAGAGCTCAGTTTTGTGATCCATTGTAGTATTTTCTCTTTCAATGATTTTATTTTTCTTGATTTAACCTTTTCTTTCTCTTATTTTAGTTGATTCTTTTTCTTTTCTTCAGAGATCCTCTTAAATTTATGTCTCTTTAAACTGCTTCAAAATTCTTTCTTCAAATAGGCTGGTCATAGTGGTAATATAGGTTTCTACATATCAGACTGTGCTTTAGAATACAAGTTGGAAATTAAAATTATATTTTGTGCAGTTTTGGAGAAAATTTTTATTCTAATTTTTAATTAATTCATTTGTTCATTTATACCTCTCCTTATTACCCCAAAGATACTAACTGGCTTTCAGGAAATATATATAATGAAGAAGCATAGTGTTTCTTTCCCAAGACATATTCTGGAATATTAATAGATATCATGACAAAACTGCTCCATGTTTAGAATTTTGGCTAAATGAACTTGAATGGGTTTTTTAAAAAATTCAGTACTAAGTGACTTTTGGGTATGGCATGGGGCTGTAGTTATTATGCAACATTTCACAAATACATTTTAAAAGGAATATAAGAACTAGTGCTCTAGGAAATCCAGTTGGAAAAATGCTTACTTAGTTAAATAGAAATAAAATCAACAGCAGGAAAAGCCAAGATAGAGTAAATTATACCAGAAGGGAAAAAAAACACAATAAAGTTTCACATGATTTAGCTGTAAATTTGTTTTTGACCTTCCTAGAGGTGAAAGCAAAAGAGAAACATGGTTCACTACATAATTCTCACTATGGGAAGAAGAAAGAACACATTATTTCCTTGGGGGCAGGCATACTGACACTGGATTATGACAAATGTATTTTGGTTGGATCACATGAGAGTTTTGGGTCTTTTTTTGTAGCCTTCCAAATGTCAACCTTTATGTAGGTGACAGGAGAATAAGTGGGGTAGGTTTTACCAGAACCAGGGGTCCAGTAGTCAGGCTGTTTCATCAGTTATCAGACGTGAGTTCTTGTGAAGTCAGTTCAAGTGTGAAGCAGCAGACAGGAAAGAAGCAAAGTCTGAATGTCAGAAAGATACAGAGAAGTCGCTGGACAATTTCATATAACCACACGGCACCTCTTCCTTGGGGTTCTCTTTGAAAATAAGCTCCTGTGAATCAAAACCAAATATTATCCATCCATCCACCCATCCATCCATCCATCTTCTATTTGTTTAAGGGGATATTGTATATGTCTTTTTTAAGGCATCATTTTAAGTTTTGAAAATGAGGGTGGGATATATTTTCATACATGGTTTTATGTTTTATGTGTTCCATCTATATAGTGACCATGAGATAAAACTGTTGATCTAATCACCGAGTTGATGGAATTCTTCATTTGTCTAGGATGTGGAAGTTGACCATATTCTTGTAGAAAAGATAGCCTTTACAGTCACTTTATGAAACCTGTCAACTTTCTAAAAACTAGGTTGATCAGCCCTAGTTTTTTCCAACAGATAGAGAACTTGATCACTTGTTCAGTAGTTTATTGATGATATTTGGAAGGATAATTATGTGCTATATTTCTTTATGCCATGAAAATAAATAATTCCTCATCTATCATTCTTTATGAATTACAGCAAAGAAGCTCAGATGAAAACTTCAGAAGTTTAATTTTCAACATTAAAAAATATTAGATTATGATGGGTCTGAGCCTAGCTCCATCATCTACTTAAAATAGTTGTGTGGACTTAGGCAATTTCCTAAATTTCTCAGAACCTCAGTGTCTTTGTTAAACAGAGAAAATTTAGTTACAATCTTGACAAGGTTGTGTTGAAGAATGCATAAGACAATATAAGCAAATTGTTGGGGCCTGACATACAAAAATCACTCAATAATTTTTAGATATGATAATGCTGATTGGCTATTTTATGATGAAGCTTAGATTCATGACTACGGTAGTACTGTTTTTCAAGATCGTATAAACAGCAGATAATTCATTTGTACCCAAATGAGGAAAGATAAGATCAACTATCCCCTTCTTTCTATTGTTATTTTAAAGAACAGCTGATTGCTGTGAAATGACAGAGATAGATATATATTAAAACAGTTTATTTTCAAAGAACTCTTGCCACACCTGACAGCCCCAGAGATTACTGGCATTCAGCACTGAATTTTAAAGTTCAAACTCTGTTTCCATTATTTAATGAAGATTTGCTATTCTATTTTTCCCCAGAAATTATAGTTTCATTGTTTCTGTGTGAACTTCCATTAAGAATGTCATATTCTTCTAATCTTAACAGCTGCTTTTAGAAATCATCATTGTAGGATTTGGGAAAATATTAATTGGATTGAAGGAACAGTAGCATTTTATGTTACTATCTGGGAAACAGAAGTAGAGGGAATGATTAGGAAGGAAACAATGTCATGTCTATTATGGCATCAATGCATTTTTCTGTGGACCTTTATCAAGAACATAGTTGTCATTTTACTATACTTACCTGCTTTCTTATAGATAAGAGAGTCATTTGTGGTAGAATAAGCTGCTCAAGAAGAGAGAGAGCAAGTTAAATAATTTATTAGAACAATTGTTTTCATTGCTTATGGCTTGTAAATGGAAAAAAAAAATCAATGAATTCATTTTATGTTGAGAAAAGATTCCAAAACAAAATGTCATAGTCATATAACACTTGAAGGTTGGATGTATCTAGACCATGAAGACCCTGAGCTGCTCTAGGTTAATATTGTTTCTAGAGTTCAGAAAGCACACATTCTATAGAACATAATAATTGACAAAAGACATTTTTGCATATTGTATATATGATTGTGTTTGCATTAACATCAACCCCATCTGTGCCAAATGGCACATCAGCATTTCAGAAAGAGATACTATTACTACAGTTTCTAGTTACTTCAGTTTTTAGATATGTCCCACAAAATGATTAGTAACTTTTATTAATTGATATAGTTACTTACTGATAGTTTCTAAATTAAAAATCTAGTAAAAATAAAAAATTCCAACAATGTGAAAAAAACAAAACAATTTTAATATAAGACCACGGCAGTGATTATAATGAGTATGAGTAAACATTGTGAATACATGTTCACAATAGGGCATTTCACAGCTACTTATTTGTTCTGAAGAATTTTATTAAAAGTAATAATTAATCAAGCCTTATTTAGTGTTAGCATTTCATTAAGAGCAGGGATGGTTAGTGCTATTGTTTTATATAGACCCAGAGACATCATTTGGTGAAAGCCTAATTTACCTGACTTCATTGATCTTTTCCTTTCTTTTAAAAATTTCAAATGGAATCTCAAATGAATAAATTAGTGAATTTATCATTTTCTCCATAATACTGTCATAAGGACAGTTTGATAAAATAGCTCATTATAGTCAATGATGTGAAATATGAGTTTCATCAGCATATTTTCATCAAATGCAGCCACAGAAATTAGTTTGCTATTATCAAGGACTGTGGAATGCAAAAATAAAATTAAGCATGCTATTATACTGGTTAGATTTTGGGATTGACCCAAGTGAGTTAAAATTAAAAAAAAAAAAACTTTTAATGACAGAAGAAAATCAAAGAAATCACAGAAAAATTAATTGACAAGTGATAATGCTAGTCATGTAATGACTGAAATAAGTTGTCATTTCCTTCAAAGGTAGCTTTCAGGTCTACTTTTTTAATGCAGTCATAATGCTAAAATGTGATTTTTTTAATGTTTTCTTTTGGTAAAGCAAATAAAATCCTGTATATAATAAGGACTGCTTGTTATCTCTATTGTTTTGGAGAATTTAGCAATTGGCAGTTCCTATTGTATCTATATTTTAAATCCTCATTTTGCTTAAAATGGGACATTTAAGTAATGGATAAGTCTTCTTGATTTTGACTGGTTTATGATGAATGTATATACATCCATTGAATGCTAATATTAGAACATTTCACTCTTAAAATATTTATATTAGTTAACTCTTGTTATAAAATACACATAGCCAATCACCACAAAAAGTAATGGCATACAAAAAAAGCATTTATTTAGCTCAAGTGCCTGTGGGTTGATGGGGTTGGATGTTCTCGGCTGGGGTAGCAGCTGGCTGGGTGAATCAGCTCCAGGGACTTCTCATCCTTCTCTTGGAATCAGCAGGTTTTCTAGGCATATTCTTCTTACAGCAAGGGTAGAAACACAAGAAAACACGTGAGAACATCTGAGGCCTTTTAAGATCTAAGTTCAGAAATGGCATATGATCTTTTCCAGAATATTGGTCAAAGTCATATGGCCAAACTCAAAGTCAAGGGATGGGGCAATATGCTTTGTTATTTGAATGGACAGAATCATATGGCGAAGAGCATGGATACAGGGAGGGGTGGAGAATCTGGCCTAGAGATGAGATTTACCATAACATCAGTTTCACTGAGGTAATAGTTAAACACATTAAGTCAAGCCATCATTAAGATAAAGAAGATAAAAGGAGATTTTAAAAAGTTGCTATGCTATGTAGCTTTTTTTCACAAAATCATTGCAGGTGTGGGGATGTTCAACCAACCCATTATAATGTAAATTTCTGATATATCATAAATCAATGGTAGGTGTTAAAAAAATAAAATGCTGTGTATACTATTTTGTGGAAAGTTGGAATATTTAAGTAGATAAACAAATAAAAAATATGTATGTTTTTTTGATTACACCAGAGGAAACTCAGATACTATTATTTGATTTAATTTTTCAACTTAAAGGTTTTAACAAAAATGTTTTATCTCCCTTAACTCTTTTTTTCTTGACTTTGTAACTGAACTATAAAAGTCACAATACCTAAAGTATCCATAGCCCCTCTAACCCAGCTCAAATGTACATTGTGACAGATGAACCTGAGCAAATTTTGTTTTGAAGTAAGTAAAGATTAAATCATAAATAACAGTGAGATGAAAATTTTTATGGAAATATTTTGTACTTTAGTGAGCAGAAAATCTGAAATCTTGGGAATCTGAAATCGTGTCATATTTGAAAATAAAAAAAGATTGTTCTGTTCATTCTTATGTAAAAGCTAAAGAAGTGATGAGAAGAGTAGAAAAATAAGTCAGAAGAGAGAAAGATAGTAGAGAAATCAAGAGGACAGAGCGTGGGAAGTACAGAGTAAATTTTGGAAGAGTCCTGAGAGTTACAGATATTCAGGCATTATGTGAAGCTTTCTGATAGCAGAGAAAGGGAAGTTAGCATTAAAATGTCAGAAAGTAGAAAAGCCAAAATGTAATTTATATTTTAGTATTTGATAATGGTAACACGTGTCATTTTAAAACTACTTTGGCCATGAGACAGCTCAGTAGGCTGGAAGAAGAAATGTTTTATGAAAAGGAAAGTGTCACTGGACCATTGTTTTTAGGTGGGGTTCCTCTGAAGATGTGTACGTTTATATAATTGGACTCTGAGAAGGCTTTTTGTTTGAAGTAGTGTGACAAAGTAAGTCACAAAAATAGAAGAATGGAGCCTATATAAGAGTGTAAAGTTGAACACATACATGTAACAGAGTGATTGTAATATTTCAGTTTATATCACAGGATATCATCTATCTTCCTGGAAACACAGCAGATGGAAATGTAATAATGTTGTGCTAACCTTAAACAGAAAGTATATACATGAATGTGACTGAAAACTAAAAATAAAGGGAAGCATTGGCAGATTTTTAAAATATTGACTGACCTGTATTAATGATTAAAAACCTCAGAAAGAGCAGCCATAGAGATTCTTTGTGAAATCCAAGGCAACTACAGCAGTATGGTATATAGTGATTAATAAGAGTATGGACTTTGGAACTAAATAGAACTGAGTTTGAGTAGTGTTATTTTCTACCCAGCGCGAGTGACATTGGGTCAGTAATTCAAATACCCTTTGTCTCAGTTCCTTCATTTCTAAAATAAGGATAATAATATCTACTTTATAATCTTGTGAAAATAAAATGAGTGTCTAATGAAAGCACTGTTGCTTGGTTATCGGATAAGAGCTCAACAAATGTTAGCTATCATTATTACTATTATCAAGCATTCAGTTAATACAAAGGACCTAGGTTTAAAAATGTGCATTTCTCATTCTTAGAGAAAAGATCAAAGTGAAAGGAGCTCTCCATCTGGCTTATTGTTAATTACAATGGTAAATGACTTTCTTAGGGAAAAAAAAAAAGAATGCTTATCAATGTGTCATATGCTTTCTCAGAAGGCTAGCTTTAGGTTCTAAGGTCAGAAGTCACTTGAGAAGGCTACAAACGGCTAGTGTCAATAGTTGGTACATAAGGAAACCATGAAGAAGTTTTAGGGCTTTTTCTCACCCTGAGAACAACTTAAGTCTTTGAATGGCAATCCAGAACAAATAGATGGAAGCTAATTTAACAATCATTTCCATCCTCACTGGGGCATGTGAGGCTACACAGCATTGAATGTTTTTAATATGGTCTTATCTTTGTAAGAGAAAATCTTTTGAAGACAGGAAAATGTATTCCACCTGGAGCATTTGAGGTCAGAATGTATTTAACTGCTTATTATTCAGAAGCTAATACCTGGATTGAGTAATATATGAAATAAATTCTTACTGTTTCTATGACTGCTAAGGGGTATTATTTTTATTGCTAAATGTTGTAGTATTTAACTTGAGGAGGTGCCTAATGAAGAGCAGTGATATTTTGAATATTGTCCTGAATATACTTTATTGTTTCAATCCTTTAGATGATCCTGTTATTCAGGATGACATATAATTACAAAATAATTTTATCCCTCACTATAGCATCATAGAAATCTCAGTCTCTCCATAGGCAAATTTAAATATTGCCTGTGTCTAGATCCTCTTAAAAAGTAATAAGGCTTTTTGACAGTTATGACTTCATGTTGTTTCTAATGACACCTTCTGCACATTTGTAGGCTTTGAAGTAAGATGTTATCATATTCTTCAAGTCCAATTTCTTGACAGACTGCCATATTCTTCTGATTGAAGCTAGTAAACACAGTTCCAGAGGGATTGCAAAGATAAGGAATGAGGTATTCTATTGAATGCACACCCTCTTGTTACCACCTCTTGCTCTAGCCATTGTTATGGTGATCAGATCCCAGAAGGCTTTTGTGAACTTAAGACATGCAATCAGAAAGCAGCTCATCCCAAGCCAAAGTCCCCATACCTTTCACTTTCTGCTCCGGGATGGCAGGAGACACCGGTGAAAATCATGTCATTATTCACCTAAGAAGTGGGGCTGAGTAAACACCAGGAGGCCATCCTTGACCAGTGAGGGATTGGAGTTAATGAATCACTGTTTTTCCCTTTTGTTGCTTATGAACCAGGTATTATTATTTTTTAACCCCCGTTTTTCAAATGAAGAAACTGAGGCACAAAAAGGTTAAGTGATTTGATTAAAGTCACTTAGCTAGTAAGTGACCAGGCAGTCTGGTTGCAGTCTGTGAGCCTAGCCACTCCACTCCACTCTCTCGTTTCATTAGCAGAACTATTCTTGATCCTCTTTATTATTTCACAAATGCATGAAATTAGACAATTTTGGGAGATCTCACTCTTTGCCACGTGACTTCTCTCTGCAAATGCCTAAAAAGAAACGCTGCTCTCCTGAGCTACATATAGCTGTGGGAAAGAAATCTCAGAAATCACTCCCGAAAAATGAACAAGAGGGTTGTTTCTTATCTTTTCCTTAACCACATTTTCCAAAAGCATGAGTGTGTGCACACTTGGTTGTGCTCATGTGCAAATGGGCATACTCACATGCTCTTAGAGTTAATATGATTCCATTATCTTTTAGCGCTTAAAGCTGTGAGAAGTCTGCACTCAGCTTCTCTTTCCTTATAGAAAGTTTCTCTCTACAAAGAAGTTTGTGGAATTCTTTTTCAATTTTGTTTATTTTAAAGTGTTCATGTATTTACATATTTAGAGAGTGTGCATGTGTGAACACAAGTGGTCGAGGGAGAGTCAGAGGGAGGGGAGAGAGAATCTCAAGCAGGCTCCATTCCCACCCTGAGATCATGACCTGAGCCAAAATCAAGAATCGGTTGCTTAACTAACTGAGCCACCCAGGCTCCCATCTTTTTTCAATTTTGAAACGTAAAAACTTTACCAGGATATATCTTGAAGTCTTTCATTTTATATTAACTTCTTTTTTCCTGGAACATATGGGTTTTTTTCCTTTTAATATATTTATGTCCTGCATCTTAGAACAATTTTCTTGTGACACATCTTTTCCCCCTTTTCTTTAGGTATAACACCGATCTGTATGTTGGATCTCTAATGTCTATCTTCTGCATGTCATCTTGGGTCTGTGTGCTCTTGTGTTTCTCTAAAATCTGTTCTCCATGTCATTGATTAAGTTTTCTGAAGTACAAAGTCCATTCTCTGCTGCTTGTAGTTTAAAGTTTAGCAACACCATTATTTTATTTTCTTCTTAATTTCTTTCCTTAGCATCGCCAGATCTTATTTTATCTAATTCTGTTTTTTTAAATTTTCCTATTCTATAAAGCACATGTTTTCTTTATTTGTAAATTTGAAGTAAGTTGACTCTAAAAAATCCTTTTGTATCCTGAAATTAATCTTCCCAAATGCCATCTCTCTCTCTCTCTCTCTCTTTTTTTTTTTAAGATTTTATTCATTTGACAGAGAGCACAAGCAGAAATAGCAGCAAGCAGAAGGAGAGGCAGAAACAGACCCCCTGCAGAGCAGGGAGCCCAACTTGGGACTTAGTTCCAAGACTCTGGGATCATGACCTGAGCCAAAGGCAGATGCTTAATTGATTATGCCACCCAGGTTCCCCCCAAGTGTTGTCTTTACCTATTTTTAAATTTTTATGTTTCTTTTCTTCTGTTCTGGGAATTTTATGCAAGTTTTAAGTTTTTAAAAAATTTGTTCATCTTTGTTTGTTTTAAAGATTTTATTTATATATTCATGAGAGACACGAGAGGAGGCAGAGACATAAGCAGAGGGAGATACGGGCTCCCCATGGGGACCCGATACAAGACTCCATCCCAGAACCCCGGGATCACAATCTGACCCAAAGGCAGATGATCAGCCACTGAGGCATACAGGTGCCCCTATTGGTTCATCTTTCAATGAAACTGTAACTGGTGCTGGTTTTTTTGTTTTATTTTGTTCTTTAGGTCCTCTGCTTTGAACACGAGCTGGATGGCTAGGAGATGGCCTAGCACATGTTCTCTGCTTATATTTTCATGATCGGAGAGAGACATCACATGCCCTCCTTAATGTCCATCACCTAGTTACCTCATCCCCCCACCCACCTCTCCCCTCCATTGACCCTCAGTTTGTTTCCTGTGGTTAAGAGTCTCTTATGGTTTATCTCCCTCTCTGATTTTGACTTGTTTTATTTTTCCCCTCCCTTCCCCCATGATCCTGTTTTGTTTCTTAAATTCCACATATGAGTGAGATCATACAATAATTGTCTTTCTCTGATGGACAGTTTGCTAGCATAGTACTCTCTAGTTCCAACCACATTGTTGCAAATGGCAACATTTCATTTTTTTGAAGGCTGAGTAGTATTCCATTGTGTGTGTGTCCACATTTTCTACACTTAAATTTAAAAGGATTTAAATTAAGAGTTGCTAAAATATTTTTTAAAAATATTTTTTATTTATTTGACACACACACGCACAGCGCACAAGCAGGGGGATCAAGCAGGCAGTGAGAAAGGGAGAAACAGGCTTCTGACTGAGCAGGGAACCTGATGTGGAACTTGATCCCAGGATCCTGGGATCATGCATGACCTGTGCTGAAGGCAAACACTCAGCTGACTGAGCCACCCAGGCATCCCTTAAAATATTTTTTTTTAAAAAAGGTTAAATTATGCTTTATTTAGCAGGATGAAAAAAAATCACCTTATTTAGTATACTTTGCCAATGCCACAATTTCCTCATTAACCAAAGCATTGCTATTTTGCATTCTCATTCCTAACAAGTTTTTGTTATTCTTATAAATATAATTTGTAGTCCTTATTGCACTCAAAAGTTTCACAAGTTCTTAAGAATTACTATAGTTATTCTGCTTATATAGGTCAAATATAAGTTCATTTTTCCTTATTTCTCTTTAACTGATACTACTTTTTTTTTTTTTAACTAACTTACTATTTTTTATCTAGATATGCATTATGGGAATTACTTAGGTCACAATAATCCATACCTAATTGATTTAATTCTGCCACTATTTTGTGCTCATTACTTTTCTCTTTTTATTCTGTTCTAGTTTTTTGAGCTACTATTTTTATAATTAGGTTTATTTTTATTTATTTATTTTAAAGATTTTATTTATTCATTCATGAGAGACACACAGAGATTGAGAGAGAGCGAGAGAGAGAGATAGAGAGAGAGAGGCAGAGACACAGGCAGAGGGAGAAGCAGGCTCCATGCAGGGAGCCCGACCTGGGACTCGGTCCTAGGTCTCCAGGATCACGTCCTGGGCTGAAGGCGGCACTAAACCGCTGAGCCACCCGGGCTGCCCTATAATTGGGTTTAGTCACTACCAGTCTAGTGGTGAGGCAAAATACTCAAATAATATTCATAATAAATACCAACTTAACATGACCTTTTTCAGGCAATTATACAAGATGTTCTTGCTTGTGAAAAACTGGGGAGGCCTGCATTTTGAATCTATAGGAATTAGACTTAAACTAGAACGTCTGATAGAAAATCAACTTTCAGTCAGTAAATTGACACAACAAGCTAATAAGAACATTTTGTAATTATTTGGGTGATTTGATTAAGGTAGATAGCCAAATTGGATAGATTAAGTAAAAAAAATACTATATTGGGATGAAATATCAGTTTGGAAGGACTATATATATCTTTCACGTGGAGTAAGACTGCTATTCATGGATTCCTTTTTCAGATGCTTTTTTCAAATGAAGAGACAGGGATGAAATCAATTGGAAAACTCCACATGGTGGTCTCATCTGAGCCAGATTAAGCCTTATCCTTGTGTATTGTTTAGCCTACTTAGCTATTTTCCTTTCTCTAGAGTTTATTACCTGGAAATTCCATGAGACGTAGTTTGATTATAGTGGATCACTACCAGTGGACTAGAATATCCTACCCAGAAGATTTAGCTTTTATATGTGTAATCAGATATATTCCAGAACTTTCACTGCTCTAGAAGATGAATTATCCTTATTTTTTTGAATTTTAAGGATTATATTTCAGAAGGTATGATGCTTAGATCTGTAAGTTCTACTTTTCTTATGCTCTCTCTCAGTGAGTAGCACCATAATCTGTCCTGTTATCTAGGTGACAAACACAGGTGTTCAACCTACATGTCTCCTACCTCTTCACTCTGTTTAGCCCATCATCAGATTCTGTTTATTTTACCTTCCAAATGTCTTCACTATATCTACTTTATTATTTTTTAAACCTTTACTGCCAACCCTCTGGTCCAGGTTTTCATCATCTTTCAGCTGAACAATTGCAATAGCCTCCTCATGTGGCCTCCCTATATCTGTTATGGTCTATGTCCAGTCTGTCTTTTCCAATCTCCATTTAGCAAAAGCACATCAATGGATAACCCTTGGCTTTAAACTAGGCATGGATTGGCATCATCATCTTTCATGATTCTCTTACTCTGTGCCTCCAGCTGCACCAAACTTCTTATGTATTACAAAATGCCCAACTCTTTGCAGATATAGGGGGCTTTCCAAATGCTGTTTCATTTACCTGGAATGCCACATCTTTTTGCTTATAAATACCTAAATTATTACATAGGTCTTGAAAGGAGCTGATGTCTGAGCAGAGATATTAGGGATGTGTAATTTAGAAGATCACTAGAATGTGGGAGTAGTGGAGGCACCACATAACTAGGCAGGGCTTGGTCATGAATAACCTTATATGGTATGCTGAATATTGTGGATTTTTATCCTGAATGTGATGAAGAAACCATTCCAGTCAGCATATGCAGAAGTTTAGATGATTAAATAAGCATGTATTAAAAATATCTTTTTAAAAGGCAATATCATATAATGAAAGAATCATACACCATGATCAAATGGAATTTATTCTAGGGATGCAAGGATTAATCAACATGATACACTGTATTAACAAAATTAAGGATGAAAATTTTATGATCATCTTAATAGATACAGAAAAAAATCATTTGACAAAATCAGCATCCATTCATATTAAAAACTCTCAACAAACTGGAGATGGGGGAATGTACCTCAACATAATAAAGGTCATATATGACAAGTCCACAGCTAGCATACTCAACAGTGAAAAGATGAAAGCTGTTCCTTTTAGATAAGGAGGGAGACAAGGTGCTCACTATCCCTACTTTTATTCAACATAGTGCTAGAAGTTGTAGCCTGAGCATTTAGGCAAGAAAAGAAACACAAGGCATTAACAATTAGAAATGAAGACGTAAAACTCTCTCTACTTGCAAATAACATGATATTATATATAGAAAATCTTAAAGGCTCTACCAAGAAAACTGCTAGAACTAATCAACAAATTTAATAAAGTATAGGATACAAAATCAATAGGTAAAAATTAGTTGCATTTCTATATACTAATAATGAAGTAGCAGAAAGAGAAATCAAGAACACAATCCCATTTACAATTGCATCAAAAAGAATAAAAGACCTAGGAATAAATTTAACCAAATATATGAAAGACTTTAAGTTTACCAAAAGCTTTAAGACATTGAAGAAAGAAATTGAAAAAGACCCAAATAAATGGAAAAGTATTCTGTGCTCATGGATTAGAAGAATTAATATTATTAAAATGTCCATACTACCCAAAGCAATCTACAGATTCAATGCAATTTCTATCAAAATTCCAATGGCATTTTTCACAGAACTAGAATTATCCTAAAATTTTTATGGAAACACAAAAGACCCTGAGTAGCCAAAGCAATCAGGAGAAAGAAGAGCAAAACTGGAGGTATCATGCTCCTCAATTTCAAACTAAAGTACAAAGCTATAGTAATCAAAACAGTAGGTATTGGCATAAAAACAGATCAATAAAACAGAACAGAAAACCCAGAAAGAAACCTGGTCAATTAAGTTATGACAAGAAAGCCAAAGGAGAAAGGATATTCTCTTCAATAAATGATGTTAGGAACAGCCACACACAAAAGAATGAAACTCGACCCTTATACCATAAACAAAAATCAACTTCAAATGGATTAAAGACTTGAACATAAGACTTGAAACCATAAAATTCTTAGAAGAAAGTATAAGTAGTAAGCACCTTGACATAGGTTTGGGCAATAATTTTTTTTGGATTTGATGCTAGAATTAAAAGCAATGAAGCCAAAAATAAACAAGTGGGACTACGTCAAACTAGAAAGCTTTTACACAGCAAAGGAAACTATGAACAAAGTGAAAAGGCAACCTACTTAATAGAGAAAATATCTACAAATCGTGTATCTGACAAGAGGTTAGTATCCAAAATATATAAAACTCATACTATTCAATAGAAAAACTATCCGATTTAAAAATGGGCATAAGCACTGGGGATAGTGCAGGAGCTGGTGCCAAAGAAGGTACTGGTAGTACCTTTTTAAAGAACTCTCCAGAGCCAGAGCTTACTGACTTGGAACCTAGAAGCAGAGAGGGAGAATGACTCCAGGCTGGGCTTGCCTTCTTGTGGAGTGGTTTGGCTTATCTGAATCAGCTGTAGAGCATGTAGGTTCTCAACTCATGGGATAGAGATGCGATATAGTAAGGGGACCTCTGGAGCGAGAGAAGGGGCAGAGAGGGCCAGGTCAGGTGCTTGCCCAGCCTGGCAATTGATCCCAAGAAAATCCTTCCCTTTGCAGTCTTTTCACCACTGCTTTTCATGTGGTTATTTCACTTTGGTGTTTCCTGGTGGGAGTGGGCAGGTTGTGAAGTAAGTCAGCCTCTTCAGAAGCTGCACCGTCCCCCCCTTCCTAGCCCCTGCCACACCCCAAGTGGGCCTCTGCAAGGCCTGGCCTCTGCTTTAGGAATCTTACACTTATGAAGAAGGAAGGTGGGCACTGGCCCCATAGGCAGTGCTCAGTTTGTATGACATGAGGAATTCAGGCTCAGAAGAAAATGTCTTAGACCCGAGGAATAGATGGAGGATAATCAACAGAGACATGAAGACAAGCAGACCTCCGGTAGCAGCTCCAGTGAATTTGCTGACACCTGTGTGGGTGTGCCCAGCGGTCAAGGGCAGTCTTCCAATTGTGAGTATGCTTCCTGGTTTTCATCATATTTGGGGAAAGCGGTACACACACACACACACACACACACACATATTTATATATATATGTGTGCGTGCACATAGAGATAATGCTTGTGACTGAAAGGAGAGAAAACTGGAATAGACTACCCATAGCCCTGTATGCTAACAGGAAACAATGTTTTTATGGAACAGAAACGTCCTGGTAAGTATGATTCTTGTAGCTTTTTTTTTTTTAATTATTTAAAGCGCTACAAAAATATTTTTGGAAAATATACTTGTTTGATTTTGTAGGGCATTCCTCACTGAATTTTTCTGTGGTCTCTGCACAAGTCTCTGATTGGCAAACACAGGGTTCTTGACATTATAGCCAGGTTTAAAGAGAATGAGAATTATTAAATACACTGGAATTAGAATTAAAAAGAGAGAGAGAGACTGAGAATTTGGCTGATTGCTGGTGGAAATGTCCAGTTGTGCGTGAAGTTCAAGCTTGAGGAAGGCAGCAATTGTTGCCATCTCTGAGAATCACTAAAATGCCCCCAAAGTTCTCTGTTGAGAAAGACAGCACTCCTTATGAAAAGGATGCTCCGTCTCAAGCAGCCAGAGCCTGTTTCTGAACACTGTAGGCACAACCTTTGGAAAAATATTTCAAAGCATAAGGGCCAGTGAAGAAAGTGACTGGTAGAAATCATGCCACAGGGAACGTTTTGGTAGGTCATGCTATAGTTCACACCTGAAGCCTGTCTTGTTTAATGTCCAGTCCTGTTCAATTACTACATGATTCTAACATTTCCAAAATCCCTTTTTATAAGAAAAAGTGGGCAGAAACACGAATAGACATTTTTCCAAAGAAGATATACAGATGTCCAGTAGGTACATAAAAAGATGCTCAACATCACTAATTATCAGGGAAATGCAAATCAAAGCCACATATTATCTCACACCTGTTAAAATGGTTATCATCAAAAAGATAAGTATTGGTGAGAAAGTGGAGAAAAGGGAACCCACATGCACTATTGATGGGAATGTAAATTGGTGCAGCCACTGTGGAAAACAGTGTGGAGGTTTTCCAAAAAATTAAAAACAGAGCTACCATATGATCCAGCAATTTTACCTCTGGGTATTTATCTGAAGAAAATAAAATCACTATCTTGAAAAGATGTCTGCAACCTCTTGTTTAGTGCAGCATTATTTACAATAGCCAAGACATGGAAACAACCTAAGTGTGTCCATCAACAGATGAATGGATCAATAAAATGTGGTATAAGGACACCTGGACGGTTCAGTGGTTGAGTGTCTGCCTTCGGCTCAGGGCATGACCCGGGTATGGTGATCGAGTCCTGCATCGGGCTCCCTGTAGGGAGCCTGCTTCTCCCTCTGTCTATGTCTCTCCCTCTCTCTCTGTGTCTCTCATGAATAAATAAATAAAATCTTTTTTTTAAAATGTGGTATATATAGACAATAGAATATTATTAAGTCATAAAAAATAAGGAAATCCTGCAACATTGACAACAACATGGATGGACCTTGAGGGCATTATGCTACGTGAAATAAAGCAGACAGAGTAAGGCAAATACTGTATGATCTCACTTATATGTAGAATAAAAAAAAACCCACCTCCAAACAAACTCATAGATACAGAGAACAGATTGGTGGTTGCTAGAGGTAGGGATGGAGGGTAGGTGAGGTAGTCAAAAGTTACAAATCTCCAGTTAGAAGATAAATAAGCTCTGGGATCTAATATACAACATGGTTATTATAGTTAATAATATTATATTGTGTACTTGAAAGTTGCCCAGAGAGTAGATCTTAAAAGTTCACATCATAAGAAAAAAATTATAGCTGTGAGGTGATGGATGTTAGCTGAACTATTGTGGCCATTATTTCACAATACATACATATATCAAATCATTATATTATATACCTTAAATTTATGCAATGCTATATGTCAATTATATCTTAATAAAAGAAAATTGAATCATAAGTCTTATACAAATATAAATACACATCAAAGATTTTATTTATCTGATTAATGAAGGAATCAGTGAAATACAACTGTTTCAAAAGAATATTAAAAAAACACATGTAGATATAAATGTTGTGGAGTAGTGAGATAAATTTACAGATGATAAAAAAAAATTACAGATAGATGCAAAATTGGTCTGTATCCAAAGGACAATAATCAACTACATTTCCACTGGACACAATTCATTTGCATTTGTATAAACAAAAACACTTGCATTACAATCTGTTTTCTATAACTTAAAAAGAGTTGGAAAATAACTCAAACACAATGAAAGGTAAAGATAAGATCACACTAGTCAGGTCATCTAATAATTTTTTTAAACCATTGTAAAGTTTTTCACAATTGTTGCTGACCAATATTATGTGCCAAGAAGTATGAATAATTTATGTGAACATAAATAACATAAAGGGAAGAATGATAGAAAATAAAGCTTGAGATTTTTGGTAGCGCTAGATAATGAGGGACATTTTATGTCATGTTTAATCTTAATTTTCATCCTGAGGGTGATGGAGGGACTATTGAAGTTATGTAGAGGGCTTTCCCCAACTGTACTTGCCTCTTATTACTAAAACAGCAATTTCTGCTTTGAAAGATATAGTTCTAGTAGAGTATTTTAGGTCAATTGTGAAGTTCTCTTGGATTGGGCATTTTCACAGGGTGAAATGGAGATCAAGTGGCCATCTGCAAGAGTGCACACCAGCACACCCAATTTTAACCAATCTTTGATCTTAGTGTAGGAAGCACATCAACACACCCAGTGTTTAACCAGTCTTTGATCTTAAAAACCCAAAATACTTTGTGTGAGTTATCTGTTATCATGTAACAAATTACCCCAAAACGTAGTGGCTTAAACATCAATAAATATTTATTTTCTTAGTCTTTCTGGGGGTCAGGAATTCACGAGTAATTTAGCTTGGCTGTTCTGGCTTGGGGTCTCTCATGAGATTGTCAAGATGTTTGCTGGTTCTGTCAAAATGTGAAACTTGACTAGATCTGGCATATATACTTCCAAAGTGGCTTCTTCATAAGGCTGGCAACTTGATTGTTGCTGTGGGGCCTCAGTTTCTCTCCACATGGGCTTTTCCACCGAGTTGCTTAGATGTCCTCATTACATACCTCTGGCTCCTTCCCAAGAGAGCAATCCAAGATAGAAAAAGAGCGAGATAGAAGCCATCCTTGTAATGATTTAGGCTTAGAATTAACATGGCATAACTTCTAGCACACTCTGTTTATTAAAAGAAAATCACTGAGTTCAGCCCACATGCAAGTGGTAGAGAATTAGGCTCTGATTTTTGAAGGAAGGAATTTCAATGAAATTACAAACATGTTTTAAACCCACTACATGTATAATTGGCTTTAACTCATCCATTACCAGTTATTTATATTACAAAGTTGTATCAAAACTGCACTCATTCACACTTTTGATTAATCCCTATTTGAGCAAGGATACAGGTTGCTGTTTTAAATAGCTCCCTACTGCATTACCACTATAGGTCGACAAAGTTATAGTACTCATATGTGTGTATTATACTGATTCAGTTTGTGTTCAATATCTATATTGTGTGTGTATATCAAGCCCAGGAACAGACCACCCTTTTTATGGAAACGCCAGCTTTATTTACATCAAGCTTAAGTATAAAGTGCATTGAAGGTTTTCAGCTGCACTCACCCATCTTGGCACACTAAACTCCCAGAAAATCTATCAAATCTACAGACTTGTCTGTTTTTTTATTTCAGATTAAAATGATTGCTGCCATATAATGTGTAGTGTATGTCCTTGTAAGTTAGTAAAATGAACACACTTGGATTTCGATGTTCATTTCTGGATGCCCATGCAGCTTCTCTTTTGGTTAATTGTTGATCTTGCATTTTAACCAGCTCTCTACTGACCTTTTATATGGAATTGGTGCAGTTTTGTTTTTGATGTCTTCCCATGAACTTCACAGGCAAACTACTCTTTCGGAGAGAAGTTAAATTTATTTAATATTGAGGGATGTTGCAAGAAGGGGGCTGAAAAGTTACCCTGTACTTGTTCTTGGGAGAATGTAGGCAGCCAGTATTATCCATTGTTTCACCTCCTGTGTGGGGGCCCTGATGACAGGTCCCTATGAGCTTGTTGACAGCAGTTTCCTGCTAAGAAACAGCCCCCTTATACCATATGTTTATTGTTGTTCAAGAACATTTCACAAGCAATAAGTTTTAACACTCCAGGGTGCCTCTAATTATCTGAAGGTAGATGGCAAAATTTTCAATCTAGTTTGTAAAACAAAAGTCTATCTTAATTCATCTTACTAATACATACAGAAACAATAATTACTTTCAGAGAAGGAAGATGTAGAGGGAGTGGTTGTTTAGAAATTTAAGAAAGCATAGCTGGCCAACTTCTAAACTTGGAAATTATGGCCTGAGAGGGAGAGGGACATATTTGAATCCTAGGTGTTGGTTGACTTGGTCCCTGACCTGCCTTTGCATTTTCTAGATGGTGCTAATCTAACCTAACCAGAACTGATCAGGGAACCAAGAGAGGTTCTGTACGTCCACTGTTAAAATTTTAGTAAGAAACAGTGTTTAATAATTTTGTTTAATGCGTGGTATATTGATTGGTATAATGATGATTAATTACATTGTACAAAACAATGGAAATGACACTGAAATGTCCTTGAGTTTCCCTATCTGGAAAATACTCAAAGGCATTATGGTAATCAGGTTGTACTCCTTGCCTTTGTACTCACAAGAAAGCATGCTCATTGAGATATATTATTAAATGAACCTTACAGGGACACCTGGGTGGCTCAGTGGTTGAGCATCTGCCTTTGGCTCAGGTCCTGGGATTGAGTTCCGCATCAGGCTCCCCGTGAGGAGCCTGCTTCTCCCTCTGCCTATGTCTCTGCTTCTCTGTGTCTCTCATGAATAAACAAATAAAATCTTAAAAAATATACCTTACAGTTTTCTAAATAAGTTCTGATGTAGATATTTGATTTTTGAAAATTTATTTATTACTGTATATATAGAAAACTTAAAGCTTACCCTCCATCTTTACTTATGACCTCATTTAGACACGAGTCCAAGCAGATATGGCCCTGCCAATGATTTTGTATCCTCCTGTTGTCATTGTTGATGGTATTTAGAGAGAAGATAATTCCTAAGAATATGCTGAATGGAAGCATGTGTTTATTAACTATATTATTTTTTGTGAGCCTTGTGCATTATGTCTGATGCCACCTTCTGTTTCTTTTTTTTTTTTTAAATTTTATCTATTATTTATGATAGTCACACGGAGAGAGAGAGAGAGAGAGGCAGAGACACAGGCAGAGGGAGAAGCAGGCTCCATGCACCGGGAGCCCGACGTGGGATTCGATCCGGGGTCTCCAGGATCGCGCCCTGGGCCAAAGGCAGGCGCCAAACCGCTGCGCCACCCAGGGATCCCCCACCTTCTGTTTCTTGAGAGGTCCTGAGAAATTAATAAAACATGTCTCACTTAATGCTATCTGAAATCCCCTATATTATTTATTCTCTAAATGTCTTTTATTTTATCACCGATTGAGGCATTTAGATATCCAGATAATGTACAAGAGTTTTTCAGTTTATCTGATTAATTCAGGATTAACCAAATATTTAAGGAAACAGGATTTGAAACATCGACTTTCAGTGTAAAAGAAGGGGTTATAAATTAATATCATATGATTTACTTTTAAATGTAGGATTTTGGAGAACTTATGACCTCCCATATTTCAGAGTTCTAGTACTTGCTCTTTCCACCATTTGGGGAGTGAAGCGTTGGTGGATATTATGTTGAATAGATTGGAGATTGTTTTTTGAGCAGGCCGATCTGCCCAGAACCCTCCCATTTCAATTTGCATGGAAGGATATGCATGGTGCTATTCTAGGTTGTCAAACCATATAGATCAGCCATTGTAGGCATAGAGAAAGGCTATATCACATTTTGTTTATCCATTTACCAATTGATGCATTTTTTCCAGTTTCAGTCTCTTATCAATAAAACTATTAGGAATATTTTAAATCAAATCTTTCTTGCTTTTTATTTTCATTGTGGCAAATTTCAGCCAGATACAATAGTAGACAAAACAGTATAATGAATCCTTATGTGCACATTGGGCAAGTTTAAGAATTGTTAACTTATGGCCAATCTTGGTTCTTCTCTACACTATTCACTTTTCCCATAATTGCATTATTTTAAAGCGAATATTTGATTTCATAATATCACTCTGTCTGTAAATATTTCAGTAAATATCTCTAAAAGATAAATACTATTAGCACACGGGAAAATAACATTGACTCCTTCAGTTCCTATATCTAAATCTAAATTGGATAGCTTCAGTGTTCACATTGATGATTTTTGTGTATCATCAATTTTAAAGTTTGAGTTAGCAAATATGGTCCACACACCTACTTGATTAGTATAATATTCTGTCTCTTCTGAACTGTAGTTTCCCTCTTCATCTCTATCTCTGCTTTTTAGAATTCATTTGTTGAAGAAACTAGGTTGTTACTCCTGTGGTTTCCTATAGTCTAGCTTTTGCTGACTGCATTCTCATGGTGCAGCTTAACATGTTTTTATTGCCCATGTATTTCTTGTCTGTTGGTAGTTGGATCCAGAGGCTTGATCAGAATCAAGTTTCATTTCTTCATCTTTTTTTTTTCTTTTTGCAAAAACACCTTGGGGGGGGGGGTGGTTGTTCTTCCTTCTGGAGATATATTATTCATGGCTTTCTCTCTTTTGGGATATCAGCTATTTTTGACCCTCATTCATTTCTCCTCAATTAATTAGGAGTTGCAGTATGATGCTATTCCAGTGCTTCATAGTTGCTTTTACTTCAACTAGGGAAAACTCTCCACATCTACTATTTCTACTATATCTACAGTTGATAAAAGGGAGCAAGAATGAATACTTCCTTTTTTTCCCTTTACTTACCAGTTTTCAAAATAGTGAGCTGATTCTCTAGCATTCTCCAATGGTGACCATGTTTTTTATTTGCATCTTTTTAAAGATAGCATTATGGATTGAAATTTAGTTACATTGGATATAATTCCATTTTAATATCAGCCATGTGTATACTACTTTACATAATCATTCCAAATCTACTTCTGTGTTCTCAGAGTAGTTGAGCTTCCTTTCTTTGCTAAGTCAGAGAAAAAATCATGCAACAAATTGGAGGTGAGGTAGAGGAGGCAGGAAGGCAAAATATTCTGATCTATTGGCAAATCAAACCTGCCTTTGGAGCACAAGAGAACATTTCAGTGGGATGGAACTGTTTTATACCTTGATTGGCTATATTTATAAAAGTGATAGAACTCTACATTTAAAAAAGGTGAATTCTCTATATATGAATTATATCTAAAAGAAAATCATAATTCTAACTTGCTTTTATAAATATATTCATACTAATGTATATTTTTCTTCTGTATTTTAAACTTATTTGTAGTGGCTTAATAAAAAATTGTCATTAAAATGCTTGAATTTGGAGAGCGCCTGGGTGGCTCAGTAGGTTAAGCGTCTGCCTGTGATTCAGGTCATAATCCTGGGGTCCTGGGATCAAGCTACTTGGGCTCTCTGCTCACTGGGGACTCTGCTTTTCCTTCTTCCTCTGCTTCTCCTTCCCTCCCACTCATGCTCTCTCGCTCTCATGTACTCTCTCTCAAATAAATAAATAGATCTTTTAAAAAATGCTTGAATTTGGGAAAAATATATCCATAACTCTAACTTCATTATGCTGACTTCATGATTTACATTCAAAATTTTTTTTTCATTATGTGAAAATTTGAGTTAGGTAAGGTTCAAACTTTGTTGCACATTAGAATCACCTGGGAACTTTTTAAAATCCTGATATCTGAAATGTCTAAGAGTGGGAAAGAGGCATCAGTATTTAAATTTTTCTCCCTGGTGATTCCAGTGGGCAGCCAATTTTGAGAACCAACGATGTGGGTAGAGTCTTCATTGGTTTTTAACTGTGGCTGTGTATGGAATCGCTTGAGGGCCTTTAAAAGAGATTGCTGAGCTGCCTCTCCCCTAGTTTTAAGTGGTCTGGGTTGTGGCTTGAGCATTAGGGTTTCTGAAAGTTCCCCAGGTGATTCTATGATGCATTCAAAGTTGAAAACCTCTATTTTATATAATGTGACCTCAAAAGCTGTGTAGGGCTTGATGTTTTCCTGCCACTGACTGTTGTTCTCAAAGTGTGGTCCTCAGACCACTAGCATCAGTATTACCTGGAAAAGTGTTCTCAAAATCCATCCCAGATTTACTGAATATGAAACTCAGAGGATGTGACCCAGAAATCTTTATGTTTCAAGGCCTCCAAATGATTGTGTACAGTATAGTATGTGAAGCATTGCTTAGGGAATTTTGGTGGCCATTCCTTAGTTATTTGCTGTGGAGATGGACTCTCTCACTGCTAAAACCTGCAGGAAGCTCCTTGTGGATTTGGCTATTCTAGCATCTGAACCCCAAGTCAAAGAGACATTATTTTGATAAATTTGATTGCTCTTATGCCCAAGTGACATTATGAATGGCGTGGGGCTCTAAGAATGGCCACTCTATTCACACAGAGTTATTTTAGCAAACTATGGAAAATATGAACAATAGCATCTTTTAGATTTATCCAATTACACTGCATTGCTATTAACATGCCCTAGTTTTCTATGATTCTGTTTTAGAATTTGAGGTCTTCCTTTGTTGGTCCTGCTTTGATTTAAAAAAAAAAAAAGAGGCAAAGCTCATCCTGAAAGAGAGCCACATTTATAACAGAAAGTCCAGGGACTTCAGTGATTCCTCATAACAATGTCTTCTATTTTAATATAACTCCAATTTTTTATTTTATTGTAACAAGACTTCATAGAAAGTTTAAAAAGACAATTTGCCCCAACTCCATTTTATCCTGACTTAGAAAGATCTGAACATGTATACCTTAAAAAACAGTAGTATATGGAAGAGTTTTATTCTATGTGTGGGCAGGATGGGACACAGATCCAATCATTTTAAATCTATGATTTGGAAAGGTGGTTGAAACCAGTAACCTTGAAGTGAAACTATCTTATGGTTTGTCAAAAATAGGCATAAAGTAAAGCTGACAATATTCTTCATAAATGAAACTCTAATTGAAGATAAAAATTTCACTATCTACAATGTTACATGATACTTTATCTCTTCCTCCAACAAAGGAATATTTGCAAATTCTAAAACAGACTCATACTTTACCTCTTTCTCCCTACCCAAATATTTTAATATTTAATAACAGGATGGAACAGTAAAACATTTCTTAAATGTAGTCCCAGCCACTTTGCTAAATATGTATGCCACCTATATGTTTGAGATTGATGTTTGAATTGCCCTAACACAATTTCATTTCTTTTCCTTTTTTTAATTTTGTAAGACCTTATATTTTTTAGAGTGGTTTGGATTCATAGCAAAATTAAGAAGGTACGGAGATTACTCATGTACCTTCTTGCCCCCATACATGCACGGTCTCCTTCATTATCAATATTCTTCATGTAGTGGTACATTTGTTACAATTAATGAGTCTATATTGATACATTATGATCACTCAAAGTCCATATTTTACATTATGGTTAACTCTTGATGGTGTACATTTTACGGGTTTAGACAAATGTATAATGGCATGTACACATCATTATGATATCATACCCAGTACTTTCATTGGTAAAAATCCTTTGTACTTTGCCTATTCATCCCTCCCCATTGCTTTTACATTTCAGCATTATGAATAAGATTCTATAAACATCTGTGTACAGGTTTTACTAGAGACATAAGTTTTTAGTTCCTAATACCAAGGAGTGAGATTGGTGAATCACATGTTTAGTTTTGTAAGAAATTGTCAACCTGGGATCCCTGGGTGGCACAGCGGTTTGGCGCATGCCTTTGGCCCAGGGCGCGATCCTGGAGACCCGGGATCAAATCCCACGTTGGGCTCCCGGTGCATGGAGCCTGCTTCTCCCTCCGCCTGTGTCTCTGCCTCTCTCTCTCTCTCTGTATGACTATCATAAATCAATAAAAATTAAAAAAAAAAAGAAATTGTCAACCTATCTTCCAAAATAGTGGTATTGTTTTGCATTCCTACCAGTAATGAATAAATTCAATAAATGAATTATTGCTGCTCTATGTTTTCACAAACATTAGATGTTGTTAGTGCTCCACATTTTCGGCATTGTAATAGGTTTGGAGTGGTATCCCATTGTTGCTTTATATTTTTAATTTTGTTTGTTCATTTGTTTTGTGTTTTAAATTACACATGTAAGTGAAATCATATGGTATTTGTCTTTCTCTGTCTGACTTATTTCACTTAGCATAATACCCTCTATGTCCATCCATGCTGCTGGAAATGGCAAGATCTCATCCTTTTTTATGGCTGAATAATATTCAATTGCAAATGTATACCACATCTTTATCAGTTTATCTATTGATGGGCACTTATGTTGTTTTCATGGTTTGGCTATTGTAAATAATACTGCAATAAACATAGGGGTGCATATGTCTTTTTGAATTGGTGTTTTTATTTTTTTCAGGTATACTCAGAAGTGGAATTACTGGATGATATAGGTTTCTATTTCTATTCTATATGGAGATTTCTAAAATTTTTGAGGAACCTCCATGCTGTTTTCCACAGCGGCTGCACCAATTTACATTCCCACCAAGAGTGCATAAGGGTGCCTTATTCTCCACATCCTCACCAAGACTTGTTATTTCTTGTTTTTTGATACTAGCCATTCTGACTGGTATGAGGTGATATCTCATTGTGGTTTTGATCTGCATTTTCCTGATGACTAATGATACTGAGAATCTTTAGATGTGGCTATCTGTATGTCTTCTTCGGAAAAATGTCTATTCAAGTTATCTGCCCATTTTTAATCAGATTATTCTTTTTTTGGTGTTGAGTGGTATAAGTTCTTTATGTACTTTGAACATTAATTCCTTATCACATATAATTAGCATGCAGTAGATTGCCTTTTCATTTTGTTGATGGTTTCCTTCATTGTGCAAAAGCTTTTTGTTTTGTTAGGATCTCAATAGTTTATTTTTTCTTTTGTTTCCCTTGCCTGAGGAGACATATTGAGAAAAATGTTGGTAAGGCTGATGTCCATGAGGTTACTGCCTATGTTTTCTTTTAGGAATTTTACTGTTTCAGGCCTCATATTTAGGACTATGATCCATCTCAAGTTTATTTTTGTGTGTGATGCAAGAATGTGGTATTTCATTCTTTGGCATGTAGCTGTTCAGCTTTTCCAACACCATTTATTGAAGAGATTTTTCCTCCCATTGTATATTCTTGCTTCCTCTGTCATAGATGAATTGACCTTATAAAGGTGGATTTATTTCTGGGCTTCCTATCTCGTTCTATTGATGTGTGTTTGTTTTAGTGCCAGTACCATACTGTTTGTTTTCTGTAGCTTTGCAGCAACCTGGGATTGTGTTGCTCTAATTTTATTTTTCTTTCTCAAAATTTTTTTTTATTTTTAAAAAATATTTTATTTATTTATTCATGGAAGACAGAGAGAGAGAGAGAGAGAGAGAGAGGCAGAGACAAAGGCAGAGAGAGAAGCAGGCTCCATGCAGGGAACCTGACGTGGGCCTTGATCCCGGGTCTCCAGGATCACATCCTGGGCTGAAGGCGGCGCTAACCCACTGACCCACCAGGGCTGCCCTTTCTTTCTCAAAATTGCTTTGCCTATTTGGGGTCTTTTGTGGTTCTCATAAATTTTAGGATTATTTGTTTTAGTTCTGTGAAAAATACTATTGGTATTTTCATAGGGATTGCGTTGATAATGTAGATTGCTTTGGGTAGCATGGACATTTTAATAGTATTAATTCTTCCAATCTATAAGCATGGTATATCTTTCCATTTTTTTGTGTGTCTTCAATTTCTTTCATCACTTTTTATAATTTTTCTGAGCACAGCTGTTTCACCTTCTTGGTTAAATGGATTCTTAGCTATTTTAGTCTTTTGATGCAATTGTAAATGGGATTTTTAATTTCTCTATCCACTACTTTGTTATTAGTATTTAGAAAGCAACAAATTCTTGTATATTAATTTTGTATCCTGCAACTTATTATAATAGTTTTTCTTTTTTGCTGGACCCTTTAGGATTTTCTATATGTTGTATCATTTCATTTGCAAATAGTGATCGTTCTACTTCTTTCCTACCAATTTGGATGTCTTTTATTTCTTGGAAGATTGTATGTTTTTAGGGATTTATCCATTTCTTCTAGGTAGTTCCAATTTGTTGGCACATAATTTTTTTGTAGTAGTCACTTATAATTCTTTGTATTTCTGTGATGTAAGTTGTAACTTCTCTTTCATTTCTGATTTTATTTATTTCACTTCTCTCTTTCTCTCTCTCTCTCTCTCGCTCTCACTCTTGCTCTCATTTAGTCTGGCTAAAGGTTTATCAATTTTGTTTAGTTTTTCAAAGAACTGATTTTTCATTAATCTTTTTTTCCTTTTTTTTTTGTCTTTTTAAGTTTCTCTTCCATTTATTTCCACTCTGATCCTTATTTTTTCCTTCCTTCTATTAACTTTCAACTTTATTTTTTTGTTGTTGTTGTTCTCTTTCCTTTAGGTGTACGGTTAGCTGTTTATAGATTTTTCTTGTTTCTTGAAGTAGGCCTGAATTGCTAATAACTTCCCTGTTAGAGCTACTTTTGCTGCCTCCTAAAGATTTTCTTTTCTTCCTAAAGATTTTGAATTGTTGTGTTTCTACCTAAGTATACAGTAGTTTATATTAAGTTTATAGTCACTTAAATTTGAACATTTCTCTAGTACTTGAAATTTGACATCATACTCCTCTCTCCATGTTTTACATATATGGTGTAATATTTTACATATTTTTATTTTGTGTATCCCTTAACTAACTTTTGAAGATACACTTTATTTTTTCACTTTTATCTCTTAACCTTTGAACTAGTAAGTGATTGATCTTCTACTTTTACTGTATGTTTGCTTTTAGTCATGAAATTTTTTCCTTTCATAATTTTTTTACTTCTAGTTATGGTCTTCTCTTTCCACTTGAAGATGTCGTTTTTAATATTTCTTGTAAGGCTACTTTAATGGCATTTAACTCCTTTAACTTTCATATATTGGGGAAACTCTTTATCTCACTTTCAATTCTGGATGATAATCTTGCCAAATAGAGTATTCTTGGTTATAGGCTTCTTTCTTTCATAATTTTTAATATATCATAGCACTGCTTTCTGGCCTGCAAAGTTTCTGTTGAAAAATCAGCTAATAGCTTTATGGATTTTCCCTGTTTGCTTTGAGATTCTCTCTTTATCTTTAAACTTTGCCAATTTAGTTGTCATATGTCTTGGTGTGGACGTCTCTGGGTTCAACTTGGGTTGAGCTACTATGCTTCCTGGATCTGGATATCTGTTTCCTTCTCCAAGTTAGGGAGGTTTTGGCTATTATTTTTTCAAATAAGTTTTCTGCTTTTTCTCTCTCCTCTGTTTCTGGAACTTCTGTCATGGGACTGTTAGTATGCTTGATGTTGCTCTAGAAATTCATTAACTTATCCTCATTTTTTGGAATTGTTTTTTCTTTGTTGTTCAGTTTGGTCTTCCACTGTTCTGTCTGCTGTCCTGTCTTCCAGATCACTGATCTGTTGTTCTTTATCCTTTAATTGCTGTTGATTCCCTTTAGTGAATTTTTCATTTCAGTTGGTATGTTCTTCAGCTCTGACTGGTTCTTTTTTATATTTTCTATCTCTTTGTGGAATTTCTCACTGAGATCATCCACTCTTATCTCAAGCTTGATTTGTATCTTTATGAACATTAGTCTTGAACTCTTTTATTAGGTATATTTTTATCTCTGTTTTGTTTAGCTCTTTTTCTGGGGGTTGTCTTATTCTTTCATTTGAAACACATTCCTCTGTCTTTACATTTTGTCTCCTCTCTGTGTTTGTTTCTATGTATTCAGTGGGTCAGCTACATCTCCTACTCTTTAAAGTAGTGACCTTATGTAGAATGTCTTGGGGTGCCCTGTGGCACTATCCCCCCTAGTCACCAGAACCAGGCACGCCAGGTGTGCCCCTGTGTGGACTGTATGTGCCCTTCTGTCCTGACTGGGCTGCAACTGCTACTGGTACTTTGGTTGTTGGGTCTGCCCCTCAGCCTGGTTCTCAGCAATCACTGGCCACAACTGCTGTGAGTGCAATGGTGGGCAGGGGTTGCCCACCAGTGGTTACTTGAGAGGTCCAGATTTACCAGGCATGCTGGTGAGCAGGGCTGCTTCGTAGTCCAGCTGGCTGCAATGAATTGCCATGACTGCTGGGGGTGCAGTGATAGACAGTGTACCTAGAGCAGTTTCTCCACTGTGGCTGACTGAGAGGCTGGACTATAACTATTGAGGCTGTATTGATACATGGGGCTAGATCCCTCCTTCCCCAAGGCAGGAGTTGCTCTTCAGGGGCATTGGTCCTGGCAGGGTCTGCCCACTAAATTTGGTGGGGTGGGAGCCACTTGGAAGGGGTGCCTGCCAGGCAGGTGGATTCACAGGAGAATGCTTGGGGGCGAGTGGTGCTAGCCACTCCAAGGTTGATGGACAGTTTCAGAACTGGGTCCCACAAGCATCTATCTGGCTAGCTAGGCTGAAGGAGGGCAAGAAAAGTGATATCCACCAGCACTTCTGTTCCCAGAGAAAGTTCCTGCAGATATCTGACCCCCTGACATATGCCCTAAAATTAGTTAATAAACCTTTTAAATATTACTTAGGTACTTCTCAAACTGCTCCTTCTTAGGCTGGGTCTCAGACTGAGTGATATAGTGTGCTGGCTCTTTCAGAGCACAGGTTCAATTTCCTATAGATCTTTGGCTCTCCTTGAGTTAAACTGTGCTGATTTTTAAACCTCCGGAAGTTTAGCTCCACTGATTTTCAAAGCCAGCGATTATGGGATTTCCAGAACCAGGGATGCTTGGTGTGGGCTTGATCCCTTCACCGATTCATGTTTATGATATCCTTCCTGCTTGTGGGTAGCCCTACTCGGGGTTTGGTTCCCAACTATGTCTCTAGCCCTTCTACTCTTTTGTTATGGCCTACTCTTAATGATTTCAGCTATGGGCAGTCTGTTCTTCTAGTCTTTAGGTTGTTTTCAGGGTGAGTTGCAATACATGTAGTTGTTACCTTGGTGTGTCCATGGGAGGTGGTAAACTCAGGATCTTCCTACTCTACCGTTTACTAAGTGATGGCCTTGTCTCGATTTTTTTGCCTTTCATTGCAATCTTATCCACTTGTTTGTACATTAGTAACAATAATTTGGGAATAAAGACTTTGAATAAGAGACTTAAGTGAATGAGTTGATTAAAAGGAGATTAAGATTTTGAATTATTACAATGAAAAATTAAAAAAATATTCTAAAATGTTAGAGAATGACATTTAAATCCTCATGTGCCAAATAGTTTAATCTAAATTTTACTTTAAGGTAAATGAGAAAAACTAAGTGGCAATTAGAGTACTTTGTTAAAATAATTCTTGGTTTGGATGGCAGCTGAGATTAAGAAATGGAATTGAATATTTAAAAAAAAAATCTTTCTCTTTGTGTCTTCCTCAATTTCTTTCAGAAGTGTTCTATAGTTTTGAAGGTATAGATCCTTTACATCTTTGGTTAGGTTTATTCCTAGGTATCTTATGCTTTTGGGTGCAATTGTAAATGGGAGTGACTCCTTAATTTCTCTTTCTTCAGTCTCATTGTTAGTGTATAGAAATGCCACTGACTTCTGGGCATTGATTTTGTATCCTGCCACGCTACCGAATTGCTGTATGAGTTCTAGCAATCTTGGGGTGGAGACTTTTGGGTTTTCTATGTAGAGTATCATGTCATCAGCGAAGAGGGAGAGTTTGACTTCTTCTTTGCCAATTTGAATGCCTTTAATGTCTTTTTGTTGTCTTATTGCTGAGGCTAGGACTTCCAGTACTATGTTGAACAGCAGTGGTGAGAGTGGACATCCCTGTCTTGTTCCTGATCTTAGGGGAAAGGCTCCCAGTGCTTCCCCATTGAGAATGATATTTGCTGTGGGCTTTTCATAGATGGCTTTTAAGATGTCGAGGAATGTTCCCTCTATCCCTACACTCTGAAGAGTTTTGATCAGGAATGGATGCTGTATTTTGTCAAATGCTTTCTCTGCATCCAATGAGAGGATCATATGGTTCTTGGTTTTTCTCTTGCTGATATGATGAATCACATTGATTGTTTTACGGGTGTTGAACCAGCCTTGTGTCCCAGGGATAAATCCTACTTGGTCATGGTGAATAATTTTCTTAATATCTGGGGGCATCACAATGCCAGATTTCAGGTTGTACTACAAAGCTGTGGTCATCAAGACAGTGTGGTACTGGCACAAAAACAGACACATAGATCAGTGGAACAGAATAGAGAATCCAGAAGTGAACCCTGAACTTTATGGGCAACTAATATTTGATAAAGGAGGAAAGACTATCCATTGGAAGAAAGATAGTCTCTTCAATAAATGGTGCTGGGAAAATTGGACATCCACATGCAGAAGAATGAAACTAGACCACTCTCTTTCACCATACACAAAGATAAACTCAAAATGGATGAAAGATCTAAATGTGAGACAACATTCCATCAAAATCCTAGAGAAGAACACAGGCAACACCCTTTTTGAACTCGGCCATAGTAACTTCTTGCAAGATACATCCACGAAGGCAAAAGAAAGAAAAGCAAAAATGAACTATTGGGACTTCATCAAGATAAGAAGCTTTTGCACAGCAAAGGATACAGTCAACAAAACTAAAAGACAACCTACAGAATGGGAGAAGATATTTGCAAATGACATATCAGATAAAGGGCTAGTTTCCAAGATCTATAAAGAACTTATTAAACTCAACACCAAAGAAACAAACAATCCAATCATGAAATGGGCAAAAGACATGAACAGAAATCTCACAGAGGAAGACATAGACATGGCCAACATGCATATGAGAAAATGCTCTGCATCACTTGCCATCAGGGAAATACAAATCAAAACCACAATGAGATACCACCTCACACCAGTGAGAATGGGGAAAATTAACAAGGCAGGAAACCATAAATGTTGGAGAGGATGCGGAGAAAAGGGAACCCTCATACACTGTTGGTGGGAATGTGAACTGGTGCAGCCACTCTGGAAAACTGTGTGGAGGTTCCTCAAAGAGTTAAAAATATACCTGCCCTATGACCCAGCAATTGCACTGTTGGGGATTTACCCCAAAGATACAAATGCAATGAAACGCCGGGACACCTGCACCCCAATGTTTATAGCAGCAATGGCCACAATAGCCAAACTGTGGAAGGAGCCTCGGTGTCCAACGAAAGATGAATGGATAAAGAAGATGTGGTTTATGTATACAATGGAATATTACTCAGCTATTAGAAATGACAAATACCCACCATTTGCTTCAACGTGGATGGAACTGGAGGGTATTATGCTGAGTGAAGTAAGTCAGTCGGAGAAGGACAAACATTATATGTTCTCATTCATTTGGGGAATATAAATAATAGTGAAAGGGAATATAAGGGAAGAGAGAAGAAATGTGTGGGAAATATCAGAAAGGGAGACAGAACGTAAAGACTGCTAACTCTGGGAAACGAACTAGGGGTGGTAGAAGGGGAGGAGGGCGGGGTGTGGGAGTGAATGGGTGACGGGCACTGGGGGTTATTCTGTATGTTAGTAAATTGAACACCAATAAAAAATAAATTAAAAAAAATAAAAATAAAAACATCATCATCTATTGTTTAGATGAAATTCAATTAAAAAAAATCTTTGATTAGTGGAATGGAATTTAGGGATGGTGTCTATGAATCAGAATGAAAATCTTTGGTGGTGAAAGTTTTTATTCTATATTTCTTATATTGAAAGGAAGTTTTCCAAACTAAATTTTGGGCTGTAATTTTTATTGAAATAAGTACTTTGTAGCAACTTCAGAATACCTTTTCTGTGAGCAAGTTTCTAAGATTTGCTGTGCCAGCTGCAAGTTTTGAAGGGCCTGTAGGAAAATTCTCTTGGGCAGCTCAGGACTCTGGCACAGTGATGGGAATGTGACTGTGTAAATAGCAGGTACAGGATTAGCTAACCCTCCTGGGATGTGCAGAACTAAGCAGCCTATTTCTGTAAACATGGAAACCAGTTTAAAAAGAACCAAAAGGATATGGATTCTTTTATTGAAGCTAAAATAAGGTCTACTTAAAGTCTCTGCTTTTGGGGATGCAGATTTTTGCTTAAATTTAACTTTAGGCTTACTTTTCCTTCATCATGCTGACTGTGACCAAATAATTTAGATTTTTCACTCTTCCTTTGTTGAGCTATGGAAATTTATAGTTATAGTAAACAAGAAAGAGGTGTGTTTGTGGGGAAGTGTGTGACTGTGAGTATCGATATGGGTATGTGGAATATAGCAGTGTTAAGGATTTGAAGGGAAAGTATGAAAAAGTAGAGAATAATAGAGGAATTTGAGAATTATGACTTTATTTAATGTCTTATAACTTAATATAAATTAAATTTAGCTAAGGAGAAACATATTTATGGAAAATTGTGTTCATTTATTTGACAGTATTCCATTCCAGTCTTCAAGTTTTTAAATTTCAACTTTTAATCTTTATCTTTCATAAAGATAAACTCTGTGCCTTGTTTAATTTTTGTACTCATAGGTTATTCAAATAGTATTATGGCATATGAATGACCCAGCCACCAAATGCATAGAGTTATGCCTGCAGGAAGGAAGCAGGGCTTGCTGGTGGGCTGTTTTATATCCATATTTCTAGAGGAGTCCACATTGCATTCTTCTGAACTCTCTAAAGCTAGGAACTGCATTTCTGCCCCGTTTGCTGGTAAGATAATAAATTACATTTACAAGATTAAGGCTAGTTCCTTTGAAACATTTCTAACATTTTTAGGCCCTAATTTTTCATGACCAGAGTGCCTACCTTTTATTATACCAGTACTTTTGTGCCAGTACGACATAAACCAAAGCCAAAAAGCAAAAAATAACAACGCAACCATCTGATAATAAATTCTTGACGTGTATTGGATAACAAAAGAGACATGTCTTTCATCATGTTTGAGCCTCTGAAAACACTTGGTTTTCTGCTTTTGGCTCTTCAAGTGGCTTATTACACATGTATTATTTATTGCTATATTACAAGTTACCCTGAAACTATCCTCTGAGAAGGCCCTCAGCTTAAAACAATAAACATTTCTTATATTACATAAGGAGTGGCATAGCTGGGTAGTTCTGACTCAGAGTCTCTCATGAGGTTGCAGTCAAGATATTGGGTGGACTGAATGCTATTCTGGGCTGTAGGATTTGTTCCCACAAGGTGTCAGGTTAGTGCTGGCTCTTGGTAAGAGTTCTTGCCATGAAGACTTCTGCATAGGATTAATAGATTACTCCCACAACATGGTAGCTGGCTATCCGCAAGAAAGTGATTCAAGAAAGAGCAGGGTAGAATTCATAATATTTATCATCAAACTTTGGAAGTCACACACTGTCACTTTCACAATATTCTCTGGTTACACAGATCAAGCCTATTATAGATGGTAAGGTATGAAAACCAGTAGATGGAGGTCTTTGGGGGCCATGGTGGAGGCTGGCTACCACAGCATACATTTCCAAAAGTCATGAAGAAAAATGAGACCATAACTGTGGGTTTGGAATCTTATAACTGACTAGAACAATTGATATTCTTAATCTTAGGAAGCCCATGATCCCATTACTTTAAATGTTGTATTTAGAATTTTGTATTCTATCTTGGCTTTAAAAAAGAGAAGGGTATTGAGGACAGGCATGCAGCCTTTAGGTTGAATCAGTTAATGGTCAGAAAGGAACTAACAGTCTGCTATAGGTCAGGCACTTGACATGAATTCTTTCTCTCATTTATGCTTCACAACAACTCTTGGAGGTAAATGGTGTTAGTTTCATTTAGTGGAGTCAAAAATTATGGTCCAGAATAATTCAATAATTTGCTCATAACTACAGCACTACTAAGTAGTTTAAACCTTATTCAGATCTATGTTTGTTTAGTGATAAAATTTGTGAATTTCTGATTGCATTATATAGTAGTGGGCAGTCTATTCCAGGTGGGTGGGTACCATTGCTTGCTGTCTTCATTAGTGAATGCAAGGCACCTTGCAGGCAGATAGTAGGCAACTGATAAATATTTGTTGAATAAGTGAAGTTAATTAATGCCTGTATATACTGAAATTACTACCTGAAAAATACGTTCTGATCCTCAGAAGTGACCCTTTAGATGTATTCAAGATCTCAGACCTGGATGAATTATACCCCAGAACATTTAAAAAAAAATCTCTGCTTATAACTAGATGAAATAATAGTAAACATGGGTAGCAGTGTCTGACATGTATCAGGTACTCAAAAACTGTTTCATTACTCACTTTGCAATTGTAGAAATTTTGTCCATATCACTACATGATCAGGAATACATGTATACATTCCAGAAAAAAAAGTTATAAAGGGAAACATCTTACTTTTTCAAAAAACACCAAGGATTCTGAACATAGTTATTTTTGCCTTCAATTTCAGACAAAATTTTAAAATAGGTCGACAAAGGAGTGGTTTAGGTGCTTTTAGAATACAATGATCATTAGGCGCTAGCCTTGGTGTAGGCAAGCCAACCTGGTCCTAGGCTGCCTGTTTTTTTCCCCCAACTTTTTAATATCGGTCTTCTCCATCCTGGCCTCTTCTCATAGTCTAATGATTTGATTTATGTTGGGAATGTAAGATCATGTGGTATCAACTCGACCTTCACAATAGCTTGAGACTGACTAAAGTTCAACCCCATGGGTAGCCAATCATGTCTATGGGACAAAACCCAAAAAAACCCTGGACACCAAGGCTCAGGTGAGTTTCTCTCATTGGCAGTACCCCATTGTATATTGAGTACTTTTGATTGCCAAGAGACTTTAATGCAACCCATTTGTAATAAACTCTAATCTGAGTATAACAGCTTTCAGTGTGTTGGTTTCAGTTCCATCTAGTGAATTATGGAACTTGATGGTGGCCTCAGGGACCCCTGAACTTTTAATTGGTGTCAGAAGTGAAGGAAGCCTTGGGAACTTCTCTAACTTCAGCACCTGGTCATCCAGTTGTACATGGAATAAAATTGAACACCTTATAATGACCTTAAGGATCCTAAATGATAACCTCTGCCTACCCATCCAATCTTATTTTGTACAACTCTCTGCCTCACACATTACCTACAACCACATTGTTGTCTTTTTATTTGTTTCTCAAATATGGCCATAGCATCTTTGCATGAACTTTTTTTTTCTTTTGTATCATTATAATTCTAGATACTCACAGGGCTGATTATTTTATTAACATCTCACTTAAACATATTATCTGTTCCAAAAGGCCTTCCCTGATTACTCACACTAAAGTAGCTTCATTTACCCACTGACTCAGACTTTTGTCACTTTTTACCATGATCTTATTAATTTATTTGACTATTTGTTTATGTGTCTTCCTCTGTGGAAAACAAAAACCTTGTCTATTTTGTCACTGCTGTGTGCAAGTGCCTAGGACAGCAAAGAATGCATTTATTAAATATTTGTTAAATAGAGTCATAATATTTGTTTCCTTTTTAAAAAATAGAATATGTAAGCTGGAGGACCAAAATACTATTATAAGCCATGTGTATATTTTATATTGAAAGATATTTAACAAACCATCTTTCAATATCCTTGCATCCAAGCATAGCTAGTTGACAGTTGATGAATAAATCTGTTTTCATTTGGTGATGTACATTAAAGTTTTCTTTAGCATTTTGATTAGTGAATTGAAAAGATATGTATATCTCTGTATATATAATTATATATTTTTAGTGATATATATATATATATATATATATATATACACAATTTTCAGATAAGACAAACTTGAGATTCAGACAATTAAAATTCGAAAAGATCAGAACACATAGGGAAATTGAACAGAGACTTTTAAACATGAGATTGAATTAGTATAAGTTTAAATAATTGCCCTCAGTTAAAAAAATAGGGTTGAGGAAAGATCTTGTAAGCCCCCATTCTATAAGAAACAGCTAAGGAAACTAGAGATGTTAACCTTGAAAAAGAGAAGATTTAAGGAGATGTGATAATTTGCCTTCCAGTATCTAAAAACTATCATGTGCAATAGGGATTATATTTATTTTATATAATCCAAGAGCTACAAATGAAACTAGCACTTGGAACTTTCAAGCAAAGGTACATTTTGATAAGGAAAAATATTCTAGCAGAGCTGTTCACAGTGAGAATGGGCAGCTTGGGAAATGTTGACCTACCTTGTTGCCATTTAAAGCATTTAAATCTGATCTGGGTGACCAACCATTTGCTAGGCAGATTGATGGGAAGTGGAACTGCATACTTTTTAAAGACCTTTACAGGTCTCAGAACTCTCATGGTTTAGAAAAATCTGGGGACTAGTTTCTAGGAGCTTAGGGAATCCAAGAACCAGATGTTTAAAACATGATGATATGGAAGAGTCAAAGATGGCAGGTCCAGCAAAGGATAGACATTCTGGCCACAACTTCTTTGACACTTCTCTCATCAAAATAGAGGCCAGCCTAATGACTCACTTTAATGGATACAATGCAGTAGAAATGATGCTGAATGATTTGTGAGATGATGTTAGAAAAGATGATACAGATTCTACTTGACACTCCCTTGGGATGCTTACCCTTAGAACCCAGTCTGTGCTCAAGTCCAGAATTATACCTACTGAGTGACTTACCTAAGGCATTTAACTCTCCCACATTTAACAGTCACACAGAAGACCACATGTAAGCATTCCAGGCATATCTTCAGCTAAGGTCCTAGCTGGAAGCCAGCATCAGTTAACAGACATCAAGTAAGCAAGACTTCAGATGGTTCCATCACCCAGCCTTTGAGCCCCCAGGTGGTGCTGCATGGAACAGAGATGAGATATCCCCATTGAGCCCTGCCCAAATTGCAGGATTATTTAATGTTTTAGCCATTTTACCTTTTTTTTTTTTTTTTTTTTTTTAGCCATTTTACCTTTGGTGAGGCATGGTGAGATGAGGCCAGAGACAGATCAAGAGAGAGACCAGAAAGAGTTTTACATTTTTGTTAGACTCACAGTTCCCTGGGAGAGAACATGGCATGCTATGCAGAGTTACTTGGGGAAGCACCAGGGTTCATTACAAGTCAGAGGAGGGGAGAACTGTGGGAAGGAAAGGGCAAGGGAGGACAAGCAGGCTGAGGATTGGAAGAATACCAATAGTTATGGGGCATAGGGCTGTCCCTGCTTTTCTGATACCTGCACTGGGGTGATTATGGCAGGCTCAGAGTGGCCCAGAGTGTGAGAGCCAGATGAAGAGGTTTTTGGAGTGTGGATTTAATCAGTTGTTCGAGAGGGGGAAGTGACCAGCCCCTACCTAGAACCTCAAAAGTGGGTCAAGACAGAATTTATAAAACTGTATCACTGAGCAAAATAAGTGTTGACATTGTTTTAAACCACTAAGTTTTGGGTAGTTTATTGTATAACAATAGGTAATTGGACTACTTTGACTATTAGTAATTGTAAAAGCCCTCAATATGGAAAGTTGATTGAGTTCTTCTGGATTCAGGGAGAGTGTAATATCTTCCATTGGCTTCTAGGGCCCCTTATGGAACCCAGAAGGATCTCTCTGATCTAAAGTTCAGATTTACTGACTTAGTGGGTCATAACCTGGACTATAAAACCTGGTCCCAGACTTATTTCTGTGGCTCTTGTGAAGCCCAGAGGATGTTATTTCTATGTGTATTCCCAGAGCAGCAGTGAGAGAAGTACTTTCTGGGTCTCAGGAAGAAAGAATGTCTATTTTGATTTACTCTGTGGATGAAGGTATCTCTTACAGTTTGGATCCCCCTCAGAGTAAAGACTGAGACAAGAATGGGTGCTTTCTTTGGGAAATGATCCCAGAAAGCAGGAGTAAGGGAATGTGAGAGTTAGAAGGAGAAAAATTCAATATAAGGGGGGTGATATCAAGGTTGTTGTAGGAAACAACTTGATTTTTCTGGAGCCTCCTGAAAAAATACCTCTCAAAGATATTCTCCCATAGGATAGGAATCAGAGATATTTATCCAACCTTTCTCATTTCCCCTTGGGTTGAGGGCAGTCCCTAAGATAGCCTGGACTGTACTTGCACATGGGCTGAGCAAGTTTCTGTGGCCTCATAAAAGGCCTTTTGGTAGAAAGCAGAAAGATGAATGACACATCATAATTTGGGGCACTGTCACCCTTAGGGTAAGCTAAGTTTATGTGGAGTTTAGCTGAAATTCAACATGTCCAAGGCAATGTGCTATGGGACACCAGAGGTGTCTGCCACCAAATCAGAAGGGGAAACTACGCTGGAATTGGAGTGAGGCCTGAGTTCCAACCCACAATTATACTAACTCCTAGCATTTACTGCCAAGCTTTAGTTTTCTCATATAGAAGACAGAGATAATATCAGGGCATACTGTGTGGAAGATATGGAGCCAAGCACAGTGTGCCAGTATGCCAGTAGGAGAAGTGAATTGGCTGGTCACCAAGGGGTCTCAGGAGGAATTCTCCATAATCCACAGACTAGGGTTTTCCCAATAGTGGTGCCTTTTTCCAAAGCAAGGTTTGTTAACCAAATTCATGAAGACTGATGTATAAACCAGTGTGGAAATTTATTAATTTAAGAGAGAAAGGTAAAGATTGCTAGGAATGGACAATGGTATTCTTTAGTTAGGGCATATTGTCTTTATAGGCAAACTATTTTGGAAGTTCAGTCGAAGTCAGAATGTTTTTTTTTTTTAATTTATTATTTATGATAGTCACACACAGAGAGAGAGAGAGAGAGAGAGAGAGAGGCAGAGACACAGGCAGAGGGAGAAGCAGGCTCCAAGCACCGGGAGCCAGGTGTGGGACTCGATCCCGGGTTTCCAGGATCGCGCCCTGGGCCAAAGGCAGGCGCCAAACCGCTGCGCCACCCAGGGATCCCCACAAAGTCAGAATGTTGAGTGGGAATAGGATTCAAAAAAAAGTAGGAGGTTTCATGGTTTGAATTTTGAAACACCAGGGTAAAAGTGGCTTTCTGTAATCTTCTGTAATAGAAATACTAGCTTCTCTGACTTGTCATTATAAATGACCCAGTCATTGGCAAATATCTTCAAACTTGCTTTATCCATGTTTGGGATTCAATGGGCTTTTATAAATCACTTTGCATATCTCTATCACTATGCATTTTATTGATTTTGCAGTGCAACTCTCAGAGGGCAACTTTTCATTTTTCCTTTCTTTCTTTCCTTTTTTTTTTTTTTTTTTAAACCAAACCCTTCAGGGGGCAATTCATCCTCAACAATGCCTGACAGTGTTGTTGTACAGTTTAAATGACATTGTTAAACTGATAAACATTGTGTGTGTTACTCTTCACATTATTAAATCATGGAACCCAGTGGGCAGTAATGGGCCCTGGCAAGTGGAAGAGAGTTCAGTAATCAATGAAATAGAAAAGTATTTTTTAACATTTCTACTTTCCTGGGGGGACTTAAAGGACTTTTGTAATCATGAATAGAAGAGTTAATATTATTTTGGCTTTTCATTAGCCAAATGCTGTGCTTAAACCCAGACTACTGTTGATCAAATTATAAATTGATCTTAAAAGCATGTGAAAGATTTTATGAGGAATTGTCAAGTCTAGTAAAAGGGGAAAGAAAACATTTGCGAATTTGGGCTTTTTGAACATAAAATATTATTTTTAAAAGCTACATTTGAAAGAAATAGTGCTAATCTGAAATTGGAAGCCTGGAGCACTTGCCTTGTTCTGCCAAGCACAAAGCTCAGATTTTGGCCAATTACCTCTCTGGAATTCAAGTTTTTGCCAATGTACAGAAAAGACCAGATTAGTTAATTCTATTTATATTTTAGCTCTAAAATGTTTTTGATACAGGTACTTAGGGAGTCTTGGGAAGTACAGCAGTAGAAGTCAAATAACTTTTAAAAGAGTGAATATTTTAGAGGGAAAGGAGAAATGAGAAGAGCGTCATTTTTTTTTGGAGATGGGAAATCACTAACAGGTAGTCCAGAAAATTAAAGTGTAACATTTAAAATTTTCTGGGACTAAATTGTAGGGGAAAGACATAGGCAACATGAAATGAGCTGGTATCCTTACTCCTAACATGCAGTCTGTGCTTGTCCTAGTCTGTTTGGGCTGCTGTAACAAAATTACCATAGGCTGAGTGGTTTAAATAACAAACATTTGTTTCTTATGGTTTTGGAGGCTGGGAAGTCCAAGGTCAAGGCGCCTACAGATACAGTGTCCAATGAGCATGTGCTTCTTAGTTAATAGATGGCTGTCTTCTGGCTGTATCTTCA